>NW_026991714.1:15068999-15703999 GCF_029215605.1 Mirounga angustirostris | reverse complement strand
CTCATAACTGGCTTAAATTTGTTAACTAATCACCACATACTCATAAGCATCCTCGTAAATGTTCGACCTTTTTTTTATTTTTTATTTTTTTTTATTTTTATTTTTTAAAGATTTTATTTATTTATTTGAAAGAGACAGAGATAGTGAGAGCAGGAACACAAGCAGGGGGACTGGGAGAGGGGGAAGCAGGCTTCCCGCAGAGCAGGGAGCCCAATGCAGAGCCCGATCCCAGGACCCTGGGACCATGACCTGAGCCGAAGGCAGACGCTTAACGACTGAGCCACCCAGGCGCCCCGAATGTTCGACCTTTTAAGATGTATGGAATATGTTGATAATTTTGACCTTCTTCTTAAAGCACAGGCTCATGCCTTACCAGAAGGTGATCAAACATGAAATCCTTAGGCAGGCAAATATTCTCAATTATGAAACCTTCATTTCTTAGGGCAAATGCACTTTCCCAATTACGAAAATAAATGTGAAAAAGACAGAGTGTTAATTTTTAATAAGTATGGGGTCACGACATGTTTTATTTTCATCTGAGAAAGGCTATGGGGTTCTGTAGATCTGTAACTCCTACTCATTTTTTTTAGTCTAATAACTATGTACCAAAAAATGATAAACTTGACTAGAAAAAATATCAATTCATCATTTTAATATTTCATAACAATGCAATTGGTTTCATTATGTCTATGTATATAATTCAAACTATTGCAAATAAAATGATTTTGAAGTGTACCAAATAAAATGAGATTCAAAAAGTTGAAGAATTAAGGGCAATTCCAGATAATTATATTAATATCCTCAAATATCTGGTTAATTCAAAGTGATATATTTTAAAAATTTCCATCAGTATCTGGATAAAATACCTCAGTTTTTACTCTACATGAAATTTGGCAACTGTACTATTTTGCTTCAACTCAGTCTTTAAAAAAAAAATTACCTCTTTGTTTATCTATCTTGCCTTAAGAAGAATGTTAGGGAATAGGCATTCTGGAAGGCTGGCTTTTACCTGGAAACCTCTCCTGACACAGAAAAAAATTTCTTGAGAATAAATGAGCCATGAAAATATAAACATTTTAATAAAATTTTTATCCTTAATAAAACTCTTATCATGTACCAGAAATCCTTTTGTGAATATTTCACTGAAAATTTTACATCAATCCTGTTTAAAGTGAGCATTATGTTCTTTTTTTTTTTTTTTAAAGATTTTATTTATTTATTTGACAGAGACACAGCGAGAGAGGGAACACAAGCAGGGGGAGTGGGAGAGGGAGAAGCAGACTCCCCGTTGAGCAGGGAGCCCGACGCGGGACTCGATCCCGGGACTCCAGGATCATGACCTGAGCCGAAGGCAGTCGTTTAACCAACTGAGCCACACAGGCGCCCCCATTATTTTCCTTTTGTTAAGAGTTGAAAAATCTGAGGCTTAGTAGGGTAAATATGTTTGCCAATGAGGCACAAGGAATAATAGCAGGCTTAGAGTAGATTTCCCATTTAGGATTTTCTTGACAGTTGCATATGGGCATGGAGATTTAGATGTCTTAAATAACAAATTTGCTTCTTTGTAAAAAACAAATGTGAAAAGGTGAGTATGTGTATATGTGTGTTTAGGTGTGATTATGTGTATGAACATGCCATCACTAAGAAACCAAAGCAGCTTTTAACCATATCCCATGGCAGTGACATATAGTTTCACATTTCATCCTTAAGAGGGTCCTTGGAGAATTGAATCCAATGAATGTTCAAAGGCCAGACACAGTCATAAAATTCCCAATCTTAGACTCCACCGGTATTATCTAACATTAGCTAAGTGGAAAAAAAACAAACGAAAGCAAAGTGATTATCCTATGGATAAATTCAATGCTTCTTATTATAGCAAGACAAAATGTGAAGGGTTTCTCTCTAGTATAATTCAACAATATAATTGAAAGCAAGAATAGCTTTTAAAAAGTTATTCTCTGTTGCATTTTCTGTTAATTTTTCATTATTTCCAACATTTATAAAACTTCAATTACTGGATTAAATTTGACAATGCATATTAGCTTCTTAAAATTAGGATCAAAGACATTATAAATTGTTTTCAATGTTGAAATTTCTTTAAAAGCCAAATACGTTGTGTAATTGGATGAGAACTAAACAAACTACAAAAAAATCTTTTTTTCAGATGGGTACAGAGTAATTCTTTCCGAATCACAAGTAACAGGTAATAAACTTGGTCAGGCTAAAAACAAAACATACTGAGCTAACACTACATTAAAATGGCAAAAATGTGGAATATATGTATGCATTTTTATTTTTAAAATATTCTGTTTTATCAAATTTGTCCTTTTTACTGTTTTATCCCCTTTATTATTTGAGCTTGCCAATTTTGAGGGTGAACCAAAACCACATTCAGGAACAGAGCATATTTATCACAAAAAATCATAGAATAGTATTTCCCTGCATGCATGTAAAAGAATGATACCAAATATGTGAAAGATGTAAAATAAACAGGTTTCTCTTTCCCAAAACCAAGAATTATCATCCAAAAATGTTGTTAGGTGAACAAAAAAATCGACTCACAAAAAATTTATTTTTCAATTTCTGCCAGCAAAAGATTTAAAACCGAAATCATGAATTTTTTGCTTCAGTCAAACTCTTTTTGTAACATTGGCTTTAGATGAAGAATACCCTTAAGTGATGTGTGTGTCTGAATCTGGACTATCCTTCATGATTGTGATAGATATCCAGGGAGGTTTAGAATATTCAGATATGTAATCTCTTAAGGGCACAATGTGTACTCTAATTGGCACAAAAATATTTTAGAAACCAATTGAAGACCGTAGGTTTTAACTTCTTGGCAGCATATACTTGACTTGTTCTAAATAAAGACATTGTTGTTCAATCCCAGTGATTAAAGATGGGTCATTGACTTGGGAAAAGCATTTGCATTCTGAGCACAAGATAAAGAAAAGTACCAAGGGGAGAAAATAACCGTGCTTTACGTCGGGACCAAGTCTAGAATGTACGAGACCATGGCAGAGCAGGTTTTACAATCCAATTCTGTTTTCTCTCTTCCCGTCAGGGCACCGTGGCATTTGATTTCTTAAGGTTAACATCGCCGACTATCTTATCTACACAGTACACAGATCAATAACCGTGTCCCCCTTGTTTAAAGTTGCCAGAACATCAAGAGATGGTGTGGGAGCCAATTTAGTAGCCAGAACCACAATGTGCAGTTTATATTTTTGAAAGAGTCTAGGTTTCAAGCTCATGTGAAGTGTTCTCGGGTTTCTTTCTCTCTTCTTTTGAATGGAGAAGAAAAGCTGGGCTGTTGCCATTCCTGCTTTTAAGAGTAAGTAACCATCAGAGGGTCTGAGCTATAAAATACTTAATGGCAGTAAAGACTACAGATCAGCCCCACCAATAGATGATGTTAGCAGCTTGGAAAGCAACCAACCTCTGAAATGAAATGGAAGGTGTGATCAAAAATAAGGAAGCAAAAATGAAACTGTAGAGCTGTTTTCCAAGGTAATATTTATATGATACACTCTCCAATGAAGACAGAGTGCATTAAAATGATAGAGCATTAGCAAACATTGCCAAAAAATATCTAAGAGTAATGAGCATTTCCCTTAAAAGAAGCGAAATCTAATTAAGAAAAATGCAGAAAAATAAAATCTGATGTTTTGAAACTAAAGAATGCCATGCTGGTCTATGACAATTATGCACTATTGAGTCTGAAAAATTATATTAAAGAATAAAAAGCATGATTTGTCAATCTTTTAACAGCTAATGAAATACAGATATACCTATAGATTTCTGAAATGTGGATATCAAAAGCTAATATCTGTGCAATTTTAAATACTGTTCTTGTGAAACTGTATCACCCTGATGATATAAATCTATTTTGTTCTGTTAGATGAGGCAAGCTTAACCTTCTAATTGACCGATCTTCTTGCTGGGCAGCTGGGTTGCCATACTGTGGCAGTCATGGACTTTCAATTGTTTTCACTTTTTAATCATAAACTTACTCAGTTGTTGAGCCCATTATTAGAAACAAAAACATCCACTTTAAATAAATATGTAACTAAACTAAACAAAATCGTATGTACTTCTGCTCAACCAGCCAAATTACCTTGAAAAATTTCAGTGAAATATAAATTCTGTCCTTTACTAGATCTATGTACAATCTTGAAATTTATGTTGAACATAAACTCTTACTAAGTCTTAAATAAAATTTTATAAAAAGAAAATCTCCCATCCTGCTTGAAAGCCTAGCTGTGCAGAGAGTGAGTCACCACCATTTACTTCTTCCTTGATATTCACTGTCATCTGACATCAAATACATTCCCAGAATGTAAATGCACATACTCACCAGTGGGCCCAGAGCACAACCTTTGGCCGTGCATGCTTGGACTCTGAAGGAATGTAAGCTCCAAGGAGCAAATCCATAAGCATGACAGCTGAGTTCTGAGGAATTGTGAATTAATATACCATCCAGATATAGTCCATAGCTTGTGATAACACCTAGGAAGATAATAGTGGACCTTTAGCATGACAACCAGACAACAGCAAAGAATGTCTTAAGAAAGCAAACACTTCTTGATGTGATTTCTAATTTCATGGAATTACTGAATCACAGTATCTGGTATTTTCCCTGGTCTAAACCCTGTCTCTTTCCAAAGGATAAAACAGGCATTAAACTCTTAAATATCAAACTGTTAAGCTAATTAGTATAGAGGCAGAAATAGAACCCAAGAGTCCCATTATGGGACTCTTCCTGTTACATCATGTTAACTACTATCATTTGTGTTCCAGATCAAACATGAATAAATTAAGTATATTTATAATTTGTATTGCATTCTAAAATGATATCCTTGATAGATGTGCTCTAGAAGTCAAATGATCTTATTTGTTAGTGCATTATACGTTACTCAGGATGTGTCAGACACTGTTCTAAGTACCTGTTGTGTGTGAACTCCTTTTTAACCCTCTCCTAGCAGCACCACCAGAATAGAGGCAGTATTATTATCATTATTTTATAGATGAGGAAATTCAGGCAAGACAGGTAGGTAACTTGCTTGAAATCACATAGCTGGCCAGTGCTGGAGTCAGGATTTGGACCTAGGAGGTCCGGGTCCAGAACCCATTTTCTCAACTGCAATATTATATAACCTAACCATAAACACCTTGCACAAATTGCACAAAGTACATTCATGAGACACTCATGAATGCGTTAGAGAAACTATGATTTACTAGTTTTAATGATCAACTAAAATTTATTTCAGAAGGAAGGTTATGTGTCTTTTTATGAAATCAACTAGGAGAGATATGAGAAATTAAATAGTTGTTGAATATGATCATTTGAATTTGCAATCAAAATATTTTCATTAAAAGGAAGTTAGGGATCTATGTTCTCTGGAATTACAGAATACCTAAACTGATCAAGCATTGAGAAATAAAACTTTGCCTATATGCTAAATTGGAACTTCTTTCAAAGTAAAATTAATTTCACAGTGGCTGTTTAATTGCCTCTCTGTAGGATCCCCAAGGCAATCATGACTCTTCCTCACTTGTGTATTTCTAGAGCTTAGCACCATGCCTAAAACATAGTAGGTACTTAATATATATTGATTGAATGAATAAATTAATGAACACACAGCAGAGTAAAAATATCAGCATCCAAACTAGAGGGAAAATGTAAGGCTACAGGAAAAAGAGATAACTTGCTACCTGAAATATGAAAAGAGACTTGGTAAAAAGATATTAAAAAATAGCTCAGAGAGAGATTTGGAGAAGGAATGAGTTTTGAAACAGACTCTAGCAAAGTCAAGGTTGTCAAGGAATTCAGCTGGCTTCCAAGAGGCCTGACTCTTAGCCTGGGAACTCCAAATTTGGTCTCATTAGTGTCCTGAAGGAAGGTCAAACCCTCACCCATCATTGCATTAGGGATAACATTCCTGATAGGACCATGACATCAGGAGTGTCCCTTCCTCCTAGGAGGAAATTGCTCAGTTCCAGAACCTGCTCACAATGTTTGGCAGCACCATCATCTGCAAACTTATAGAATGCTGCACTCATTGTCAGGATATCCTTTACAACACTGCTTTGGATTTAAAAACCAGTTTATAGCAAAACAAGTAGGGTGTGAGTTACCGCCATAAGAGTTACTCATTTTATGATATACCTCATCAACCCATAGCCTAAGAGACTGCTGGAACAGCCTCCTGAAGCTCCCATTATGGCCCAGGCTGGGTGATAACACCTGTGGATTTAGGGGTTCCTACAGGATGCTTCCCCTGATTTGAGCTAGGGGTCAGTATTTGATGCTGGCTTTTCTGTAGTGAGAAATGTGGAAATGGGAATCAAGAGAAGGTAGTCAGAGTGTTTCCTCTTACTATTACACTTAATAACCTACATAAAATATTTTTGCTTTCTCTAGCCACAAAGAGGAATACTTATGTTGTGGGCTGCAAGCAAGGTACCACTAAATTAGAAACAATATTACCTGGCAATTTGGGATCCTCATGCAACTATATCAACAGGTAAGAGAAAGGTTACTGTTTGGAAGAGAAATTGGCTTCCTCCTGCATGCTGACAGTAAGCACATACACCCTTCAGTAATGAAAGTTTGGGTTACCTTACTAGGTCAAAAATCCCAAATAGATGAGCTACTGGCTGAGGGCAAATAAATACTGACTGTGGCCTTAAACTAGTTATGGAAATGAGAATTATAGGTGTTATTTCATGCTTTATTTCTTTCATATTACATAAAGATTTGTTTATAATAACTAATTTTCTCTCCTCCTTTTCCCTACTGATTTATATAAAGAAAGTTAGTGGGTATTAATTTTATCTTAGCTTTTAAGTTACAGGATATCTAAGTAGGTTGTGTCTAAACTCAAGGGGAATGAACCCAGATGTGAATACAATGACAGAGGGTAAGAGTTTCATTGTACAAAGCACAGTAGGATGTTAGGTGGAAGCGTGCAGTGATTATTGCTGGTCATGGAAAGTAATGGAAGGAAGAAGCATGGGCATGGGTGCTGAATAATCTGGTTATTCATCCAATTCATCTACCCACAGCCCCACATCCACACGTCTATAGTCTGGTCTGTGCGCTGGGCTTAAAAGCCCATCCTCTATATTTGCAGCCCTCTGGCTTGATGGCTCCCTCTTGGATTTCACCAATAGGAAACACTGCAAGGTGGGCAGAAACAGGAAGACAGAAAATGTCCAATTTTTAGCTCCAGAAGCCGAGGCTTTTGCTGACTGTTGAGGTCAGCAGAGGGACAAAGCAGCTGTGGCCTCAAGCAGTCCCAGCAGCAGAAATGCCTCTTCTGCGTTTCCAGCCTCTTCAGTACTGGACTCTGGGTGGCCCGTTAGCACGGTCTGGGGCACTGCTTCTTGATGGTTGAAGCATTACATCAGCAAATCCGGCAGCTAGCAGCAGCCGAGGCCGACTCAGAAGCCAAAGACCAGGGAAGTTAGCAGCTCTCTGACAATCACCTTTTTTGTTTCTGCAGCCCTTCCAACACATTTGTAACCAACCCCTTATATTAAATATAGTCTGTCCTATATTCCTAGCACATTTTCTGTTTCATTAGTTAGATCCTGGTCAGTACATCCTTTAGGATTAAAGCTGTTCTTAATCTCAGGAAACAAACTGAGGGTTGCTGGAGTGGTGGGGGGTGGGAGGGATGGGGTGGCTGGGTAATAGACATTGGGGAGGGTATGTGCTATGGTGAGCGCTGTGAATTGTGTAAGACTGTTGAATCACAGACCTGTACCTCTGAAACAAATAATACATTATATGTTAAAAAAAAAAAAAAAAAGAAGATAGTAGGAAGGGAAAAATGAAGGGGAGGAAATCAGAGGGGGAGAGGAACCATGAGAGACTATGGACTCTGAGAAACAAACTGAGGGTTCTAGAGGGGAGGGGGTGGGGGAGGGGTTAGCCTGGTGATGGGTATTAAAGAGGGCGGGTATTGAATAGAGCACTGGGTGTTATATGCAAACAATGAATCATGGAACACTACATCAAAAACTAATGATGTAATGTATGGTGATTAAAATAACATAATACAAAAAATAAAAGTAAAAAAAGCTGTTTATATTTGAATGAGCTAATATTTTTTTATAAGATTTTATTTATTTATTTGACAGAAAGAGAGACAGCGAGAGAGGGAACACAAGCAGGGGGAGAGAGGGAGAAGCAGGCTTCCCGCTGAGCAGGGAGCCCAATGCAGGGCTCGATCCATGGACCCTGGGATCATGACCTGAGCCAAAGGCAGACGCTTAACGACTGAGCCACTCAGGCGTCCCAAGCTAATACTTTTTATTTATTTATTTTTTAACTAATACTTTTTAAATAAAGCTACTGCTCTATCTTATTTTCCTTGATGAGGATAACTTTGTATAGCTTATCTTTTAAGAGCAGGTCTATTTCCCACATTTCCAAATTTGGGGGTAAGAGTATTTTACTGTCATATAGCCCTTTGGCTACACAAAAAAAGTACAGCTGCCAACTTTCTCCTTTATTCTAGTAAGACCATCTCTGATAGCTCTGAGAATACTTATAGTAAGTATTCAGTTTAATGCCATTTAATACTCAACACACAAAAGCACAGATGAATTAAAACTAAGAAATGAAAGATATATAGTGTAAAACTAAATAGTCACAGGAAATTTAAGAGACGAAAAAGGATAAAATCACAGTCATAATCATGATAAAAAATCGTGATGTGCCAGGCACTCTACTAAGCAATCATGTAATCCTCACCAAAAAAAAAAAAAAAAAATCTTATGTGCAAATAATGTGTTGGAGAAGCTCTTAAAGAAATTGTAAGACCCTCAAAATGCTATCTACTTGACCTGCTTTTCAACAATGACATAGGAAGTACCCAAATCAATATTTCCGTTTTCTTACATAATTGGGGAACAGAGAATTTCTTTTATGCTAGGATTATGTGCATAATATCTCATTTATCTGACATATTGGGAAATGACATATTTCATAGAAGTTAATTTTCATTATAACTAAATCTCATTCCTTAAGTACAAACTTTAAGAATTTTAACCATTTTTAAAGGAAATCTTTCTAGAAAGGACTCCACAGTACTCACCTGTCTTCCCACACAGATTATAATGAATATAATTGAATCATCTTGTGATGACTCAAGCCGTGCGTTATGGAGGTCAAAGACTATATTCTCTAATTCAGTAATACCCTCAGGGACTGATGAGATCTAGGATACTTGCCCAGGTTTTATCCATCACATCACTCAGCGACTATACTTAATCCATTCTTATGTCTGCTTTTTGAGTTCTCCTTCCTCCCCCAGTGACAGTCTCTCAAAAGTTTCTTCTTTGTTTTGTCTACCTGACTTTAGCAAGTCAACCCCTAGCAAGCGATGCTAAGAAACTAGATAACCATGACATCCAGAACTATGGATAAAGAAATAATAGACAGTTACTACAAGAAGGGCTTAGAGTAAGATGAGTACACGGCAAATGAGCTGAGAATAAAATTAAGTGAGATTTGTGACAGTTAATTCAACTGCTCAGAAACTTTTTAGTATCTAGGATGCATCTGAACGGAAAGGTGGGTGAAACTGAAGCCCAGCTTTCATGTGGGTGAGATCGCACACATGCATGCATGCGCACGTACATACAGAGTACCCCAGCATTCTGTAGGTAACCACTATTTGACGGCACTTGTAGGAAGTGCTAAAAGATCAATTATAGACCTAAATTGTAGAATCCAAGTGTACACTGGGTAAGTGTTGTCTAACTTTAAATCATATTGGACACTCTCTTCTCCCTCCCCCACCATACCAACTCCACTGAGTCATGTAGACTGTACATTCCCAACTGATCTTCACCCATCACCATACTCATGGCCACCTAGTCCGTTCTGCCATCACCTCATATCTGAGAATAATAGCCACCTACATGTTTTGATGCATTATTCATGTTTTCATACAATTTATTCTTCACACTGCAGACAGAGGGCCATTTTTCAAAACCCATATCTGAACATGACACACGCAATCAGTGATCAGTCAGACCTTCACTGAGTACTAGCAAGATGAGAGTTCCCCACCCCAGGATCGGGAAGCTGGGGTCAATGTGAGCACGTTGTGAGGGTGGAACAGACTCGTGATGTTGATCTCTCTGGGTTTCTGCCCTTAGGTCCAGGTCTCACCAGGTAATCACCAGATCTCAAAGTGGGCCAAAGTGGGATACCATCGTGGTTTAGAGCTGGTGCCTACATTTGCCACAAAAAGGAGCCTGAGACAAGAGCAGGTATTTCCTTTGATCTGGTTTGGGCAAGGCCATTAGCTGTATAATCCAAGTTAAGGACATACAGTCAAACTTCCTGGTAAATTGGTGGACAATAAGAGATACTATTTGAAAGTAACAATCCATTTCTTACCAAGATATGCAGGCAGATGTCATAACTTTTCATTAACAGACTTTTTAATGTAAATAAAATTAGTATTATATGAAATATTGTACAATTCAGTTCCAAAAACATACATTTAGTAAATAACAAGTCTAAAATATGTATTAAGACAACAATTTGCATTGACCTCAGATTCCCAAAGTGTGTAACAAAAACTAAAGAATTTCCAGTCGACATTTTAAGTGAAGCCTAAGGAGGCACTTTCCTTCTTTGAGTAGACTACAGGACATGTATGAATAGGCTTAAAAAAAAGTAAAATGCGAAGTTCTTAAAATGCTGTGTAAGTATTTTTGAAATTTTAAAACACTTTATTATTAAAAAATGTACTGAACACTCACATTGAGCCAGATGATAGGCAATATGTTTGATATGAATTATTTCCATTAACTTTAACAACATCAAGAAATAAGAAGTGTTATTTGCCTTGTTACAGAGTTAGGGGAACGGACTCTTAGAGAGGCTAAGCTATTTCCCAAGGTCATACAAATAAATATCAACTCAGGCTTGGAACCTGGCAATCTCATCCCCCTACCACCACCGCTCCTCTTATTCATCTCCAGCCTAAATTGCTCTGCTAAAATATTTAGGAATTCCACTCAAATTAAGAACTGATGAACACATTCTAACCCTACAAGCAATTACGTTGAGCATAACAAAAAGCTTAACATATATTTATTGGAAGTCAATTCCTGAAAGGTACTTTGGGGATAGAAAGAATAAGAAATAATATCTGTCTTTGTGGAAGTAAGAAAAGGGTTAAACACAGGTCTAATTAAACAATTCAAGAGTTAAATAAAAGTGATAAGCACCACAAAAAATTCATGCCCAACAAATGGTACAGACATACAGGAGCTTCTAGCAGGGGGCAATCACTCTGGCTAAAGTGAGTCCTAAAAGCTTTTTAGAGCAGCCAGGGCTTCTGTACAAAGCAGCTGGGTCTTCCATAAAAGGCAAAATGTGAAAAGGCCATGTCTCAGGAAGACGTTCCTGGTGGGGAAATGACATTTACCAATGCCTGGAAGCAAGAAAATGCAAGGTAGAGTAAAGACATCCAGAATAGATCCATATTCTGTTGTTATTGTTGTAACTGGTGAAAGCCTAATAGAAAATAAGCCTTCAAAAGGAGGTTCAGGGGTGCCTGGGTGGCTCAGTCGTTAAGCGTCTGCCTTCGGCTCAGGTCATGATCCCAGGGTCCTGGGATCGAGCCCCGCATCGGGCTCCCTGCTCGGTGGGGAGCCTGCTTCTCCCTCTCCCACTCCCCCTGCTTGTGTTCCCTCTCTCACTGTGTCTCTCTCTGTCAAATAAATAATTTTTTTTTTTTTTTTTAAAGGAGGTTCAGACCTTGAATGCCACTCCAATGGTTGGGGATTTTATGATGCACAGGAGAACCATGGACATTTTTGTGTATTGATCAGGGCAAAATAAACATTATATTTAGAAGAATTAATCTAGAGTCACACATGCAATAGACTGGAGTAGGGAAGACCATGGAGGTAGGGAGAAGGGCACCTGAAAGTATCAAAAGGAAAAAAATAATTTTTAAAGCCACCTTTTCCTGACTATATAGTAACGAGTTGTGACTGAGGGAGGGATGTGGGAATGCCACATTGCAGCAGTAGTATGGAATTCTAAGACAGAAATACCTTTAACTGTTTTATATACTTTCTCTTCCTTAATAAAACTGATTTATGATGCTTAGGGCTGACGTGTGTTAGAGCACAGTATGGTGTCATGGGTCACTAGTCAGGCAAGAGAAGGGTCTATCCACCTTAGTCAGAGATGGTCTGTGAGGGTAGACATGAAAGACTCCTAAAAGCCTGCTACCAAAGAACTAACTTACCTCTCTACTACAGGTTTCAAAGGGGACTGTTTTTCAATTGGGGGATTAAAAAAAATAGTCACACCCCTGTGTTGCATCTTGACTGTATCAGTGTCAAAATCATAGTTGTGATCCTGTACTATAGTTTTGAAAGCAGCTGGGAGAGCTGGGCAAAAAGTCAATGAGATCCCTCTTTCTTACAACTGCATGTGAATTTTGTATCTATCCCAACATGTAACATTTCATTAAAATGCGAAACAAATACTGTTATGTAGGAAAGCATGCAAGGTAAGAACAGGCAAATGCTTGAAAGTCAGAGGACGTTTATGCTGAAAAATTAACAACACTATTCGTGTTTTAGATCAGGTACCATTCAATCCTCAGGAAAAACCCTTGAAGTCAAAAAAAGTTTCAGTTTCCCTTTCAGATGAGAAAAACAAGTTTGGGAAAGACTGAATAGCACAGCCAATACCAGACAGCTAGAAAGTGTCAGAGCTATGGGTTGGTGTAACATGCAGAAACATTCAGATACAACAGCGCATAGAACATTACCCTCTCCAACTTCTGTGCACCTATTTTTTCTATGTTTTTAAAATTATGTGATAAAACATAACATAGAAAAGTACATAAAACATGTTATATCTTAAAGATGAACGAAAAAGCGAAAAGCCATGTAACTATCACCAAGGTTAAAAAATAAAATATTGCCAGCGCCCCACAAATCTCCAGCACACCCCATGAATCTTCTATATGTCCTCCCTCATTTCAACTCTTTCTCTTCCTCACAGACAACCGTGTTGACTTTTAAAGAATGATTTCCTTGCTTTTCTACTTAGAAATGCATCCGTAAACAATGTAATTAAGTTTGGTATATTTTTAAATTTTGTATTAATAGAATCATATAATATACAGTTTGGAGGGCACCTGGGTGGCTCAATCAGTTGGGCATCAAACTCTTGATCTCAGCTGGGGTCTTGATCTCGGGCTCATGGGTTTAGTCCCCGCGTTGGGCTCCACGCTGGGCGTGGAGCCTACTTAAATAAAAGATATGCATGTATTTTTGCATCTTTTCTTGTTCACCATAATAAGCATGAGTCCTATCTGTCCCATTGAGGGTAGTCATACTTCACTCATTTCCATTGCTGTATCGGATTCCTGCACAGCACAATTCATTCATTCTATTGTTGACATTGGGATTGTTTCAACGTTCTGTCTCTTACATCACTGTATCTGTTATCATTTTTGTACATGTGTCCTGAGGGAGACGTGAAGTTTCCTAGTGCATAGATCCTGGAGTGGAATTGTTGGGATATATTCAATTTTGCTAGACAACACCCAACTATTTTTCAAAGTGCATCAATTCCCATGACGACCGATGCATGTGAGTTCTCATTGTTCCATATCCTCAAAAAGACCTTGTATAGTCACAGTTTTAAACTGTGCCAGTATTATATGTGGTAAAATGGTATCTTGTTTTGGTATTATTTTTTATTTCCAGCTTATGAAAGAGGTTGAGCACATGTCCTTATGTTCACCAGCCATTTACTTTTCGTTCTTTCGTGAAATGCTTTTTCAGATCTTTCCCCAGTTCATTAGTATTATTATAACAATATCTGTAAATATATTATCATTGACAAAGTGTGTAAGAAAATAATGAATGAAGTAAAGAGTTTGGGGTTAATTTCTTCTAAGCTTAAGATCATATATTTTAAATTTTTTATCAAAATATAGTTGACAGGTATGTTATATTAGTTTCAATTGTACAATATAATGATACAACAATTCTGTAGATTATTATCCAATGCTCACCATAAGTGTAGCTACCATCTCTCACTATACAATGCTATTACAATTATTATTGGCTATATTCCCTCTCCAGTTTATTACTGATTCCTAAGAATATTTTATATTTTCCAAATACTCCTCTTCTGACAGTTATTTTATGTTATAAATATTATTATTAATTTTTAAAGATTTTATTTATTCATTTGAGCCACAGAGATACAGATAGAAAGAGAGAGCATGAGCAGGGGGAGAGGCAGACGGAGAGGGAGAAGCAGGCTCACTGCTGAGTCAGGAGCCCAATGTGGGGCTCGATCCCAGGACCCTGGGATCATGACCTGAGCTGAAGGCAGATGATGGAGCCACCCAGGTGCTCCTGTGTTATAAATATTATGTCTCACTCTATTATTTATCTCTTCGGGTACTTCATTTATACCACATTTTGATGAAAGAAGAGTTCTTAATTTTAGTCACCCTTTTATCATTTTGAATTTACCTAACTATCTCTATTAATCCTATTTGCCCAAATGCCTCCTTTGTCTGATATTAAAATAGCTACAACAACTTTCTTTTCTTCTTTTATCCTTTCCTTGCAATCTTTTGGTTTGCTTTTGTTTGAGAAGAAAAGGGTTGACAGCTAGTTCAGGGGTCTGCTAGTCAGTCTTGAGGACTCCTGACCACACGCCTTTAAAACTTGGTCAGGAAGCTCACATTTTCTAAGCTTTTGTTTCCTTACCCATAAAGTGGGGGTCATATTCCTTTCCCTGGTGGCCCGACAGAGTTAATGTGAAAATCAAATGAGTAAGCATATATGCAAGTACCTTAAGAATTAAGTGTGATCTACTATTCAACATAGTATTAGAAGTCCTAGCCACAGCAATCAGACAACAAAAAGAAATCAAAGGCATCCAAATCAGCAAAGAAGAAGTCAAATGCTCACTCTTTGCAGGTGATATGATACTTTATGTGGAAAACCCAAAAGATCCCACCCCAAAACTGCTAGAACTCATACAGGAATTCAGTAAAGTGGCAGGATATAAAATCAATGCACAGAAATCAGTGGCATTCCTATACACCAACAACAAGACAGAAGAAAGAGAAATTAAGGAGTTGATCCCATTTACAATTGCACCCAAAACAATAAGATACCTAGGAATAAGTCTAACCAAAGAGGCAAAGGATCTGTACTCAGAAAACTATAAAATACTCATGAAGGAAATTGAGGAAGACACAAAGAAATGGAAAAATGTTCCATGCTCATGGATTGGAAGAACAAATATTGTGAAGATGTCAATGCTACCCAGAGCAATCTATACATTCAATGCAATCCCCATCAAAATACCATCCACTTTTTTCAAAGAAATGGAACAAATAATCCTAAAATTTGTATGAAATCAGAAAAGACTCCAAATAGCCAGAGGAATGTTGAAAAAGAAAAACAAAGTTGGCAGCATCACAATTCTGGACTTCCAGCTCTATTACAAAGCTGTCATCATCAAGACAGTATGGTACTGGCACAAAAACAGACACATAGCTCAATGGAACAGAAAAGAGAGCCCAGAAATGGACCCTCAACTCTATGGTCAACTCATCTTTGACAAAGCAGGAAAGAATGTCCAATGGCAAAAAGACAGTCTCTTCAACAAATGGTGTTGGGAAAATTGGATAGCCACATGCAGAAGAATGAAACTGGACCATTTCCTTACACCACACACAAAAATAGACTCCAAATGGTTGAAAGACATCAATGTGAGATAGGAGTCCATCAAAATCCTAAAGGAGAACACAGGCGGCAACCTCTTCGAGCTCAGCCGCAGCAACTTCTTCCTAGAAACATCACCAAAGGCAAGGGAAGCAAGGGCAAAAATGAACTATTGGGAGGGACTTCATCAAGATAAAAAGCTTTTGCACAGGAAAAGAAACAGTCAACAAAACCAAAAGACAACTGAGAGAATGGGAGAAGATATTTGCAAATGACATATCAGATAAAGGGCTAGTATCCAAAATCTATAAAGAACTTATTAAACTCAACTCCCAAAGAACAAATGATGCAATCAAGAAATGCGCAGAAGACATGAACAGACATTTTTCCAAAGAAGACATCCAAATGGCCAACAGACACATGAAAAAGTGCTCAACATCGCTCGGCATCAGGGAAATCCAAATCAAAACCTCAATGAGATACCACCTCACACCAGTCAGAATGGCTAAAATTAACAAGTCAGGAAATGACAGATGTTGGTGGGACTGTGGAGAAAGGGGAACGCTCCTACACTGTTGGTGGGAATGCAAGCTGGTGCAGCCACTCTGGAAAACAGTATGGAAGTTCCTCAAAAAGTTGAAAATAGAGCTACCCTATGATCCAGCAATTGCACTACTGGGTATTTACCCCAAAGATGCAAATGTAGGGATCCGAAGGGGTACATGCACCCTGATGTTTATAGCAGCAATGTCCACAATAGCCAAACTGTGGAAAGAGCCAAGATGTCCATCAACAGAAGAATGGATAAAGAAGATGTGGTATATATATATACAATGGAATATTATGCAGCCATCAAAAGGAATGAAATCTTGCCATTTGCAACGACGTGGATGGAACTGCAGGGTATTATGCTGAGCAAAATAAGTCAATCAGAGAAAGACATGTATCATATGACCTCACTGATATGAGGAATTCTTAATCTCAGGAAACAAACTGAGGGTTGTTGGAGTGGTGGGGGGTGGGAGGGATGGGGTGGCTGGGTGATAGACATTGGGGAGGGTATGTGCTATGGTGAGCGCTGTGAATTATGTAAGACTGCTGAATCACAGACCTGTACCTCTGAAACAAATAATACATTATGTGTTAAAAAAAAGAAGAAGATAGCAGGAGGGGAAGAATGGGGAGGGGGAATCGGGGGGAGGGAGACGAAACATGAGAGACTATGGACTCTGAGAAACAAACTGAGGGTTCTAGAGGGGAGGGGAGTGGGGGATGGGTTAGCCTGGTGATGGGTATTAAAGAGGGCACGTTCTGCATGGAGCACTGGGTGTTATGCACAAACAATGAATCATGGAACACTACATCAAAAACTAATGATGTAATGTATGGTGATTAACATAACATAATAAAGATGTCTTGGGAAAAAAAAAAGAAATAAGTGTGATGCCTGTAAGATGAATGAACTTAGAGTTGTCCCTTCCTTCCAGGGTAAATTAAAACCTTATTTGCTGTGGGAATCTTGCCTTAGACTCTCTCTTCCTATGCTGATCTATGTCTTGTACTGCACATCTCTTGTAAAAAATAACCTGCCCAACTCTCAGAGGCATATTGTAGATAGGTCTGTATCCCCTACTGGTATGCTATCTGTTATCACCCAGCAGTTTCTTATGGGTGTGCTAACTCTTTAACACTCCTCTCTACCCCAATCAAGTCCAGAGAGCACAGTGTGAAAAACAAAACAAAACAAAACAAGTACTTACCAAGTGCTGTAAAATACTTTTTGAAAAAAAATCTGCTGGGTTTAGTGGATTTGGTTTTTGGTAGTTATCTGATTCCTCAGTAAATATTTATGGAGTACCTACTATGTGCCGGACATTGTGTTCCAAGCTGGGAATACCCAGAACAGTCCTGGTTCCTGCATTCATAAAACTTTCAATCTAAGTGAGAAGATGGACTAAGTGGATTATGTGTGTGTAAAGATTATTAAACGAGAACCAGATGGAAAAGAAGAAAAAATGGTAGTGGCGGGGGAGGCAGATGTTAATCTAATCTAGGTGGGTTAGGATATTAAATTTATCTGGGAAACTCATGTTTAAGATGAACTTGGCTCTTGGACCTACTTCATCAAGAGGAACAATGTCACAAATCATTAACTGACTAATTATAACAAATAAATATTTCATAATAATTAATAAAAAGCTTTCAATGAGGTATCAATGAGTTGATTACTATTTAAAAATTAAATATCACAGACATACTGGATAAACAATCTTCATCTAGAACTTTTGAACACTGTCCTCCTTATTTGCTTTTAAAATGTCTAGAGCGCCAAAACAAAGTTTAACTAAATGGAATTTTTGTTTACTTATTTACTCTTGCTATTCCCAGAATGAATTTTACATTTATCTCTACATCTAGTCCCCAAATTCTGTGTGCTAAGTGTGGATGATACAAGATTTAAAAATCAGTTAAGGACTCAGCGGAAACTTGATGGCAACTCAAACTCATTTACAAAGCTATGGGCAGAGTTAAGGGAAGGCACCAGGTGGTAATAATGCATCCCCAGCTAGTCATAGTCAGGCCTCCTAGGAGACCATGCTAACTAGTTAAGTAAGAGCCCATAAACATTCTCAAATTTGCAAGCGAAGGGATGAGAACAGATTTGGGAACCTGGACAAAGAGCGGGGGTTATAGGAAAGGGCCATTGGATGGGAGCTGCAGCTTTTGGTGGAGGAATACCGCCCTGAAGCCCAGAGCTCAGCAGACAGGGAACAAATGCTTTAAATTCTGAGATTTCGTTCTCCTCCCACACTCCCATCTCTTGCTGCTGTTACCTCTCATGGACAAGCCAAAAGGAAGCCAGAGGGAAAGAGAGCAAGCTCACTGACACTGTGAGTAAAGGTCAGCCTTGTAGGATACAGGACTGAATGGAAGAGCAAAGAGTAGCTCCAGACAGGCCAAAAAATACATACATCTAACATAAAAAATTTACAGTAATGCATTATGTTGCACTGTTTTGTACTTTCTGTGCTTTTCTCTTATTCTCTTGTGCTAATAATCGGTAAGCTAGCTATAACAAAATGAAACAGTATAATGCTGTCTGGTAAGAGGGATCAGGTTCTTTAATCTAGTTCTACAAATTCAGTTCTTCAGTGGATAATCCACAAAATGGATATTTAATTCCCATTGGCTCTCCAGGGTAAGCAGTTTCAAGTTTATCACCTTTCTCTTTCCATAATGGTAGAATTTTTAAGGTGTTTAATTTTCACAGGGAAGCTGAATCATAATTGTCCATAAAGCACATCCACTGGGATATATATCTTTGTGCCTCTTCGTCATGTTCTGTCAAATTGTGTTTCCTAAGGTGTTCAATAGGTTGTCATCTATAACCAAGGAAATTCAATACAAGTACAAAACAATGTGAATTTAATACAAGATATCTCTATTTACACTGGAGAATTCTGTTTACTGTAAGAATTAAACAACAATGCTTTAGTGTGTCATAAAAATAACATGTATAGTGAATATAGATGCTCCAAACATATTTGTTTGTTTTTTTTTCCAGTACAGCATGGCAATATGAATATCAACTGTGGGTTTTCCCCCAAGGTCCAGATGATGATTGAATGTGGCAGGTATCTCCCAGTGTGAATACTTGATCCTTCAATTAAAAAGGAAAAGAGAGAACAGTTTTCACATTGTGGAATAATGCCTTATTACTGTTATGCTCTCCTAAAAATGGATTCAATGGAATCTAAAAAAGATTGTGCTTGGGAAATTCTACCTGACAAACTGATTGGAGGTGTTTCATAAAAGTTACACAAGGTTTGCTCAAAACTGTCAAGCAGTTTTCCTAAGTGATTCACTGAATTCTATAATCCATTTCTCCTATTAAAACTGAGCCTTTTCAGGAAAGAAAATAGAATTGCATTTTGGCTGTTTAAAAATAAAGTTAGTTCAAAATAAAAAGTATGAAAAATAGTTATTTCTTCAAAACCAGAGAAAAATCAGAACAGAGATCTTAAGAATTTTGAATACTGTCACTGAGAATGATGAATCAAACAAGTCAAAGCATCTAAAAAAAAATTTTTATGTGGCTAGATGGAATCCTGAATTATGAGCTTTTCTACAAAATGTAGAGGCAAAACAGTACAGTGAATAAAATCATGAATTTTTTGTGTCATCCACACCCTGCTTTGTATTACATTCCTACTTAACTAGTTGTTTTTAGCAATTAATACTTATAAATCTGAGTTTCCACAGCTGAATGTTAGAATAACAATACCCATTTCATGGCTAGTTGTGAGGATTAAAGTGCCTGGTACATAGTTCTAAGCTGTAGCTATTCCTACAACTATTACCATCAGTGTTGGTAGGAAATCAAATACTTCTTTCTTTGTATGGGTGAATCACATAGTATTTACACACACACCTTCACGTATATATACTATAAAAGTCTATTTCTTTCTTAATCATCTCTTAATGTGAAGGATGACATATACAGAATGTGTATAGAACTTCTGTAGTTAATTATTTCTCTACCACCCATTTCTGAAATCATATATATGCTTAAAAACTGAACTAAATGGGGATGCTGGGTGGCTCAGTCAGTTGAGCATCCAACTCTTGGTTTTGGCTCAGGTCATGATCTCAGGGTCATGAGATCGAGCCCCATGTCTAGCTCCATGCTCAGTGTGGAGTCTACTTGAGACTCTCTCTCCCTCTGCCCCTCCCCCTGTGCTTGCGCTCTCTCTCTCAAATAAATAAATAAAATCTTTGAAAAACCTGAACTAAATGTTCTTTCAATAATGTCCTATTGTCTTCATGGTACTATGTGTAAGTCTGCAAAAATAATCGACTTCCTAACTTCTTTCTGTTCCTATAGACAGTTGCCACTGTCTTGGTACATATCCGCATATAAATTCTCAAAAAGCCAGCCCAGTACAAAAGGCTGCATTAGGAAAATATTTTCATAGGTTCCTTAAGTACTCATTCTTTTCTCAAGAAGTCCCTGGGACCCTGTCTAATGGGTACCCAGCTCTCCTTCTCCTGTGCTCATCTTGACATTACCTAATCTTGATGGCAGGAACAATCTACCCTTTCACACAGAGGCATGCAAAGCAGATCCAGTTTCACACACTCTCTTTAGAATCTCAACGAATCACTAGGCTGAGAAAATCTTTTTTTTTTTTTTAAGATTTTATTTATTTGACAGAGAGAGACACAGCGAGAGAGGGAACACAAGCAGGGGGAGTGGGAGAGGGAGAAGCAGGCTTCCCGCTGAGCAGGGAGCCCGATGCGGGGCTCTATCCCAGGACCCTGGGATCATGACCTGAGCCGAAGGCAGACGCTTAACGACTGAGCCACCCAGGCACCCCTAGGCTGAGAAAATCTTATACCAAGCAACTGGGCCTTTGAGCCTTCAGCAGGCCAAGAGGGAGATGCCTTTCTGCTGGCTTTGAAATCATTTCAAATTATATTATGTAATTATAAAACGTGCTGTAAATGTGCATTTGCATGTACTGTGTAATTGCATATGCATATACTTTTCACATCCACACAATAACTATGTTATCATTGTCCCTATCATCAGCAAACATTAATTCCGTCAACAGCTATTTAATACCCATCTACCCATGACTGGCACCTTCCCAGTTGCTGGCACTAGAACTGTGATCAAGGCCACATAGGACAAGTCACATCCCTGTCCTTGTGTGGGTCACAATCTAACAGGGAAACTGTTCTAGTAAATTTACTTAAGTAAGATAGTGGATAGTTACAAGCAATTGTGAATATTAATAAAGGATAAGAATTTCATATTCTATATTTCTAGTTACTGTTTTTTTCTTTTTAAACATTCTAATTACTTTCAAATGTCATTACACGTTATGCTAGGTAATGAGGAATAAGTTTGGTAAAGTCAGTATTGATGCTGATTTTAGCAAGGGGGACTTCAAGTGTGAGGAAAAAACATATTTACAGATTCTAAGGCCTAGGCTTCTGAAAGGGAATATGGCTCATGAGAATTTGGAACCTCTCAAAAGCATTATTCTAATTATGCAATTGTAATCTTCACAACACAGGTCACAAATTTATTAGACAGTAATCCTTTGTGCCCCTTCTCACTGATGGCTGATGATATGACAAAGGAAAGGTCCAGGTGCTATACAATAAAGGGTTCTTACCTTCCTAAAAGTAGCTCCCATTCAGGTTTTAAAATCCTGCCTGAAATAGCAGCCTGCGGAGAACGCCTTTGCCAGAGGGAATGTGGATGCCAAGCGCTCTGATTAGAGAAAGAGCTGGAGTGTCACACCACCATTTTTGCAGGTAAGTGAAGCAAGGGACTAGAATTCGGTAGGACACATTTGAAGGAAAGAAAGCCTTAGGTGTGAATCAAGTGATAAAGACCGAGTACTTACAGACTACTTGGTAGAAGGCAATTAACAGCATGTAGCATTATAATAGCAAAATCATGGAAACATAAATATCCACTGATAAAACATGGGTCTCATAAGCTGTGGTTTTATTCAGTGGGACGCCACTGCCTTTTGAAACATTGAAGCTGGGCTCTGTCTGCTTAACTGCCATGGAAAAATGTCTCCACCACACTAAGTGAGAAAAACAAGTTACACAAGACAGAATGATCTCACTCTGGTTTAACAAATGTATATTTTATGTATCTATCTTTAAGTGATTATTAATTGAAACTTTTGTTTGTTTAAACTAACACAGCCCTTAACCTTTTCTTCTTCTGGTTTAAAAGTTTACTGCATTTTATTATATCCTCTCTACATCATATTTTTTAAATTGTGGTAAAAAAACACATAACCTAAAACTTACCATCATAACTATTTTTCTATGTGTAGTACAGATTGTTAACTAAATGCACATTGCTGTATAACAGATCTCTAGAACCCTTTCATGTTGCAAAATTGAAACTATATTCCTTGAACAGCAACTCTCCATTCCCCCTCCGAACCCCCTGCCAGATTCTAGTTTCTGTTTCTATGTGGAATCATGGAGTGTTTGTCTTTTTCTGACTGGTTTCTTTTAGTTAACATAATGTCCTCAAGGTTTATCCATGTTGTAGCATGTGATAATTTCTTTTTTTAAGGCAGAATAGTATTCCATTGTGTGTATGTATGTATATATATATGTATATATATAAACAAATGGGTATTTGTTTATCCATTCATCCATCTGTGGACATCTGAGTCTCTTCTAATTCTTGGCTAATGTGAATGATGCTACAGTGACTGTGGGTGTGCAAGTATCTCTTCAAGATCCTGCTTTCAATTCTTTTGGATAAATACCCAGAAGTGGGATTGTTGGAGCATAGTAATTCTACTTTTAATTTTTTGAGGAATTTTCCATACTAGTTCCCATAATGGCTGCCCCATTTTATGTTCCCACCAATAGCCCAACGGTTCTAATTTCTTGACTTCCTTGCCAACATTTGTTATTTTCTGTGCATTTATTTTTTTCTTTTGGTAGTGCTAATCAGCAAAGTTTTAACTGAGCATCTATTATGTGGGTCAGGCACTATTCTTAGAACTGCTGGTAGAGCACAGAACAAAAAGTTCCAGGACAGGAAAAATTCTCAGAGCACATGAGGCATGTCCTGAAGCAAAGAGCAAGCTTCCCAGCACAAGCTGTGAAGTAGAGCAGGTTGGGAGACAAAGAAGAAAATGGCAATCAGAAGGACAAGATGCCATTCTCTTAGCCACTGGGTCAGGATATCACAAGATTCTGATGAGTAGAAAGTGACTGTTTAAATCAGAATCATTTATGAAAAGCAGAGAGTCTGTTTCCTAAGCCATGCTGTCTAAAGGTGACCATTTGCTTGATAGGCAAGAACTAGACATTTATATCAGAACCTTTTATATCTCTCATATTTTGTCACATATGGACATATATTTTGGAAATATACATACTACTTATTACTGAAAGTGTGTTTATTGTTTCTCCATATTTTTTTCCATGTTAATAATCCTGATCCCAGCATGTGCAAAACCATGCAAAAAGCATCTGTTTCACAACATGACAGTCTAAATGCCTATGTATCTCTGGACCTGCCACACCTAATGGAGACCCAGAGGGATGACACTTCCACATCCCATAGGGTTCCTCAGGGAACTTCTTCTCCATACATTTGGCACCTTATTCATATCTCTACCTTGTGATTATTTGTTCCCCTAAGGAATCCTAATATCCTTAAGATCAGGGATTAGGCAAATTCATCTTGGTATCATCAGAATGATGGCACCTAGCAGTAGGTCATCAAAAAATAGACTTTGAATGAACCAATTCAGATTTTTGCAGGGTATGAGGAAGCTCTTGAAGTTATCTGGGTGAAAAATATCAGTGACCTTCCTTAGGGGAGTGCAGTTGAGGGTCATGTGGTAAGACAAGTCAGGAGTGAGCCAGGGTTGAAGTCAAGAATGCCACCCAGGTTTCTGGCTCCTGTGACTGGGTTGTGCTAATCAGGAAGAGGAGGAACACAGGAGAAAAGGCAGGTAGAGGGGCAGAGAACATGTGGAGAAATCAACTTGGATATGTTGAATGTAAAGGGTAATAAAAATCCAGGTGGAGGTTTCCTGATCTCAGGGTCCTGGGATTGAGCCCCAAGTTGGGTTCCCTGCTCAGCAAGGAGTCTGCTTCTCCCTCTCCCTCTGCTCCTCTCTGGCTTGTGCTCTCGCTCTCTCTCAAATAAGTAAATAAAATCTTAAAAAAAAAAAAAAGAGGCCCACATTTAGTTCTGAGGAATGAGTTAGATTTCCACAGTAAAGATGGAAAGAAAATAGGGGTTGTCAATGCCAATTTTATAATCAAGAGAACTGGGGCTCATGGAATTTAGTCTATCTTCCGAAGTAACACACTACTACACAGCAGAGATAATATTTGTCTCTAGGCCTATTTGACTCCACACCCACGTCTTGCAACCCTACAGTAAGCCATAAGTATTCTAGAAAGGAACATGTGTTACAAGGCTCTGTAAATGCAGGTTGAGTCATAAGTTGGGAGTGACCTGAATACCAGACTAAAGAATTTGGATTTTATTCTTTAGTTTTTTAGGGGGAAGTATGGGGGCTTTAAAAACAAATAGAGGAACAAGGTGTTTTCCAACAATCAGATTTTCCCTCTCCAGATGCTAGACAATAAAAATCAAACACTGGAAAATTTGGGGCAAGTGAAGAGAGAAGTAGGTGGTGTGAAAGTTGCTATTTTCTTTTTAAATGAACACTATTACTTTTTAAATATCTAACCATTGCCCCACAATAAAAATTTTGAAAATTCTGATGTGATTAAACACAAGACTTTAGAATACAATGAAAGTGTTTACACAAATCTCCAAAACCTCTCAAATTCTCTTTGGTTCAATGAATACATTTTAAAACTGCTTGCAAATGCACAAAACATAGTATGCAAGTATTCCCTGAAATGTAGAAAGTATTTCTCTTGTCCACCTAGGATTCTGAGTACAGTTGCAGTTCCAGGTGCTAAAACCAATGGTATGAAGGAAAATGCTCTACGATGCAAATCATGCAATGGCATTTAACAGCAATCCAATTGGAATAAATCACTAACATTTTCACTGCCACCTATGGGCTAGATGCATTTGTGGAGCACGAAGTAAGACAAGATTTTTTGACTGTTTCATATAAGTATCAAATAGAGATCCATTTATTTTTTTATTAGGAAATTTATAACAGTACAGGAATCACTTCAATAGCAGAGATAATCACTCACTCTAATTATTTGAACTCTCTCCATTACCTCAAATATATCTAATGCATTTGCCAAAAGTTTAATTAAAATAAGATGACTGGAATAATTAATATCATAGTAAACATAAGACAAACTAAAAAAATTACAGTTTTTTTCTTCCATTCTTTTTGGCTATGCTAAAGGAGGCCATCTCCATTTTCAGTAACAAACTACTTAGAACAATTTCTAGGATATTAAAAGTCTTGATGTTTGTCTTTTTTTTTTTTTTAAGTCTTGATGTTTGTCTTAAAGGGAACAAAATTTGATGTTACATAAGTTTCCATCAGTGTGGAACGATGGCAGTATGTTGTGTGAAACTTAAAGATATTTCCAATAAATGAATAAAGTAATTTCTACCTCCAAGTTATTGCAAATTCTTTATAATAAGATTTTATTTTAGCCAACTTTAACTGACTCATGTAATTCTCTAAACTATGCAAAGATGTATATATCACTTAGAAATATACACAACCAACTTGAAGTTAAACAAGTATAAATACATATATATTTAACATATGCACTGTTTAAAAACTGCATGCTGACATATTTACATATAATATATTAAAATACAGAGTTCCAACTGGTCTCTTCTAAGATAAACTTATTCAACCGAAAGCATTTTGAAATACATGATGTGCATGGACTTTCTATCTCTCTCTACCTCTCCGAGAATGAACTCAGGACTGTCAGAAACAGAAAGTCACTGAAAATATAATGTCACTGTCACAATAGCACTTTGGGAATCCTCATCTGTTCTCTACACCTCTCCTGGAATGTATTGAACAATAAGATGCAGTACACAAGAACTATCAAAAGGGAGCACTTTTGAGCCACCAAAATTGTGTGTTAGCCTAAAAACTACAATCTCCCAACTACAGACAATGATCCTATCTCAAGTATTTTATGTGCTAAAATGATCATTAAAAATTAAGCACCACATATAAGCTGCCATTTAGAATATTAATTTACCTTTGCTAATCATCTTTTTAACTTGAGGCTAAAAGAGTTCACTTACCATTTGGATATTCAGGCTCCGTCCAGGAGATGTGAAAGGAGTGAGGTGAATAGGAGTGTGCTTTGGGGGTTGGCACACCTTCGGGTGCCTGCTCATCAGTTAGGGCCTCACTGGCCTCGCTCACAGTGCACCCACCCCCTGTGCAAGCCTGAGGAGAAATGCAAAAACCACATTTCACTCTAGGTCGCAAAAGTTTTCTGGGTCCAGAGCCTTGGAAACAGAGAATTCATAACAAGAGTTCCAGATACTTTGAAATACAGTTTTCTTGATCCACCCCCCCCCCAACACCAAATAAATTTGTTTCAGTGCTGAGGTCTGACATTTAATTAGTTTGCTTTTCAGGACACAAGACAGCCATCTCTGATAATTAGAAAATAACCCAAACGTATGCATGTATGAATTAGAAGTACATCCTATGTTAGAGCCTAGAGATAGGGCATCTACTGCCTGGGTGAATAACCTTGATGAAATCAGCCTTGCACAAAGTTTCCTAGAAGGAATTAAGTGCACGCATGCACAGACACACACGTGTGTGTGCACACTGCATGAGGGTAATAATAGAGACTGAAATTACTTCAGGATAAAAACAAGTGATTTGGAGTAAAAGAAAAGATCCACAGCAAATATAATTGCCTTTATTGCAATAGTGTAACCAATATATTTAAAGTACAACATAATATGAAATTGAATAAAATAGTATTTCTCATATACCAGCAACATAGCAGTTGTTGAGTGACTTTTAATAGCTTAAAGGGTCAAATCACTTACTTATGTGCCAGAGGAAATGGGCTCATTACACGGCCAGCAAACTTCAAGTGATCACACAATCTTCCCATTCCCTAATAAGGTATTAACTAATGCCATAAATGAAAACATGGATGCTAAAGATACCTGGGAGGGCCCTGGATGGCTCAGTTGGTTAAGTGTCTCTTTTTTTTTTTAATTTAATTTAATTTTTTTAAATTTTTTTATTGTTATGTTAATCAGAGTGTCTAACTCTTGATTTCAGCTAAAGTCATGATCTCAGGGTCGCCGGATCGAGCCCCATGTCAGGCTTTGGGCTCAACAGGGAGTCTGCTTGTCCCTCTTCCTCTGCTCCTCCCCCTGATCACATGCACGTGTACTCTCTCTCCCCCTACCTCACCCTCAAATAAATAAATCTTAAAAAAAAAAAATCTGGAAACTTCTGTGTGTACTCTCATAATTAACTACAAGTAATTCCAAAATAAATGTTTGAGTGTATTAGGAAAATATCTCTGCTACCTAACTTATTGGATAAATATTGTTCCAGGAAGCAGAGACAGACACACAGGGCTTTTCCAGACTATATTTGCTAGCAAATATTAGCAATCATATCTTTATATAACATAGATATTTGAAAACTACACTTAACCTTTGTTCAGTATCTCTTTAGGTTCCAGTTGTAATTTACACAATCAAATTTAAAAATATTTCAAAAAGCCCTAAAATTTACTGAAAACCAATTAAGAAAATGAAGGAAAATCATAGGACAATGTCAAAAGCAGATAGGCATTTAGTCCATTTTCAGGGAATGTAGATATTACTAGCATAAAAAATTAAAACATCTTTTCATTTCTTTGGGCCTGTCCCTTGCTTTTCAGCTTGATATTAAGGGAACAACCTTTTGATAATTAACACAGTTGAAATTCTTTTCCCCATAAATAAGAGAGAGTTGACTTATTTTTAAAGATATTTTCTTATGTTGCAGTATACTATTTAACAAGTTGTCTCAAATTCTTTTAACAAGTTGTTTCAAGTTCTTTATTACAAGTATAAATATTAAATGGTCAGTAGACATGGAGCTCAATCTCACCTTCCCTTGTAAGAATACAACAGTAGCCCTATATCTTCAGGATAATTTCTCATCAGCATAAGCAAGTTTCTGATGGGTTAAACTGTGGCTTGGGCGTGAAATTGCATTAAGATTGGGACCTAATTAACCTCTGTGGGTTCCCTCTAATTCTCAGCTGCAGTGTGTGCATATATATGGAAGAGATAAACTATCCTCTTCCTGAGAACAGAATCTTTGCAAATAAAGAGGAATCAATTGAGCTTGTGGCCAAACCATGACTCAAAGCTCTAGGACATGTCATTGTTAGCCCAAGAAATAACTACCTGAACATTAAAATAGAAAAAACTAAAAAAGACATTTCAAACATACTAAAAGTCCACTAGAAAATACGGCAGGAAAAGAGGCCAAGTGGAACAGCCGAATTATCAAAGGAAAATGATGGAAAGAGCATTCTTTTTAGTCCTCAGAGAGATAAATCTATCTACTTGCAGTTCCTAGATTTTTTTTCCTTAGGAGGGGAAAAATGGAGCATCTTACTGTTAAACCCATAATACACTGGGATTTAATTCAGATAGTCTACTTGTCACTATTATTTTTTTATGTCCTAAGAATTGTCCCCAGCTAACTTCCCCAAAGAAATATTATAAGACATGTAATTATATATATTTAAAAATAAAAAGTGAATTGAAATTTACTTTGTTTTGAGAATTTTAGGATGCCTTTTGGGATAAGTAAAGACATCCTCTGGTTTGGAAGGACTGATCTTTGGGCTATGGGCTATGTCATCTAAGATCCATAAACTCATAATTTGACAAAGGAGCTTTCTAAGAATCCAGGGAGTTTACGAGAGAATTTTTCTTGCAAATAAAACAGAATTGATAAAAGTATTACCTGCAAAATATTTTATTTTGTTTTTTTTTTCCTCATTCTTTTTGCATGCATTTAGAGGTACGAAGTGAGCAGTTCTTAAATAAGGAAAAAAATACTCTTAAAGTTGCTTCTGATTGGTCAAATCTAACTGATATTACCTAAATGAAATCAGACCAATCAGTATCTTGTTTGACCTACCAGCACCGGAGGCCACTGCATGCAATGCAACTGAATGCTGATTAAAATGCTGGTTCGGAAAAACTAAACAAAATAGCGGGATTAATTAAAAATGCTTTTATGAAATGGCAAGGTCTTTGAAAGCCTCTGAGCCTTTACAATAAGGCATTTCAACCCATCTCCTATAGCTTTCTCAGTTACAGCCATTTTTAAGTGCCAAAGTCATAGTACCACCCTGAAATGTCCAGTAACTTCTGATCAAATAGGGAATTGAATTTTGGTAAAGGAAATGAGTAATTAATAAATGTGTATCAATTATTTTGAAATGATGACTATTAGGAACATCCAAAACTAGCATTCTCTTTTTCAATAGTTGGTTTTCAGATAAGTAGGCTCTGAGGATATTAAGAATGCAGCATACCTTAAAGTATGAAGAAAAGGAACAAGGCCATCTTATATATAAATGATACTTTGAAAAATTAAGCTCATCATTTCCAAGAATCTTTCCAGTAAAGATATTTAACATTTAACATTCATCAAGAGGCAAATGTCTAGCTGTAATATGAAAATTATCAAACCGTACATATCTTGCTACTAGTCTGTATTACTAGCTTCTTTATTTAATTGCTGACTTATTATCTTTATTCAGAGCTACCACACTCCACAATACCATTTGTTGAGTGTAGTGACACGTTATGCTGTCTCTTCCAGTAGAAAAAGTATATGCTTGGATCCACACAGTCCCCAATTCTGACACCTTATAGCAAATCATTTAATTCGTATCAGAAGTCTCAGATTCTTTATGAAATATATATACTTAGCGTTCATTCATTCATCCATTCATTCAAGAATTGTTTGCTGAGCTTCCAGTTTCTACCAAACACTGTGCTTGACTCAGCAGATAGAATTTTGAAAGATGCTGTCTCTACCCTTCACGAGTGTATAATCCAGTTAACAGGAAAAATTAAATGAAGCCACTTGAAGTAATATACTGTCTCTGAGCCTAGAGTAAATCACAGTGGCTTGAATCCTCATGTATCGTCTTCTATTCTTAAGGGCTTGGCCATCTGTATGTTTTATTTTCCAGAACTTTCAACATGCTAAGACTATCTATAAAGACAACTGCACTTGGCTGAGAACCTAATCTCCATCTACTAATCTAATGACCTTGAAAGCTAGTTATTATGTGGAAACTGTGAAATACAATAACCCTTCAATTCACCAAGATGAACCTAAAATGTTCTGGTTCACTTATTTTACTGGTTATAGAGTTAGGTAAAAAACTTAATTGACTACTTCCTGAAATATATTAGTGTATTTTCTCCACTACTAAATACTGTGAAATCAAAAATAATGTGAGCAAATTTATTTTCCTAACAAGAGTTAGGGCAAGGACTTCCACATCTTTATGACGTTCTGCATCAACATTACACAATGGCTGACAGATCTTATTTGATTCCATAGAATATTGTTTGGGATCACAGAATGATTTAGTGTCATGGAACTTTAGGGCTCAAAGAGACATTAAAAATCATTTAGTTCAAAGCCCTGATTTTAGGCTTAAAGAACATAAAAATCAGTGCAGTTAAGTGAATTTGCCTTTGGTTACACAGTTGGTAGCAAAATCCGACTTGAAATGCAGGCAAGCAGCCTCCCAATCTAGTGGTATTCATTTTTCAAGATATTACAGATGTATAAAACATAGGAGATTGGAGTGGATTTACACTGATAGCACAGCATATCCTAAAAATTACCTGGGGAGTAGAACTTTGTTTCATGACATTTGCCTCCTGATAAAAACTAAGAGCACAACAATTTCTGTTTAATTTTGGTTTCTTCTAAGCAATAGAGTCTTTTCTGGATTTTGATATTACCACTGTTTTGAAAATAGTGTGGATTTCTGTATTAGTTTTTGAAAATCAAGGTAATACCTTTCCTACATCTTGAGTAATACGACTAAGTAATCAAAGATGCTGCTTCATAAGCCCATCTGCGTGCTGAATACCTAGGCACATAGAGTCAATTCTGAATAGGATTTTTAATATTGTCTGATTGCCCTTGTTTTGGGATGTCAGGTCAGACAGTAAGCAATAATTGAATGTAGTTTATTTTCTCATGGTATAATATTTAGAGCATTCAAGAGCATGTTAAGTAAAATGAATGCATACACAGTGTCTACATAAATGTAAATTTATTCATAATCAAGAGCAGAATATTTTCTATGGCATTTATCAAAGCAAATATCCTTATATAGGTATTACTATAAAATGAAGAGTGTGTTTAAAACAAATAGGGACAATCTCATGTTTATATTCAGTTATTTTCAGATGTGCTATTAAACTTAAAAAAGATTATATTTCATCAAAAAACAAAAGGAACCACTGAGTATAAATTCCACAGTAATATCAACGTCTTTTAAAAGACCTTTGTATAAAAGTGCTATTTTGCATTAAAAAATGCTATTGTCTGTCTAAAGACCTCTAAAGTACGTTGATTCTAGGGTTTTTATTAAGTGACTGTTCTTTTGAGATAGAAGTGTAATGTAAACCAGACTATAATAACAATCATAACAAACCAGAATATTTAGGGATCACTTAAACCATCACTTTAAAATATAAGACCTAAATTCTCATACCATACATTGTTTTCCAAATGAAAACAAGCTCCATAGGGAAATAACCTTATTAATTCAGGCACTTTAGAAAAAGCCCTTACCAATTATGACATTCTGGAAATAACAAAGAAGAAATAATTTCTGATAATCCCAAATTAGATTTGGGAAAAATCTAATGACTCAGATTGTTATGCCATCATTCTGTGTAATACAAAATAAATATGTACGTATTAGATCCCATTCCCATTTACGGTGTGAAGTACGTTTTCAGTCTCAATAGCAATACAGAAATTTTGGGTTTGGTTTTTTTTTTTTTTTTTTTTAAGTGAACGAGAGAGAAGATGGGACAAAGGAAAAGAGAAGCAGCAAGAGAAGGGAAGAGAAAGTGGTAGAGTAAAATGAACTTACTCCCAGCTTGATGAGATATTTATTACCAGGGGACAAGTATTGTAGCAGGTGATCCTGAAAAAGTTCTGTACTGTTATAGACGACATCCCAAATTGTAAAATCATGTGTGTGATTTGAAATATATAATATATAGCGCTCCAGAATCCCATTTACATTTCTTGGTTGTTTCCACCTGGGAATGGAAAAATATAGCATGACTATCCATCATTCATTCAAGTCAAACCTGCAATGTGCAAGATTTTTAAAAGACGCATATGAACTTGGATTTATGCCACTCAACACACACACACACACACACACACACACACACACTGAAACCTTAAAAAAAAAACAAACCCAAGTAGTTATTGAATGTCTCTTCTGAATGGTCTAAAGAAAATATGGCATAGTGCCTACTTTCTAGTTACTTATAATTTTAACTAGCTAATAATATAAAAAATGTGTGAATATTTAATTTTGAACTTAAGCCATAGAACAAAAATTGAGAGAAGTAGAACATTTGAGAATTTATGAGAAATGGGAGAGAGAGAGAGAGAAATAACATAATTGTCTTGAAAAAATGCAGCCATCTAATGTCAAATTAACCTGCAACTCTAGAATACAGAGAAGCTGAGGACTGAAGTGCTGAAGTAGTCAAATCAAACTTCATGGATAAGATGGGACACTACCTAGCCACAGAAGACTGTCTACTTGATGGATCGGATATGGTAGGCACAAGGAAAAGTAGAGGATATTCCACATACACCTTACAATGTGTCAGTGAACATGAGCCGGACAAATCGTAAAATAGACAGAAACAGGTAAACTGAGAAATACTTAGAGTAGTGGGACATCTTTTGGTGTAAGTAATGCGGGCTCAGCTTAGGGCAGCACTGAAAGCCAACAGGACATCTCAGACCTGGAACAATGGGGTATGGATCATAATGTTTCCCAGCTTGAATGAATATCCTAATTTACTCAGCCCAAACTCTTCTTTTCCAGATGGGAAAACTGAGACCAACAGAGATGAATGTAAACAAGTATTAATTGGTTGCAGGAGAGGTTTGTTAAACTTCAATTTAGTATGACAGTATACCTTGTACCTCAGAGATTAGGAAATGGGTCAGAATCATTTCATATCAAAAATAATCTGAACATGCCTATATGTGAAAGTTCCTTTCTGACTTCAACTGCAGGGGAACAAGAAGGTCTTAGTGTATACTCAAAAAGAAAATAAATATTTAGACTCTAATTCCAACTCATAACGGATAACACCTCCCCTACAGAAAGCCCAAGGCAGTCCTGTAAGTGGTCAGTTTCCCTTTATTGAAGCTTGCACAGAATCTGTGTACGTATGTAGCTAAGCCTGATTGCATGGAGACGAAATGGAAATTAAGTTGGCAAGTGATAATCAAAGGTTCCCAGAACCACTGAACTAATCACTTCTATGCATTTCATCACAATAAAATTAATTTTATGTCACAAGCCCTTCCCTTGATTGAGCTCACTGGGATTCTTGCATAAACCAATGTGGGACAGAGACAACATTTCTACTTACTGTACATATATAGTTCTAGAATCCAGGACGGTCAGAAGTGGGGAATCCACGTGCTCTGGTGGAAGCTGTGCTGTGTAGAGTATGACCAGGGAACTGTTTGTACATCCCACATGTGTGCAGGCACCGAGTACAAACTGGTGGGGTGTAAATACTGCTAAATCTAGAGGGTGGAGGAAAAAAAGAATTTATATACCATTATATTTTTTATTCAGGTGATCCAATTCCTCCTCTACATTCCCACTTCTTAGAACTGTTAAAATAAAGCTTAAAACAAGAATCAATAACCCTAAAAATCAATAGCAATAAGATATAGGCTGTTTTATCCTTTAAATACACTACAGTTATTTTTAAATAGGTAAGTGTCAGTCTAAATGGTCTGCTTTTACTAAACTCTTGCTTTAACTTTTTCATTTTAATAATTTGACCATCCTCTTGAATGTCTACGACCAGATAAGTCATTTTCTGAGTTTAGAGTTACTTCAACCACTCTGCTAAAAAATAAATGAGACATTTAAATGATTTTTAAAGCATATTTGAAGACAAGGGAAGTTGCTTTTGAAATGCAAATACATAACTTGCAACAATGACTTTGTGCTTGTGATTCCTTTTGCCTAACTCCTTTCTCCTGTCCACCTGACCACCTATTATTTGACCTTCAAGTTGTCTAGCTCAATGCAAAAGCCTGTCTCTTTCTTAAGATGTTCCTAACACATCCTGCCGTGACCCCTGGCACAAGGTGGAGCTCTTATCCTCTCCATGGATTTGGCTCCCCCAGATTTGCACACACCCTGTGCATAGCATCGTAACACTATCATAATGATTTGTTTACGTGACTATCTGATTCACTAAGCTGAATATTGTGAGGGAAGGATTCATTTTTCATCCTCAGTATCTAGCACAGTGCCTGGCACATTGTAGGTTCTGAATATATGTTTGAATAAATGAATAAAGAACTAATGAATGAGATGATCAAGACACAGTTGAGCTGGGTATGAACAATGACTGAGAGAGTGGGATAGTACCCCAGCCAGTAATGATCTCTCCCTCCATGAACCCATGAACCTCCCTAGTACTTTCTTCCTTTTGGCCTTTCTAATGGATATCATTTTCCCTTGCATTAGAATAAACCAATCTGTAATTTACTAATTCAATTCCGAAATGCCCTGAGTACTTCAGTTATAAAGGTACTCAACCATTATTTTATTGATGAATCTAACCAAAGTGCAGTCAACTTTACCAAGATTTAAATATCATTCATAATTTTATACTACTAGAAGAGATTTCTATTTTCTGGAATATTTTTGAAATAAGCTAGTCACAATTTAAGTGACACATATTTTTAAATCTCATTAACCTGAACCATTACAATTCTACATTTAAAAGACTAATGAGATACAACCTAATTTAGGGAAAGAGATTTTGTATTACACTGATAGCAAAAGTAAACTAGAAAAGAACACTTTGATTTTCATGCAAAGTACAGTGAGTTGGTTAAACATGTAGATCATCCCAAAAAAAAGGCAAAAATAATAATTTTACACCTAATATAGTTACTCTAGACCAAAAGAGTGGTCATCAAGAAGAGACTCATAATGCTTTGAATTCAAACTTGTTCTTGTTATAATTTTATCCTACTGCTATTCAGTGGTGCCGGCTGAGGTGGCCACCCTCCAGCAATGTGGTCAGAAGACATGTTACAAGGACACTTTAAAACTGGGGCTGAAGGGGTACGGCACTGGTATCGCCCGGGGCTGCTAGAGACATGACAGGAACAGCTTCACCGTGTCTGCGCAAGTCAGACAGAACTGGCAGACCTTCATTTGGACCAATAAGTTCTATGAAACTTATTAAGTTAAAAATCATGAGAACAGTGGTCTCATATGCTACAATGAGTGTAAACTCTATTTACTATTTCATGCAAAGAACAGCTCCTACTAGCAGGTCCAATTCTGGCCAAAATTACAATGTATTAACATGCTAACACATTATCTGCCGTTCCCCTGTTCTCTTCACTTTCTCCTTCTGATTCGCAGGAACTTGGTGACGAGGCAGCTTCTCATCTCTACCATCTGTCTGAATTCCTTGCATTCCCGAGGCAGGGGAAGCTAGGGATTTTTATCTCTAAGTCTGGTTTCAGGAACAAAATCAAGGAGGACATAGGACCCAGAGTAAAGCAGGAATCCCTAATGGGTAAGTCAGTGCAATTAGGAGAAAGCTGTAGTATTTGAACATCAGAGTACATCTAAGTTTTCTGAAAGAACATGCCCCTGCCGAAATTGTATTCCATGTGGTCGATTCCAAGTGACTTTGGCATATTTTGCATGAGCCTCTCTCTTGGCCGTTTCAGATTGTCTTGGTCAGCTGCAAATGAGACTGGATGCTACAATGTTCTTTGGCAAACAGACTCTGTGATGGGGCAGTTTTTCTTGCTTCCTTACATTCTAGCTTTTTGAGGTAGGGGTTTGGCTACCCAGTTTATAGGCGGTGAAGAAGTCATACCATTCAAATGTGGCCTGATGATTGCTTGTCTGTGTTTGCTGGGACAGACTTGCACATCTAAAAATCAGTTAGTTCTTAGTTACCCTAGTTAATCCTTAGTACCATCCTCAGGCTGGTGAGGTCAGACTGCATCATCATGATATCATCACCTTACAGTATCTCCTTATTACAGAATGCCCCACTCCCTTTCCCAATATACTTCCGTACTTTGAAAGTGACCTTGATCACCTAACTCGTAAACTCACCAGGAATATCTGTTTCAAATGCCTAATAGCCTCCTGTAGCAATTATTTCCAGGGTTACCATTGATATCTGGTTTTTACTGTGACAAAATCTCCTCCTCCACGGATTGGAAAACTGGCATTTTTATGCCAGTTGGAGAATGGGAGAGACCAGGATGAAGAAGTAAGTATGTGTGGGAGGGTCATGTTACTTACGAGGCCCAGTAGGACTGATGAGCCAGGACTGAAATACCAAATCCTGTCAGGTCCTGCATTCATAGTTAGGGTTTATCCCCAGACCATCTAAGGTGTTATGGGTGAAGAAGATAGGAGACAGCGTGGCTTTAACTAAAACGTCCAACAGGGTTTAAGGATGTTAGTGGTATATAATTGAAAGTGCTACAGAAAACATAGAACAGAGCAAGAAGAATCAAGAGTTCTGGGTAATTTTAAAAGGCAAGAGTCAGTGGAGTCTTTGGCAGGAAAGTGACATATTGAGCAAAGACTTGGAAGAGTGAGAGTAAATCTGGGATTCTATGGAGAGGGCCATTCCAAGAAAGATGACAGAGCAAAGACTTGGAAGGAGGAACACGCCGGGCATGTATATAGCAAGGAGGCCAGTGTGGCTGGAGCTGAGTGAATAAGGCAGAAAGAAGTAAGAGATGACATCAGAGATTTAATGAGGGATTGAATCACATGAGCCTTGTAGGTTTTTGCACAGATTTGGGGTTTTAGTCTGAGATCCTATTAGGAAGACCCTAGAGGATTTTGAACAGAACTGTTGCATGATCAGATGGATCTCATGAATATCAACCCGGCTGCTGGGTGGAACATAGACTATAGTGAGCAAGAGCATAAGCATAAATCTCACTTACGAGGCTACTGTAGTAATCAAGTAAGTGGAGGCTTGTCATAAATGAGAAATGGTCGGATTCTGGATGTGGTTTTTTCCCCCCAGCTTTATTGAGGTATTAACATATAAGATATATAAGATTAAGATGTACATTGTGATGATTTGATACCTATATACATTGTAAAATGATTACTATAATAAGGTTAGCTAACGTTTCTATACCCTTCATATAATTACTTTTGTGTGTGTGTGTGTGTGGTGATAACATTCAGGATTTACTCTCTTAATGACTTTCATGTATAAAGACAGCATTGTTAACTATGTTTACCATGCTATACCTTAGATCACCAGAACTTACTCATCTTAGAGTTGGAAGTGTGTTCTTTTTGACTGACACCTCCCTATTCCTGTCCCCTAGGAGCAGTCCTCTGGCCTCAATCCCTTGGCAACCACGGTGCTGCTCTAGTTCTATGAGTTAGGCTTTTTTATTACACTTATAAGTGAAAATATGTAGTATTTGTCTTTTTCTGTCTGATTTATTTCACCTAGCATAAAGCCCTCAAGGTCTATCCATATTGTCTCAAAGGGCAGGAATTCCTCTTTACATGGCCGAATATCATTCCTCGTTGTGTGTGTGTGTGTGTGTGATGTGTATCTGTATCTATAAGCTTATTTTATGTTTAAATTCAACATATAAGTGAGATAATATGGTATTTGTCTTTCTCTATATGATTTATTTTACTTAGCATAATATCCTCAAGATCCATTCATGTTGTTGCAAGTGACAAGATTTCCTTATTTTATAATCTTCCATTGTGTATATACCACATTTTCTCTATCCTTCATCCATCAGTAAATACTTAAGTTGTTTCCAAATCTTGGCTATTATATATAATATTGCAATGAACATGAGGTTACATATATCTTTTTGAGTTAGTGTTTTCATTTTCTTTGGGTAAATACCCAGAAGTGCAATTGCTGGGTCATATTTTATTTCTAGTTTTAATTTTTTGAGGATCCTCCATGCTGTTTTCCATAGTGGCTGAATTCAATTTACATTCCTACCTACAGCATACAGGGGCTCCTTTTTCTCCACCTCTTACCAACACTTGTTATTTTTTGTCTTTTTGATGATAGCCATTCTAACAGATGTGAGGTGATATCTCATTGCAAATCCTTTTGATTTGCACTTTCCTGATGATTAGTCATGTTGAGCATATTTTCGTGTATGTGTTAGCCATCTATATGTCTCTGTTTGAAAAATACCTACTCAGATCTTCTGTCCATTTTTTAAAAGGACTGGCTTTTTTTATCTGTCTGTTTTGTTATTGTATGATTTCCCTATACAATTTGGATATTAGCTCCTTATCAGACATATAATTTGCAAGTACCTTCTCCCATTCAGTAGGTTGCATTTTCAATTTGATTTTTTTTTTTCTGTGCAGTTTTTTAGTTTGACGTAGTTTCACTTGTTGATTTTTGCTTTTGTTGCCTTTGCTTTTTGTGTCAGATCCAAAAAATCATCACCAAGACCTATATCTTGGAGCTTATTACCTATGATTTCTTCTAGGAGTTTTATGGTTTCAGGTCTTACATTCAAGACTTGAGTGCACTGAGTTAAGTTTTGTGAATGGTGTAAGATGGTGGCCCAGCTTCATTCTTTTGCATGTGGCTATCCAGTTTTCCCAACACCATGCACTGAAGACACTGTCCTTTTCCATTGTATATTCTGGGCTCTTTGTTGTAAATTAGTTGACCATAAATGCGTAGTTTATTTCTGGGCTCTATATTCTGTTCCATTGATATTGTGTCTGTTTTTATGCCAAAAACATACTATTTTGAACACCATAGCTTTGTAATATATTTTGAAATCAAGTAGTATGATGGCTCCATATGGGGAGTCAGCCTAAGAGTCAGCCTAGTGCTGAACAGGCCAGCTCTGGGGTAGTGAAGTTAGGTGTTCACTTTACTCTCCTTCTCCCATGGGGAGAGTCTTGGTCTGTACTGAGCTGCTTGGGTTTGGGGTAGGGATAAATAGAGGTAATGTGAATTGATTTTTCTTACTCTTCTTAATGCATTTTTTCTTATTTCTGTGCTTTACCCAAGTGCTATAATCCCTTATTTGGAAACCTTGGCTCTTGTGAAGGTAATTTTATATGTGAATAGTTATTCAAATTAATGTTTCTGGGCAGGGGTCTGGGGTTGGGGGATTGGTGGAACGAACCAAGAAGTCCCTATGCTGCCATTTTGCTGAAATCACTCCAAAAGGATCTCTGGATATGTTTTAAAGGCAAAACTATAGGATTCCTCAGTGCACTGTAGGTAGTGCATGAGAGAGAGAGAGAGGAATCAAAGCTGACTCCAAGGTTTTTGGCCTAAGCAAAGGCAAGAATGAACCATTAATTTGGTTAAAAAAGATCACAGAAAAAAACAAGTTTTGAAGGGGAAGATAAAGAATTCATGTTTTAGACATGGCAAGTTTGAGATATTAATTAGATAAACATGGAGTTGTCAATTAGGCAATTTGAATATAAATTTGGAATTTCAAGAAAAAGTCTTGGACTGATATATAATTTGAGATGTCATCATCATATATATTATATTTAAAGTGGATGGAACACTAATAGAGCAAGTGTAGATAGAAAAGAGAAAAGGTAAAAGGATTCAAATCTTTTTCGTATCTTTTTTCTTTTTCTGGGAGTAAAGCAGAAATCAACTAAAAAAAAAAAACAACAACAAACCAAACCAAACCAAACCAAACCAAACCAAAACAAAGGAAGAACAACCAGTAATGTACGAGAAAAACAAGAGGATTATAGTATCTGGAAGTCAAATAAATCAAATGTTTTAAAGGTGATAGTTCAAATAAGATGACTACAGAATGACCATTGTTTAACAATATGGCAGTCATTGGTATTTGTGCAGTAAAGTTTCAATGAAGTTATGGGTGTCAAAGCCTGACTCAACTGAGTTTGTGAGAGAGTGAGAGAAGAATCAGAGATAGTGAATATAAACAACTTTTTCAAGAAATTTTGTTGTAAAGTAGAAAAATGAGACAATAGAGAGAAGGTAAGTAGCACCCAAGGATTTAAAAAAGATAATTTAAATGAGATTAAAAATGTGTTGTATGTTGATGGAAATGACCCCACAGAGAGGGCAAAATTAGTAATGATGAAAGAGGAGAGAATTATTGGAGCTTTGCCTTGATTACATGAAAGAATGGAATCTAGTATGAATGAGGAGGATTTGGACTTAGAAGGAGCAAGGACAGATAATTTTTAGTTATAGGAGAGAAGGCAGACAACGTGGGTATGAATGCTAGTTGGTGGATAGATGGTCATGGGAGTGTATGGGATTTATCTTATAACTGCTTCAATTTTCTCAGTGAAGAAAGAAGCAAGATCATTAGTGAAGAGTGATCTTCTGATTCCCCAGAATAATACACTGCTTTGGGCCCTCTATTTCTTTTAGAATGAAATCTAATAATGGTCAGTGAAATACAAGCTGACTTAACACCTGACTACTTCTTCTCATTTCTTCCATACACTAGACATATTTTTGTTCCTTTAACTCTACAACATCACACCTCCAGGCCTTTGCAGGTACTATTCCTTCTAGCTGAAATCTATTTTCTCCTTCTATACTTGGCTGAATTTTTTTCATTCTTCAGGTTCATCCTCCTCTGGGTATTCTCTCTTGATAATCCAACAGTGTGGCTACCACCATCCTCAGATACTCTCTGTCATATTGCCTTGTTTAGTTACTTATTATAATTACCAAAACATGTCAGAAATTGCTGTTATTTATTTCTTGCCTTTATATCCCTCCCAGGGGGATGTAAACTCCTTGAGTGGAGACAGATATATATTTTTTTCTATCATGTACTCTACAATATCTCCAGGACTGATATAATGTCTACTTAGCATAGTTTTATTTGTTGAGTGAATGAATGGGCAAGACAGGTGGGAGACCTCTATGACCCTTAGCCAGACTGCGAACTTTTTCTCAGAAATAGAATAACATCTAAAAATCTCCAAGAATTTAATTAATTGTTAGGTCAATGAAAGGTCTGTAATTGTGAGATGAAAGAGATTCACTATTGAAAAAAACTTAAGAAAAAGGCAAACTTGTGTTTGCCTGAATGCCAAAGAGTAATTTTCAAACATGAATGCTTCATAAGTAACAGGGATAGAGATACACCAAAATGTCAACAGCATTTTTCTCAGAGTGAGGGCATAAAGAAAATTTAAATCTTACTTATTGTTTAGTTACATATATTTTTCAAATTCTATGATATGCCTGTATATACATGTATAGATGGAGAGAGGACAGCCATAATTTACCAATATCAATTCATTATTTAAGAAAATGTAGACCTAGCTGACACACGCCCTCTTATACCTCCTATGTCATACTTCTCCTTTCCTCAATGACTTCAGCATTGGCTCAGTTTTCTTTTCAATTATAATTCCTTTTTGGCAACTCCAACCTCCTCAATAATGACTCATCTCTGAATCTGGCTTAACTTTAACTTCCTCAAATGTAATGTCCTTCACCTCTACTTCATTTATTCGACATTCAGCACAGTTATACCCACTACTTGATCATCTTTGAAACTATTTCCAAGATTCTTAATCTAAAATCTGCCCTCTCTGACCACAAACTGATAGCCTTTCACCTCTTCCTCTTGTCACATCAATGCAATCACTCCTTTGTCACCACACAGGGTCTATCTCTTAGCACCTTCTCATTTTCAAACTATTTGCAACATTTGCATTTTCCTTGATATGATCTTTGATCACTCCTTTCAGAGCCATGCTCTCCACTCCCTAGAGTTTTTCACCTCACCCACCTACTTCAATATATGCTCTCCCAATTCCTAGCTCTGGATAAATCTCACCATCTCATTTCTCTAATGCTTCCCATACCTCTGAGATGTGAATGAGAAATATTGCTGAACATATTGAAAGAGTCTACCAGAATTTTAGGTTTTCCAATTTCAAGGGGACCCTTGTCACTCCTCAGTAATAACTGTCTTGTTACCTTATTTCTTTCTTCATTGTATTGATCTTTTCTTTTCCTCCTCCCATGTTTTGGCCGGTTCTCTAGATGAACTGAGTGGGGTCTAAGATTGGATTCTTTAGGTATAGCTCTGTCCTCTGAACCCCTACAATGTTTGATATCAGTGCCCCAGGGGCTGAGATCAATATGGCTGTCATAGTAATCTATTTTATTTCCTTCTGCCCTCTCCCTGCTCCCCCATTTTTCCCTCCTTTAAATTCTCATCTAAATTTCCCTCAATTAAATTATAAATCTAGAGTTTATCTATAAAATAGGTACTACCTATAAAACAGAATGTGGCTGGTTGTTTAGGGAGCAGAAAGAGCAAGAGAAACTTCCTGAACAGAGTCATTGAGGGGAACAGATACTACTCAGGGTTCAGATATAATGTTGGGAAAACCAAGAAGTGCATATTCCCTTGCCTCCACCACCTTAGATTTCCCAGAATGATGGAATAATGATAGAAGACATGTACCAACTCTTGGGAGGAGGGGCCCTGACTCCTGTTTCCAAGATAGAGTCCCAGGGAGGTGACAGATCTCAGCTAAAGAAATGACCTTGGTGTAGGTAGGCAGGCAGGACCAGGAAAACAGTGCAAGGATTTAAAGTTTCCCAAGTGTGATATGGAAGCAATGAAGGGATATCCTGGATCTGAGTGAGATATCTCAATAGTGATCCTTTTGCAAAGAAAAGGAAAGTGCACTCCAAATGCCACACTCCAAATGTAAGATTCTGGAAGCTTTTACACCATCAGAGGACAGGAGGCAGACCCCTGAGAATGACTGTGATTCTCTTACTACGAAATTTTATGGGAGGGAAGTCAGTTATCAAGTGTAGCTATAGAAGTAAAGATATAAACAGTTACATAGAAATAGAGATACAGGTAGATGTCTTATCGACAGATTTATAGATGCTCCACGCTCACTGGTACCTCATTTATGCTTTTATGATGGCCAAGATTTTTCAAGCCTATGCAGAATTAAAAATTTTTCCAATCATTTTCCTTAAGGTAATTCACACACACACACAGACACAAATTGGGTGGGCCACGTTTCTAGTTTGGGAAATCTGCTTTGTTCAGTGTGCCTTTGCTACAATAGGAATTGAGGATTTTCTTTTGATTCTGAGAATTTAAAAACCTATAAACTCAATAGTGCAAAGAAAGCCAGACTGATTAAATAGCTTTTTTGACTTCCAAGTCATTTTTATGCCTATACTGTCCACCCCGAAGTGGATTATTCTCAATGTATTTCCATAAGAAGATGAAGTGTCACTCGCGTCCTTTGAATAATGAGGCATGAAAAAAAGAAGGGGATAGTATCTAACATGATACATGGGACAGGAAGCTGCACAGGTGGCCCGACTGGGAAATCCTTGGTGAAACAAGAGGAGATGTGAGCAAAAGGGGAAAAAACTGTGGTAAGAAAAGGGGAGGCAGCATCAGGTGGGGGAAAAAAGAGTAATACTGTGTCTGAAAAGGAACAAACGGAATGAGGGTTTTTCTTAAAGAGTCAGTTTTTTTTTTTTTTTTTAAGATTTTATTTATTTATTTGAGAGAGAGAGGAAAGCATGAGGTGCGGAGGGTCAGAGGGAGAAGCAGACTCCTCGCCGAGCAAGGAGCCCGATGCGGGACTCGATCCCGGGACTCCAGGATCATGACCTGAGCCGAAGGCAGTTGCTTAACCAACTGAGCCACCCAGGCGCCCAAGAGTCAGTTTTAAAAAGTGAAAAAGAGGGTTATCCGGGAGGCAGGACTAAGGCATTCTTTGGGAATGAGCATAAACAAAGCCACCAATTTATAATGTAAAGCAAAGAGGACTATAATGATAACTCTCTCTTCCCTGCCTAACTGCAACTGATTTGATAATCCGTCTCTACAGAAGTGATTAGGCCCTTCAAGGGCAATGTAATGGATCAATGGATTCAAACAATTGCAGGTATGTACACAAATCTGAGTCGGGGCAATGGAGGGTGGGGGAACCCTGAAAACATATAAGGCCACTGTTTGTCAGAGCCCCTTAGCAATAACATCTTGTTTTCCATTTGCTTGATTGCATCATTTGCATAAGATCAAACACGGGGAGTTGTAGACAGGGAAAAACAGATCACTCTAATATGCATTAGAAATGGATCCACAGGCATCATCCTGAGACGTGTTACACGGAAATGCATCCCAGCGCATGGAAACCTCACCGATTACTGTCAAGCAAAGTATAATTTACAATACCGGCCATGAATTATATGCTATTTTACGATTGATTTCATGCTGTTGTTCAGAGAATTTCATTGATCTCAATTTACAAAATGAACCAATAAGTAGGCAATGATTTTCTTTTAACTCCTGGTGTAAACTGAGGAATTTATACCTTATTGGTTTCTCCCATTAGAAAATTAAAACGCAGTTGTTGCTTCTTGAGTTCTAATGTATGTTATCTAGTTGCTTTTCTGACAACCTCCCAGTATCATTTTGTAAATGAAAAATACAGCTTCTTCCTGATTTTCTTTTCCCCTGTCTATGCATCCTTCCCACAAATCATCACCAGGATGTTTAAAAATGTTGGAACAGTCTAGGTAACTCCTGACCACATCTCCTTCTGTCATTTGGTATTCCAACTTGAGAACCACTGCTAGGTTATGGTTCAGTGAGAACACGTCTTAGGCGGCAGACCTGAGAGGTGGTGTGTTTTCCACAGATGCCTGGAAAGCAATGAGCTATGCCACAATGCACGTGGAATGTCAGGTTGCATTCATCTCTGCCACTGTGTAGCCCTTGCTTCACGATTGCTTGCTCGGCCTTTTGATTCCAGAAGATCAGATTCTGACCTTATAATTAATAAAAACGGAGGCTTTCTTTAGCCTGGACATCATTGCTCTTTTGCTCTTCATAGAAGCCGAAACTTGCAACATGCTTTTCTTGGGCCAGGTGAGCAATGAACCACAACTAACAATCCATCCTGTGCTTTCAAATTAATTTTCAAGACTGGAATCACTTAGATACAACCGCACCCAAATGACATTACTCAACAAATTTTCTACTTGTGCTTATAATATTTTCTACCTCATCAGAGAAATTCACAGCTCTCCCTTTCATCAAAACCTTGTCCAAATTTTGTATTAGACATGGAGCATCTCCTGACTCTCCTTGATGTGTGCACCATATGTACCCTATCTAGCTGCCTTCTTAACAAATCTCCCTCATGAGCATCCTCATATGAGTCTTAAGTATTCATGGTGTTGTAAGTTCTTTGAGAACAAGGATGCATCTTCTTATAGGCATCCCCTATGACTTCTAATACTTGGGACCCTCCTGATGGTTGAAGAGTAAAAACTTCATTGTGATAAGAAAACTGGTGGTAAGGAAAACCTGGTCACTCCATCAAGATAGCAGCACGTGGTAGGGGAGCCCAGCCTGCTGGGAGTTGTCAGTCACTAGTTTGGGAAAAAAAAAAAAAAAAAGGAACCATTACTGTCAGTTGTGATAATGAAGGAAGATGCTTCCTCATTTTCCTCTTTTCTTCTTTGGCTGGTTAGAACAAAAGACTTCCATGCAAACCTCCTTAGGCTGACAGCATTCTGATCCAGCTGTCTTCCAGTCTGGTTTTCTGAGCATCTCTAATACCTGATTTGTAATGCAGTATAGTATATTGAGCCCAAGGTTGTTTTTCTTGGTTACTTTTATAATACAACCCTAGAGCAGTGCTCTCTCCTCTGTGTGTGTGTGTGTGTGTGTGTGTCTGTCTCTCCCTCTCTTTCTCCCTTTACACACACACACACTAACTTCCCACCCACTCCTCTACCTTGCCTCTGGATAAGAAGAGATATAGAATTAGGGAGTCAGGCTTCCAATTTTCATAAATGCTTTCCACTCACAAACCAAAGAGGAGAGAACTGAAATAAATTTCCAGGAATATTATCTAAAGAAATTTGAGTCATATAACTTAGCTAAATATTTCTTGCAAAACTGGGGGATTTCCTCTCAGACTTAGGTGGACATTTGTTACTCTCATGTTCTTTAATAATCTTAGGAATCAGTTAATATATTGCAAGACAATATTCTACTCCTATGACATACTGTTAAACAACAGAGGTTAATGAGACATAATGAGAATAATAAAAGTGTCTAGCTATCTGTAGCATTAAAAGAAAAAATTTATGAACCCACGCTCCCCAAAAATATGATATTGAAGGTAAGACGTTGTTAATTCAGTAACAACAATGGCTATAACACTGACTACATACTGTTTGGCAGGCCCTGTTAAATATGTTTTATAATCTCTCATTTATTTTAAGTCTCAAAATAACTGTGAAACAAGTACTGTTATTCCCAATGTACAGAGAACAAAATTCCAGCTCAAAGAGATCAGCTGTGTAAGACCCTGTATGAGGATCAGAAGCCACCTGAGTTCACTCCGAATGCAGTGCAGGATTTAGGTTGGAGGTGCCCATAGCCAGACCATTATTTCACAAAGGGGACTCCACCCAGTTCACACCCTGCACTACCAGCTTAGTAAAGGTTTGCCTAAGAATGGTTTTCACTGAAGACCCATCATCAATTCTTAAATATTAATTTAATGCTTTTCTAACTTACCCCTGTACTAGACACTGTGTGTGATATAAGAGAAGTAATGAGTATGAGAGAAGTGATATTGTGATAAAAATGTTTACTTCTTGGATATTTGCTCTAATCATTACAGAGGCTTGGAGAGGATCACCTGTTTAATTCATCATAAAATGCCCTTGCAATTTAATTTGGAATGATATGCTGAGAAAATTTTTCCTGCATCTAAGAAGAGAATGTGTAAAATGAACACAATGGATTCTCAGAACTTAAATTATAATGTTAGGGTATAAATAAATATCCTATTAAAATTATGCTTTTACATCAACCTGTGAAAATGCAATGCATCATAAGCAACCACTGTGTTTATGGAAGCTAGAGAAGTCTTCAAAGTCACAGCTAGAAGTATTTTGACCCATTATAAGACTTACTGAATTGTCTACCCTTGAGCCATTTCCATAAAATGATAGGCTTTTCTCTTTTAAAACAGTAATTTTCAAAGAAAGATCTGTTGACATTCCTCCAGGAAAAACACTTGTATTATAAGTGTTGACACTATGATATGTGTCTAACTTTTTATTTCTGAAATAATATTTTACTGATGATTTTAAATACAGTAATATGTCTGTGATGGTTAATTTTATGTATCAACCTGGCTGGGCTATGGTGTCCACTTGCTTGGACAAACACTAGTCTAGATGTTGCTGTGACCTCATCTTGAGTGTAAGCTATATGTAGATTTCTCTGGGTATATCTGACAGAGTGTGTGGCCAGTCTACTTTGCATGAGAACTGGAAACCAGCATTCCTGGCACAAGGAGCAAGTTTGGCAGTCATGGAAGGAAGGAACAATTTGGGTGTACTCTTGTTTCAGATATATCTGTGAATTTCAGGAAACTCATGAGATGGCCTGCCAGAAGCCTGTTTGTGTTATAAGCTGGGTAAGATTTGGGAACATTTGCTTCTGATGCTCAGAGATTATGGTGTTTATCCAGAGCAAGACCATGGATATGAGTTACTGTGACACTTGGACAACTGGTGTCAGGCTTGATCCTAAGTGCATGTGAGAAAACCCACATGATTGCCCAGAAATGCATGAGGATTAGTTTGCAGAAGGCAGAGATCATCTACTAGCAGGTAAGAGTGATGAGCAAGTAAAATATGAGTATTAGAACTAATGAGACTTATTATATATTCAGATACATGAGATCTGGGAAAATATGACATAAATATATCTATATCCATCCATCCATCCATCTATCCATCCATCCATCATCCTTTAATCTATATCCACTTCAGGGTATAATCAATGGCTGCTCACTGCATCAAACCTTATACTTTGGGACTCTGTATATTTCTCTTCTCTTTTTTTTAAGATTTTATTTATTTATTTGAGAGAGCAAGAGAGTGTGGGGGCAGGAGGAGGAGCAGACAGAGAGGAACAAGCAGACTCCACCCTGAACACAGAGCCAGATGCAGGGCTCCATCCCATGACCCTGAGATCATGACCTGAGCCAAAATCAAGAGTCTGACCCTTAACTGACTGAGCCACCCATTTGCCCCATGACTCTGTATGTTTTTTAGATGGACAATGTCTTTAAAGCATGGATTCAGGAGAGGAAAGTGAAAATTGGTATACTTTACAGGTGATAGAGACAGGAAAACTGGATCTATTTTGTCTTTTTATATAACCCCAAACCAATGATTTCTCCATTTCCTCTCAAAGACTGTTTAAAACAAATAAAAACCAAACAAAAACTGAAAAAAAAAAAAACAAAAAACAAAAGAAACTAAAGTAAGATATGGCATTGACCTTGAGGACAGAAAATAACAAAACTTCATTTGAGTAGTGAGATAGATGGATAGACACATAGGTAAATACATTAACCATATTTTACACAAGTTAGTAAATATAGTATAATGATACAGATGCAAGACAATATATTGGAGTTCAGAACTGCCTGGCTCTACCTAACACAGCAGAAGTACACATGAATGTTACATTTAGATGTAAATCATTTAGAACAATGCCTAATAGAGAATAGTGTTATGTGTTTGTTAATTAAAAATAATGTTAGGGGCACCTGCGTGGCTCAATCATTTGAGCGTTTGACTCTTGGTTTCAGCTCAGGTCATGATTTCAGGGTCCTGAGATTGAGCCCCACGGGCTACCCTTTCATCAGAGAGTCTGCTTCCCCACTCTCTTTCCCTGCCCCTCCTCCTGCTCATGCACTCTTTCTCTAAAATAAATGAATAAATCTTAAAAAAAAAAGTTAAGAAACATGATTATGCCCTTATTAATAGAATGATTTGCAGTCTCCTAATTTTTTAACGAAACTAGTTTTTTTAGATTTGGGGGTAACTATATGTAGGCACATGGTAAAAAATTAAGCTAGTAGAGTACAAAAGAGTACAAAATGAAAAGCAAACATTTTCCTCACATTTCCAACTCTTTAAAATTGCCAACACTAGGATAAGAGGCTCTCACACAACATGAAATGGTTATCATGGGTTTCGCGGATAAAATGGGGAGTAGCTGCATCTTAGTTTGATTAATAACCATATAATCAATTTCCTTTTTTTTTTATATGGTTGCTAATGTGTAAAGCTAAGACCCATTACAAAAACAGGCAGGCAAAAACCTTAAATACTACTGGATGACACTATAGAGAAAGGAAAAAAAAGAGAAAGAAGAGAAGAAATCACCAAAGACCTGGGTTTGAGTATAGAGTCTTGATTAGTGTAAACATGACTGAGTCACTGAAGTTTCAGGTCCCGTTTCTTCATCTCATTAAAAGGAATTTATAGCATGTGTAACCTCTCTCCCTGTAATTGTTGTGAAGATAAAATAAGATAAATAGCAGTAAAAACATTTTATAAAGAAGAGTTTATCACACAGGTAAGAGACAACAATTTTAAACCATTATCAAAAACAGCAGAGCCTGAGTCTTTATATTTTGATGTTATTTCTATTTATTAATGCTCATAAATACTGGGAATGATATACTTTTAAAATGCTTATCATGAAATTCTGTAAAACCCAGGATATATTTTTTTTAGTTAGGATATATATTTTTAGCTAAGTCCAAAACATATAATCAATTTCTTACGAAAGGAAGCATATATATTTGATTTAATATATGCAAATATAGTTTTTTTGTCATTACTTTATTTATTCACTCACAAGTATTTGCTGGCACCTGCTTTGTGCATCTACTATGTGATTTATATGTTAAGATACAGCAGATAACAAGATGCATACAAGATATTTTCTTTTGAACTACACATTGTTCTGGGGTATGTTTTCCAAATTTCAGAGATACTGTGCTTTTTTTGTTGTTGTTGTTTTTAAAGATTTTATTTATTTATTTGAGAGAGAGAATGAGACAGAGAGAGAGCATGAGGGGGGGAGGGTCAGAGGGAGAAGCAGACTCCCTGCTGAGCAGGGAGCCCGATGCGGGACTTGATCCCTGGCCTGCAGGATCATGACCTGAGCCGAAGGCAGTCGCCCAACCAACTGAGCCACCCAAGCGCTTGAGATCCTGTGTTTTATCTGGTAAAGATATTTATGAGGTACTAATGATTCTAAACCACTTTAATTTCTATAGCTTCAATAAGTCATAATATAAAATGGTAAATGGTTTGAGAAGAATATTTGTGCAAAATTACAAATTATAGTGTATCTCCTAGGATAGAAACTGAATTACTTATAAGAAGAACTAATTTATGAAGAAATAAAGTTTCACTGATTAACAACAAATTATAATGAGAATATTTGTACCAAAATACTTATAAACACAAAATTGAAAATAATTAACATTAATGTTTTGCTATTAGCCCCCAAAATGCTCACATTTCCAGGCTCTTCGCTTTTTATCATATTTCACAGTAAATCACATATACAAATAAGTCATGAAGGAATTGATAAAATACAAACTTAGGTATTTGTTTACTTATGTTACTATACCCATCAGATAGAGAGAAATTCATATATACCCCTTTAATTTGTCTTAGAGCAAACATCTCTCTGTCTCTTTATATTTGGTGAATAGCCTCACTGTCACTGAAATTATAAAAACTTTTATTAGACCTTTCATAGTAGTAATTTTATAAGATTTTTATTTCCTTAATTATACTCTGAAATACTCCTTAAATACTTTTATTAATGTTTGCTTAATGTAATTATTTATGAGCTAATTTTATTTAGGCACATCTTTTAAAGTAGTATTATTTCTTTACAGTGATAGAGTTGACTATAGCTCTCATTAAAACAAAATAATTTCAAAAATGGAAGCCAAACTTTAATTTACAAAATGTTTTTTTCAGTGGAAGAATTCTATAGATGCTGAATTTTAGAAATGCCTACCCAAAAGTTTGTTGGAATTCAGGTTATACTAAAGGTATATAGCGTTATGGAAAACATTTATTTGATTTATATTTTAAAAACCAAGCTTAACTTGATAGCAGTGATTCAGCTGAGGGGGAAAAATCTTTTAAAATTATCTATATAGTCTTTTCAACACCCACAGTTCCAACCTAATAGAATTTATGACCTGCATCCTCTTGATTTTTGCATAATGGAACTACACAAGTGGCAGCAAGTGACTTTCTAATCTCCCTACATGAAATAGATATTCAAATACTTGCATCTTTGTTAGCATATCCCTAGGAGTTGCTGGACTTGTATACATTTCCACAACACAGTGGAAAAAAAAATACAGAGGGCAATGCAACAATATCATCTTTACAAAATAGCCTTTAAAAGTTGGGATATAGAATACAAACTTTCCTAAATTCTATTGGATTTTTTTTACTCAAAACTCTTTTTCTCCTGTTCGAGGTTCGAACGCAACTGGGAAATACAATAAACACAGGGATGGGATTTTTAGTCAAGCAAGCAGGATGCCCTTATCTAAGTCTTAAGTCATTCACTAACTCCTCTGAAGTTTTCCATTCAGAGTAAAACAAGAACTTTATTTTGAAAATATGTGCCAGTCTTTTGCTTGTGATTATATGGAATTTAATTACATAACTATTTGGCATGTTTAAAATAGCTGATCAACTTTTATTGTACTTTAATATAATCAATAGAGTCATATTTGTAGCTGTGGGATAGCGCCTCTCAGGGATTGTGTATCAGTTGTGTGGTTATGAGCTTTGCAATAGCCTGTGTGCAATACCAAGAAATAGGATGCAAATATTTACCCGATATATGTCAAGCATTGAGACACATGTCACTTCTCTGATACCAATCGACTTAGGTCTGGCTGTCAGTCTCAGATAAATTACTCTGTCTCTGAACATCCCTTTGAATACCAGTTTGACATTCTAGCAAATTCTCCACATAATAACACACAGTTTTCACATAAATGAAAAAATTCCTTCATCTCTTTATTCTGAAATGATCTTTATTGTTCTCCTACTATATGCATATATCCTTCCATTTCTTCAGGATAGAAGATGAAAGATACAGTTCCTGCCCCCACGGGACTCAATCTAGTGAGGAAGACTACTCAGTCAACCAGAAATTCTAGTAAAGTATGCTAAATAATATGAGAGGTGGTGGGAACATGGAGAGGGAAATTGTAAACTACATAGGTCTACATACCTGGGATAGTCCTAAATCAAACACTACTGTATTGTCCCAGCCTCAGAATAATCAGGAAAGATGCATGAATGGATGGATGAATGCATAAGTGAATGAATGAAAGAACCACAAATGAGCATTCTTGAAAATATTTTGTTCTAATATTCTTTAGGATTTATTCTCCAAAAGGAATGAACAAATGAATGAATGAATGAATGAATGCACAAATAAATGTTTAACTTTTATTACTTTGGTGTACAATTTTAAGTCAGTGTAAAATAAACCTACTGTTGTGGGCTGAATTGTATCCCTCCAAAATTCATACATTGAACCCGTAACCCCTGGTTTCTTAGACTGTGGCTATATGTAGCGACTGGGTCTTTAAAGAGAGGATTAAGTTAAAATGAAGCCCTGAGTGTGGGCCCTAACCCCATTTGACCAGTGTCCTTATAAGAAGAGGTAAGTTGGATGCACAAAGACACCAGGGATGTCCGTGAAGAGAGGAAAGACATGTGAGGACATGGCCAGAAGGCAGCCATCTGCAAGTCAAGGAGAGGGGCCTCAGGAGAAACCAAACCTGCTGACACCTTGATCTGGGACTTCTAGCCTCCAGGACTGTGAGAAAATAAATTCCTGTGATTTAAGCCACCCAGTCTGATATTTTGTCATGGAAGCTCTAGTGAACTACCATTGCTGTGAGTGGATTAAAAGGAGAGATTATTCTTTCATGTCCATAGTTAATTGAAACAAGGATGCTATGCGGTCATGCAGTGGTACAGTCATAAAAATTACAGTTTACATTGCAGAGCTTTTCATTGCTGACTTTAAAGAAATAGCCCCTCTCCTATCAATATTATACTCGCAGACCTGTATTTTCTGCATTTGTCTCTTCCATTTATGAGTGTACCATATGAGATAGTTCCCATTAAAAATCAGGCTTGCTTTAAACTTTAAAAACTTAAACCTCACATTTGAATGAGACATTTTAATTGACATGTTGTCTTTAAGAATACATTGATAATGTGATGAAGATATGAATGTTGTATTAATATTTTGACACCGCTGAATGTTATTAATAATCTAATGACATTTCCCCATCGTTCTTTTCTTTTAAACTCATCTAGTTGAGATTTGGGATTTGGGATTCAGAAAATTATCAGAGTAACAAAATTCTAATCCTAGCTGTGCCATTAACTAGCTTTATGATTCCAGGCAAGTCAATTCTGATTCTCTAGCTCCTTATCTACCAAATGGGAAATAAAGTTGTTTAATCTTTATACATCACTGGGTCATTTAAAGACTTACAGGAGCTGGTACATGTGAAAATATTTTGCAAATACAAAACTATCACCAAGCAAAAAAAATCAGGAAATATTTATCTGTTCTTGAGGGTAAGAAAAATCTACTTAAGTTTTTCTATCTAAGGAAGAATCTATGAAGGCAAGTATTTTTAGATTTGACTACAAGTTTTAGCAAAATGACTGCATTTAAAAGCCACCATAAAGGGCCACCTGGGTGGCACAGTCAGTCAAGCATCCAACTCTTGGTTTGGACTTAGGTCATGATCTCAGGGTCATGAGATTGAGCCCCATGTTGGGCTCCACATTCAGCATGGAGTTTGCTTGAGATTTTCTCTCCCTCTCCCTCTGCTCCTCCTGCTCATGTTGTCTCTCTCACTCTAAAATAAGTAAATAAAATACTAAAAAAAACCCCACCATAACTGAAGTAAAAAAAAAAAACCAAAAACCTAAATTACAAAAATAGGAAATAAGAATTATAATATAGCTTCCATGCAAATGTTAAGCAATTTTAATGTATATTAAAAATATTTAGAAAAAAGGAAGAAGAATATATCCCTTTAAATAATGCACAAAAACATTTGGAGAATTTTAAGGAATTAGAAATGCACATGCATAAAACTGCAGTACTGTTTATAATAGAAAAAAAAGAGAAATAATCCAAATATTATTATGAGTTCCTTAAATATATTGTGAAATATTTTAAAATACTATGCAGTCATTTAAAGCATGATTTAGAAAATAATTTAGTAATTTGGTAATGTGATCACTATATATTATAAAGTGGTGAAAGACTAAAACAGTCTGGGCCAAATTGTATGTGTATATCTGTGCATCAACAAAAAAAGATCAGAGGATGGTGAATATACAAGTCAAAATGTGATTAGTGATCGTCTCTGATGGGTGAAATTGTGGATGATTTTTATTTTTTCTAAATTTCTTTTATACTTAGAATTTACTATTTTGTAATAATTTCATTTTTAAGTTGTACTTAATTTTGAATGTATAACACATTAATATATAGGCACAGTACAAAATCTAAAAGATACAAAAGAGCTCACATGAAAATCAAGTCTCCCTCTACCCTTGTTCCCAAGTTATCCAGTTTCCTTCTAGGAGTTTAGCAATTACTACACATTCCTCCAGAGGAAATCAAAGTATATAACCAAATATGCAAATGTTAGTGGACTATAAAATATACTTTTCTACACCAGTACTTTATGATATACTTTGATGATGTTACCTTATTAGTAAAGATCTGCTCATTCTATTAAATGAGCATGTAATATACCCAGTGTGCCTATTGGTTATTAGCCATAACTTGTTTAACTAGTCTTTTATTGATGTTTATTAGGCTTTTCATTTATATTTTATTTTATTACATTTTATTTTATTTTATTGGCACATATGTGTATATGATCAGAAAAATCAGTAACTTTGGGATAACGTCAAGCACAATAAAATGTAAAAGTCAGCAAGATGTTTGGAATACTACTTATTACTATTTTTTGGTTATTTTTATTAGTGCTATACACCCACTAGATATGAAGCAGCTGACTGAAACAAAGGTAAGAAAATTAATAATTCAATCTTCAGCAATTATTTTTGTGCTGGAAAAATAGTAGGTGATATTTTTAAATATATATTTTGAATAAATACAGATGAATGGAGATAAGGCACTTAAGCTACTTAGACTTCAGCTACAAAAATAGTATCACGGGTGCAGTGCATCACTAATGGCTTTAGGAGGGCTCTGGAATGATATTCGGATGCAGATAATAAAAATCAAGGAATGAAGGAGGGCACTTATTGTGATGAGCACTGGCTATTGTATGTAAGTGATAAATCACTAGATTCTACACCTGAAACTAGTGTTACGCTGTACGTTAACTAACTGGAATTTAAATATATACTCAGAAAAAAAAAAATTAAGGAATGAATGGTCTCCAAACAAAAAAGGTAGAGGAATATTCTAAACATTCATTTCTTATTTTGGAAAGGAAGCCATGCAACTGACAGATTTGAGGGTTTCAACAATGGGAGAAAATAAATCAACAAAAACAGAGATTCAATTTTAAGAAAATAGATAAAATTTCAGGGAAATTCTCAAAAGTAAGAACACAGTGGACAGCAGAGTTGGGTGGTTTCCTAGGATACATATATATAAAACACATTCAAAGGGAAAAAATATATATGTAAGTAAGGTGAGGCTTTGTTGGCAGATTCTAGTATTTGTAAATTTTTTTTTAAAGATTTTATTTATTTATTTGACAGAGAGAGACACAGCGAGAGAGGGAACACAAACAGGAGGAGCGGGAGAGGGAGAAGCAGGCTTCCCACAGAGCAGGGAGCCCGATGCGGGGCTTGACCCCAGGACCCTGGGACCACAACCTGAGCCGAAGGCAGATGCTCAACGACTGAGCCACCCAGGTGCCCCTAGTATTTGTAAATTTAACAAATGAGTCAAAGTTTGGAATTATAATAGTCAACATTTGGAGTGGTGCTCTAGCTCATAATGATTTCTTCAGAGGCTGTATTTTTCTTTCTCTTCTTCTAGTAGCCAGATCCTGCCTTTCTGGCCCCAAAGGTGGATATATGATCCAAAATGGAACAATCAGCCTCCTTCCTCAAAGTTTTTCAATCTGGAGTTGAGGAGGTTGTCCAGCTGTGGGCTAAGAACTCAGAGTTGCTGCTAATTGTGTTCTCCAGTCCATGAAGAAAGCCCACATTCCAGAAACAAAGATGAAATTGTTGGATTTCTACCACTTGCAGCAAAAAGACTCAGGACTCAGGACTCATAAGTATATTTACTTCGTAAAACCAAGATTGAATAATAATCGCTGCTTTTGAAGCATTCAAACTTTTGTCATGGATAAAATCCAATATATCATACAAGACATTTCCAGTGTAAGATAGATATCAAATACTTAGGTGAATGAAAAAAAAAAATGGTCTTTCTGGTTTTATTATTGAATCTTTCCTTTACTAGAAGCAACCTAATCTGTCCTGGTCATTAATTGTTTGTATCTATGATACAAAGATACTATTTTGAAAGTAATTTATAACAATGTGAAGCAAATTTTATCCTTTAGGGAACTGGAAGATTCATATAGACTCTCTGAAAACAATAAAAATCTGAGAAAAGTAAGATATGAGGAAAGACTACTTTGAATTTAATCTCTGATTCCTTTATTGTTCTTATATATCCAATATAACTAAATTCCCCAAATATCACTGATGTCTCTGTACTGGGCATTTCCCTATATCACTTACGGTTTTAAAGGTTTAATCCCTCTCTGGCTTTATTTTTAAAGAAAGGGCATCCTAAAAATCTGAGAACATAAGGTCTGTTAATAGTGGTATTCTATAGTTTGCTGAGTTTCCAAATTGGATAGAAAGACAATGACACTAAAGCTTATCCAGATGTGGTTTTATAATGGTGTCACTGGGCTTTACTCCATAATCAAGGACCCTAAAAATATACAATTTTAGGCTTAGTATCTGCAATAAGGTTAATGGAAATCTGCACCAAGGGTAAATACTTCAGCAGACTGTGTCATCAGGAAATATTTAAACACCATTTAAAAGGATTTAAAATAAGTAGATTTGATTTTACACTGACTAATGCACAGAAATATAATACAATAGAGCTGTTAACAAATAAACATAATGCTTTTCTCTCCTCTTTTGCTCATCCTTTGCCATCTGTATTGCTAAGTCCAATTAGCTTCTTGCTTTTAAAGTTCTAACCTACTTGCTTTTTCACCTGTGAATGGAGACAACAGCTGTGTAGGTTCAGCCGTGACTATTTTGGACTAATGCCATTACTTCAATTATTTATTTTCCAAAACACTGATTCATTCATGCTATATCATTACTGTAAATCCTTCAGTGGTCCTCCATTGCCTCAGAACAAAGTTCAAACATCTCGACATACCTATAATACCTTTGATAATTTGACTCTCACCTTGCCTTTCACTGCTCCTGACCAGCTACCCAGGGCACTCAGTGATATCAAGCTAGGCCCTATTTAATTTTCATGAAACCCCCACGGACAGTGCTATGCCATGGACTATTCTGCCCTGGTCCTTAGGCTTGCCTGATTCCCAGTTCTGAAACTCTACTCAAAAGCCTGCAAAAAGTCACTTCCTCTGGTGACACTTTATCCTCCTGATTGCCTTTTCCTTTGTTCTCACATCTGTCAGAGAACTCACCACCTGTTGGACAGCATTATATTTAGTTGTGTCTATTTCTGTCTAAGCAATTGAACTGGGAATGATTTGAGCAAAAACGAAAATGTCTTAAGCAGTAATGTAACTTCTAACCTTGTACATAGTAGATGCTCAACAAGTGTTTTCTAAATTAAACGAGCTATGTAGTTGAGTGACATGTCTGAAGGGCATTTTGGCATTGAGAATCTTTATCATGATGTAACAATAATTTGATCATTTCTACAATTAGTAGAACATGTTTGTTGATCATTTGCTATGTTCTGAAAGAGCTGTGAGCACCACACTAACCGTTTTTTACACGTATTATCACATTTAATTCTCCCACTAGGAGCAAAGGTAGTCCTATTTCTGTTTTACCAGGAAACCAGGGCTTAGCACCTGTGTGGTTCTGCCTCTGACCCTGCACAAAGTCTTCCCCTTTGAGTGTGGGTGCAACCTGGGACTATGATGGCATGTCCCTCCCATGATTACCTTACCTTATATGGAAAAAAGAGTTGACCCTGGTGTCCCCAATCTAATTATAATCCCTTTAAAAGCAGAGTTTTCTCCAGCTGGTAGCAGAAGTCAGAGAGATTCAAAGCATGAAGGGGGTTTGATGCAAAAGCGTTTCATGCTCCAGAGGTGGAGGGGGCCGTGCGAGAGTCTCTACAAGTTGAGCAGCCCCGGGCTGACAGCCAGCTGGGGGACAGAAATGTCACAGCGCTAGCACTGCAAGGAATCAAACTCTCCTGACACCCTGCATGAGCTTAGAAGCGAATTCTTTCCCAGAGCCTCCAGAGGAGAGCCTGAACTGTCCAATTTCTTGATTTTGCCGTAGTGAGACCCTAATTAGTGACCCAGCCAAGCCTACGCAAACTTCTGACTTACAGAACTGTGAGTTGGAGCATGGGTGTTGTTTTAGGCTGCCTTCTGAGGCCCCCTGGCAGCATGCACTGCCCAGAGCCTGAGTCATGGCCATTAGAATGTGGGCAGAAGTAACATAGATCACTCCCAGGTCTGGCGCATAAAAATCTCCAACTTACTATCCTTCATCCCCTTCCCTTACCTGCTGCAGCAATGGAGATAAACTCCAGAGCCACCTTGAGAGTCATGTGTAAGAGATGGCAGACCTGACATCTGCCTGGGACCCTGAATGTGCACAGGACTGAAGCTTTGCTGATCCAACTCTTCACTCTCACAGGGCTCTTAAGTGAATGACAAGTAAATTTCTAGGGTGTTTCTGCTAACAGAAACTAGTATGTGTGTGTTCACAACATTTAGGTTATCCTAACTAATATACAGAATCTGAGAACTGAAAGAGAAGAATGAGCTAGTCATGTAACTGGGGTACGAGAATTCCAGTTGGATAAAACAGCAAGTTCAAAGATCTGGACAAAAATACAAAATACAAAAAACCAAACCAAAGCAAACAAAATAAGCAGAAACAGAAAGGAAACCAGCACTGTAAAAATAAATGGGAGTAGAAGACTGGCATACAGCTAAGAAAGTAGATAGGAATCAGAAAAGTGTTGTATGCCAACATAATGAGTTTGAATTTTGTTTTAAGATTTGATATGAGGGATGAAAAAGAAAAACTGAAAGATTAAATCCAGATTTTTATTTCCGGCAAAGGGGTGAATACTGCTACTGTTCTCTGAGATGAGAAACTCAGGAAAAAGAACCTATTTTATGGGAGGTAGCAGATATAATGAATTTAGTTTTGGGGACTTGGAGTAAAATGCCTGAAGCAGGAGTGTCCAATATGCAGTTAGAAAATGTTCATTGCTTAGGAAAAAACTTCTGAACAGGAGATAAGGATTGACTCATCACAGAAATATTGATGGAGTGTTCCAAGAAGAACTCTGAGATAAACCAATATTTGTGGGTAGAGGGAAAAGATGAGAGGACACGTGAGAACTTGAGCAGTAACAGGAAAGTTGAGAAGGTGGAATATCCCAGACACTAAAAGAAGAACCTCTGTGATGAAGAAATCAACAATCTGTCAAAGTGCCATGAACTATAGTGCTTTCACATGGTCCCTGCACTGGGGACCATAAGAATTTTGACAACCGGGGCGCCTGGGTGGCTCAGTTGGTTAAGCGACTGCCTTCGGCTCAGGTCATGATCCTGGAGTCCCAGGATCGAGTCCCGCATCGGGCTCCCTGCTCTGCAGGGAGTCTGCTCCTCCCTCTGACCCTCCCCCCTCTCATGTGCTCTCTCTCATTCTCTCTCAAATAAATAAATAAAATCTTTAAAAAATAAAAAGAATTTTGACAACTTTGGTGACAATGGCTTCATCTGAGTGGTCAGGTATTTATGAAGCCAATGGAGGGATAGTGGGTTGAATTTTGTCCCCCCAAAAGATGTTCAAATCCTAACCCCCATTACCTGTGAATGTGACCTTATTTGGAAATAGGGTCTTTGCAGATATGATCAAGTTAAGATGAGGTCATATTGAATTAGGTGGCTCTAAATCCAATATGACTGGTGTTCTTACAGGATGAGAGAAATCTGGACACAGGGAGAACAGCACATGTGATAGAGGCAGAAACTGGAGTGATGCAGTTAAAAGTGAAGGAATACTCCAGACTGCCAGTAACCATGACAAGCTGGGCTAGGGAAGGAAGGGTGCCTCCCTACAGTTCTTAGAGGGAGCATTAGCTCTGGTGACACCTTGATTTAGGACTTCTAGTCTCCAGACTATGAGAGAATAAATTTCTGTTATTTTAGGCACCCAATTTGTGTGGGTTTTTGTTTGTTTGGTTGTTTTTTTAGGGAAGCTCTAGCAAATGCACAGGAGGTAAGGAAGCAAAGCAAATGAGCCAGTGGAGGTAAAGACTGTAGCTGTGAACGTGAGAAGGGCCAAGTTGGGAAGGTTGGGAGCAGGAGTGGAAGACAGAACTCAGAACCAGGACATGTTTTCTCCTTGTTTGTCTTTTTTCTTCTTCTCCATGTAAGAGATGTGAACCTCTAGAAATGCTGATGGAAAGAGCTAGTATAGGTAGAGAGATAAAGAAAAGTCAGGCTAACTAATAGAGAAGTACTCACCAAGGTAGGAAAAGATGATCCAGAGGAGGATTAGCCCTTTGCAGGAGAATGGACACTTTTTTGTTTCCTAAGAGAAGAAGGGGAACACTGATTCTGATGTAGAAAAGCTAATAGGTTCTGTGACAGCAAGCAGAGGAATCCCATTTAGGAACTTCAGTTTGAGATAGAAAGCAAAGTCATCTGCTAAGATTCAGACAGATGTTGGCAGGGATGCGGAACCCTCCTACACTGTTGGTGGGAATGCAAGCTGGTGCAGCCACTCTGGAAAACAGTATGGAGGTTCCTCAAAAAGTTGAAAATAGAGCTACCATAGGATCCAGCAATTGCACTACTGGGTATTTACCCCAAAGATACAAATGTAGGGATCCGAAGGGGTACACACACCCCGATGTTTATAGCAGCAATGTCCACAATAGCCAAACTATGGAAAGAGCCAAGATGTCCATCGACAGATGAATGGATAAAGAAGATGTGGTATGTATATATATATATATATATATATATATATATATATATATATATATATATATATATATATATATATAATGGAATATTATGCAGCCATCAAAAGGAATGAGATCTTGCCATTTGCAATGACGTGGATGGAATTGGAGGGTATTATGCTGAGGGAAATAAGTCAATCAGAGAAAGACATGCATCATATGATCCCACTGATATGAAGAATTCTTAATCTCAGGAAACAAACTGAGGGTTGTTGGAGTGGTGGGGGGTGGGAGGGATGGGGTGGCTGGGTGATAGACATCGGGGAGGGTATGTGCTATGGTGAGCACTGTGAATTGTGTAAGGCTGTTGAATCACAGACCTGTATCCCTGAAACAAATAATACATTATATGCTTAAAAAAAGAAGAAAATAGTAGGAAGGTAAAAATAAAGGGGGGGGTAAATTGGAGGGGGAGATGAACCATGAGAGACTATGGACTCTGAGAAACAAACTGAAGGTTCTAGAGGGGAGGGGGGTGAGGGGAGGGGTTAGCCTGGTGATGGGTGTTAAGGAGGGCACGTATTGAATGGAGCACTGGGTGTTATATGCAAACAATGAATCATGGATCACTACATCAAAAACTAATGATGTAATCTGTGGTGATTAACTTAACATAATAAAATAAAATTAAAAAAAAAAAGATTCAGGTAGGCCAGGGTTTGAAGAACTGTGACAATGACTGAAGAGCCAGTAATGGAGAATGTGAGGCAAAGCTCACTGGGGAAACAAAGATCCAGAGCAAGCATTTAGAAGCCTATTGGTGACTGGGGAACACTGGATATTAGAATGGCACCAATTTGGATGCTTACTAGGTTTTCTTCAGCATAGCTCAGGACCCCCAGGTTGAGGTGTAAGGAACACAATTAGATTGATCTAGATTTGGTGGGTTTCACCTTGAATATGTTGCAATAATAACAAGGCAAGAAAGTTAAGAAAATTAAAAAGAAAATATTTCAAGTTATTATGGAACTACCTTAGAAGGCAAGGAAAGACAGGGTCTAATAGATGGGGAGAGCAGGTGATGTTAAGAAACTGAAAGTTTCAAAGAACACAAATATTTTTAGTGTGAGTAAATGAGTAGAAGAGCTGGAAAATGGGTATTTGTTACTGGATTGTTACATATTTGAACCTAATGTGTTAGACACGGGGCATTTCTAAGTGATGGCAAGGTCCAGGATACTGAAATGAGGGCAAGTAATTTTACCATACAGTTGAGTTTCTTAGAGATGAGAAGATAAAAGATATGGGAGGCTGAGCTCTCTAGTGGATTGTTCCTGTGACAGATGAAACAACACAGGATCTTCCCAGACCTGGGGTAGAAAAAGAAGGAGGCAAATATAGATGCTCAAGCCTTTACTGAACTGGGGAACAGAAGTAGGATGTTAGCAAAGATGAGGAAAACAGAGAAAAGAACTTCCTTTAGCCAAAAAGCATGGATCTTATAGGATTGGTAAGTACTAAAGGAAGGTAAAAAAAGTCATCGTCTGGAATGACGTATGGTAGACGAGAGTCAGAGGGTGTTGACCCTATCCTCTTGATTTCTGAATTACACAGACATCAAGGAATGATACACATCCACTTAAAATGACTGATGAAGAAATTCCTACTCTCAGGAGAGATTCAGTTTTCATTTATATTAAGAAGATCTAAGCATTATAACATGAACAGTATGAGGTCTTCTCTAACCACCTCCCACTGAACTATAAGCTCCATGAGGGCAGACCCTTTGCTTGCACCTTATGTTTCCCATTGGCTCTTCAAGGCTCAGAAAAATTTTGAGTGTCTACATTGTAGACACCTGATAATATTCATTGAGTGAATGAATATCCCAGATAGCTGTGATTATCTCTTTTCTATTTGTATTATTGTCATGGGATGTATTCATTTTTTAACTGATTTTGATTAGATGTCTATCTTCTCTGATATTTTTTAGGTCTTTGAAGGAAGTCAGGATGTTATTAAGCACAGAATCAAATACATAGTTATAGGTTGAATTGTGTCTCCCCATCCTCTGCCCCGCTCCACCAAATTCATGTGTTGATATTTTAGCCCCCAGTACCTCAGAACGTGACCTTATTTGGAAATAGGGCCACTGTAGCAGTAATGAGTTAAGATGACACCCTCATCCAATATGACTTGTGTCTTTATAAAAAGGGGAAATTTGGCACAGGCAAGCACACAGAAGAAGACCATGTGAAGATGAAGGCAGTAATCAGGACAAAGCATCTACAGGTCAAAGAATGCCAATGATTGCCAGCAAACTACCAGAGACCAGGAGAGGGGCACAGAACAGCTTCTCCCTCACAGCCCTCAGAACAAGCTAACCCTGTCAACACACTGATCTGGGACTTCTAGCCTCTAGAACTGTGAGACAACACATTTCCATTGTTTAACCCACTCAGTGATACTTTGTCATGGCAGCCCTAGCAAATATATACAAGTAGTTTAACAAAAAAAAAAAAGAAAAAGTATTGGATAATTACATGAAAATTTCTAAGAAGCTACAGGAACAGCCTACCTCATTAAAACTGCTTACCACATTTAGCATATTAATTACTTCTGAATTATGCACCGGTGTTTGTTGTCATTTACTTTAAAGTATTAGTTTACTGATTCTCAGTGTTTCTTCAATTTAATCCAATTCATTTCAACTCAATTCAATAAGAGTTTATTAGATGCCAAATAAGGACGTGGGTCCTTATTTCTATGATACATACTATAGAGATTATGAAAATAAATAAATACATGATAACTGTACTCAATGAACCTACATTTTGGTTTTGGATCAAGATTTATCCCCTTAAATAAGTTTTTGTTACAAGATAGAATATATTTAAGTGACAAATTTGTAGGCAAATTATATGAAAGATTTTGTGAATCAAAGGAAAATGTGTGAATTGACGTAGATCATCAAACACATTGTGTGACGTTTTGATGGCAGTAGATAGTGCTGGAGGTAAGGAGAAGACCATCATTGACACTGGCCAGAAGAGATGAGTAAGGGAATCAACCTGATTAAATATCAGGGTAAAGACTAGTGAGAAATCAAAGCTAAGTATTAATAGGTGATAGAGTCCTAAAATATGCATCCTTTATACCAATTTTATCATATATATTAAAATTGTGAAAAAATACTACAAAAATTCTCCTTTCTAATATCTAAACTGTAGAGAATTTGAAAAATGAAAAGACTCCCCTTAAGGAAAAGAAAAGAAAACACTTAAACCCCATGACTGGAAAATAACCACTATTAACATTTAGGTATACATAAACACACGTATGTATATGTATACACATATACACACATTTATTTTACTAAAATAGACCCATATGTTACATGCTGTTGATGAAAATGTTTGTTTTTAACATCTTTCTGCATTATTCAAAAATTCTTCTATTGCTTCATAAGCTATATGGCCATACAATATTCCATTAGTGGACATTCAGAAGTTATATTGCTGGTGTACACAGGCCAGTGATTTCATATGCTAACTTTTAATTTCATAGATGAAGACTTTCTATAATTATTTCTTACTTTTGGACTTGGAGAAAGATGTAGATGTTTCATTCTGTAAGTATTCCAATGGCTTTTTTTTTTCTTTTGCATTTTTGTATAGGTCTTAAAATATAAATTAAGCATGTTTCATTTCTTCACATACTGGTACACTGTAAAAATATCTTAAAGTAAAAATAACACTTTGGTTATATTGTTTACAATTAACCACAACTGATATTTCAACATCTGTACAAGTTCTTTCATTTCATTTGACCCTTTGTTACTTAGTTACTCTTTAAGAGTCAAGCATCCCCTACTGACTGACCCAAGGATCTGGTATGTGGCCAGACCTTGAGCAACTCTCCTGGAGTCTTTGATCACAGAGTTAGTGATCTAGCCTCTTTTCATAATTTAGGGTTTTTTTCCTTGTAGCCTCAAGGTTTCTTAGATTTTTTATAATTTAATGCTATATGTCTGTGACATAAAAAGGGCACAAAGTATGACTTTACTTTGTAATAGAGAGGCACCATGACTCATAGATGAGATCATTGCCTTACCTGAAAACCCTCATATGCTCTGTCTTATTAATACTTGGCCTTATGGATTAGAACACGAGCATGTTAACAGTATCCTCTCAATAATATTACTTTATGTAAAAGGAGTGATTTAGATGCACTGCCCTGTGGTATTCAAAAGTGCAAAATTCCAGAAAATATCAAGGTTAAAGTGAAGTTTTGTTTTGCTAAGAAAGGATCTTTTGTAAACTATCAGTGTGAATGAATATAATTTAGCTCAAATTTGTAGAGAATTGATAAGGTTCCTTGTAACGCTTGGTTAGAAGTACCTAACTTTAAATGCTTTTTATTGTGTCATAAGCAATACAGCTTCTTCTGCAATAAATTTCTCATCGTCAGACTTAAGTGTTTGGAAGATTCAAGATGAACATTTCTATTTTGCTGTTTAAACATGGTTTTTTTGACCTTGGCAAATGAGACCAAAAAAAAAAAAAAAAACCAACCTAACAGTTTTTTGCACTTTTCAATTTGGTAAAGATATAAATACTTACTATCTAACTTTACCAGATATTCGTCTGCTTTTCCTCTTTCCTTTCCTTTTCTGTCTCTGTCACATGCGCTCTCTCTCTCTCTCTCTCCCTCTCTCTCTCACACACACACACACACACACACACACTCACACACACGTACACGTGCACGCGCATGCACGTCTTACATTGCTGTTATCCTGGCTTCTTTACTGCTTTAGCCTCAATGACAGAGGCCCGGGTCAATGATGAAACAGCAGTGGCTAGAAATCAGCCACTCGTATTCAGTCATAAGACTACTATAGATTTATTAGATGATATACTTGAAAATACATGTGTTTTATGGTTTGGTGTCAGATATATCTCTACCTACATTACAGAGTCCTTATTGACCTTTACCCCTTTGGAGTTCTAGGAGTTATAAGCAGCAATGGCTTAGGTAGGTTCACCAACAACGATTTGTGTCGTAAAAAAAGAACTGTCCAGAGGGATCACTATTCTTTCCTTACCAGTTGGTACAACTTACATAAACGTCCTTGTCATGCCCATAGTACACTTCTCCCGGCTCACCATCTTGCTATCCTTGTTTCCGAAAACTTCGTAGACTTCTCGGAAACATCTCACAAACTTCTTAAAGATTGCCAGTTTCTGGTAGGGTGCTCATTTAAAATGAGAATGATCTGGTTGGCTACAGTTTGGATAGTCATCATCAATCAGGATGCTATCTAGCCTGAACTTTGAAACAATCCTGGGATGTTGAACAGTCTCACAAAAGGTTTCTTTTTTTCTACCTCTTTATGAATGTACTATATACATACATCTTAAGTGGTTCACAATAGCTCTGTTGGTGATATCAATATAGGTCCTTCAATCTTTCAATAATGTTTTTAATCATGAGCTTTAAAGCACAATTGTTTTTACCTCGAAATTCTTAAAAATCTGTTATGGGACAGAAATAAGAGATTAATGGAGATCTTGCAAAAAAAGATAAATGGCACCACCAGAATACCACAAAACTGGGGAAAAATTAATTGAACCTATACTTTTGATAAATATTTATTTTTTGCAGAAGAAAAATGCATACTAGTTTAAGCTGTCATTATACTAACCTACATCCTATTTTTCATATTATTAGTAATACATAATGTGGTAGTTTATATTCAAAAATAAAACTAGAATGTATATACCTCATGTATTTATCCAGAAATACACCAAGGTTACTATGGTTACGAAAAATCCATTACCTTTGAATACAGAATGAAAAAGTTTGACTTTAAGTGTGTGCTATTTATTATAGCAAACATCAACAGCCTTTGGGAGGTTCTCTAACTGGATTCATTTTTCAGTGTCACAACTGACCCACCATACTACCAGCTTATGGCCTATGCAAGGCAAAAAATTTGAACTGTATGCATTTTTAAATATATTTTGTACTAACTCAAGGTGCAGCAATGCCTTTGACTTTTAATGCTTCATATTTAAGAGAAAGAAGAAAAAAAAAATCAAACCACTGAGATGCTAAGTGGCTTCTGAATTGAAATGCATTTACTTTTTCCTGTATCCACCATGGCAGCAAGATCTATTTGCTACACGTAACAGAAGAATGTGTTCCATGTGGGAACTTAAGAGGAAGCTACAAATGAATGGAGTAAGAGTGAGGGAAAGAAGGCTGACATTTTGAATATTTAGGAGGACACATTAAGCCAGGTTACTAAGGAAGTTTTTGATAGGGTAGAAGACAAGGAATTTTAAATAGTGCATATGATTACAACCAGGGAAAACAGGGTATAAAACACAGCTCTTGAGGAAGTTTCAAAATTATTCCTCACCTATGAAATTTTTGCTCATCAAGGCTGTGATCAGCTGAATCAAAGTACAATATAAATCTCTAATAAACATGCAGAAAGTATGCCCTATACCTAGGAGTTCAACAGGCAAACAAAAATAAAATAGTATTTGTCACTTGCAAAATTATCAAAGATTTAAGAATATAACATGCCCTGCTGATGAACTTTTCTGGGAAACAGTACGAAAATGTGTATCAAATATTTCAGAAAGGTTCACTACCTTTGACTTAGTTGTTCCCCTTTTGGGAAGCTAATAAACAAAGATTACATACAATAATATTTGTCACAACATATTTGAAAGAGAGATAAGTTAGAAACTTGAACTCTTTCAAGTGGTTAAATGCATTAGCATACGTTTGGATGGGATATGATGTTAGTATTAAAATATTTCAAGATATTTTCAGGAAAAATGCTTCATAAAGTGGGATACAGTCATAATAAGGAAATATGCCAGGGTTCAACATTATACATTACAGATCAATTTTGTTAACATGAATAAGGTACTAGAAGGAATTACATCTTACATTGAGCTTCTACCAGTATGGTGGGATTATCATGTATTAGACATCTGGATGTTTTAAATTATCTTCAATAAGCATATAGTGGCTTTTATAATTGAAAAACATTATCAATTATTTCTCTAATTCATTAGACTGCATCTTCCATTCCTCTGTCTCCCTATGAACTGGCATTTCAGCACTGAAGAGACCCATTCTAATAGCCCTAAACTCTCACTATTGCTAACACCAGCCCTCACCAGTGGAAGCTCCACCCGCAAACCACTCTCAGCATGGACAGGAGATTAGTTCACAAAGATCCTGACACAAAGATGAGTAACAAGTACCAATGATATCATGGACGCATCTGATGATGGAACATGGCACAGATGCAGTGTCTGGAGAGGCTAGAGCCTGTTCAAATGGCCAGGGCAGTTTCCTCTAATCAGCCTTCTCCTAGCTGACTTTAGACAGACAGATTCCCTTTCGCATTGTACCTTCTTGCGATTCCTAGTGGACAGGTAGACTTTGAAGACCTAACTGACCTGAAATTAATGCCTATTACACATATAAAATCTTAGAGTTGAAAGGGCTCTTTTTTTTTTAAGATTTTATTTATTTATTTGAGAGAGAGAATGAGAGACAGAGAGCATGAGAGGGAGGAGGGTCAGAGGGAGAAGCAGACTCCCTGCCAAGCAGGGAGCCCGATGCGGGACTCGATCCTGGGACTCCAGGATCATGACCTGAGCCGAAGGCAGTCGCCCAACCAACTGAGCCACCCAGGCGCCTCAAGAGTTGAAAGGGCTCTTAAAGGCCACTTTCTTCAATCCTCACATGATTTGAGAATCTATACAGAAGTGGGCATTCAGCCTACGCTCATGGTAGAGAAAGCACTCCCTTTAGGGTGCTCTTACGTACTGAACTGTGTTCCCCCAAATTCATATTTTGAGGCCCTACCTCCTAATGTGAGTATATTTGGAAATGGGACTTTTGAAGAGGTGATTAAGGTTAAATGAGATCATAAGGGTGGGACCCTAATCCAACAGGACTGGTGACCAGGTAAGAAAGGGCTGTGCGCACAGGAGAAAGACCTTGGGAGGACATGGTGAGAAGGCAGCTGTCTGCAAGCCCAGGAGAGAGGCCTCAAGAGAAACCAAACCTGCCAACACCTTGATCTTGGACTTCTAGTCTCCAGAACTGTGAGAAATAAATTTCTGTTGTTTAAGCCAGCCAGTCTGTGGTATTTTGTTATGGAGCCCAAAAAAGAATAACACAGATGCTCTGGGGTTTGCAATCAGGTTTTGGTCTCCCTGTCAGCGTTGTTGCAAGGAAAAATAAAATCATATGTAATAATTTGTAATATTTCTTTATGTTAATCTGTAATGTTTACATATTATGTAACATTCACATGTGGTATAAATATTTGCATATTTACACAATATGTTTATGTTAATATGTTGATAATTTACATATTTACACAAAACATTTACACATTATGTGAATGTGTCATAATATATCATATTTATTTATGTAAAAAATAAGATAATATGTAATAATTTGAGCAGCAGAATGTGGAAAGAATGAAAGCATGGACTCTGGGGCCAGACAGATCCAGATTTGAAGTGGTTCCTCCAACTCGGGTTAGAATTTCTTAACCTCTCCGGGCCTCAGATTTACTAGCTCTAATGTTAGAACAATCATGCACAACTTTGAATCCCATCATAAGGTTCTTGGCTTCGTTTCTCTCCTTCGTGTTGCAGTCTCAATGTGCCTCATATCTTCTGCCATTTGGGGATGAGAATGGCAAGAAATACAATTGCTTATTAGAAGCCAAGAAGGCTATAGGAAAAAAAAAAAAGTACTACCTAAGATTTAATTTTCAAAAATCTACATAAAAAATGAAAACCATTAAAGAATCTATTATCTCTGTAGCTCGAGAAGATGGTTGTGGGCACTACAAAAATATTCCACTTTCTTTACATTAGATTATATTTGGGGGGCATCTGTTGTACTAATCCACTATGGTAACATTTGCCAAGATTTTTAATTGCAGACCCCAGAGTCACATGGTTCTGTTGCTGATTCCATCAAACAAAATATAGAATTAGCATCATTTTGGAAGTAGTATTGGAGATAAATGTGAATCCTGGCCTCCCGTCTTCCCCACACTGCTCATCTTCTGGCTGTGCACGGTGTCTGTCACCTCAAATGGTATTCATGGCTTGCAAATAGTCAAGGCTTACGTTTTGAGACCTGCTATCAGCCACACAACTTCCCTATGGACTGGGCTAGCACTTGTGTCTACCCATGGAAGGGATCTTAGTTCCTTTTTCTACCTTTCTTTTTTCTCTTCTCTGTCACTTTTTCTTTCCCACCCTACTCCTACCCTCCACAATTTCCCCTTTGCTGGCTTCTTTTTCTGTTCCCAGCAATCACCTGACTTCATTCATTCATTTATTCAACACTGTCTATACCCACCCTGTCCTGGAGATGCAGTAAAGAACCAGACACTTAGGGTCATGTGTTTATGAAGCTTAGGGTCAGAAGGGCAAACTGACAAGTAAATAAGCAACCTTATTCAAAGACAGCACAAAAAAAAAAAAAAAAAAAGAGGGGGCACAGAAGTTTCCAAGGAGCATACCTGCGTCGGATCAACTCATACTTGGGGCATCAGAGAAGGCTTCTCAGAGGAAATGTCTGTACTGGGCCTAAAAGATGTGTTTTCCTATTATGCATGATGCTGATATTTTTTGGTCCTACAGAAGTGTTTTATATTAATTATTAATTCGTGTGTATAGTTCATTCCATGATATGTTTTCATTTCTTTTGAAGTAATTTCTCTGGTGTATAATATTTAATTAAAATAATGCTTTCAGACATTGTTAGGGCAAGATGAATCTATTTTTAAAGTTTAAAACATGAACTCTGCATTCTACAGGAAATAAGAGTATTCTCTTTACTAAGTGCTAAGAACATGTTAGGTGTTTTACTTATAGCTCCAGTTCTCTTTAGAGTCTTGAAAATTGTAGTTGTTCCCATTTTGCAGATTCATAAACTAAGTCTCAGAAGTGAAGTAACTTGTTTCAAGACCACAGGTTCTTCATCACAGCCAGAAAGCACGGATCGGTATCAAAATCCCACTCATAGGCTGTGTGATTTTGAAGACGTTCCTTAATCTTTCTCTGCCTCAATTTCCTCATTTGTAACCTGGGGGTAGTAATAACACCTACCTCCTAGAACATGTATTACAGAATTCTATCCAACCTCAAGCAACAAAATATTAAATTAATAGCTCTTGTCCCTTGAAGGTTCTCAGTCTTGAAAGGACACAAAAAATGTAAACCCTGAGGATGCCACTAGGTAAATGCCATAGCCCTGTCCACAAATGCCTCATCCCTGCATCTGTGTGTTTTCCCCTGAAGCCATGAGCACCAACAGAGGAGGGCCAGCGTGCCGCTGATTCCCTATTACAACCTTAGCACCTGGCATTAATGTGGAGGACTGAATACATAAATAATTAATTCTGCCTCTGCCTCTCCCTGGTTGTGACCTTTCATGAAGAACGTCATATCTCTAGGCTTCAGTTTTTCATCAGTCAATATTTGACTCATGATGTCTTGCCAGATAGTCACACATAGTATATAAAATACTATACAATATATAACCACTAAAATTACTACACAAATAGAAGCATGATTCAGATACTAGGCAATAAGACATAATATAGGCTTCTTGGGTTTTACAAGGTTTTCAGCAATTTACCTTATTTTACTCAAGTGTCGTCACACGTTACAATACGATTTCGGCATATATACTGTTTCTTCTCAAATAACCCCAAATTCTGACGACACTGAGTCACACATCTGAGTCTTAATATTATCCTGCATTCATGAGGATGTTAAAGTAGTTAACTTGTGTGACAGTGGAATTTGTTTGAAATGACATTGACTCAACCGGGCATGGTAAGTGTGACTAGGGACCACGCAAGGGGACCAAATGAGAGGAGACACAGTAAGTACCCCAATTCTAAAGACCACATTTTCAGACAATTACAGACTACAGATATCTGAAATATACATAGTCTAACACAGACTAGAACTATTTACCGATACATATAGAAGTCTTACCTGTGGCTGTGTAGTTCTTTCCACTGCCTGAATAGATAAGCATCCCATCCATATATAAAGAGTACTGAGTTATAATACCATTTGCTTTTTTGGGTGGATTCCAGGACAGTAACAAAGAACTGGGAAGAGATTTGGCTACTGGTGGCTGAACTTCCTGTGGGGCTGTGGAAAAAAAAAAAAAAGATTTATGGAGTCTAATTTTAGTTTACTTTTCTAATTCAAACTTTTCAGACCTAAACCAATAAATCATGACATAAACCTGAAATCCGATGCAGAGAAATATTCCTGATTCGTGGGCAGCTTGTCAATAATTGCTTTAGGAACAGTACTAAATAATTGTCCTGAATTTATGAGAATTTGCCTTAATGATGGATGGGGAGTATTACACTAGTTCACTTGACTGATGCTTGCATTACTTCATCAATACTCCTTGAAGTATTATTAACCCATACTCTCTACTTGGGGCTGCGCCTGTTAAAGCAAATCGAACAGATGGAGTTCCTACCCTTGAGGAGCTTTTGATCTAAGGTAGGCAATGCTGGTGAGGGTGGTTCATAATAGATACAAAAAAGCCTATGTGTTTCTGTAGAAATAACCAGCAAGTAGAGAATCAATTGAATTAATTATATATGAAAACAACATTGTGTGTAAGTTTTGTTTTGTTTTGTTTTGTTTCAAATAAGGTTCTGTTCATTTTCTGTAATGGTGAATAAATCAGAATCACAGGAACTAAAAGTTTTAAAATATTGACCCTAAAAACATCTATGGTTTGGTACATTGGCAGTAACTTTAAGAAAAAGCTAGGAGTTGGGAATTCCTTAAATAATGAAGAGCGAACGGTGAACTGGACCAGTAGGAATCCCTCTGGGATACAGCTGCGAAAGTAGGTTTGAAGGGTTCCAGGCAAAACCTGGACAGAGGGGGTAGGGGGTATTGAGAATATAAGGGCGCTTGTCCCATACTGAGGCTGGTGGAAGCATTTGTAAAAGGAGAGGACCAACACGTGGATCACGTGGACCAGCAGAAGCAATGCCACAGTAAGGGAAACAGTGCTTTCTCCACAGGCTAGACTGAGAGAACCCTGAGAAAACATGGATGACGGGCTCACTGATGGCGTAGTCCAGGTGAGGAGGCTCTTGTTGGGGCAAGGTCACGTGAAGGATTTCACAGACCCCTCTATCCTGTTTCATTACATGGGCCATTGTCTTTCTCTTTCATGTCTTCTGCGTGAGGGGTACTTGCTAAAGGATTTGCAGGAGGGAAGGGAAAAAGAGGGAGCCAGGAAGGAGACGGACGGATGCTGAGGGAGAGAGACTGGCTGACTCTTCCCCCAAGGATCAAGCTTTTCAATCTCCTAAATAACTTGACAACTAGACAGAAGAAATGTGTAATTCCTCTCATCCAGGAGAGAGAAATAGGAAGTAACAATGCTTCAAATGTTTGGAGGGCTGTTATTTCTTGAAGTGATGCGTGCTGATGCTGGAGCAAAGCTTTCACTTTGGAGTGCTCAAATATTTTCTCTTTCTCACTGCCTTCTAAAAGTATGCTTTCTGAAACATTAATTTATGCCAACAGTCTGTAAGTTCCAAGTACAACAAAAATGAGACTTCAGTCAGAAGGAACCGAGCAGTGATTAATAATGCCTCAACCGACATTTGGAGGCTCCATCATACTGAAATAATTGTTGCCTGTGCTGGTGTTGAGCAGTTCAAAGAGACCATGGAAATCAACCGTTTGATTCTCAATTTCATACTGTGCCGTACAATCAATTCTTTTTAGTCAGACTGTCTCTAGATTTACTTCTGAGCCATAGTAAAATGAGGAAGCTTTCATTAATCTTTCAGATGCTTCATATTAATGACAAGGCTCTTGCATGAACAATGTAACAGCAATTAAAAAGCCCATTAATCTGCATTACAGCTATTAAAGATGCATGTCATTAAAGGGTATGGAGTTTGATTCATTTTCGCACCCCCCCAAAAAATGGAGCAATTATGGCCTGGCAATGCACTTTGTCATCAAATTAGGTTGGGGTTTTCCAGCAAATGGCCTTGCAGCATTTAGCTCTTCTCCTATTTTATTATTCATAACTGAAATGTGGAAGTCAAGACCTTTGAAATTACTTTACCTTCTTGTGGAGTAGAGATGTTCAATGCCTGTGAGCTCTCGGTACAGCCAGCCAAAGTGCAAGCAGTTAGGGTTACTGCATAGTTTTTGAAGGGTAGCAAGCCTGTCAATATGCCTATAATAAAAGGGGAAAAAAGGAGGTTTGCATGTTTACTGTAAGTAGCTATAAAGAGCAGTGTGTGTGTGTGTGTGTGTGTGTGTGTGAGAGAGAGAGAGAGAGAGAGAGAGAAAGATGTAGAGACACAGACACAAAAAAATATGCCTCTTTAATTCATTTTCCTGCCCCTGTGCTGATTACAGAATGGAGTGACTAGTAAAAAAAATTGTGAGACCAACTTATTGTTAAAACAACTTAAAAGAGCATTTTCCCAAATGTGCTCCTCAGAACATTAGTGCCCTGAGACATTCACCTGTAAAAATGGGTTTCCATACATAGTTTGTAAAGCAGAGCACTGTGTATCTGATAGTTAAGATGCATATTATCCCATTCTAGGATTCTAGACCTCCTGCAGAATAAAACTATTCCATTTTCTCTAATCTAGCATTTTTCAGCCTTATTCAACGAGAGTCCTTTTTACATAGCATCTATTAACACACTTTAGGAAATGCTAATCCCAAGAGTGGTTTCATTACTTTAACGGTAGGATACACATATACAAACTACTTGTTCATGTTACAACTAACAAATATGCAAATCAACATAGTTGAACAATTAGCAAATTAGATAATTATGCTTTTGTGCTTCTCCTTGCAAAATTATTAGTTTATTTAATTAAGACACCTGTCTTAAACAGAAGTGGTGCACATGGAAGTGTTGAATTAACCTGGCTTGGTGGTGAATATATAAGATTTGTTCAGCAATTAAGAGTACCTGTAGAAATGAAAGCACATTTTGTTTACTAAATGTTCATAATCAAGGCAGAAGCTCTTTATTTACTTAATCCTGGGAATTACAGAAGTATCAAAAATATAATTTGTGTATTTGCTCACCATTGTTTTTTTCTGTTGACGTTTTTCAGAGTTGCCTTTAATCCTAACCACACAGATTGGTCAACACTCTTATAAAAAAAAAATGGTCCCAGTCATGGTATCCCTTTATATTGTAAACCTTCAGTAGCCTAGAGAATGTATTATTATTTAAATGTGCCAATATTGGTAACAGCTTGGGCATCCTTCAAACACAAAATTTAACATATGTATTGTATTTTCCTATTTCCTCCCCTAAAAGAAATTTTTTAAAAATCAAACAAGCAAAGAGCAGGATGAAGCAAAAACCAGAGCCATTGTCTACTTGGGCACCTCCCACGTGTCAGTCCCCAGTAATGGCTGCGAGTCTTCATTCCAACAGCTCCCCAAGCATTGCCCTGGGCCCCTGAGCCCTCGCTGCTGCACTTGGCACCATCATCTTAAATCATGGTCAAAGAAGACATTGAGCCAGTGACCTAATACACACACACACACACACGTGTGACTCCCTCATGCCAAATTCAGCTCCCTCTAATCTCGAATCCACCTCATGTCCTAACTTTCTGCTCTCCTTCATTCCTGCCGCGGTGACTGTTATTTCTTCTTGAAGTTCCCAGACCATGACCTGCTGTCCAAGTTCACTTTAAGAAGTTATTTCTCCTTCCACTAGACGTCTTAAAAGAAAGTGCACATTGCCACCTATGCATCCTCATCATGCAGTGGTGAAGTGGTCAAGAGAATAGATATTTGGGCATGATTTCCTGGGTCCAAACACCAGTTCTGCTACTGATTTGTTGTACGGGCTTGGACAAGTTGTTCAGATCTCTGTGCCTCAGTTTCCTTATCTGTAAACATGTAATAACAATACCTGTCTTGAAAGAGAGGTCTCCGTTCTCCTCTGTGAGTTGGGGATAATAAAGTACCTACCTCATAGTGTTACTATCAAGATTCAATGAGTTTAGGAGTATAACGTGCTCAACACAGAGCTGTGTAAGGATAGAGCTCTAGCAGAGGCCGTGTCAGTCCATGTTACTACTGCAACCAAGTTTCCTGCTCGCACTGTGCTACTAAATCCTGATTTTTATCTTTTGAAGATCACTAGTAATCTCTAAATATCAGATCAAGTAACCCTTCCTCAAATCCCTATCTTCCCTCTACTTATTGGACTTTGACTCCCTCAGCTCTCTCTGTGCCACTGAATTTCCCAAGGTGTTTTCCTCAGCTCCTGAGAGCTCCTTTCTTTCTTTGAACTGATTGGCTCATCTTCCCTCCACAGTCCTTAAAATAGCTTTTGTTTTACAAGGTTAGGGTCTTCAGGCTTCTTTCTTCTTCTAAACACTTATTTTGTGAACTCATCAAGCCCCATCTCTCATTTGTATGTACAGGCTTCACATCTCTCCCCAGTTCTGGTTCTGCATCTCTACCTGCAGGTCATATATCCTACCTGGATGTCCCAATAGCATTTCATTCTCAATATGCTCCGATCCAGACTTGACAGCCTCAACCATTTCATAAACTTCGTTTTCCCATTTCTCAACGTTTCACCATAATCCCAAAAGTCCAGACTCAAAACTAAGGTAACCTTGTGTGATATGTTCTAGCCATTTTATCCTTTGAAAATATTTGGTATTTGCCATGTCTTCTTATTGCCAAGTTTGAATCTACTGAAAGAGTCTAAAATAAGACAACCTGCATGTCTGAATAAATATAATGCCATACTAACAAGAAATGAAACAGCCCCTAGAGAGTGAGACTTTTAATCCTATAGCAAACAAGAAAAACATGTTGGGATATAAGATTAGCTTCCTCTGTTCATCACTTAAGCCATGTGACATATGTGAAAAGCATTGTCTCTTAGGGATGGTCATGATTTAGCTGGGGCACAGGAAAACCATGTCCAAGAAGACATAATGGTTACATAACATATAGGTTGGTGCTCTTACATCTTTAGTAGGCAGATGCATAATACAACCAGGTAATATTATCGTTGAGAAACATTATAAAAGTAGTTCCATTATTTTATAGTTTTGAAGACTGGCCTTACAAAATACCTCATCCTGAGACATTATTTCTTTCCAAATCATGGTGGAAGTACAATAGGAGAATTATGACTGTTACATCAACTTAGCAAGAAAGGTTTTAATGTAGACTTTAAGAAGGACCATGTCAAACCAGATATGGAATTCACATTCATTAAATGGTCTTTAGTATTTTGTTTAACCTTACTTGCCTTCACTAAAGGCGTTACTTTGTATACATATATGTGTATTATGAAATTCCTTTGCTAAGTTTTTCCCCCTTAAACCTTAAGAACCTTAAAAAACAGCAAATACTCTCAAAACTTGCTTTCTTCAGCTTTGTGCTTTGGTAGAGAAGTTGACCAAATTGTATTTCATAGAAAAATCCTGAGATTCTTAAAGAGAGATGCTGGAGAGAAACTAGATCATCTTTTAGGCCATTCATCAAAGTGCTCCCATTTCTCATTTCAGGTGAAACAATAATAAACACTGAGAAATGAGAGTGGCAAAATAGAAAAAAAGAGAAAAAGGAAGAAAGCTGATGTTTTGGTTCTTGCCAACTTCAAATCCCAGGTGGAAATTTTGGATGGTTTGTAAATCACACTTTAAAAAAAAATGTGCTATACTTTCTGAGGCCGAGGTGGTATATCTTTCCTATTTCTAGTGGGGATCTTGCTCATAATGTTTTGTCTCAAAGAAAAGTTTATCATAACATTGGAACCATTTTTCCCTAAATATAGATCAGTATTATCCACTTCAATAAGAAGAGTAATATAAAGATTCATCATTTTCTTTTTTTTAAAGATTTTAGTTATTTATTTATTTGAGAGAGAGAGAGAGAGAGACCAAGCAGGAACCAGGGGAGGGGTGAGTCTGCTGAGCAGGGCTCCATCCCAGGACCCCAGGATTATGACCTGAGCCGAAAGCAGACGCTTAACCAACTGAGCCACCCAGGCACCCAAGGTTCAGCACTTTCTCTCCTCTTGTCTGGTTACAGTGAGTGGTTGGGAGAGGGCTGGTCAACCAAGTCATCTTCCTCAGTTCGGACCAAAGTCATCCTATTGCCTGAGACATATGGTTTACATCTTGTTTCTCAGTATAGAGAGTTTATGAGGATGGATTAAAGTTGATGGTTACAAGAAGTTCTGCTGTTACCAAAGAAAGAGAGTAAGTATATTCTCTCCGGTACTAATTAAGATAGCCTTTCTTGGATATATCCATAGATATCATTGAGTGACTGACCTAATGGCCTTATTTGAAGTGTCAGAGTCTTACTTAGATTATACAGTCTCCAGGAACAAAAAGTAGTACTACTATGATAGTATATCATCATCAAAAAGTATTTATCATTTCTTCTTCTCTATGTTTCTGGGAAAGGTGCTATAAAATACATCTGATCTCTATGAGGTTTCTAATCTAAGAAAATATTAGAGCTTGAAGGCTCCTAATGATAACAGTAATACATAGATTAATACATAAATCAGAATCCTTGCATATATGACAAATGGATAAGGGCATTTATAAGATCCAGACTTCCTAGTCCAATGTGAAAGGAGATCTAGATTTAATTAAAGACAAAGAGGAAAAAAAGGATAATCATTGAAAGTATACATTTTAGTATTATATTAAAAAGAATACTGAAAAATATATAGTGGGACATATTTTCAAAGGAATCCTAGGCAGAAAAATACTGCATATGTTCTGCATCCATAGAAAACCAAATAAGAGAAAGTGGGGTAATCTCCCTTTATGACACCTGGGGTATTTAAAATAAAGAAGAATCTCCTGACAGTAAGAAATGTTAAGATCGGCTGGGATATGAGCCTCTTTCTTTGAGAGACATCACAGAGGAGCCTTTTTTTCCCTTTGAATTTAAGACTGTCCCTACCTCTAGGCCAGCCAGATGACCTCTCAAATTCCCTTTCAGCCACAAAACTCTGTGAAATCAGAAAATGGTCCCAACCATGTCAGGAAACCTGCCAGTCCCTTTTGATAATGGAAGAGGATGAGCCGAAAAAACATTCAATAAGCATAAAGTCAGCATTATTGATGTCTTAAAAGTGTTAGTATCCCAAGAAACACAGGAGTGTTGGTAACCAGATTAAAATCATTGGCACCAGCAGAACACTCACTGCTAAGTGATAATGCATTTTGCATTAATGCTTAACATTGAGAAATCCTGACATGCCACACCAAGGGAGTTTGAAGTAAAGTAAGTATATTCCCTTTGAATTGCAGTCCTGTGGGCCTCTGTGCGTGCAGAAAGCCCAAGCTGAAAGAATAGGGACGGGGACCTCATTTCCAGGAATGAAGCACATCACAGTAGGATGTTTCAGAGTCCCGGTATATACGGGTCCAAACTCTGTGCTCTGAGGATTTCCACCTAGCAGAGGGCAAGAGCTTGTCCTGGAGAACCCTGAAATTTAGAAGCCCCTCAAAATGATCTAGGGAACTCCTTGAATGCAAGGACATGTCCTTTTCCTTCTTTACTTGTCCTGTTTTCCAGCAGCTCTTGCAACGGTTTACCAAAGTTGGCACTTGATGCCTGACCAAAAAATGAAGACTTTTCCATCTGCTTCGTGCCACTCTGCTGTCTCCCTCACTATAAGAGACCCCCGAGTCCCATTCTACCCTCTCCAGGGAGTCAGCAAAGTAACAGACATTGTTTCCTTTGACCGATGATGATGATTTCCAACACCTTCTTTCCTTTGCTCTAGCCTCAAGTTTCAAAGGAGCCAAAGAGACGGGGCGCCTGGGTGGCTCAGTTGGTTAAGCGACTGCCTTCGGCTCAGGTCATGATCCTGGAGTCCCTGGATCAAGTCCCTGGATCGAGTTCCGCATCAGGCTCCCTGCGCAGCACGGAGTCTGCTTCTCCCTCTGACCCTCCCCCCTCTCATGTGCTCTCTCTCATTCTCTCTCTCTCAAATAAATAAATAAGATCTTTAAAAAAAAAAGGAGCCAAAGAGAAATCTCAGTAATTGGAGGCAGCCCAACTACCTAAGAGAAAATCATTGTGGAGCTGACACCAGCTGTGCAAGCTTTTGAGCCTCTAATAGAAGAACTCTGTGCGCTGAGAGGCAGGAAGACAACAGAAGAGCCAGCTGTGAAATTTTGAAATTTTATGATTAACTCTTCTGACTAAATGCAGACAAGTATAAATGCTCTGCCCGGAAACTGAGGCTGAGACACAGAGCAAAATGGCATCCTTTTTAAAGCCAAACACATTTCGGAGAAGAAAAAAGAAGCCCGTTTCTATTTACATACTTGAGCAGACTCCTCCTCCCTCCCGCACCCCACCCCCAGCTGCCAACCTAGGCGCTTGGCCGGCATCCACTGTAATCTGTTCTCCTTCATTATATTAATCTGTGGGCGGAAAGATTTCTGTCATCTTCGAATCGCTTGTACAGCAATGGTAAACACCTTGGCCTGTCTGTAATTGGACAGGTGTCTGCATTGATGTTACCCAGCTTTTAATTCAATTAAAGAACTGGCTGCTCTGCTCTCATTACCCACTCATTTCTGTTGCACTTTTAGTCTGGCAGGGAGATCTGCACACAGCAACTGCGTACCCCGAGACCAAAGTCTGGGTTCCCCTCACAGGATCATGCACAATATTTCAAGTGGACTCGAACCATCCAAGAGTATTTTCGTGTTAGCAAAGGCATTTGAAATAATATGCACACTCCCTCTTTCCCTGACTCTGTCTCCCTCCCTCTCTCTCTCTTTAAATTCTCTATTATCCAAACAGTGTCTTCTACCTACTATCCAGTAATTAGGAGCAGTCCAGCAAACAGAGAAGCTGTTTCTAGCTGCTTCTCCCCAGGGTGTCTCTTCATCTCAAGAGAACTCATCAGAGTACAATGCTCTTATTTATTTGCTGGCATTTCACATTTGGATCAAGAAAGTGAGGGTGGGCAAGAGCAAGGCATTTATTAAGAGGGCCATCTGGTAAGGGATACCACACAGGCAGGGCTGTTACTGCTACCTGGAGACATAATGGAAGAACCCACCTTTTAAAAGAAAACCAGCCAGAGGAAGGAAAGCAGAAGAGAGGGAGACATTTCTGGTGTTGGATTCGGCTGCGGTGCTGATAAATTCTGTTTTAAGTATACATCCCAGAATAAGTTTTGAGCTGCAAACCAATCCAGTGCATGGATTAAAGAGAGTAAATCAATCCAACATGCCATGCTTCCTGCCCACTTAAAGGAACCTCTGAAAATAAATTAAAGTTCTAACACAGACATTTTGACACAGTGACCCCATGAAACTGAATAATGACATTTGTTAAATATGGATGAAAATGTAATGGTCTAACAGAGATCTGGAAACACACCCAGGATGCTTCTCCTCTGGTTCTGAATAGCCTAGGAAGGTGGCAATTTGTTGTTGTTGCATTTTTCAGTAATATTTTAAATGAGACTAAGGATCTCTAATATTTAGAAAATGAAAGTCAATTTTCATTTTAACCAAAAAGTGGAAGCGTAAACACCCTTACCCTAAACCTATGGTTATCCTTTAAAAACTCAAAAATTAATTTTTTTGCATTTAATTTTTTTCAAAGGGTCTTTCTGATCTTGGTTAAAACTTCTAGTCAGGATTACAGAAAGTCATATACCTTGGATCAAAAAACTAAACAGATTTTGATGCTTACAAATAGGAAAAAAAATTTATTCTTTTATTTTCTTTATAAAATATAGGGTCTAATCCCAGTCTTTGAGAATGGTTTAAACGGGGATTTTAATTGACCTCAAAGTGTTACCCAATTAAGATTCTCTCAGCAGGCTTACATCTAACTTCAAATTTTTAATCAATGCTTTCGTGGTAAGAACTATAGTTTCTGTCATTTTCTTTTTTTTTTTTTTTTAAAGATTTTATTTATTTATTTATTTGACAGAGAGAGACAGTGAGAGAGGGAACACAAGCAGGCAGAGTAGGAGAGGGAGAAGCAGGCTCCCAAGGAGCAGGGAGCCCGATGCGGGGCTCGATCCCAGGACTGTGGGATCATGACCTGAGCCGAAGGCAGACGCTTAACGACTGAGCCACCCAGGCGCCCCAGTTTCTGTCATTTTCATTCTAATTCTACATTAGGTTTGAAACCATCCACTCATGTTAACTCTTCATCTAACCTCCGGGGCCGACACTGGAATCTTTAGGACTCTGAGAAAATATTGGACTCGAATAAGTAGGGAGGGGGGCAAGGAGACAGTGGGAAAAGAAAAGAAAGAAATGAAAGCCATCCCTTACTGATGGGAATCCCAGGTCCCCTGCAGAGGGCCTCCCATACTATTATCCCTCGTATAGGGGGGCTGCTATAGGGCAGAGTGTAGAAGGTATCACTCAAGTCCAACAGCAGAGCTGAGATTAGAACCTACATCTTCGGTCTCCAAAATTATCGTTCTTGCTATTCAACCTAAATCCTCATTCGACAAGAAGAAAAACGATGGGTTGAAATAATGTCACTACAAAGAATAGCATACTTTTTATAGCAAATTATTTAAAATTACACCTTAAAATTTGTTAAAAGATTCAAATTTATTACTAAATCCTACTGTGTTTAAACAGAAAGTAGCATACTTATCCCCCACAATGAGCAAGTGTGTATGTCTATAATATTCCCTTATAAAAACTGATTCATAAGAAATCCTGTATCAGTGCATGTGTGTATGCGTGTGCTTTTGAGTACAACATTGGACATGGATATATATTTATACGCACACACATATATAAAGTTTTTGATTAGTCCCAAATGCAATACACATATAAATGGCTAGAAGTTAGAAAACAGAAAATTTGGGGGCGACTATTCTTTTTCTTTATCAAATCTGATTGGCAACCTTAAAGTATTTCTATTGACTGCTATAGTATTATAAACGTGCCTAGTTGATTATCACTAGGCAGCAAAATTTATATGTCACCATCATTTTTAACCACGGTACAACATGTTCCCAAAAAGAAATCCGCACCCTGCACTGCAGAGTCCTACTGCATAAAAGAAAATGAGTAACTTGTAAAGAGGTCTATCTGAAGATTTCACAATATTCAAGTAGTTCAGGCACATTATGTATTCAGGAGAGTGAGACAAAGCTATTAACTCATCAACACTGCATTACCTAATGAAATTCTTCTACATTAGCTAAGCAGGAACATTACATCATTTCTATTTTTACTATTTATGTCATAGGCCATATTTTTGTCTTGTGCATTTTTTCAGACCATTTCTTCCAAGCTTTGCATTTAAAGAAATAGTTCGTAATAAACTACAAATGCAGAATATTAATTTATGAGGTACCATAAAAATGGCAAAGACTTCCTCAAAATTCATCTTTTAATAATACTATCAAGATGATTTTTTAAAATTTACTTCTGAAGTTTGCTTGCTGTGGCAGAGACCACGAAGGACCCTCCTAGGATAGATACTCCTTTTCTTTCAGAGTACAATACAACGATAGCTGGACAAGTGGCCATTTTGAATAAGGACACCATTTCTCAGCAGCTAACTACAGCCATGTGATGATGAACTTAGTTCACAGACTTTTTAAATTCAGAGTTAAGTTCATTGTCACATGACTATACCTAGTACAAACATAAGTATGTAGGGAAATGACTTCTGAAGTATGTCTTTGAAGTGAATGTGCATGGAAACCAGACTGGATGGCTGAAGCTCATGCAGCCATCTCGGACCATGAGGCAGTAGTCCCCTCCGTAGGATGGCATAGCAAAAAGATGGACATGTATTGGTCCCTGGCACTGTGAACATCCCACCCCTACATTGATAACTGTGAACATCTATTACCAGGAAAAAGAAAAACTTAATCTTGTCTAAGTCATTGTTATTTGGATCCTTTCAGTGAAATTAAATAGAAATGAAAACTCATCTCTATTATCTTTCCCCTGTAAAACTTTGATTTTAAAAAATATAATATTCTACTTTAGAGACCATATTTTCATGGTATAAAAGCAGATTGCTTGTTATGTGTATTTTACCACAATAAAAATGTATTAGGAAAGAAACACAATAAAAGCAGGTTGTAAAGTTAGGATCTAGCACTAGCTTGGAACAGAGTAGATAATGCTTTTGTTTCTAATAAATGAATATCTTCAGCTCTGTGTAATTATCAGCATTATAGCAATATAAGTTTCCATTATTTTCAATTGCAAATTATAGCACTTGAGTTCCAGTATGAGGTATAAGTTTGGGAACTAATTTTTATATTCTGTTTACCCTACCAACATTTTTTTTCCATGGGGAATATGTATATTAAGTTACAAATATATGTTTAACTTGTGATAATTCTGTATATTATTTCCTAAAATTAGAAAACTATAGCACTGATGAGACTTCAGTAAGAACCACTAGTTCAATACTCAACTCAGCAGGATATAACAATATTAACATTTCATTAACTACAGAGGTGGTAGCAGAAAGCTGCATCTGTTCATTTGTCTAATTCTTCATCACTTGAGAAAAGTGTATTGATCGTCTACCTTGAGCAAGGTACTGAACAAGACTTAAAATAAACATAAAATATGATACCTGACTTCTGGAGCTTATTGTCTAATGAAGAAATAACATGCTTGCACAAAGAGCACCCACAGACAGTTTTAACAACTGTGAAGTAAGAATTCCCCACCGAATAGAAAAAGAAACATAGAAGTTTGTTTTATAAGACTTTATTTTATTTAATTATTTAATGAAGAGAGAGAAAGAGAGAGAGTGCATGAGAGCGCACAAGCAGGAGGAGTGGCAGAGGGAGAAGCAGGCTCCCCTGGGCTCCATCCCAGGACCCTGGGATTATGACCTGAGCTGAAGACAGAAGCTTAACCAACTGAGCCACCCAGGCACCCCTGAAGTTTTTATTATAGTCGTTTCTCTGCAGATTTCTCAGATGAGAGTAACAATGAGTTTTACTTTTTTGTCAATGACTGGGATCCTAAAATTATTTGCACATTCTTCCCAGATAACAGATATTGGCAATTTCAGGATTAGATAGCATCCTTTGCCTGTGACATTATTTTGAAAGGTTTTTTTTTTTTTTTTCACATGTAGTTAAATGTTTATAACTTAAATACATGCAGATGAGATTCTACTACAAGGTTACAATTATATTTCACACGCTAAACTGCACTGGGATCTTTTTTCACTAAATCCAGTGGGCATCCTGAAATTTCGAACTTGTTGTTTATTTGTTTCTTATATAAATATTGAGCTCCCTGACTTTCTACTGGACACATGGGGTGGGGGGTGCTAGGGTTGGCCTTGTTAGCAACCCAGAATCTCACACCCATCTCCATATCAACTGAATCAGAGTCTGGATTTTACCAAGATCTCTAGTAATTCTCATTTATTTTCCTTGGGTGACTTTCAGAAGCACTGCCCTTAAGGGTCAGAGACCCTACTAACACTGCCTCTATTTCTCCACTTGCCCTTAGCATTATTGTGCCTGCAAAGCTAGTGCAGTTGGAACAAGGGCCCAGGAGAAAACAAAACAGGGATAAATTCAAGCCCAGCCGGTGAAAAATGATACCTTCTCACCTGACCGTTCTCCTTGTCCTGTGTTCTTTAATATGTGATCCACGGACCTTCTTCAAGAGAATCACCTGGAACACTCAGTCAAATGCAGATTTACAAACCTTAGCTCAAATATACAGACTGTTGTGTGGGAGACCCAAGAATCTGTATTTTATAAGCAATCCAGGAATCCCTTTATGACCAATAGAGTTGAGAATCACTCATTAGTACTATCAGGCTACAGAAAAGAAAGAAAACCACGAGGCAGATCTTCAGCATGCAACCCAATTTCTTTAAGTAGAAGATTAGAGTCTATTGTATATGAGGACTGAACCAATTTTAGTGACAAAAACTGTAATATTAGTTGCATTATAAATTAAAATGTCTTTCATTTATTTTTCTACATAAATTTAGATTTATTTGGGTAATCTAAAAGATTATGATCAGTTCTTCTGCTAAACTACAGTGAACAATAAATATCATTAATTATGATTATTTATTATTGTGAAGAAGGAATATATAACTCCTAGGCTTTAGCTCAGTGCAATGCAACAATGAAATTGAGAAAATACTTTTTTGTGTGTATCAGTTATAGCCCTAGCACTATGCCAAATGCTGTACTAATTATGCAGATAAGTTTATATGTTTAATACCTTAAGGGGAAAAAAAGAAAAAAAATATTGTATATGTGCAGATTCTTGAATCCACTTATTCTTGACATAATTTCAAATCAAATTGTGAAGTCATTTTCTGAGGAGCCCTTGGTTTGAAGGGAAATGCCAGGACTGTCTCTCTGGGAAGCAACTTCGCATCTTAACAGGGCTGGAGGGAAAATCAGCAAAAGCTACCAGAGTTAATTGGAGCCCTTTGCAACAAGTCTAAAGATACACTGGAGTGGTGACTGCAGGGCTTTCTACCCTGAGGCTCCAGCTGAGGAAATGAACTTTCAAAAACTCCCTGCTCTGAACCCTGGCCTTCAGAGGGCACAGAATCCAGACCCTGTAGCCCAAAGGGGCCCATTTGCTCCTGAGTAGGGCTGTTAACCCTTGGACTCTTCACTGCTACTGGGATTTATCTCATTTAATCCTTTGGTAGCCAAATTCATGAATGGTAAATATTCTGTCCCACTATTCTATTCTTCTGGTGCTCTTAGTTAATACTCATTTTTTCCCATTTTGCTTTCTGCATTTTGTGTGGCCATAATTTCCCACCTCTTCCCAATACTCAGGCACTTAATTTTTGTTGTCCTATGATTTTCCTTTGCTAATTTTATATACTTAATTTTAATATTTTATCATTTTTATATAGACATTTATCTTTTTTTGTCCTACATTTTCTTTTTTTTTTTTTAAGATTTTATTTATTTATTTGAGAGAGAGAGAATGAGAGAGAGCAAGCACATGAGAGGGGGGAGGGTCAGAGGGAGAAACAGACTCCCCGCCGAGCAGGGAGCCCGATGCGGGACTCGATCCAGGGACTCCAGGATCATGACCTGAGCCGAAGGCAGTCGCTTAACCAACTGAGCCACCCAGGCGCCCTTGTCCTACATTTTCAAGTTTCATTTGGGAGGTGAAAGTTGCCATAAGCATCTCTGGGTAAAACTGAGACTTGATCACGGTGTCAAACTCCTGCCTTTCACAGTGTTTCCCAATGCTAGCTGTACAAGAGAATTATCTGCAGACATTAAAGATATCAATACCCAGGCTGCATTCTAAACCAAAAAATCAGAATCTTTGCAGGTGGAGCCTGGGCATCAGTATTTTTTTAAAGCTTCTTAGGTAGCTCAGTGTGCACCCATGGTGGAGAACCACAGTCTTACAAGAATACCAATGAAATGAAAAATTATTTAGAAATACCTGGAAGGACACCAGGCAAAAACAAGTGGACTACTGGAAGGAGAGCCCAGGGCAAACCCCACCCCCAGCTGGGTACAGAATGCCTACAGGTTCTCAGCCTCCTTCACCAAATACTGGGGCGAAAGGTGTTGAGATTTACATATTGCCATGAGGCTATTGCAATTTTACCTCAGTTGACCTAGCATAATCCCAGTGAAGGTTTTTGTTAACAGAAACTAAGTCCCTAGTAAGGTGATTTGAAAATGATTTAATTTTCCTGAGCAAACACTCAGTCTGAAGCTAAATTTAGGGATGGGGCCAGTGAACTGTGGTTGTGGGAGTTGGGGGTACATTTAGCTGTGGATGTGGGAGTTGGGGGTGCATTTAGCCAACAGGAAGAACATCTGTGACTCAAAAGGAAGAAGAGAGCATAGAACTCCAAGTATAGACTATTATGCTCTGGGGAAGACTGAATTCAGGAAACCTATAAAATTTTTAACTCTTCAGTTTCATACTACTAATAAGATCTAAAAGAACTTGGAGTCCATGAAGCCAGAGATGGAAGGCCAGTGGTAAATGACAGGGATGAAAACTGAGAAAACTGAGAGGTAAGCAGAAATCCAGGTGAGCTGGATGAGAGGAGAAACAAATGCAGATCATAGAAAAGATGGAGATAGAAAAATTTAAAAATCACCTTAGAAGGTTCAAAGAGCAGAATCAATAATGAAAAATCAGAAAACGAAAAGGGAAACAATTACAAAGTCATAACCTAGAATTCAGAGACCAAGGAGTATAAAGATAAGGATTAATTTGTTGAACATTTACTATGTGCCTGTTTCTGAGCAAAATATTCTATAGAGGCAATTCATATTTTTTTTATCTTCACAACAATTCTATAACATAAAAGTTTATAGGTGAGGAAACTCTGATACAGGGATATGTTTTTTAATCTGCCTGAGATCATACAGCTAACAAGTGACATAGCTGGAATTTGACCCTAGATTGATTTGACTTTACAAGCTGTGTTCTGGGCAGCAGAAATAGACAAGATTGAAAACTGCTATTTCTTACCAGAAGTAATAATCACATATACAACAGCAAACTTCCCAAGCCAAAGAAGGACCCATGTCTGAAGAATAAAAGAGCTTGCATATAACAGAAAGAAATATATGAAAAGACGCCAATACATTTTACTATAACTTAATCAGTAAAGAATCTTACGTGAACCAATAAAGCTAAATTACCTTGTGCATCCAGCACCAGCATTGTCTCAGCCAAAGAAATACCACTTTAACAACCAAAAGTAAACATTACAATCTCACCAAAGTCACTTCAGAAATGCTAAAGGGGGATTAATTTAAGATCAATCGCAAAACTGGTCATGATCTACTTTACTTACATTCCTCTCTCAATACCTTGTTATCCCAACCAAATGACAAAACAGCTGCCACTATCTAATTTCCACACCCCTCGCGTCTCCACCAAATCCAGCTCTCTGACTCTACTTCCTTACCCCTACCTCACTTTCTGGTATTATTTTCTCTTTACCGTTAAATGCTCTATAATCTTTAAGATTACTTCCTACATACATCCTTGTCTGTTTACTTCACAATTGTGAACAGCAGATATACCCTTAGAACCCTTTGAGAGAAAAGAGTTAAAGAATTCATAGTCCACACAGGCAAGAACAAAAAATAAAAGAATTGTTTTAAAAAGTATTAAAAAACAATAACAAAACTGGAAAGCATGAAATACAATGGCAGAAATAAGAGCAATTGTATGAATTATAAAAATAAATGTGAATGAGCTAAACTCCCAATTCAATTTCAAGTTAAATATAAAACTAAATCAAACTAGATTCTATTTATAGAGATATAACTAAAACAATGTGACTTTGAACATTAAAATACAAATAATGAATGTAAAGTAATAAGAAAAAGGAAAAGACAAAGAAAAAGCATGTTTCCAGAAGAGAAATTAACAGAATTGCATTGATAGTTGAGACTTTTTCTTAGTTTTTTACAGAATGAGTATATAAAAATAAATAATAATTGGTCAGTGGTTCTCTAATTTTATTTTCTCTGTACACCGTTCACATGATTGACATGCCCTATAGCAAGATCCAATAATATATTGTACTGGTTTTCAGTCTGAGGGGGTTATTTTCCTCTGACTATCCTTCAGAATCTTAGGAGAGGCTGGTATAATTTGTAAAACCTCTCTGTTCCCAGTTTCTGATATGATTTTACTTCAAATTTAGAATTACTAGTTCAGAAAATATGCGTTATATATTATCAATATGGCATATTTAATGTAAACAAATATTAGTCTACCCTGAAAGGAGAGTATGGATTTTTTTTCAAATTACCCACAGAAAATTAACAAAAAAAATTTAAAATATTATATTAACTATAGAAAATTTTTTTAAATAAAATGCAAATAAAAAATAAAAGAAAAATGAGCAATGATGAGGGTTGCAACACATAAGGCAAATATAAGTATAATATTCTTCATATGTAAAGAGACATTTTAAACCAAGAGGAAAATGTGAGTCTTCCAATAGAAAAATTGACAATGAAACTTCCTAGGAATGTCATAAAAGAAGTACAAATGACCAGTAAACACTGAAAATACTTAATGTCTCTAGTAATCGAATAAACCAAATTAAAACCATATTCTGATATATTTTGAAAAATTGCGGGTTTTTTTTTAAACTCTAAAAAAACTTGTTCAACTAGGATGAAATGAAATGTACACTCTTGCATTGTGCTTACTCATGTAAGTATATTTTGTACAGCCTTTTTGGCATATATTTGGCAGTATACAAATAACTATCCTTTGTTAAGAAATTATTATATGTTAAGCATTGTGCTACCCACTTTAAAAATATCTGATAGCTAATACTTATACAGTGTAATCCATGTGTCAAGAAGTACTGTTCTGTGTGCTTTACATATATATAGATTAATTTGATCCTGATAGCTATTCTATAAAGTAGGGAGTTATTTCATTCCCATTGATTTATAGGGAATCAGAAGCACACAGGTATTAACTGATTTGTACAAGCTTACATAGCTAAAAAGCATTATAGCTAGAATATCATAATACTTAATATTTTTAATATTCTTCCAAGGTAAATATTATTCTCTCATTTCATAGGTTAAGATATTAAAGAAAGGTCCAGAAGGACACATAACTTCCCCAAAGTTCAGGGAGGTTAGGTAGCCGAGTTTGTACCAATGTCTGCTTGACTTCAACTTGCAAGAATGTATAATGTCTTAAGAGCCTTTGACCCAGTTGTTCCATTTTGAGGTATCTATGTTACCATTACTGTCAGGAATTCCCTCAAAGATTTACATATGGACTTAAAAAAAAATCATATTAATTATAAAAGCAAAAGTTGGAAGCCCAGAAAATGAGGAGAGACTGAGACAAAATGAGGTTTGGAGAGAAGTAGTAGAAAACAACTGAAGGATTCTGAGGAGAGGGACATGATGTCTGGTTGCTTTGTGGGATGGACTTACGTTGGGTGGGGTTAGTGGGAAAGAATAGGATTGCAGTTGTCCAGGTAAGAGATTGTAGTGGTTTGGCTTAGACAGTAGATAAGGGGAGAGATAGATGAATTTAACACATAGTTTGGAAAATCAGTCAAAAAACATGGATAAGAGGCATGAAGAGAATATGAAAAGTTGAGAAAAATTCTCAAGCTTGATTAACTGGGTGTCTGGAGGTGACATTTATTGATACCGGGTTTGCAGGAAGAGTAGGAGTTCAGGTTTGGATATGGTCTTTTCAGAGATTATGAGGCATCTATTAGGAATGTCCATCTTTCCAAATGCCTGTTGAATGCACACATTTGGAGATCTAGGTGGGATGTGGACTGAGGAGTCAGTACCATCTTTATGGTATTTGATGCTGTGGGAATTGATGAGGTTCCTGGAACAGGACTGTAGAAAAACAGAAAGAGAGTGAAAGATTCCAGGTCTAAACCCAGAGGTTCTCCAAAATGTAGACTTGAGTTTCAGAAGGAGTAAGGAAAGGACACTGAATAAAGGGGCTGAGAACTGGGAAGTAAACAGAAGAGTCATTGAAGCAAAGAAATACTTCAAGAAATGGTGAGAACTCTACTATGTAGAATGTTGTTGAGCAGTCCAGACCAGGATTGCAAAGTGTTCTTTAGAAAGGTAAATATGGAAGTTGTTGGTGTCCTTAGCAAGGCAAGTGTGCAGAAGCCCCATAAAGTGAAGAACTGGGGACAACATCCATTAATACTTCTTGCTAGAAGCAAGTTTGGAAAGAGGAGAGAGGGGGCCATAGTTGGAAAGGAATTTAGATAAGGGAAGGTTTTTAATAATTGGCTTAAGTCTGTTTATGTTTAACAATGGGAGTTGATCGAGTTTGAATGATCCTGGGAAGAATCCATCTGGGCAATGGTTCTCCAGCTTTGGCATGCTTCAGTATCAGATGAGGAGGGCTTATTAAAACAAGGATTGCTGAGGGGCGCCTGGGTGGCTCAGTTGGTTGAGCGACTGCCTTCAGCTCAGGTCATGATCCTGGAGTCCCAGGATCGAGTCCCGCATCGGGCTCCCTGCTCGGCAGGGAGTCTGCTTCTCCCTCTGACCCTCCCCCGTCTCATGTGCTCTCTCTCATTCTCTCTCTCAAATAAATAAATAAAATCTTAAAAAAAAAAAAATAAAATAAAAAAATAAAAAAAAATAAAACAAGGATTGCTGAGCTCTGCCTCCAGAGTTGCTGATTCAGCACGTGTGGGTGGGCTGGAGAATTTGCATTAATAACAGGGTCTCAGGTGATGCTGTTGATGCTGGTTCTGGGGCCACAGCTTGTGAACTACGACTGTGGAGAGAGGTTAAAATATGATTGGGAGGGAGAGAAGAGCTACCAGTCACATCTCTGAAAAGGCAGGAAGAGTTGGAGTCCAAAGGACTTTTGAAGATTTTATTTTTTATAGGATAAGGAAAGCCTTGTAAAAACAAGGAAAAGTAAAGAGAAAAGTAAAAAATGAAGATAATAATGATGGCAAATGCTTATAATGTACCAAAAAGAATTTTAAATGTTTTAGCAAACATTAAAGCATTTAACCCCTAATAACAACCCTATTGCTCAGAAAAATGCAATTAATATATATGTTTGCTAGTAATAGTAACAGAAATCCTATAGGATAGATTCTGTTTCTTCTCGGGTGTCTAGGAAGATCTAATACATAAAACCATCAGTTGAGTTGGAAGAGGAGAGGTTAGCATTTAGACGGTTCCGAAAAATCTAAAATATTGAATGAGGAGGATAGGAGAAGGAGCTTATTACAGAAATGTGGTAGGGCTGACATCATTACTGACTACCCATTTGAAAATGAGGACTGAGAAATTGTAGTGACAAACTGCTTGGGGATTTTTTTTGTTTTTTTTTTTCTCCAGCCCACGTAGCTTTAATGTGCATCCCAGGCAAAGGCAAACCATGGCCTTCATCGGGTTGGGTTTCATAAGGTGGGTAAAATAGGAAAGAAGGATCTGGAAGATGTGAAATTTTGTTCAGTTGGTTTTAGACTTGTGTGGTAGTTTCTAAGGGATCTAAAGAAGGAAGTAAAGGCTAGATGGGGTTGACCAATAGATACCGAAAGATAATAAAGGCTACTCTATAATGCATATAATTTTTCAAGTTATAAAATTCTTTGACAGAAAAATTTTTTTCTTTTTTTTTTTTAAATATTTTATTTATTTGACAGAGAGAGATACAGCGAGAGAGGGAACATAAGCAGGGGGAGTGGGAGAGGGAGAAGCAGGCTTCCCGCTGAGCAGGGAGCCCGATGTGGGGCTCGATCCCAGGACCCTGGGATCATGACCTGAGCCGAAGGCAGACGCTTAACGAGTGAGCCACCCAGGCGCCCCAGGAAAATTTTTTTCTATCAAATTTATTGATGCATTTTCCTTTTTTTTTTGGTCAAAGACTTAAATCTGGCTTTCCATTTAAATGTGCTTTAACATCTCAGGAACCTGGAAACTGCTGCCTTATTATACACGCATGCATTTGACTATGGGCACGCGTGTGATGTACGAGCATGGTGCCCTGCAGACGTTCTGCATGGCTGGCATGGTGCCCTGTGAGAAATTGATTCACTGGTTTGCCAGTCAAACTGATGGTGCTCTCATACTCCTCTACCTTGACATAATTAGGTTTAATCAACAATTTTCCAATAAATAATGGTGCTGTGAACTTGGGCTAGTCCCAAAGAGTACATTTTTGCATGGTGAAACAGGTAAGCTGGTCCTATAAGTATACATAGGACCCCCACAGGAGGTGTACGGAGTGTTTAAGGGCTAGAGTCACCTGTGACCTTATCTTTTGGGGAGGAGAGGGTATCAACCTTGTGAGGAAGCTATCCATAAGAGCCCATTAACATTATGGAATTATCCTCTTCATCCTAGGTAGATATAAGCTTCCATCTCATTAGATGGTTCTTGCTGTTTTTAATCGGGCAAAATATATGAATAACCCATTTTGGGGGTGGGGGGACCCTTGAAGAATGTTTTTATTTAAAATCAAAGCAGAATATTAAAAAATCTACTCCTTAAGGAAGCACCTTTACCTGTGAGCGTGCTGGTATTGACAAGCTCAGAACTGACAGAGGGCATGTGCAGTGAACGGGGGGCATCCTCACTGTAGGCCCGCAGAACGTACTTCTCAATTACACCTCTCACCACCACAGGTTCATCCCAGGTCACCTCCATGCTATATCCGTTTATGCTGCGGACTCTTGAGGGAGTTGGCACACTTTGTGGAGCTGTGAAAGAATAAAAGGAGAAAACAGGGAAAATGGCCGTTCTCAAAAGACTATTGCCCCAATTCTTCACTTTTAATGGCCACAGTAAATCAGACTCAACCATTAGCATAAATACAATTTATTAGAGTTGTAACTTTTCAGCATTGATTTAATATGACTGCACATCTTGAGCCATTCGGTTTAAGCGGTATTTCAAAACCATCAAAACTCCATCGACATAATGTTCTTTCAAGTCTAGTCCAGGTTTTCCAAAAACATTTAATGTACCAGACATGTTTTAAAACATCACTCATAAAGAAGGAGGTGGATGGTAGGCAGATAACAGGTTCAAACAATATAATGATGTACCCCTTTGAAGCAAGATAATTAGACTGTTATTATACATAGTGGTTTGACACTTTTATATCTTCAGTGTATTAGCCAAAAAATATCACAAATGTGATTGTCTTGCACTTGAACGTCTGATCTAATTTTCCAAATTCAATTGTTTTTCAAATTAATTTTGAAAAAGCAAAGTTCTACCAGATATGATATACAGGATACATTCCTAATTGCATTTTTGGGGGTAGAGGAACTGGCACCCTTGAGATTACACAAAATCACTTTCAGAGATATTTCCTTCAGAGTATCTCAGAAACAATAACACAAAATGAGGAAGTTGGAAGGAGCCGCAAAACCTCACTCACAAGCCGCGTCCCCTAATTTTAAAAATCCATAACCTTTAACTATTTATTAGAGATTTCTACAGTTCTGATCAGTAACAACTTCATCACAGCCGACTGCTCTGGGAACACTGATAAAAACCCAAGAAACTCCATGGCAGGATGATGGATGAGAGGCTGGCTCTCTCTGCCCGCGGACTCCTGAGCCCTGTCGATGGAGGATCACTCTGGTTTTCCCACATCAAATATCCTCCTTCTCTGACTTTACTGTTCAGACCAATATAATAGAGCAGCTTCAAGGGAAACAATGTGAACATAGAGGGTGCGGAGAAGCACAGAGGCGGAGAACCACTGTCTGTGCTGTTAAAACACCATGGGCACCTACGGAAAACCCACAGGCCACACAATCAAGATGCAAGCAAAGGGACAACGGGAGTGATGTTGATTTTATTCGTTCTGAAATGTGGTACAGGGCAAAGTACAGTGCTGTCTAACAGATGGCCTTCTCATAAGGGACAGAACAAAACTGACTCAAAAATAATTAAATAGTGCAATTATTCTCCAACCCTTGGGAGCATGTAGCTGCTCAGTGTTGTGGTCAGATTGTAAATATGAATTTATGGCATAAGACTTTGTGGTCAGATCATTGCTATAAATTCAGAGCTCTATTTGCATACTTTCTCGGTGATACTCAAAATGGGGCCTATTAAGCTATGTAAGCAATGCACTTTCTAGACACCTATTTACACTGCTGACGGAGACTGAAAGCAGGCTTTAGAGTGTATTTGTTAATAAAGTAGAGGAGGCTAAATAGGGGCAGAGGATACGCCAGTAACAAATGAATATTTTATATCATAGCTTTCTCCAAGCTCTGAAGTTGGAAAGGATTTTAAGAGATCTTTCGGCTCATTGTCTTGCCTATAAATAGATGACCATTTAAATCATCCTGGAAAAGTGTCAGGTTGTCCTCTTCTGGAAAATCTATAGGCAAAGAGCTTTGAAAATTATTCTTAGTAGCCCATCTCAGTATTTATTTATCTTACATCAAGAAGATGTCTCAAAAGCTATCTGTGTTAGTAGCCCCTGGTTAATAATGAGAGAATATCGGGCGCCTGGGTGGCTCAGTTGGTTAAGCGACTGCCTTCGGCTCAGGTCATGATCCTGGAGTCCCAGGATCAAGTCCCGCATCGGGCTCCCTGCTCGGCAGGGAGTCTGCCTCTCCCTCTGACCCTCCTCCCTCTCATGCTCTCTGTCTCTCATTCTCTCTCTCTCAAATAAATAAATAAAATCTTAAAAAAATAATAATAATGAGAGAATATCTTGGTGAAAAACACACCTTTAGACAAACTCTGACTTGTTATGGATAAACTTCCTTCGAGAGACATACATGGCAGTCTTATGAAATGTATTTGACTCTCTGACCGTTTGACCCCAAATGGTAAAAAGCTACTGATTCACAAAATTTTTCATGATGAATGTCTTCTTGTGATGGTATCACGTGAAAAGATGCTGTGGTCACTGTGAGAAGTCCAGAGCATTTATAAATCGGTTGTCTGAGATTCAATCTAATACATTCTATCTCCTGGTGCTTTTCCCCTTCAACTCAAGAAATTTAGACCAATCAGCAATTTCTATCCTGGGAGAGTCATTCGAAGATCCTAATAGTCACCACCATGGCAAACATCTGCCACGATGTGATAAAAGACACATCTGCTTCCGACCAGGGTACAGGTTTCAGATGTCCCCCCTGTGGCAGAGAGGCAAGAGGGTGCCGCCCTGCCCAATGGTAATCAATCCTGACGTTAGCTTCCTGGGTTCTATGCAGTCTGTACAAGTTTCCTGTCCTTAGATACATTACAGGCCTATCAAATCCTTAAGACAACTTGAACCTCCTTCCTTCTGCATTTGAAGAGGAAAGAATCAAGCCCGAGTGACCACTCACTAAATAAATGAGGAATCAAAACACCGACCTCCTCAGCATTTTAGCCATTGACATTTGCAAACCAACGCATGCTCTGTCCTAAGATTACAAACCCACTACTTGCTTCAGGGTAATACAGTCTTTTCTTTTTCTTACATGTACAGACATGTACGCACAAACACGTGCACACGTGTGCACATATCCACTTTAAGAGAAATACTATTTACCTGCTCCTGTTGAACGGCCCCGGCTCCAATCACTGTATACAGAACCTCCTTCGTGTGAGGCAATCACTCGATACAGGTATTCTTAAATGGAAATAAGAAGCAGAAAGATTAAAATATTCCTCATATAGACTAGCAGTGGGCTGGCAGGGAGGGAAGAGGCGACAAGTGGGAGACATGTGACATTTAATTTAGAGCACCTCCACAGTACCTGTAAAAGGCTGCAGACCACTCTCGTAAACACTCCGCTCTTTCCCCCGGTAAACCAGGATGAAGTCATTTCCCCTGCAGTTAACAACGCTGTCAGTTGATAGGCATCCATCCAGATTGACTCTGACAGCAGTGCTGGACACAGATGCCAAGTTACCGACAGCACCCCGTGCAAATTTAACATCCTTCATGCAACCGCCGAAACCTAGCAAATAGTAAGGGATTAATATCGCATAAAAGGCTTGAGTCGTTAATTGCCAATCATTTCTGTCCTCGGCAGTACTACGTTTTGATGAGGCGTGGGGGTTGCTGTGGAGACAATATTTAAACTTTTGAGTCTCAGTTGGGAAATCCCTCATGCCTCCTTCTGCTTTTTACCAGGCTAGGTTGTCATGAGGAGGTATCAGATTTATGTTATCTTGAAAAAATATATAAGGTCATCATTATAATTCAGCTGGATTATATGCAACTGGAAGTATTTATTATGCTTCTTTTAGGCCCACATTTTCTCATTCTGTTTATTCTTTTTTTTTTTTTAAGATTTTATTTATTTATTTATTTGAGAGAGAATGAGAGACAGAGAGAGCACGAGAGGGAAGAGGGCAGAGGGAGAAGCAGAACCCCCGCCGAGCAGGGAGCCCGATGTGGGACTCGATCCCAGGACTGCAGGATCATGACCTGAGCCGAAGGCAGTCACTTAACCGACTGAGCCACCCAGGCGCCCTCGTTCTGTTTATTCTTATGAAACAAAATGTAAGCAATTAGACCTTATGGTAGAGGGGTAGCCACATGTCCCTCAGTTCTGGAAAATTCAGTCACCTGTGTAAGTCATTGTTTTAGTGCTAAAAATAAGATTTGGAGGAGCACAATTATTCAACAAGCTCACTGAGGGAAAAACACCCTTTGAGGATTATTGTGCAAGATAGCAGGAGGGAGAATGTAGTTTCAAAATAGACTGGAATCCTGAGATAGTGACATGAACTCGGTTAGAATCATTTCAGAGTTATAGAACTAAGTCCCAGTTAAATCAGCATACAGAGGAACTATTACTATGTGCCATCATTTTCACTGAGTTCCATAATTTTGACTCTACACAATGGTCACCAGTTTTATGTTCACAGCAGTATGACAGGGAGCAAATTCAGCTCTGGTGATGGCAACACCCGGAGGTTTTTCAGAACGTGTATTCTACCCAGTCGACTTTAGAATGACCACAGTGCAGTGGAGTTCTGGGAGGTTTACCAGGGAATGTGGAAGAAATGGATGAGGAGTATGCACTGCTCTTTTGTTAGAGGGCCAGAGGGCATCCAGTCAGCCAGGAAGCAGCCGTGGCTCTGAATTACATGCTATTTTGTGTAAACAGAGATCAACTCAATGAGGGTTGGCAGCACTCTGCCCAGAACACTGCACAAAATTGTCAAAGAAGAGACAGACTGAGTTTGAGCTAGTGCACGCACACGCTCTTTCTGAACAAAATACCGTCAAGTTTGAAAGGCCCCAAACACATGCTTCGCTCTTTTCAAGATTAAAGCACATCAGCAGGAAGAGAAAATAAAACAGAATGCAATGCCTAACAGTAAAATAAGCTAACAGTAACAATGACCATATTGTTCTCTTCAGCATTTATATGATGTTTTATTATGTCTTCTAACATATTAAGTTGCAGCCTAGTTCCTTTTAAAATGTCTTTGCTTGTATTCACGTTCCCTCAGGCCCGACTGATCAATACTGCTCATCTATCTTGAACACACAGTAGACACTCAATAAGTTGGCTGAGTTGAAATAAAAGCAATGAAGCTCAATATAAAAGCATCTGCTTGAAAATTCAGAAGTTAAGAATTCTGATTTCTTTTCCAGCAGTAATTTTCCGATGGCTTGGAGTTCAGTTACCTAACTTCTCTGTACCCCATTTTCCCTAACGACAAAATGCAAACAGTGAAAATGTAGCTTGGGCAAACACCTGAGTGCTGTTACAAGGAAAGTTCCATTATTGTTCAAAGGGCACAGAGCTTCAGCTTTGCAAGATGGAAAGAGTTCCGGAGATGGAAGGTGATGATGATTGCACAGCAAAATATACTTAATGCCACTGAACTACACTTAATGGCTAAGATGGTAAATTTTATGTATATTTTACTACAATTTTAAGAATTAAAAATAAAAAAAGGAACGTCTTAAAAATTAATTCACGGGATGGAATTTTAAATTTGGGAAAGGCCACAGAGGTAGTCTGCCTTCATTCTGGAGATAAAGAAAAAGGTACAGAGAGTCATCGGGTAAGGTTTATAAATATTATTCCTCCTTAGGAAGTGGTACTCAGGCCTTGGAGGTGAAGAATCCTGAGCTCTAGTGTGTGGTCCTCACGGTTCTATCTTAAAGCAGACAGAGATTTTTGTCAAATCAAGTCACCATTCTTCCAACTCTGCACCACCAGAATGATTTCCACCAGAAATACTCCTCAATTGCCTTCAAAATTTGAGTGGGGTGTTAGGATAGGAAGAGGGGAAAGGGCCTATCTGTGAGAAAAATGGAGATGCCTCCTTTGCTTGCTTTTGAGAATCAAAAATGACTCCCCACTCCCAGGCCTCTGAATAAATAAAAGGTGGCCCAGAATTCTAAGTTGACAAATCAGAAAGACAGTAGCTTTTCTGGTGGAGGCAGCCCAACATGGGGGCATTGGCTGGTAGGAAGGCTGGCTTCCAGCACCTACTCCTGCCTTCTCCCCACAGGGCTTGGGTCAGAGCATAATCTGTGATCCCATGAGCCCCAGCCCCATCGCCCCCAACCTGCAGGTAAGTGATAGTCTCAAGTGGTAGTTCTAAGGTAAATGTCCATGATCTGAGGTGACACATCTTCAGCAAATTAGGTTGCCCAGCATTTCCAAACTACAGAGGAAAGCTAATTTGCATTTGATTCAAAGGAAGATTACAACATTAATGGATACGAAAAAAATAGCACTAATATGACCACAAAGTAAAGCCTCTGAAAAAAGGTGCTAATTAAGAAGCACAGAACATTTTTAAGGCCATTTGAGAGTGGATTGAAGAAATTACAATAAGTGAACATGACTAATTTTAATTGCATATTACTACATACAGGCAGCAGCCCCATATGGTGACTATTCTCCTGATCACTGTATAAAACGTGAAGTTACCTATATAGATTAGTATCATTCAAAGCATCTGAGTCAGAATCTTAGGCAATAGGGTCATAAAATCTGAATTTTTAATAACCTTTCCAGGAGATTCTAATGTATCTTGAATAGTAATAATAATGACAGCTCATTTTACTGAGTTCCTACTATGTTCCCGAAACTATACTTCAATATTTTATCAGTGGCTTGAGAACCACTGATATGTATGATACCACAATGATAAAAATTTAGTATTACCCATAAATAAAATATCTTTCAGTATCATAGACTTAGTCATAGGGCAGATTGAATTATCCTCATTGGGTTTATGTTGATGTGTTAAACTTCTATCATGATCGTCTTATAATTACAGTTAAAATTTGGCTAAAGCCAAGTCTCTATGCCCATCATAGTAATGGGTTTTTGTGTACAAAGTATAATTGCACATATGCAGGGGATTTTTTCCTAGATGTAAGTAGGATCAAGTAATCTTGCTCATACAAAGGGTTTTCAAGTTCTTTCTAACCTCAGAAACCTGAAAACCCGGAGAAGCCCTTATACGAATGTAATATTTTTAGCTGCTGTTACATCTTAAGTGCCTTGAAAATGTCATTACTCTCTTACACCCCAGATATTCATTAACTCCTTACTAGGACCCTTCTAAAAGTCTCCTTAGAGCTTGCCATATATTTTCTATTCAAAGGCATTTAAATCTTTATGTACTTACCAAATAGGCAAAGACTGCTTCATGGAAATTTTAACCATTCGCGGTACATAGATTTTGAAATATGTAGAGAACATTTTCTACATGGGAGCATGCTTAGTCACAAACTAAGTTTCAGAAACTAAAGTTTCTGTGCTTTCCCCAATTTGTAGAAAAGGCACACTGGCCAATTCCCCTTAAAAGAAAACACTTGCTTATAATAAGGAGAGTGGATTTTGACACCAGCCTGCCTGAGACAGAAAGGCTTGCTATCTGCTTACTGGCCATGTGACCTTGGGCAGGTTACTTTGCTCTTCAGTTTCCTCATCTGTAAAATGGGGATTTAAATAATAATACTGAACACAGGGGCTTGTTATGAAGAGCTGACCCGCTTATTCTCATGTAAACCTTTCAGAACAATGAATTCTGCACACAGCATACATTCAGCTACTGTTAGCCTTTTTGAATTAATTTCTCTGATTATGTTCAAATTTATTATATGAGTTAAACGCTTGTTTTAGTTATAAGTCATGCACTCATGCACTTTTTATTTCATTTGTGGTTATTAATAATAAATGAAATATAGATTTTTCACCAGTATGTTTAAAAGTCAATTAAACCCACTCTCTCATGTGCTTTGCTATAGGATAGCTCCATGGAAATGCAGAGACAATTAGCAGTTATATCAGAAAAAAATCCCAGTGAATTTAATGCCATTTTTCTTAGTTGTGCACACCAACCTAATCTATGTTTTTCGTCTGTGAATACAGATTATGATCAGTATCTGGAAGAACCAGAAAACACATGAAGAAATATATACATAAATTACAATTATATTTGCTGAAGACAAGTTAAAATAAGTATATTGATTATAAGTAGGCATGAGGGCATAGTCTTAAGGGCAACATACCAAACTATTTGAAGAAACATTCTGATTTTTTTTTAGAGCTTCCAAAAAGGGGTGGGTAGGTATTGCTTCCAAACTGACTCTGTTGCTATATCTTAAAACACAAAACCACTAAAACCCGGTAGGACCAGAGGTGTATTTATTTGGGGATTTCTCCAGATGGACTTTACCTTGTTCCAAACTCAGGTCTTTATAAGAGTCCTGCAGCTCCTGTGGGGTTCCTCCCACATAGACGGGGGAATTCACCATCAGTGGCTGGGCTCTGGACTGTGACACACGCTCTGTCAGTTCATTCATGCTTGCTGATATGATGGAACCTTTCTTTTTAATAATCACTTTATTCCACTTTCCATCACAATAGGACAGCCCGAGCCTTAGATCCACTTGTGTGAAGGAAAGACTGGTATTTAACCGGAAGCTCAATATTCCACTCTTCAGTTCCATCTGTATTTCACATTAAAAAAGAAAATAGGTATATAAAAAGGCTGCAGAATGGCAGTTTGGGAGAGAGCAGAAGGTCAATTTCTTGAAGAAAAGCAACAAATTTCCCTGAAAGCACTCTATAAAAATGTTCCACTTTATTCTACGCGGGACTGGAGTAACATATAATGGAGTACTTTGCAACCTTATAATTGACATGAAGAATGTTGTATTGAGTCAAACAAATTCATACCCAGTAATGATTATACAGTGTGATACAACATAATGTAGGTAAAAACTTTATTTATTTTTTTCTGTGCAACACAGGTAAAAGATTAAACCCTGGCATAAGTGACTGAATGACTGAAGAGAATAGTTTGAACTATAACTCTATTTTTACTTGAGTTTTTAGAAAATGAGAAAATACTACTTCATATATCAATTTAATTTGGGGGAAAAATATGACAAGACAATAAGAAAATGAAATGTCAAGCCTGATTAAGCTTATTTTAACTGGTTGGTGAACTCAATTTCAAATTTGTAAGATGGATTTTGATTCAATATTTCAGTTTTATTATTCTAAATCTCTAACTAATGTAATTGCTTCTATGTGTATTCTTTTAGATTGAGGTGTCATTTTCTAATACAAATATATTTCACCCAAATTTTCGTGGTAAAGGAAATGCCTCCATATGTTTCCCTTCAAAATGTTACATGACAATTATTTTATCTACTATGTTTTTATTTTGTTAGAACTCAAACCAGCAAAAATAGGGTACTTAAAAATTTGAGATCAATCATGGCAAATGAAATTAAGTAATTCCAGATAAAAATTATTACTTTTTCTATGTAAATATCATTTTTTGTGAAGTACATTGGATAAGCAGTCATGTATCTATTCATTCAATAAATATTGAGTCCCCCACTATGTTCCATGAATCTGCTGCTATAAGATAAAAACTGTTCCTAAGAATCACACCATCCAACAGCAGAGGCAAACATCTGGGGTAATACCATAACCGAGAGAATAATTGGGTGCAATGGCAACAAAGAAAGGATATATATTTTGTTCCCTCAGAACTGGGAAAGGTTGAAATTATGACTTTTAGAAGTATGTAAGGTTCATGGAGAATCCTTCAACACAGGGAGATGAACACATTCAGCGGTATGGGGACATGTACGAGCTAATTAGGTTTAGAAAAAAAAGACTAAATTATGGTGGGGGTAGTTAGAAAGAGTCCCACTAGGTATGTAGAAGCAAGGTTTTGGAGGATTTTGAGTGATACGGAAAACGTACATCTTTCTCTTGTCTGGCTGACACCAAAGACTATATTCTTTCCACTATTATCTTGCGCTGAAAGTTTACCCTACCAGTCCTAGGAAGTTCATACTGGAAATGAAAGCTGCACTGTAACTGGAGAAACCTATTAGGGAATCACTATGGTTGTGAGAAAAATTATGAGAACCATTGAAATACAGGTAACAATGGTGAAGACAGTGAAAACTCAGACAAAAAGGTATTTTTAAAAGCAACTCAGCTTGTAAAACCTCAGCAGGACCTGGCAAATAGCTGAATGTGTTAGATGAATGAAAAGGAAGTCAAGGATACCCAGGCTCTTTCTTGCATGGGTGTGTTTTACCACCATCACAATATGGAAAGCATTAGGGAAGAAAGACTTGATATTATCATTGTCAGTGAAGAATGAGGCCAATTTTAAATATACTGAGTTTAAGATGTCTACAAAACATCCAGAAGAAACTTTTTTTTGAGGCAGTCAAACATAAAGATAGGGCAGTAAAATAGAAAAGGTTAATGAGAAGATAAATAAGATCATCTAGTTAGTGTAAAAGCAGTGAAAAGAAATGGTGAGAGAGTATAGAGTCCTCAGCCAGACCAATGTTTTAAGAGGAAGGTAGAGTAGATATAATTCCTTAAGTTGACAATGATCTTCTTGGAGAAACCATAAGGATTTAATGAAAATCAAGAGCAACTAGTATTTTGGAAAATCAGTAGGGAAGAATATTTTAAGAAAAAAAGGATGATAGAGGAAGATCAAATAAGATAAGGGCTGAAAATTATCTATTAGACTAGAAAATGCAGGAATCACTGGCAACATTAGAAGGTTCTGTCGTGGAATGTGGTAGGAGTAGGAATCATAATGTATAGTAGTTCTGAGGACTGAAATATGATAACATAAAAGGAGAAATAACCAGAGTAATTACTTTCAGTGCAATAGACTATGAAAGGAAGGGAAGTACAAAGGAAGAATTTTCAAAGTCAAAAGGAAAAAAAATTAAAATAAATGAGGCCCAACCATTTTAGATGTTGAAGGAGAAGAGCCAATGAAGAAGGAACACTGGAACTAACAAAATGGGGAAAATTTGTAGCACAAGCTCTTGCAGGAGAACGGATAGAATCTAGAGTAAAGATAGAAATATTAACTTTGGTTGGAAGAGTAGTAATTATGTATTTGTTCTCCTGAGTCAGGAGAGAGTGAAACCAGACTTGGCTCATAAAAAAAGCTGTAGGTCGAGAGTTTGGAAGGTGAGGAGATGGTTTCTTTCCATTCTAAGAATGAGACTATCTGAAGACCTTCAGGTTGTGGTGTTTTCCAGTCCTGACATTCTTTTTCTTTCATGTTCCACATCTAATCTAGGTACAAATCCTGTAAACAAGAAATACTGTTGAATGAAGGAATCAGAAACCTCAAAATTCCATGTGTTACTAGTCTTCATACTTTTATCGGTTCTCCTATGATGGTCAGTAAACTGGCTGTTGAAACTGAAAAGGCTAGGGAGCTAGAATGATTGACCCAGAGTTGTGAAATTGAAGATACAAGTTGAGGGTGTTGACAGAAAAGTGGTTGAAAAGCTGTATTATGGTGTCTGAGGTAGGGAGGAAGTAAGTTAAACAGAAAGTGGTCTGATAACCAATGGTCTCAATGTCTTAGTGAACTCAGTAAGAGAGAATGAAAGCTGAAAGTTTATGAGGTTGTATTTTGAGATTTAAGATTTTAGCAGTGAAAACTTTCTGAGTCAATCAAGCTCCAGAGGATAGCCATGTATATTGAAGCTACTTAGGATGACAGGAAGAATTCTTTCTGAGAGATAATCTGGGAGAAGCCTATGTCCTCAGATATGGAAGAGTAGAATGTAAGGAATGTCTGCCTCCCTTATAGCTATGTTGTAAGTGTGAAAAGAAAGTCTAACACATAGTAGACACTCAATATATGTTTGTCTAAATGTTTTGATTCTTTAAGATTTATTTCATTAAAGCTTAAAGTTAACATTATTATTCAATATGTATTCATGTATTTCATTAAAGCTTAAAGTTAACATTATTATTCAATATGTATTCATGTATTCATGTATTCAAATGTATTATATTCCCAAAGTCAATGAATGGAGGAAGATGGAAGTTTGGAGAAGGCTGCAGCAGGATGTGTGACCCTCCAATAGTGGCAAGTGGTCCTTAAGAGGAAAGGCCAAATGAAAATATCTTTGCATCCTCCCCAGAATTTATGCACTTATAGACGATTAAAGAATGCTTAGTGAGGGTCACCGCAACATGAACTCATTTACAGGTTCATTCATTCATTCATCCAACAATCTTTATCAAACACTTAACAAGTGCAAGAGGTAGGCAATGAAGATAGAACTATAAAGAAGACAGCCAACAGCCCTGTGTTCAGAGAGATTACATTTCAGTAAGGGAGGCCAACAGTAAATAGGAGGACAAATAAATACTTTAAATAAGCTGAAATTTTAATAAACACTGTGAAGGGATATATTTCTACTTACCTGGTCAGCAAAATTGACAGTATATAATCTAGGAATGTACAAAATCAATGAACTGAAAATAACTTAGAATCATAAAATCGCCAAGACATGTGTTTTATTACCTATTTGCCTAGATATGAGCAATGAGGTCAAGATGTTCATGATTTTCCCTTGATTCTATGCAAGTTCTTTAATAACTTTTTAAAAATTAACATTTTAATCACATACTTATTTTTGACAATGATATCTGTCTGATTAAAGCAAGTAAAAGAAATTACACTTGCCCACTATATTTAGAGAAATGTATAAAAATGTTCATAGCAACTTTGTTTGCCATAGCAAAAACATGGAAACAACCAATATGTCATTGACAGGAGAAGAGATAAATTACACAACTATGAAAATGTATACCTATATGGAGAAAATAAGTGACTCAAAAATAATGTCGAGTGCAAAAAAACAATTGCCTAAAGGTAGAACATGATGCAACTTTTATGAATGTCAAAAACAAGAATTTTTAGGCATTCATACATGGTGTTTAGACCGTAACTACATTAAAAGGGATAATAAACACAAAATTCTGACTACATATTAGCTCCAGGGAGAGATAGGGAAATGGGATAGGAAAGACCCCATAAGTGATTTTTTAGTTCTTGGGCTGGGTGGTAGGTTCATGAGTGTTCACTGTACTTTTATACCTTATATTATGCATGTGTTTGTGTGTGTGTGTGTGTGTAATATGAAAAATATTTATTATAGGGGCACCTGGGTGGCTCAGTCAGTTAAGCATCTGACTCTTGGTTTTGGCTCACGTCATGATCTCATGGGTCCTGAGATCAAGCCCTCTGTCGGGCTCCATGCTTAGCTGGAAGTTTGTTTGAAAATCCTCTCCCTCTGCCTCTTCTCCCACTTGTGCACACACACTCTCTCTCTAAAATAAATAAATCTTTATATATATATATATATATATATATATATATATATATATATATATTGTATATAGTTTTTTGACACTATTATGTCAAAAAATAATGAAGGAAATAACTTTTAATATTGGGAAACTAAATGGGATTTTCTTAATTCCTCATAACTATTTTGCTAAAATTCAATTTTCACAGGAATAGCGGTCATTTTCAAACATCATAATCCTAAAGCACAAAATGTTTCACAGGACTCCAAAACTAAAGATGACTTAGGGAAGAAAATGAAAACAAAAGAGAATTTCAAAAGAAATCCCAATTTAGCATATTATAAACACATGGCTTATTGATTTTAAAGTTATATCTGACATTCTCAAGTAAATTTAACTACATAAATGAACATACAGCAAGAAAATCAGGTCCATATTTGTTGTAAATGAAAAGAAGCAATCCATTCAATTGGTCAGTTCTGAACTTAAAGGAAATCTCAAAATCCATTCCACCATGAAACACGTATGGATGAAGTTCCAGGAACCCTTTAAAGAAAAGAATATGTACATATCAGCATGTGCAAAGCATAACCACCAGCACTGTAAAGGTGGTACAAAGACTAGGACATATACTGTCATCGAGTACATCTCTGCAAAAAAGATGCAAATCGATGTTAAGAAATCCCCCTTGTTAACTGTACAGAAGTGGCAGAGTGAACTTGATATACATTGTAAGAGGAAGCAATTTACTCTCTAAATCATGGATATGATTAAGACTATTACTGTTTTCTATCAGTATTCACAATAAGAAATTGCATTGACTAAGAGAAATTCAGAGTAACGACAGTATTGAGAAAAGAGCAATGGAAAAGTGCACAGAGTAGGATATTATTTAGCTTTCTATTTGGAAGGTAGTTTAAGCAACTTAATAAGTAACCAGCTTTGTTATAAATGTAGGAGGCAGCGGTGGGCTTGCATTTGAAGAAGTGCTATCCACCAAGCCACCGTACTCCCTACCACCCCCTCACCCTGGGTACTTGCCAGGCAGGATGTCTGCCAGGGACACTGCCCCTTGCCTTTACAGCAGCCTTCAGAACAATGGAAGTAATGGTGGTGACATCTTCCATATCTCCCTTAATGACCTACTCATCCCATTACATAGCTGAAATTTTTGTCCTGAGAATACTGTCCGTATAATGGGATAAATAGATATTTGTTGATTAACCTGGTAAATAAAATGCTCTTGAAACATCTTTCTAAGTAAAACTACATTCTAAGTAAAACAATTGACTTACCAAAAAGATATTTTTGACATTACCATATGTGAACTGCTGGGCTAACAGAGACCTGACACATGAACATATGAGTCTTACAACTTCTATTACATATTCAGACTCTGAAATATATTTATGTATATCATGGCATAACTAGGTATTTCTGTGATACTAGGTTCATGTGAGGTCAAAGTAATTGGACAAGGTAGATTACATTTTGCAAAGGATAGAACATACACGCTAAGCAACCACTGGTGTCTATTTTAGAAGCTTACCTGTTCCTAGGAACTGGGCTCCGTCTTGTAATGAAGTGGGGCATCCCTCCCAGCTGTTATACACGTTGATTTGCTCTTCAGCACTCTGCCAAACCAGAGGCTCCCAAATAGCAAAGGGGTTATACTTCTTCATAAAATACATATCCTTGACACAGCCCACAAAACCCTTTTGGATTATGTCTGTAGGAGTTGGTAGATATCAAGAAATAGGTATTTTGAAAAAATTTTTTCAAGCAATTAATTTTATGTGCCATTAAAATGAAAGAAATAGGCAATAGTTCTCACTACCTATTTATTGCAAACCTCCTAATGATTCACATGAACACCACGCCATCACCTATTCCAGGTGGTAACAATTATAATGTTTAGCCCTGGTTTAGACCCATCATATCTGCAGAAACAGATGTTTATGCAAAAACTGGTTTTATAGTAGTAGCCAGAATATTGCCTTCTGAACTAATGAAATTTCATCTGCCACTAGTCTTAAAAATAAAAGTGTTATAACAAGTTTTACAAGATTTGAATGAAGTGTTTCTATTAAATCTGTAGTTTATAGTTTAGTTTCTTCATCATGATGAACCAGTCTGTTACACAAGTAAGTCAATAATTTGATTTCACATTTAGGAAATAATGTAATGTTGACCTTAATTTCAGGACACCCTAGACCAGGCAGATGTGGGGTTTATGAACATAGCAAACAGGCGGTAACAGGGGGTTGGGAAAGAAAGAAAGTGAGCAAATGAGAGAATTAGAGAAAGAGAAACACTTCATACAGCAATGTCCCTATTGATCAATGCAAAGCTTAGTTCTCAGCTTTGGAGTGTCTGACTTGATTCTGGGAAAGGTATTCACCAGCAATCAAAGTTCTACAAAGTCACTTTATATGCACAATGTCAGATTATTTATTTATAATGAAGATATGTCCTCTATAGGAAGGGTACTTGGTATCAGGGTATGATCTCCTTCTGGTGCATGGATGTACCACAGCCAAGAAGTGTACTTGATGGATAAGGAACAAGGACAAAGGCTCGAGAGCGCTCTCTCTCTCTGTGTATGTGTGTGTGTGTGTGTGTGTGTGTGTGTGTGTGTGAATGTTTTTAAGGGACTTCTCTACCAATCTAAAGTAGTCCAATAAAAACCCTCTCTACTCTAGAGATATTTCTAAGGAGATAACTATATTCAGTCTTGGATATTTAAATACATCCCTCTCCAAATTTCACTGAAAACATTTTATTCCTTTTGATCTTCATCATGATTCCCTGAAGACCACCACACTTGCACAATTTATACTTATCTAGGTTCTAGCTGATTTGTAATATTTATGTAGTTACATTTTACTTCCTGGGAGAGACTGGGAAGACACCTATGCCCTTCTATGAGAACATGGGAAAACAACCCTAAAATCTTAGCAATGCATTTGGAAAGGTGATTTTTTTTTTTTTTTTGCCTAAGGTTAATTTCATCCATGTTAGTTTTTATTGATTTCATTTTGAATCAGTTTTTGTTCTCTCATTCTACAAATATAGGAGTTCTTTTGTCTCTGTCTCAGTTATAGTACTTACAGCATTTGCTCAGCATTATATGCCCTCTATGTGGCAAAGACCACTTTTTATTCACCTATGGACATCTAGGGACTAGTTTAGTGCTGATCACATGCTCGATACTCAGGGAATGTTCTTTACCCTATTTAGAGTATAAATCAAGCCCACAGTTTTCCATTTCTGTGTTGCATCAGTTTAAAATCTTAGAAAAACGGAAACATAGTCCTAAAATAAGATACCTTTGACTGAAATTAGTATCATTCATTTTAGCAAAAATTTAATAAACTCTTTATATATCAAGGGCTGGCACCAAGAATTTAAATGCAAGTAATACACAGTTCCTTTAGAAAAGACACCTAAGGGAATTTTTTTGGCATACTGATATAGGAAATACAGCATGAGATAGAATATACTATTATTCATACTTTAAAATAATATATTCATACTTGATTGTGTTGTAAATTTTGGTGAAAACATATAAATCCTATACCTTCAGCAAACTTACCGGGATCCTTCTTGAGGATGGTATAACCCCGTGGAAGCCCTCCCACAAACACTCCCGTGTTCCCTCCAATAATAGTGCTCCCATTCGGGGTGGCAGAAGAACCTATGGAAAAGGAGATGAGAATTCCAACTTCACCAGGATAATCTGGGTTCTACTAATTTAACAAATGATTAAACCCTTCACTGGGCTTCTGGACACCACTCTTTCTTGATTCTCCTCTCTGTTACCTTTCTTCAACAGTTTTTCCTCATTGTCCTGACATCTTTTTTTTTTTTTTTGCTTTTTTTAAAATTCTTATGTTAATCCCCATACATTACATCATTAGTTTTAGATGTAGTGTGCCATGATTCATTGTTTGTGCATAACACCCAGTGCTCCATGAAGAATGTGCCCTCCTCAATACCCATTACCAGGCTAACCCATCCTCCCACCCCCCTCCCCTCTAGAACCCTCAGTTTGTTTTTCAGAGTCCATTGTCTCACATGGTTCGTCTACCCCTCCAATTTCCCCTGCTTCATTCTTCCCCTCCTGCTACCTTCTTCTTCTTCTTTTTTTTTTTTCTTAACATATATTGCATTATTTGTTTCAGAGGTACAGATCTGAGATTCAACAGTCTTGCACAATTCACAGCGCTTACCAGAGCACATACCCTCCCCAGTGTCTATCACCCAGTCACCCCATCCCTCCCACCCCACCCCCCACTCCAGCAACCCTCAGTTTGTTTCCTGCGATTAAGAATTCCTCATATCAGTGAGGTCATATGATACATGTCTTTCTCTGTTTGACTTATTTCGCTCAACATAAAACCCTCCAGTTCCATCCACGTCGTTGCAAATGGCAAGATCTCATTCCTTTTGATGGCTGCATAATATTCCATTGTGTATATATACCACATCTTCTTTATCCATTCATCTGTCGATGGACATCTTGGCTCTTTCCACAGCCTGACATCTTGATGTTGGAAGGACCAGGCCTCCTCCCCTCTCAGATCTCTTTCTTTCTCCACGTGCACAGATATCCTGACTCCTGTAGAAGGATGACCTAGAGGGCTGGACACCTATGCGAATGACCAGGCCAAAGACCAGAACAGGCCTGGGTCCCTGGCTATGTTGTGTAACAGTGCAAATCTCTTGTTAAGAGTTCTGTATAATTCCATCTTTTCTTGGGAGTAGGGGGATTTTCTTTTTTTTTTTTTTTTTCCCTCAGAACCCAAACCACTCTAATTAGCCCTACTTACATCTGGTCCCTTGGTGTTAAATGCCATCCTTAGCTGACAATTCCCAGTGTATATCCTTAGTCTGGAAATCTTCCCTGAACTAAGAGTTGTATCCATTAAACTACTTGATATATCCACCTGGATGCCTCACAGATGTTCACACTGAACATCTCTCTCCATGTCTGCTTCTCCCATGATCCTGTCAACCTCAGTTATGGCAGCTACATTCTTCCAGTTGCCCAGGCCCTAAACTTACCAGTCATGGTCTACATTAGGGATTAACAAACTCCTTCTGTAAAGGGCCAGGTAGTATATATTTTAGGCTTTGTAGACCATGAAGCTTCAAATGGCCACAGACAATACATAACAAATGGGTACAGTTGAGCTCCAATAAAACTTTATAAAAACAATGATGAGCTGGATATGGCCCATAAGTAATTTGCCAACCCCTGCTCCTATTGAATCAAATCCCTTCAATTTAACATTTATAATATACCCAGATTTCTCATTATATCGACAATTTTACTTCCCTGGTTCAAGAAACCATTTTTTCTTGCCTGAATTATTTTATAATTATTACAGAAGTTTATTAACTGCTCTACATATTTCCACCCTTCTTCCCCTTAAAATTCATTTCCAAAGAGCAGCCAGAGTGTTCCTTTTAAAGAGCGAAGTCAGATCATGTCACTCCTTTCTCAAAATTCTCCAATGGGTTCCCTTTTTCCAAGCAAAAGCCCACAAGGCCCTATGTAAAACAGCCCTAAAAGCCTATTAGTCGCTTCACCCACTCTTTCCCACACTGGCCTCCTTGTTGGTTCCTGACATGCCATATATATGTTCCCACCTCAGGGCCCTGGCACCAACTATTCCCTTGGCTTGAAACATTCTTCTCCTGGTTATTCTCCTGGCTTACCCACTTATTTTCTTTAGGTCTCTGTTCAAATGTCACCGTATCAAAGGGGCCTTTTCTAACAGTTCTTTATGAAATCAAAACATTCCCTCCCCAATACACACACACACAAACACACACACACACACTTTCTCTCCTCTCTTGCTTTATTATTTTCAGTATATACCACTACCTGATACTTGTTCAGTATTTATTTATTCTGTCTCCTGGCCCTCTCCCACCTAAAATGTAAATTTTGCTCTTTGTATCCAGAGTTTCTAGAGCAATACCTGGCATACTGTAGGTGCTCACTATAATTCCATATTTCCTGAGTATATTAATAAAAGCCTGCATCATCATGCAGGTACTGTAACTGTTTTATAATTATATAAGGACAGCAGATAGTGTAGAATGGAAAGAATGCTAAACTTTGAATTACAGGCAGGATAAGCGTCCCAAGAACCCTTTCTACAAACTGTGTAAATTGGGAAAAGTTATTTACCTTTCCTGAGACCCAGTTTCATCATTTCTAAAATGCATATAATAACTGCTTTCTTTTGTTTGTCTTCTGCAGGTCAAAAATAACATGAGAGAACATCAGTAAAAGCCCTTGAAAATTATAAAAGACAAAATTACTACTGATGACTCTGCTGTTATTCTTGCTTTACTGTAACTGTGTATAATGAGAAAATGGTTGTCAGAATTCATCATTTTAATAAAAAACTAATGATGTAATGTATGGTGATTAACATAACATAATAATAATAATAATAATAATAATAATAATAATAATAAAAAGAAGCACCGAAAAAAAAAATTCATCATTTTAGGAGCACCCCAAAGGCAAACCCAACAGCAATTCAGATGAAATGGGGAGGAGATAAAGGTGAAAGGAAAGATGTAGAAATATAAACAACAGAAAAGTATGGCAACATTAGCGTATTGATAGAACTATTTATATATATCAAGTCCTTACCTGTATACTGCCCATCGAGTGTGATTTGGCCAAAAGCCTGATGCCTAATAGCTATTATTTCATGCCATTTGTCATCACTGTATTGTTTCCCACCATCATTAGTTGGAGTAACTTCCATTGAAGACCCCTTAAGGGAATGAAGGAATGAATGAATGAATATATGTTTGTAAAAACCAATTTATAAATTTTGACATGATCATGATGGAAGCATGCATAATTTTCAAACCGAACTCAAAATTTAAAGTTGATGCCTAACATTATTCAGGCTTTTCTGTGATGTCCTTCTGCAAACACCATAGTGCTCAAACCTGAAAAGACCTTCTCTTTGGAATAAAAATCTCTTACAAGCACACTTGCATTTTGAGCACTTATATAAAAGGTAAGGAATTTTCTATTCTAAAATTTTAGCTCTTAAAATTTTGGCAGAAATATGAAATAAGAATTTAAAACTAATAACATACCATTGAATCCAGATTGTTCTAAAGATAGGGAAATATCTGGCAACTTAGTTTCTTTTACCTTCACTACGCTGCTAATGAGAAGGAATGAGACTCATATTAAAAATTAGCCAGTTATTAATACATTGACCATAAGTATTGCAGTTAAACTTTGTACTCAATGTTCTGTAGTCTAAAATCTAGCATTTATACTTGTATCTGAGGTCATCGTATCATAGTTAAAAATGAGTTCCTAAGCAGGTAAGAGTAGGAAATGGCAGATATCAAGAACAGAAATCAGCAGAAAGGAGGTGAAGATAAGGAAACAGAGAAAGAGAAGTAGAAGAGAAACCTTCCATCTGAGTACTTTCTAGCCAAGTGAACACTTTTTCAGCATATCATGTTCAGCACAATGTTACCCTTTTTTTAGTGTTAGTGAGCAAATAAGAGTAAATAGAAGATATTTCAATTTTGTCACCATCATCAGTTACTACTACTACTATTAAAGAAAAAAACATCAGAAAATTACTCCAAACCTTCTCAGTGAAAATAAATATCTTTCTTAATAAAAGCTGATTTTCTTAGCAATAATTAACTTCAATCCAATAAAAATTTTTAAAAAACAAAATAAGACTGGATAAAATATTATAAAATGTTTTTTTAATTAGTTGGAATGTTTCACCAAACTTCCATAATTTTGGAATAACATTTTTCAAAAAGAGAAAAGTGGTAATTACCTGATGTAATTGAAGATTTATATCACAAAAAGGGCAACATGAGTCCTATCATCTTAAGTAAAACATTTCTGTTTATTTTTCCCTAAAATAGCTTCAGTGATGTAACATGTTCATTCTACACATTTAATTGGCTCCTGTCAGGCCTCATACAGAGCATGACAACATGTATGACATACAGAAATTCGTATTATCAAAAAACAGCTTTTAATTTCCCATGAGGGTGGGTGAGTTGCTTCTCATGTGGACAATATCCCAACTTTTATAGTCAACTTGATCAGCTAGAAGGATGACCATTTGGTAAATCCATTTTCTAGTCCTTGAATTTTTGTAGGTGGACTTTCTTTATATCTCTTTCCTCTACATACTCTTTTATTTTCTTCAACCCTATTTCAACATTTTAATATTTTACAAACACACATTTCATTATCGTAGTTTAATAATTAAAACCAGAACTGGTGTCGTGCCCAATTAATGTGCCCTGGTAGCATGCCCATTAGTTTTTCCATTAGTGAATTCAACAATACTAATGGGATTACTAGCATGGGATGCTAATTGGGCGTGACATAAGAAACTGGCTTACTTCTTAGCATACCCTTGCTAATGATGAAATTAATGAGCATTTTATTAAATGCTGTCTCATCAAAGTGTACTTAGCGTTAAAATTGTTACAAACGATGCTGCATTCTAAAGATCAGGTGTCTGAGTAAGTGGTTCTTCATATTATGTTTGGCAACAATTTGAAGCATTAATAGTTCTCTACATCAGAAATCACATTTATTGGAGACAAATTCAAGTATATAACACAGAGCCTCAGGATGCCAAATTTGCTTTATACTTGGAAGAACTTAGCATATTATTCTTTGATGATCATTTGAAAATTATGTTCCCCCACCAATGTTAAGAGAATAATTCTGTGATCAATTCTAGTGTTATAGCACGCAGTTTGTTCTTTCCATTTGGAAAACACCAGACATGTTAAATAAATGTCATTCAGAATTGTTTGAAAGCTTTCACTTTCTCAGCTCCCTTCTAAGTGAAATCAGAATGTAATATGAGTTTCTTCTCAATGTCACTGAACATAAAACATTTCAATGACAACCACAAGTCATTATTGGTCAATAACATATCATCTGACCAAGTATATCCAAATTGGAATTAATCAAATAAAGAATGGGAGATGATAGCTAATTGTTAGAGATTTAACAAAAAAAAATACAGCAATTAAGAATCAGAGGAACTTCTCTTTACTGTGACTCTTAACAACTTTTAAATATTGTGAAGAATCTTTCTCCCTTCCCCAAATACTTATTCACAGAATGCATTTGATCATTGAAAGGGAAACCAAATAAGTTTTTTACACCTATAGCCTCTATGTAGGATTATGTTGTTATGTAAGGAATTCATTACTTAAGTTTATTCACATATTTTAAAAAACGTACATGATGACTTCAAGTTATTTTAAGCAATGTGCTAGACAGTAGTAACTTTAAATTCCTATAAAATGCTCTTTTCAATTCAAATTTAACTATTTGGAATGGATTTGGGACAGTAATTTAAAAATAATCAACAGTAAAAGTCAAAGTTTCTAACAAACTGAGAAATTAAATAAGAACTAAATTATTAAATAATCATTAAAGAGCTGGAAATTTTAGCCTAGAAAATGGGTAATTTTATATTTTACCAATTTTTACTTGAGTATATTTTACCAATAGTTATTGAGTCAGTCAGTGAGTCAATCTGTCAAGAGACATTTATTTATTGAGCATCTACTATATTCCAAGGACTTAACCTCAAGGATCTGTTTCAGGACAAAACAGACAGACTTTGCCTTCACTGGATTGTACAGTCTGATAAGAAAGACACATTAAGCAAATAACTGCTTGTCTGATTAGTACAATAAGGTGTTCATTAGATAATCATATCTCATTCAAAGATAGAGGAAAGAAAACTGGCTTACAGTGGTACCTAAAGTATTCAATATATAAATAATTTGCGTATCAATGGGAAGCAGATAAAACATAACTTCCTTGAATGTGAGATACCTCTAACTTTCTCCAAGTAGCTGTATTCATATTCCTACTTAAAAGGAGAAAAAACAATGGAAGAATACTCAAAATTTTCTCTATTCCTATTTCAACAATTTTTTGTCTGAAAATATGTAGAGATTTCATTAAAAAGTGAACAGATACATCCAGTTCACCTGCACTGCAGTATAAATTCCTTAGTGGTGGGGAAGGACACAGTCTCCACTAGCTTGAGCCCACTATTTCACACAGATATAACATCATGTCCTAAGACCACTTAGTATAATATATCTGATTACCTGTTCTCAAGTACATCCTAAAGTAATCTTGCTCAACTACTACCTTAATTTTCTTTTGAATTAATTCATTGCCACTTTCCTAAAAATGCAGGTAACTTTTGCCTTGTGGAGAGATACTTTTATTCCATATTCCATATATTCCATATATTGGCTATAACAATTCGACTCATACTTGGCTGGCACCTACCAACTTTTTATACAGGTTAGGATTTGGGTACAGAGGGTAGGGACAGAGCAGCTGGAGAAGCTAATGACAGTGATGAGTGCTCTAAGTAAGTATCTGACAGAGAAGGGAAAAGGACAGAAATCATTGGCAATGTCCCATGAATGCTTCCCTGAACTCCGCTATCATGTCTTACACTGGACTATCTGATCATTGAAAAGGAGATGAAAAAGATGAGTCTGAGAGTTTTCTGGCAGCCATTCTCAGGATCATAACAACAATACTGAGGCTGAGTGGAGCTAACCCCTTTACCTTCCTATTCTGTAGAAGTTTAGAATACCACATTCTTCACAAAGGGAAACAACACTGCCCAAAGAGATGACAGTCATGCTTCAGATCTGGGGAAATCATTTTTGGATTAATTCCGCAAAGACTCTGCCCCATGTTTGGTGTGTGTGTGTGTGTGTGTGTGTGTGGTACTCAAAATAGGTGATGAACAACAAGCCAGTGTATGGTTGCAAATGGAGCTCTGGGATGTGCATAGTCATCTAGAATCACACAGACACTGGGATGGACATTTATGATGGGCATGACCAACTGTAAGTGCGAGTTAATGTGAAGTCACCATAGGACAGTCCTTTGGGTCCTGTTCCTTCCCTGCCCTGTCCAACTCAAGCAAAGACTCTGTACTCCAGTTGTGAGACAGGGAGGCCCAGATGAGTGGATGGCCAGAGTGAATGGCATTTTGTTCATGTCTCATTACTGTGTTCCCAGCACATAACAGCATAGCATGGAGCCTGGAGTACAATAGCTGTTTAACAAAACTGCATTGAATGCAGTAAACTAAATCCAGTGCCAGTTCAATCACTAAATTACTGTGTGACCCTAGTTAGACCACTTCTTCTAAAGCAGGGATGAAAACAATACTACCTCAAGTGGCTACTTCAAGAATGAAGTAAGATAATTAATGTGAACCCACTTTGTATACTTTAAAAGCTCTATGAATAAATGGTTATACAATTAAGGTTTTTCTCCATCTGGCTTCTTCTCAATTATTCCCAGATATTAACAGGTTGAGGGAGAAAAAGCAGAGACAGATTTTTCTTTCTCATTGACATTCTTCCATTTTACTGTACTGTTTCCTTTCTTTTCAGGTTTTTTGTTGATTTTGACCATCTAGCATTTAGTCTCTCTTTTCACCTTGTTAATTTGGATGTTCTTGGAACATTTATTTTCATTCTATCAATAATTAATGTCTGTTTCACAGCATTTAAAACAAAACATTTTGGCCTATTTATTTTATGAAAATAAGACACCAATGTGATCCATTCCTCTATGCCCTCTCCGCTAAGTTGAGACCTTTAGAAACTTTTAAATCACTTATCTTTCCCTCTCCTTCAAATTTTAGCAATTTTAGCACCAAACAATTATTAGAGGTTGATTTGTCTGTCTTGCCTTTGCCATATGTCTCCTCTATTTCAAAAATTCTTTGGCAGCATAAAACACATTTCTAGTCACACTGCCATTAAATATTTAAGTTGAATTTAATATTGCCAGTTTTAATATTCACCACTGATTTTCCTCTTCATATTTCAGACTTTTCTTTTTCTCCTTTTGGTTAGAAGGCTTGATGAAATATTTCCTTCCATATGGTGCATGGATAGTATTTTATCTGAGTCTCTGGATATTAACAAGCATTATTCTTTCATGTTGACAAGCAGTATAGTATCAGAATTAAAATCATGGTCTTTGGAGGTGGAATGCCTGCGTTTCAATCCTGACTTCATCACTAATTAGCCGGATGACTTTGGGGAAATTAATTTTACTGTGGCTCTGATTTTTTTTTTTACTTGTAAAGTGGGAATAGTAAGAGTATCTACTTCATAGAGTTGTTGTGGTATTTAAATGAGGTGTGTGTGTGTGTGTGTGTGTGTTTTACATATACAGTGAACACTTAGAATCATGCCTGGCATATAGAGGTCCTACAGAAGTGTAAGTTTTGCTTAACCTTGACTAGAACTTTATGAGTCCTTTCAATAAATTTATAATCAATTAAGGATATGCTGTCCTACTTTATATTTCATTATTTTTTTCTCATCTTTTTTATCCTTTTTATTGTATCTGTGTTTTTTTGTACCTGTGTTTTTTTGTTCTCCTTCTGAATTTCTTCTTAATAATGTGAGTGGTCTCCATCTTTTTTATCTTTTTATATTTTTGTTATGTACTTTGACCTGCTAATCTGAGGCTCAACAGTGTCTCTCTCCTAAATTCACCTACTTAAAGTTTTCAAGTGATAAATAATATTTTCAATTCTGTCACTGAATCAACTTCAATGTGCTGGTTGTTTTTTCCCCCATTGCCATCTGCCTGGCCTTCTGAGACAGCTGCTTCTTCTCCCATTCTTTCTGGCTGCTGGATCTGCTTACGTGTGATGCTATTTCTTCTTTGCTTACTCACTGCCCACCTATTGGTACCCCTTAAGAAACTGCAATTCTACAGAACACCCAGAAGTCCGTGCCTGAATACCCACCAAGTACTGGCCTTGCAGTTATCAGGCCCCTGTCGAAACAGCAGGTATAAACCTTTCTTCCTTGGTCTTTCCAGTGTCAACTCATGGCTCTTCCAGCTTCCTGAAACAGGAAGAACCCAGCTGGCCTCTTGAGGTCCCCTGCAAGGAACCTGCCATGATGCTCAGATACACTGAGTCCACCATGCCCTGCCTCTCCTCTCCAAGGTGTGTGGGTGTCCAGGGTGTATTAAGTGCTGATTCTTACCCAGAGTTCTTGGCCCATGGTTTAGCTACAGAGAGGAAAAGTCATGCTGGCTTAACAGTATAACGTAAAACATTGACTTGGCAGGCACAACTTATGATTTAGATCAGCAGTTTTAAGTTGAAACCCTGAGGAAATAGAAAGTAAAACATCTTTTACAAAGTCTTACTCATTCCTCAATTATTTGTACCTACTGTCAAATTCTTACCAATATTTGTTTAACTAAAGTGAAGACAACTATTCAATGATTTTTCCATTGCCCTTGGGAAAAATTTAAAACTTCACATTTGCTTACAAAGCACTAAATGACTTGGTCTACATCCAGCTTTTCAACCTCCCACTTTTCTCTTTGTTCAATCCCTCAGCCATATTACATCCATCTTGATGTATAGAATAAGTCATGTTCTTGTCTACCTTGGGCACTTAACATTTGCTATTTGCTCTGCCTGGAAATTTTATTCCCAGTGCCTTCCTGATCTCTCATTAGTATCTTCCCTGTCCTGCCCCACCTCAAACACATATCTTCCTGTACAGACATGTACTCTTGCTCTGACTGACTTTTCCTCATTGTTTTGCATCTCAGTTAAATATCACATTTTCAGAGAAGACTGACAACTCAGAAAAGAAAGACCCTTTATTTTATGCTCCCATAACACATAGCATCTTCTACTTCGCTTTCATAACATTCATGAATACTTTACATTAATCTTACCTAGATTGTTTCATAGGGGCATGGTTGCATTTAACTTTAAAACTATTGTAGTCTGGGGCGCCTGGGTGGCTCAGTTGGTTAAGCGACTGCCTTCGGCTCAGGTCATGATCCTGGAGTCCCGGAATCGAGTCCCACATCGGGGTCCCTGCTCAGTGGGGAGTCTGCTTCTCCCTCTGACCCTCCCCCCTCTCATGTGCTCTCTCTCATTCTCTCTCTCTCAAATAAATAAATAAAATCTTTAAAAATAAAAAAATAAAAAAATAAACTATTGTAGTCTGTAATACCCAGCATTATAGTACCTGATAGGCACTTAAATATTTACTGGTAAACAAAGGAGGGAGGGATGAAGGAAGGGAGGGACGGAGGAAGGAAGGAAGAAAAAGAGAGTGAGAAAAAGATAAAGGAGGGAGACAGAATGTGGAAGAATTAAAGAGAGACATAATTTTGCTTTCAAGGAAAATAAAAATAGATCTATTCAAATGTATTTAAAAGTTTTCATCTTCATTATAAGACAGCATATGGTTGTGAAGCCTGCAGATTCTCAGACTATGTGGTTTGAAAATGAGCTCTGCTATTTTAGCTGTGGGCAAGTCATCAGCACCTTTGTAAGTTTCATTGTCTTCATTGGTAAAGTGAGGCTAATAATAGTACTTACCTCCAAGTTTTTGGTGAGGATTCAATGTGAAATATAAGCACTTACCTCAGTATCTGGCACCTAGGACACTCTGAAAAATATCAAGTCTTATGATTACTCATTTACCTGAGGATCAAAAAGAAAACAAGGACGTCCATTCTTCAACTGAAGTGCAAAATACTCTTCCTGATTGCCAGGCGATGCGGCAAAGACAATCAAACCTTCAGGCACCCTTGTTCGAAAGCTGGCCTTAATGCCTGGTGAGACAAGTGCAATCAGCAAATCAGTGCTGGGTTTTGTTGATTCTTTCTGATAAACGTACATTTACTTTCATTATTATTTATGATGTAGTGAGTACAGTCAAGGAATTATACACAGCAGTGTACTGGGATGGTCCTAGCCATTTGGTTTTAAATATATCTTGTTATGAATGCCAACCTGTTCTTGGAAACTCAAGTCTGCACTCCCACTAATCAATTTATAATGTACTTTCAAGTTATGCAAAACTCATCAACATGAAAAGACATGTTGTCAACCCAAAATTGCTTTTGGGTTGTATCAATGTGAAAATATTATCAGAGCCATAAAAATAAATGGGTTTTTGACATGAATGAAAGGAACACAAGGGGCACTGTTTAAAATACTTAGGAGGTTTAAAGAATCAATCTAGTAATAGAAGGTAAAAACTAGAAAGACCTGCTGTGAAGTGGCAGCTGAAACAGGATCCTGTAACCAAATGGTCTGCAGCTTTCAGAATTTCAGGGTCTTCCTCACCCTTCAGATCACCTACTGCCCTAGACACACAATGCTCTTGTCTTACAGGAATTTCCCCAGCTCAGGAAGCAGGGGAAGCTTGTGATTGTTTCCTAAGATGTCTTCCCACTACCCTACATGATCTCAACACATGGTATCCCACTCACTTACAGCACCTTTCCTTGTGTGTAACACATTTTGCTTAATGTATTGAAACCGGCAAAGAAGTTTAAGAGGTACAGTCTTTGTTCTCAAAGAATTCCCAGTTTAGTTGGAAATAAAAAAATGTGTCTTAACAAATTGTATGATGAGAATCAAATAAGAGGTCAAGAACTTACTTGAGAATCAAAAACAACTCATGATCACAATGTTAAATAATTAGTGAATACTGATTTGAGTAGTCATACGGTCAACCAGAACTATGAAGGTCTGAAGGTGAGAGAGGTCCCTTCAGGCTGGTCTGGTAACCAAAGGTCCTACATAAGTGGGGTTTTAATTTGAGTTCAACAGACTGCAACTACTGCAGGAACCATGTCTGACTCACCTTTCCACCTCCAGTTCATTACATGGTATCTAGGTGCATTTATTGAATCCTTTGAGAGTCTGGAGGAGGAGAAGGCAGGGGAGAGGTGCATCAGAGGTAAGGGGGAAGTTTTAGCATAGGTGTGGAGGCAGGAAAGCAGAAGTCATTTCGTATCAAATTGTCATTTTTTAACTACGCATCAATGAAACATTAACATTTGTTGAATACTCCACTGCACAGTAAAGAAGAAAAACTGACAAGCCATTGCCTGACCTTAAGTTTTAGTTGAGGAAAAAGACAAAACAAAAATGTATAATGAGGTGTGATAAGTGATATAGAGATATATACAAGATATAATTTGATTCAAAGGGATTGAGGAAGGTTTCACAGAGAATATGAAGCTGGGGCTTGTTTTCTGAGAGTAGAAAGGACTTTGGAGAAAACTCTACAAAGGGCTAGAGGTATGGAAATTATTAAGGAATGTTGCATGTGTGGGCAGGAGTTAAGAGATGGATCTGGAGAGATGGGCAAGACCACATCTTGGCCTGTCTGCCATAGATTATCCAGCCTGAGAAGTTTGAATAGAAGACAAAGATGGAAAGGCAGGTTGTGTGATAAGTATCTTTAGAGTGAAATTTTTTAACACCAGCAAAGGTAAGCCTGGAATATGGACTTCAGACTTTCCAGAGTCAACTCAAATTTTTCCTGGCTGGTCTTCTCAACTTCTGCATCTTCGGCTTCTAGATTTTATGCTTTGGGCCCTTTTAAACATACTTGTCCTACCCATTTGGATATTGCATTGCCTCACATTCTGATTCTCTTCCTCCTGGCTGCTAGGACATTATGTCCTTGTTGTTAAACTTGTACCTGGTCAATCCCAGCATGTCTCTGACACCACAGAATAAAATTGTTCATCCCAACAAATCATTCCTAGGTATTCAAACTCATTTGAACCCCTGCTCCTAGCTCCTCTTTCCTAATAAATGGACTGAAAAGGTTGAGCTTCCCTATTAGAATTTATCCTATAGACTAAAGGAAGGCATTAAGCCTTGGGTGGAGGAAGGGAGTAAGAGGCTGCAAGTCAGGATTATGGCAACCAAACTAATGGGGGCATGTATAAAAGATACAGATAATTTAGCCACAGAGGAACCAGTTAGGATATCACTGTGCTCTGGGGGAATAAGATGATAAAGTTTTTAATTAAGAACTGACAAGTAACTAAATGGATTGAAAGAATAGACTCTCTATATTTCAGAAGAAACTCATTAAGACATGTTGATACGAGGTGATGATGTGGGACAAAATGGTGAATTCTTTTCATCAATTACTAAGGGAAAAAGCATCAAAAAGAAATAGAAAGGTCAGGTAAAAGAAGAAAATATGGGGTTGAGGATATAAGTTCAGTTTGGGGCACAATGTGTTTATATTAATGATACAAAAACAATCCATTATTGGGAAACAAGAAACTAAATCTTAGAAGAGATGGAGCAAGAAAAATAAATTAGTGATCACCTGTCAAGAATCCATGTCTCCCTGAGGCAGAATGTAGATAAAGAAAAAGGACCTTTAGGGGAAATGCACCCCCCATTTAAGAAAAGAAAAGGAAAAAAACAATAACAAAATTGGAACAAGGATAATACCATAAAATGGAAGCCTAGATAAGAGAGAACTTTAAGAAGGCAAAGTTAGTTAACCATGTAACACTTCCTGTAAGTCCAGAATAATTAGACCTGAAGAAAAGATTACAGAGCTGGTAATTAGCAATCATTAGACATAATATTTTTCAATGGAATGGAATGGTTCAGAGCCCAAATGACCAGGTGATAAGGATTGAGAGAATGGATGACTAGGTAGTGGGTGTGAAGCACTCATCACAAAAAAACTGATAAAGAAATGGGAGGCAAAGAAATAAATTATTAGGGTAGACCAATCAGGTAAAAGAAGGAAACATCTGCCAGCAAAAGCATAGAGTTGGCCAAAGTGTGGTCTACATTCTGACTAGAGAACAACTGTATTTCTACTAACCCTTCTTCTCTTAATCTTCTCTCCTTTGGGTATAGAGTAGCTCTCCCCATCAGACATCTTATCTATTACCATTATTTTAAAAAATTGTATATGTGGTATCAAATACTATAATTAAAACTATTGCTTTAAAATTAAACAACTGAAGGTTATTTCATAAAAATAGCTACAATTCAGGACATGAAGATAATAAAACTCTCTATAAGTGTGCTGGAGGCACCTATGTGGGAGCTGACTGGAGAGCAAAAGCAAGGATTTGAATGAGGGAAGAAATTAATAAAATTAATAATTGCTCAATCTAGAAATACAATCATTTGTTCCTGACTGATGGGAAATTTAGTGAATGAAATGGAATCAGAGTAAGAATTACAGGAATGTTTATTTGAGTTATATGTGGGAATAAATCAACTAATATTATATGCCACTTATGGGATATGCAAGTGCATGTGTTTTTCAGACACATTTAATTTTTAAATTTTACACTTATATAACAAAGAAAAGCACTTTTAGCCCAACTAAAATATAATACTTTACACAGAACAAGGAAAATTTCTTGTGAAAAGGGAGGATTTAGTATAATAGAGGGCAAATTGATTTGATGTTGTATAGTCAACTTTCCCTTAGCTTTTTCAAATAATTCAGTCTTGTCATTTTTCTGCTTACATTACAAAGATGAAATTTTTTGCATGTTTTCTATGAAGAAATGAAAAATTCACACATCCATTGAGACTTCATGTTCTTGATAATAGTGCCATAGATATAGATAAGTCCTATCTTTTGAGCCCAATGCCTTAAATCATATAATCAATTTTTTGAGTGAACTAAATTCACAAATACGTGTATTGGCATATAACTATAACAATCTTTTGATGAATATATAAAATATTTCAAAGAAAAGTTTATTGAATTTACCACAAGACAGAACGGTAAAATACCTAATTGTTCAACATTATCACACCCCCTTTTCCTGTAAGAAGATTATATATTTATATATCCCATCTATTGATTTTAGGCTCAGCCATGGGACTTGTGTTGGGCAAAAGAATGGAAACAGATACGTGGTACACTGACAGAGCAGAAGCTGTAAATATAGCTGTGTCAGGCGCCTGGGTGGCTCAGTTGGTTAAGCAACTGCCTTCGGCTAAGGTCATGATCCCGGAGTCCTGGGATTGAGTCCCACATCGGGCTCCCGGCTCAGCTGGGAGCCTGCTTCTCCCTCTGACCCTCTCCCCTCTCATGCTGTTTCTCTGTCTCTCTTTCTCTCAAATAAATAAATAAATAAAATCTTTAAAAAAATAAAAATAAATAAATATAGCTGTGTGATTGAACTTGACCCTTCTTCCCCTATGCCTTATGAATGTGCTTTCATCCTGTCCCAAGAATAAGAAGACATGTGGACCAGAGCCAAGCAGTACCAAAGTATTTTTTTTTACCTTAAAGGTTTGTATTAAGGAGCAATTCTGAGTAAAATGAATAGAAGAGTGAAAAACATACATTTCTCACTTGCCTAAAATTTAGATTTTTGATTTAAAAGAAAAATCAGGAAATATTCTAAAGTTCAATATTTTTGTTTCAAATGTCTGGAGAAATGATAGAACAATCTCCTATCTCAATATTTATTCATTCATTCAAGAAATATTTAGGGAACACATACTTTGTGCAGCCACTCTTCTAGGTTCTTGAGATACATAGATGTATAAAATACACATACAAGGCTCCTGGGTGGCTCAGTTGGTTAAGCATCTGCCTTCGGTTCAGGTCATGATTCCAGGGTCTTGGTCAGGATCCCTGCCCAGCGGGAAGTCCACTTCTCTCTCTCCCTCTATATGCATGTGCTCTCTCTCTCTCTCTCAAATATATAAATAAATATTCCAAAAAAATAAAATAAAATACACATACATCCATGGCCTAGCATTTAAAAAAATCTAAAAATCCAAGATTTAGCTGAAAATATTTAACTTTTATACAAATGTTTTATAACTTAAAACATTTAATCATAAAAACAATACAGTTACAAGGCCATGGAATAGGCAAAGAGTTCTTGAACAATGAGGTAAAACTATAATAGAAAGAGAAAGGGCGATCAATTATACTGTATCAGAATTAAGAACTTTTGTCTAACAAAAGGCATGAATAGGAGAGTGAAAAGACAACTAACGTAGTAGGAGCAGATATTTGCAACACATATTTCTGATAACAGGTAAATATCCAGAATATATCCTACAAATCAATAAGAAAAAGACAAACAACCCATAAGAAACCCAGGTATCTCTTCATGGTTTACTACCTCATCTTCTACAGGTCTTTTTCTCAAATCCCAACTTCACTGATTGGCTGGTTAGGATTGGTCTATTAACAATTCTAACCACCCCTCTGCTTTACCTGTTACCATAGCACTCATCAACTCCAGTATTCTCCTTAATTAATTAATTCATTATTTTTTTAGAGGGAGAATATGTGCACAAGTTGGGGGGAGGGACAGAGGGAGAAGGAGAGAGAGAATCTTAAGCAGACTCCATGCTGAGAATGGAGTCCAACGTGGGGCTCGATCCCACCGGCTCCTGAGATCATGACCTGAGCCAAAACCAAGAGTGGGATGGTTGACCAACTGAGCCATCTGGGCGCCCCTGTTAATGTACTATGTTTTGAATGCTCCTTTAAATGTTCTTTTACATTTTTAATTGTTTATTACTAATATATTTGATTAATTTCATTTATATTGACTTTCTATACTGCAACCTTTCTGAATTTGTCTTATTCTAGTACTTGTTAAACATACATACATAACCATGTCAAATACAAACAAAGACATTATTCCTTTCCTTTCCAATATTTATGCCTTTTATTATATTTTATTGCCTTATTGCAGTGGCTGGGACCATGAGTAAAATGTGAATGTGACTTGATTCTTATCTGAAAAGCAAAGCAGGCAATATTTCACTATATTACAGGATACTTGTAGCAGTCATTCATCTAACTGAGAAAGTTCCCCTCTATTCCTAGTTTGCTGAAAGTTTTCATTATAAGTACGTGTTCAGTTTTGTCAGATGCTTTCCACATCTATTGATATGTTCTAATTCCTTCGTTCTAATTCCTCTATTAATGTGGTGAACCATATTGATTGATTTTTGAAAACAGTTCTAAGTCACCCCCCTCCCCATGCTGGCCTCCACCTCCCAATAATCTTGCAAGCCTACTTTGGGCTTTGTTATCTGTTTCTATTTCACTGATATCTCATAGTATCTTAAATTATTTCTTGTTTCTTATTATTTGGGTTTACTTCTTTGTTGGAGTTTTTAATAAGAAACTTGGAAAGGTTTGGATCATTTTCTTCTAAGATAATTACTTAATCTATACATTTCTCTCTGAACACTACTTTAGCTGCATTCCAAAAGCTGATATGCTGTACTTGGGTTTTTTAACTTTTAAATTTTCAATTTTTAAAGTTTCCCTTGTGATTTCTTTTTGATTCATGGATTATTTAGAAATGAGTTAATTTTAAATAGCTAAACTTTTTAAAATGGTTACTCTAAGGACCATCATATACATTCTTAACTTATAATATTCTACCACAAATTAATATTATATCACTTCACACACAAGATCTCTATAGTAGCATACTTCTATATGCCATCCTCTGCTCTTTGGTGCTAGTGTTGTCATGAATTTTACTTTTATATATGTGTGAAATGCAGAATATATATTTTTGCTTCTGCCAGTCAAATATCATTAAAGAAATCAAGAAAATATTTTTCTACTTATTCATATATATTTTTTTATTTTCCTTTTCCCTTATTCCTTCATTAGATTTGAGTTTCTATCTGGTATTATTTTCCTTTAGCCTGAAAAAAATTATTTAGCCTTTGTTGTAGTTTAGAACTACTCATGAGGTATTAACTCAGTTATTGTTTATCTTAAAATGTTTCCCAACTTGGTATTTGAATAATATTTCACTGAATACAGAATTCAGGTTGGCTTTTATTGTTTTCAAAAACATTCTATTACCTGTAGCCTGTATTATTTCTAATGAAATGTTAGCCATCATTCTTTTCATTGTATATATGTTATATATCTTTTTTTCTCTAGCTGGTTTACTTTTTCTTTAATCTTTTGTTTTTAGTAATCTGACTATAATATACGTGAGATGTGGCTTTCATTGTATTTATCCTGTTTGGAATTCCCTGAGCTTCTCTTATCTGTAGGTTGCTGTTTTATTATAAAATATGAAGATTTATCAATAGTTATTTCCTCAAATATTTTTTCCTGCCTATTTTCTTTCTTTTCTTCCTAAATCCCTCATCTCTATGTATGTTAGAACTCCTGATATTATCCCACAAGTTACTGATCCTCTGTTTATTTTTTCAATCTTTTTTCTCTTTGTTTTTGTTTATTTCATAACTATCTGTGTTCAAATTCATTAACCTTCTGTTAAGCCCACTCAATAAAGATTTTGTTGTATATTTTTACTTCTCAAATGTAGGTTTTACTTTATTCCTTTTTAGAGCTACCATTTCTCTTCTAAAATACTCTTTCTTCCTTTACTATATGCAGCTTTACCTTTAAATTCTTTAAAATATTTACAATACTTACTATAAATTTTTTGCATTCCAATTTCAATAATTTGGTCATCTGAGAATATACCTCTGTTGACTGTGTTTAACTGAAATTGGGCTTTAGTTAGATTGAATTCACCTGTGCTTAACACCTCTCAAAATGACTAGTGATGTCACTGCTTTGATTTTATTTGTAGTTAAGCAGGCAGGAAATTGGGTTGAAATTATAGATATTTTTGGCTCATGTTTGGACTACATTCCTTTATAATTCCAGAATCCAATCACTGCAAGAATTCATAAGTGTTCATTTCTAGACCCTCTTCAATAGGCACTTTCTTGGGAACATATGAGTTAGACAATAGTAGGATTTGGGGGCTAACCTATTTTTTTTTTTTTTTGCATTTGGATCTCTTCTAGATCCCATTTCATCTCACAAAGACACAGTGTTGTCTAATGCACAGCTGATTTCTCCTTGATCCTGAAAATTCTCCCTATATAAATCAGGCTTACTTCCCTGAGGCCAAGTACCCACGCTCAGATATGGAAGCTTCCACATGTCTCTGATCAACTATGAAGCATTCATTTCTGCCCAAAATTCAGTTCATCCAGGGTTTTCTGCATTACCGGCTCTTTGACAACCTCATAGAAAATTGTGGTATTTATTTAGCCTAGGTTTTTCTTGTTACCATGGGAGTAAAAGTCTTTTTCACTCATCTATATCCAAATTGGAAGCACAGGTTCCCATTAATTACACAAGAGATTTTGTGGGAATAGGAAAGCAACAGCTATATATATATATATATATATATATATATATATATAGCTATATATATATGTATATATACACACATATTTCTCTTGAATCCAGGCAGCTTGTAGACTATTCTATTAATTACATATTTTATAGGATTTTACAGGAGACAATATTATTAAAAATAGTGATTATTTGATCAAATAAAGCCGAGAGAAGTATCAAGCCAAAGTGCTGAGATGAGGATGAAGGACATTCAAATCTGGTGTTATCACAACTCTCCTTCAGATGTATAACATAACCAGATCCATTGATCCTAAAGCTAAGGATGTGACTGTCAACAGATTTCCCAAATCTTGCTAGGAACCATATGAGGTAAATAGGTACAGCTTAAGCTAGAGTTACTTATCTCTGATATAAACCACATTGTTCAACTCACATTGAATAAAAACAATTCTAATAGAATAAATAGAAATAAAGATATGACTCTTAGTTTTAAAAAATCTACTGAAAGTAAAAGATGCTTTATTAGACTAGTATATTAAATTGGTCAAAGCTTTATGAACACTACTGAAAAACTACACAAATTAAATACGCTAATGCAACAGTCAAGCTATATTTGTCAGGAAATTAACTGGGGTATGGAGAATGAAGTCTTGATGCATAAATTCCTAAAATTAAAATAAAACTCCTCACATAAAATTGGGATATTTTATTACAAATTTTCTTATACTTGTTCTCATAAAGAAAGCAGAAATCTCTTGGTTTCATTATCAAATATCCCTTATGCATCATTTCTACTCAAGCCAATGGCTTGGAGATGGATTTCTAGCAGCCTATTTGGTACATCAGGGAATGTAAAACTTCAGTTTCATATATAAGCAACTCTGCTATATAGCTTAATTTGAATTATGCAAATAAACTCTAAATTGGAAAAGGTTTTTCTTTTTACTTGGCTGCCATTAGGTGGTGCTAAAAATGTCTCCATTAATAAAATATTTATGGTAACCAGCCCTACAAATACATGAATAACAAAATCTTTACTGATGATACTTGACAAAATAACAATTGAAAACTAATCTGAAAATGTTATAAATGCTCTGGATTTAACCCCCAAATAGCTAACTCTTTATTAGAATGCCAAAATTTTGTCTTATTTATTTAAACATATTATTTCTTCATTTTTTAAATTAAATTGTCAGCCATGACCACAAAAGAACTTGGGAAACATTAGATCAACATTCTAAAAATTACATTGGAAGTACAGATTAGGATAAAAAGTAGGGGAATGCTAGAGAAAAATAAAAAGAGTAGCATTTTACTGTGTAGTAAGTTTTGGGAAACTGTAGTTAATTTTAATCTTTATAAAACCAAGAAGACTCTCTTTCATCTTTAAAATAATCCTCTATTACCTCCTAAGAACAATTAAAAACTGTGACTGTCTGAATGTCACTGTTATAAGCACTAATCACACATTTTAATCTCCAAATGATAAAGATACAAGGAAGCAATATCACCACATAGTTTTTGAAACATCCATACACCAGAACCCTCATTTCCTGCCCAGAACAGGCCTCAGGTTCTTCATCTTAAATGGAGGTACTGGATTAGATGATCTCTAAGATCTTGCAGTAGTGTGTGAATTTATAAATTAATCAAGCAGAATTTTCATCTAACCGCCTTTTCATTTCCGACTTCAATGCAAGAGACTTCTCAAGTTGCTTAATTTCCTTTCTATCTTATCTAAAGTCTTGCAACCATTGTCAAGCAAAATATTTCCAGTATCATGAGGAGATACAGCCAGGCATATCTGGGAGACACCATCTGGCATTAGATTAAAATTGGGATCTTATTCTAATTTTAATTTGTATTTTTAGGATGACTACTGAAGTTGAATTTCTTTCATCACAGTTCTTCATTTGGGTATTTCCAAAATTCTTTGCCAGTTTTTCTTTGGAAGTTGTGTTGTTTGTCTTTCTTACTAGTTTGTAAGTGCTCTTCTCTTAGTAAAGGTATCATTTTCCTGGTTTTTTTTTTTTTTTTTTTTCAGTAATGGTATATCCCTCTCTTTGCTTTCATAATTAGGTCTCTGAACTCAAAAATTGTTATTTATTTATATTTTTTCTGTTCATTTCCCATATTTTTATATTTAACATTATATTCTATTTATAATCTATTTTGACATACAGTGTGAGATCAGGATATAGCCTAGGTTTTTCCTTACACATTTAAAAACTAAAGATAACACATTCTGTGAGGCAGGAACTTCGTGTTATTTACTTCTGCATTTTCCCCAATTTAAACAACAGCTGACACCTAATAGATGCTCAAAAGTATTTGCTGAATGAATGTTTACTGACTGAAATGCATCTGTAAAATATTAAATATTAAATATTAAAATCTATTCTCCTGAGTTACTCTCCATACTTTCTATTTTGTTCCACTGATGTATTTTTGTAGCAATAGAATACCATACTATTATGTTATAATACTTCTAATATCTGACAATTTATTCTTCCTCTCAGTATCCTTCTTTTCTATTATTAACAAGCCTTTGATTCATTCATTTTTTAAATTAACACTAAAATAATTATAAGTTTCTACTTTCTATTTTCCTTAAATTGATCCTGGACATGTCTTTTTAGGTTTATACAAAATTGCATATATCTTATTGCCATTATAAATAAGATCGCCTTTAGATTTGTAATTGCTGAGTATTAGAAACTTTTTTGTGCATTTATTTTAATTAACCATCTTATCGTACCATTATAATCACTTATAATAGGTCCGGGTGTTCTCTCCCTTTTTTAGGTATACTCCAACATTTTCTGAAAAAAAAAAAAAAAAAAAAAGAAAAACCAAACAAACAATAATTTTGTCTACTCCTTCCAATAGTCCTACCTTTTATTTTTGTCCCAACACATGGGCTATCATTTCTAGAATAGTATTAAATAGCAGTACAGATGATAATCATCATTTATTGTTCCTGACTTAATAAGAATTGATATCATTTTTTACCCATTAAGTAGCAGGGTGACTCTTGGTTTATCCAATCATCTATTGTTCCAGGTAACTATGCTTCCAGTAGTTTTTCACATGCTTTAATACTTTCTCTCAACATTCATTTCTTGAGTTGCCATTCTGTGGGAGGCAGGCAGAGCTAAACATGACTATAGTGCATCTCAAAAAGGAAGAAAGAATAGTCAAAAAATGTTTTCCAGAAGAAATGTTTCAGGAGACTAGTAAATGATGGAGAAATGGAATTCCCCATAGAAGGAACCACCAACACAAACACTCTTATTATCAAAAACAATCAAGTCAAAGGTTGTAAAAGGCAGCAAACATCACCAAAGAATGGCTCAAATGGTTTCATCTTCTGAATAGCTTTAATCCTTATTTCAAATATAGAACTACAGTCCTATATTGCATGAAGTTTTAGGTAAAAATTGATATGGTTAGATAGATCTATTTACATAGATCTGTATATATCTATGTCTATCCATTCACCCATCTCCAGATTACACCCCCAAATTGCCCGCATACCCAAATATTTATATAATCATTAACACAAAAACAGAATTCCCCAAGGAGAAATATGAGAAGAGTGCTAATCTTAATCAAATGCTTCCACCAGCACCCAATAATTGTAAACTGTCATCTCTCTTTTTTATATATACTATATGTGTTCAATTCCAATCACCTTAATAGCTATAATATTTCATCTATTACATAAACTCTCTCCACTTTTGAACACCTTTTAGAAAACTGCTGTACTAAAGTCATGATATATAAAATATAAACTGAATGTTATTAAATGACAATTGAATTGTGAATTATAATCTAATAATTATAGAGCAGAAGATAGAAAATTCAGCATGTATTTTGGTTTCCTAAAATAAATAGTATTTTTTAACTTGATATCTTGTAAGATGGACAGTATTTTAACAAGTGAGTCTAGCAAATGAAGTGTTTAAGCTTAGGTTAAAAAAATATCAGCTATGAATATATCTTTTAATAAAATGAGTTTGTATCATTATTTTTTCTTTCTAAAATTTGAAAGAAACATTTAGACCTATATCTATATGTAAGTTCTACTTTCACATTTTATACCTTGAAGAAGATCTAGGTCCATGAATATGTACATGCATATACATATATAATTCATATATACAGTTGCATATTTACATATATACATATATGCATACATATTCCATGGAATTAAATTTATATTGATTCATATTGAATAAAAGGGATTTCAAAACTTTATTTTAAATATACTAAGTATATTAAATGTACTAAAATATTGTTTTATTTTATAAAACAAGCATTTTGGGGAAACCATCAAATTCTACTCACTTGCAGCATTACTACAATTGCTGAATGACCTTGACCTTGCAATGATTTCTGTGTCTTTCATGTCAAGTCTAATGGTTGAAAGTTTTCAATGACCCCAAGCACCATTAAAGACATTTGCTTTGGGTTTTCTACACCAAATCTCTCTAGTAACAACCTCAGTGGATCCCAAGCAATTGGACCAATATGAAGATATATTTCAGACTCCTTTGAAGCAAAGTAGGATCCCAGAAATGGAATAAAATAAAAACAAATTTTCTTGTTTCACTTTCAAATAATATATGGTTAGTTTAAAATGAAGCCAAAATGTCTACTTCTGATTGTGATCCTACATTTCTAAGATAATGTTATAATCACTTCATGATTCTTATATGATAGAATTCTATGTGTAAGAGTAAAGGAATACACGATGAAGGAGCTGGCTATACTTTCAACATTATGACAAATGAAAAACAAAATCAGGACTCCCAAGGACTCTTCCCAAGGACTTATGGGCCTCTGGTAGATCAACACTTAATCCACATCTAATTTGGAGTGTGCTAGCATAATCACACCATATTGTCTCTTACATAAAATACAGAATGGGGATACTCCTGAAGGTTCATGGACATAATTTAGCATAACCATAAAACCCATGGCCAGTCTATCCCTGTCCTACTCCGCTTGACTTGCTCATCAGAAGTAGGGCACAGGAAAGTCTGTTGGCTACCTAGAATAACTTTGCCTTTAGTAGACTTCTATAGATTGGGCAGCCATGTTTGTTAAGGATCAAGTGTTTTACTACAGTAGCATTTGGGGGGACTTCCCAGAAAGGATATTTTATGAAAAGGGACCAGTCTTCTCCTTCCAGGCAAAGAAATATCTAATCTATAAATATGGCCAGACTCCAAGATTTTTTACCTCCAAAGATGTGGTTTGAAAATACTAGGATTCTAATAAATGTATGTTGAGCAAATGAAAAAGTAAAATCCCATAATCCTTTTAGTAGCCCATATCATTGTGTAATTGCTCTTACTGCTATAAAGTAAATTCTAGGATGTAACTGAGTACATTCTCTCTGCAACTTAATTACATTTTCATTAATTCACATTATTATGGGACTTGAGGAAAATAGATCTGCATGGTAACAATGTATATATTTGAATTTGGTTATTAATTCATTCTTAATAATGTATCATCATGGCACTAGAATATTAGGTAAATTCAATTCAGTGAAAGTAAGTCAATCAGGGAAATGTTTGCTTGTGTGCAGATAAACCTATTTATGAATGAACTTTTTTATGTTTTAATCAGTTAATATAATTTCATCTCTTCTCAACCACTTAAAATATATTAACTACCTTTGCAGAAAGTAAAGAGAAGGGAAAAGAGGAAAGTGTAAAAAGGAATTGACAACATATACCATGGTATTTAAGAGAGAATGCAGGATAGGATATGTCCCTCCCTCAAGCTGGCTTACCAGGAGGTAACTGCCTGGCCCTCACCTGATCTCCAACTTACATTACAGCACTGATAGAGTTAAAACAATTTTTTTTTTTTTTTCTTCCAAAGGTCCTATTCCATTTTGTTAAGACATTTCTTTGGTTAAAAATAGATGTTAGATCCAGTTGTCTCGGTTCAAATACCAACTCTTCTCTAGAACTTATTCACATGTGAACTTGGACAAATTATTTAACCTCTCTATACTTACTTTCCTCATGTATAAATGGGAATAATGATAGTTCCTTCTTTTACAAGGTTCTTGGGAAGGTAAGATCAGTTAATATGTATAAAGTACTTTGAATCATTTGGCCCTATATAAGTATTATCTATTATCATTATTCTTAAAGCCCATGAATTTGCTTGCTTTCTGAGGCCCTTGATTTGGTATTATTAATTAACAGTAACAACAGAGGGCTGTATAGTACCTTCATTTTACTCATTATAAAACATAAAGCCTGTAACCGGAAACACTTTGAATACCTGCACAACTCCAAGGAAGGGAGGGGAATCTACAACTGGAACAATCTCAGGGCTTCTCTGTGAGAACAAAAGTCTCTGCACCCTCACCTACACAACCTTCTCACAGTCAAACTTCTTCCAAGTACACAGTCCTTTATAATATAGAACGTAGTTCTGTGTAAAATTACAGGAGGTTCTTACTCTACCTCAGAAAAGTACAGTGCCTCCTACAGGCAATGTACATCATTGGGAATACTAACTTGGATCATACTAACTTGGACCATCCCTGATCTCCATAACAATGAATGAACCAATGCATCCTTTCAACCATCCTTTAAAGACCCCAATAACAGCCCCCCTGGATTTTACCTATAGGAAAAAAAAAGTTTCTCTACATGGATTAAATTCTTTAAAGACCCCAATAACAGCCCCCTTGGATTTTACCTATAGGGAAAAAAAAAAAAAAACAAGTTTCTCTACATGGATTAAATTCTTGGTTGAGTTCAATTCGGGACAAAACAAAAATGTCTCATTTCTCCTGTTTTCTGGACCAGTGATTAGAAACACTGTTAATGGCAGCATGCAGATAGGATGAACAAGCTGCATCACTTCTTAGAAAAAGGACAGGCTACATTCTAAGAAAGTCTGGTCGTTTCATCACTATATGGAAATAAAGAAAAGGCTGAGATACTGTGTGGCAAATAGATTCTGTTCCATTTCATTTATTAGGATGATCTTATATGAAATATTAAAAGAAAGCTTATTTATAAGAAGAAGCTTCAAAACTCCATCACTAAATAGTCCAGTAATCACTAAGTAGCCATTTATTCAATTTGGTAATGGTCTGATTAAACAGTTCTCTAGTACACTAAAAACCATAGAGGTGAAATAAAACATTAGAAGCAAATGATTTTACCCAGTGGTGCATTTTCTCTCTGTGTCTAGGTCCTCCCCTTGAAAAATAAGTCAAACACTGGTATATTTCAGTAGAATTTAGTTGCTTAGTTTTGTAAGTATTGGTTTGCTAGTCTAATATAATATTATAGAGATCATAAAGACTATTTTCCTCTAAATATGTTGCTTTAAATTTCTACAACTTAATTTCACACATGCAAATTACATGGAAGAAGATGTATTTGAATTAAGTGAAATAGTCTACATACAGGATTTTAAAGAAGTTTTACAGAAATTTTGACAAGACCCCTAGTTAAAGAAAATCAAGCATGTTTACCACTTTATTGCATTTACAGAGGCTCTTCTCATTACAAATAGACTATCTTCTGAAAGTCTGTTAGCAAATCTATTGGCACCTCAAATCCAGTCATGGTTTGAGCCACTAATAATAGTGCCATCTGTTGGTGGCAGATAATGTTGATTTGTTTGTTTGTTTGGTTTTTCCTGTGGTGCAGTTTTGTTCATATAAGTTGAAATCCTTAGGTTGAAAGAAGCTTCTTTCCTATAAAATGGTCATTTCTAAGTGCAGATACGATAGAATGGACTTACTTTGCCTCCTCAAGGCCTAGTCAAGAGCCAGCTATCTAGTATATTTTCACTTGATTTTTTGTTGAAAAAAAAAATAAACATTTTCCTAATATAGATTTGAAGTAAAGCAAGCACAAGAAAGCAGATATATACATTGTCAGCCTTTCAAGATGCTTGCACCTGAAAATGCTAGTTTTGTTTCAGATATTATAAATAATGCCAGACATATGACGACAAGATTGAAAAATAATTCGTTTAAAGTTCAGGACCAATAAAGCATATTATATTAAATTTAAAATGGGCTTCAATATGACAATATGAGAGGGTAAGAACAACAAGTAAAACTTTTACAGTCTCACCTCCCCAAACATTATTGAATCTTTCATTATTTAACATGAAATGAATGATAGCTTTATTGAAATAGATGGACTTAAAATGGTAGTATCTTCTAAAGTATTAAGCATTACTTAAGATGATAAAATGCAATAAGAGAGCATGGTATGTGACTTTTATATTAGGAACAGTTCTTTTCACCATTTGTCAAAGCCAATAATGTATATTAGTTTCAAAATAAATGTGTAATGTATTGGCCAAAGATTGGTATTATTTAAAAATTTTTCATTGTAAGACTAATTATTATGTTAAAGCTGCTGAAAGATTAACTAGATTAAACCAAAAAGTTGAATGAGCTCATCTTTACTACTGATAAATTTATGAATAAACAAATAAGTAGAAAAATAGAGAATATTTTATGCCCTAAACTTTAGAAGTAAGTGGAAAAGGAAATCATTTTGATTTAAATTTTGCTGGGTTTTTTTCCCCCTATTTTAAAATAACTAATTTGATACCTGCTTTTATTTTATTTTTTTTTGCCACCCTATTATATTCACCACTGGTAAAACAAACAGGACATTTTAGCTTTAATCTTCTTACTACATAACCCAAATAACTTCAGTCATGTTTGCATTAATGCTGCATTAATCATGTTGTTGCGTATTAATGAGTTTTCAGGCTATGCTAATTACTGTCATAGATTCTGCAGCAGCCCATTAAATATACAAATTACAGAATTAAAGAGCCAGGGCTCTTCATGATTAATCTCTAAATGGAGAAAAACTAATGATGTCTGTACAAAGTTTCTCTCTACTTTTGGCTGAGTGAGCCCAATGAACAATCAATTAGACTATTTGTAGAATAAGAAACTCACGTATTATACAATTTTATGTAGGTGCTTCATTACAACGGTGGACACTGCTTTGTAGTTCATAAAAATTGCACATTTCCTTGTCTACTGTCCTGAATATTGGTTACAGTCTTGCTCAATATTGAACATAGTTTGGAATAAGGTAAGTTCATACTGAATCCAATGAGTATCCTAAGTACTAAAAGGGCTACACAAAAAAAAGGGTTTTCATCAAAAAGGAATGGTCACAAAAAGATCACAAACTCAAAAATTATAAAAAAACATTAGGGTTACCACAGAGCAAAACCATAATGCTTTACGAACCTACATGAAGTCCGTATGATATCATGAAGAGATGCTGCACAGCAGAGCAGAGCAGAACTGGAATGAAAGGTGGAACCCAACGTAGACATTTTTACATGAGTGGGTCATATAGATACCCAGCTGCAAGTCCAGGAAAAAGTATGGTTCCTCATTACACGGGCTGAGTAGAGCAATAAGCTAGTACTCAAAACATGCCAGGGAGGGGTGCCTGGGTGGCTCAGTTGGTTAAAGGTCAGACTCCTGATTTTGGCTCGGGTCATGATCTTAGGGTCCTGTGATTGAGCCCAGCATCAGGCTCCATGCCCTGGAGGAGTCTCCTTGAGATTCTTTCTCCCTCTCCTTCTGCTCCTCCCTCTGCTTATGCGCTCTCTCTCATAAATAAATAAATAAATAAATAAATAAATAAATAAATAAATAAATAAATAAATAAATAAATAAAATCTTTAAAAAAAGAAGCATGCCAGGGATACAACAGAGGGGCACAGACTAAAGAACAAGGAAAGAAATACAGGGCTAAAGTATGGATATCTGGACAGACAAGCACAACTATGTTCATACATCAATAGGTGAAATTTGGAAGGCCAGACAAACTGCACCATTTGGCACAAGAGCTGTGTATGCAGTAGGGATCTAGAGTCCAAAGAAGAGAGTAGAAGTAGACTTTGGTCTCAGAGGGCAGCCTGTTAAGAGCTAGGCAGCTATACAGGTTCTAGAGTACTGGGCAGGTTTCCAAGAACATACAGGGAGTCAATTACCAACACCAAGAAAGAAAACGGGACTGATGGGCATGGGTCTTGGGAAGGTGCTGGGAGGCTCTTTGTCAAAAATGTGCACAAAGTCACACGGGATTGACTTCCTGAGATTCTGAAAGCATGAGTCTAAATCTTCCAGGTGAATTCAGTCCTGGCCCCAGGGAATGGGGTACGGTGAGCCTCCAAGTAAAGGTTACATGGCTCCAGCCCTGGCAAGAGAAGGGCTATGGAGCACAGGAATCAGAGCATTTGCCCATCTATTACCACACAACTAGACTATGGAAGATCATTTTCTATCAAGGTCAAATGTGCTAATGTAGTATGTCATCATAATCTTGGATGCAAAATAGGCCAGAAATGCAAAATAGGCCAGAAATTCCACTGACAATAGAAAAGCACAAGAGAAATAAGTCACTTCCACAGCTCTCACCTTAGGACATATGCTGAGCTGAATACTTTATAAATGTTATCTTTTTCTCACATTTCATGTATCCTCATTACACAGATGAAAAAAAAAAAACTGAGACCAAGAGAAATTATTCAGTACTAGAGAAGGTGCACTTACCAAAAAAGAACTGACTTTTTCTTCTTCTCCTTAGTAAGTAGCCCAGCTTTGTTGAGCATAGGGGGTCAACAACTGCTTGTTGAGGGAAATACAGAATGATATAGAGTAGATAAAGAGTAAGCTCTTATCCCATAAAGCAGAGCTAAGCAATTGAGGAGAGAGCACATTTGCTGATCGTAGCCAGTTGATGAACTTTCTCTATGACCCATGTTCAGATACACCTAGAAGCCTATCTCCTAAGCATTTCTAACAGCAGCTACAATTGTTATATCCATAGAATGTGCAGCCTAAACCCTATAAATAACCAACTGCATATTTATTGAGGTGTTTGCATTGTTTCTATTTTCAAAGATGTACTTCTCATACGCTTTTTCTTTTTTCCCCCCAGTATCAGAGGGCTTTGAAAACAGGAAGAGTTACCATGTTTCCCAAGTCATTTCTTTTTAGATCAGTCGCTATATTGGTACACACAGTGGAAATTCCATCAATGTGGCTGACTAACACATCCAAATGGAATGATTAAAGAAATATCATGATTCAAACCCAGAAACTTATATATTACATGTACACACATGGAAAAATAAGAGCTGGAGCTTGGCTAGTCAAGCTAAATAGAAGTTAAACACCCAAGAAAGATTTTTTTCCCTCTGCTTTCAGAGCATGACTTGTACAGAATAGAAATTGGTCATATATTCTTTCTTACAGAGAAGCAATACTCTGACCCCATAGCCCTACACTCATCTCCTACATGAATGACTCTACAACTATAAACCAGGCTTGACTAAGTTCTATAAAGAACTCCTTCTCAGTATTCTAGATTTCCTTTCCCACACAAAGGTGAGACATCAATCAGAGGTGTTCTGAGTATCTTTTAGACTGAATTGCTGATGTTCTGGGTGGTAATTTAAATAGAAACCTTTGTCACTTTAGCAGCAATTGTATACACACAGTTTTGCCCAGGCAGAAAGTAATTAAACTGATAGAGGAAAGAAACATGACTTGAACTGGATAAAATACAAATACATCAAAATTAAAGTCAGTGTAATGAGCTGAAACCCTGCAAATTTAGACAATAGCACATTAGCCAAAGCACAGAAAGCCCTCTCAGGCAGTATCAAAGCCGACAGAAAACACAATAACTTGGAAATCCCGCAGTAAGCAAGGAAGCGTATTGATTAGGTACTGCATAGACTGAACAGGAGAATAACTTAAAAAAAAAAAAAAAAAAAAAAAAGCTAATGAACGGGCCAGAGAAATACAATAGGCCAAACTAGAAATATAGCAAGAAGAAGAAGGGGGGAGAAAACACCTCCAGAGAGAAATACAACAAGACAAAGCAAAAGCTCAGCAAAAAAAAAAAAAAAAAAAAAAAAAAAAAAAAAAAATTGAGCAATTCAAGTCAGAAACTCAGCAAGAAATGCAAGTCATGGCAGAAATATAAGATCAAGATAAGAACATATTCAACCTAACAGCGAGTTTTAAATCAGAACAACAAACTCAGCAACAAATCTGCCAAATGCTAATGATTCAAACAAGGAGACAATAATTGAAAGTAAGAAATATGCCACATCTCACCCAGTAATGTTCACAATGCCATTTCCCCTCATTATTGTTGACATGGTGACCTTCTCCTGAAGAGACACACCAAAAACTTTGTTTAATTAAGGGTTACCAGTGTAGAGAAAGTGTTTTCTTGTCTCTACTGAGAGACGGTGGAGAGTAACACCTCATTTATCTGGCATCATCAGGTTAGAAGGCACTCAGCATACCTAGGTTTCCAGTCAGCAGAAGTTCATTCTTTTAAAAACAAAATTATTTTAATGCTTGTAATTAAATTTTATAAAATGCATCACACATTTTCTTATTTTCCAGAGCATGATAAATGTGCTTTAATCTTTCTGTGACTTGATATGCTCACGTCTGACCAACTTTGTATACAGTCTTAGATAAGAATGGTATCTTCAGAAGATCTTGAGCCGTAATATCAAAATGTCTGTAGACATGTAAGAATGAAATAGGATATCTGTGTTTTTCAAGGATTCCTGTCTCTTCCTTTGTTATCATTGAATCTGGTTTTATTTAAACCAAACCAAACCAAAACAAAACTTACCAATTCTGTTAGCCAGAAAGACCATTCAATGTCACCATGCCCTCAAACAATATTTGGGCCCTTTCTATCAGCAAAGCCACTCTTTGCTCCCTTCTCCTTGTCCTTGGTGCTATGAGTTCCCATCTGCCATAGGTTCTAGAAATAAAACATGTGGATTTTCTCTGAGGTAAGAGGAAATGGGGAACAGGCAGAGAGAAAATTAGGGAAACTGTAAAGAGCAAAATGAATGAGGAACACTCCACTGGGTAGTGTAGAAGTTTTAGTATTTGAGCTTAAATATCCATTTTGATTATTCAATGGTCTTTTTTGCTCAATACCATATTTTTCAAGCACATTGCAAATAGTCTAAGTTGCAGTGAAAGTAGCCTCTGGATAAGCACACTGTTCATTTATCAGTTATTTTTACTAATGATCCCACCTCTTTAATCCTGTAGCCATGGGAAACCAAATCTCAAGACAAAGAGATGTGGTAGAAAAATCACTAGGCTGGAAGTTCTGAATATCAATAGAGATTCTGCCCTGATATAAATAAATCACTGCAAATTTCTTGGCCTCCATCTCCTCATCTGGGGAATGAGGGGTGGGACTAGTTATCTCTTCCACAAGGGCTTAATTCAATTAGCTGTTTGGCATCATGTAGACATCATCTGAGAATGGCCTAGGTCTTTCATCACTACAAGACAGCTGCCAATTTAACTGATTCAAAAGCAAATGGGATGTGGGTTAATTTTTTACAACTTTGGAAATTTACATTTAAAAAAATGTGTTATGATTTCTTTTCCCCTTGTCAAATTAGAAAGGCAATGTAAGGATTAAAGATGTATGTCCAATTTTTAAGAATTCCTCTGATAGTTCGGCTGACTGCATGTAGACCCACACACTTATGGAAGAGACTGCCCGCATGCACGTGAAACTGTCGTAGAGAGTCTTCTTTCCTCCCGATTAATAGTCGTGGAGCCACTGCTCTGTGTCAGACATTATTCTAAGCCCATGTATTCAATCATTAATCCTTACAATAACTATTTTATCCTCAGTTAATGAAAAAGGAAACTGAGGCCAAGACAGATTGTGTTTAACTAAAATAGAAATTATTGCTTTTAATAATTTACAAAAAATTATTTCCTATTTCTCTGGGGGGAAAAAAAGCCATGCAACATTAATAATGTACTTGATCCATGATTATCTTACCAAATTTGATTAAACAATTTTATTCTAGGCTGTATTTCTTTTGTCTAATCTGTGGAAATAGTTATTATTTAAGAAATCACTGTTTCTATTATAATGATCCAAAGGGATACAAGGAAATGCAATTCATGATAATGTGATTGGCCAGCATAAGCTCTGATTCTATAATCTCTGTTTAAATAAGGCGGCTCCATAAATGTGTAGCTCTTCCCATACCAATGCTTACCGGTAGCACTGCGGAGAAGTGCAATGGTTTTCAGATGTAACTATCTTAGCTGTGGCTATACATCACCACAGAGGCAGTTTGCATTCAGAAATATTTAAAATGCGTGGGTCTCTCAACAGCCCAAATTATTACTGTTAACTGCCTTCAGAGAAGTTGGAGGTCACAGCATTGTCCCAATGGTATATATCAAAGCAATCAATGAGTGGGGGGAGAAAGGAGGGAAAAATTTAGGCTATGGTTGAGTTCTTTTTAATGGCCATAGAATTAAAATTCTCTTTTCCTAACATTGGTCAAACTCTTTTCACAAAGTATTTATTGGATGACTGAGATGCAGAGAATGGCGTTTCCTTTCAAGAAAGGGAGTAACTTACAAAAAAACACGGGGTTCTGGGCACCCTGTTGGCATATGTTTCCTGTGAGTGAGTTTGAAAGGAAAGGTCACACAATATTGAATCATCTATACGTATCCATTGAGATGTCTATTATTGGATCCACTTCATCTGTTGTGGCCAGCCTTGGCATCACTTTCTCTTCTTTATCTGATTTGTTTCATGAGAAAGCGCGCAGGACAATGTTACCACCTCCATGGCTGGCATTTGTACAGAGACCTTCTAATACCCATCTGTGCCTCACACCACTAACAAAATAATAAAGGTTATTCTGTAAAGTTACCCAAATGATCTATCATTTCACAATCCAAAACTAAAAGAGAGGATTCAAATAAAGTCTCGGCGAACCTAAAAATCAATGAATAAAGAATGAGTATCAAAGAACTCAAATTAGATGCTGTCGTAGCAAAATTGTCAATTATCCCACATTCTTTTAATTTTGCTTTTATTTGTAGGATGGTTTCTGTTCCTTTCTTTAGAGCCATTATAGAGCATCAGCATGGCAGAAGAATGATTGAAAAATAACTGCCAACCAGATTTGCTATCTATATTCTAAAAAAAAGATGCTGATTCAGAAGTCAGTGTATTTTTAAGCTTTCTGTAGTTGTCAACCCAAAAGATGCAACTCACGATGAATAATCCCAGGGACTCTGGAAACTTTTGAGAACTTCACTGTAACCTAGAAATGAGATGGGATGTTAAATGTTGATAACTTTGGGGCCAAGAATTTGAATAGCACACTGAACAGTCTGATGAACTGACTACCATGAAAAGAATGTAGATAAATATTAGGGTAGAGACCTTGCATTAAAAGATTTTTTTCTAGGGCGCCTGGGTGGCTCAGTTGTTAAGCGTCTGCCTTCGGCTCAGGTCGTGATCCCAGGACCCTGGGATTGAGTCCCCACATCGGGCTCCCTGCTCAGCGGGAAGCCTGCTTCTCCCTCTCCCACTCCCCCTGTTTGTGTTCCCTCTCTCCTCATCTCTCTCTCTGTCAAATAAATAAAATCTTAAAAAAAAAAAAGATTTTTTTCTAATTTTATTCTTTACTTGTTTTGATGAGATGTCATATAATTAAAAATTAATTGAATATATATGCCCAGCACTGCATTAAGTCCTTTTTCATCTAATTTATTTAATGTTAAAAACAACTGTGATTTAGATCTTGCTTTCCCTCCTTTAAAGAGTAAGACACTGAGTAAGGCTCAGAGTGTTTAACTGTAAAGGTAGAAAAGATAGATTTGAATCTATATCTTCCAACTCAAGTCTCGGGCCTGCTTTTGTTTGTTTGTTTGTTTGTTTTTCACTGTAAGACAATAGGCTATTTCAGAAACAACCTACAAAGCTATTTTGAAATTACACTTCCAAAATTACAATGCTTTTTACATCACTCCCCTGAGCAAATATTAGGTCCCATCTGAACCCAAACTAGATGGAAACTTCTCTTCCTATCCTTCAAAAACAGTAACTTTCCCAGAATCATCTCCTCTTTTCTCACAAAACAGTCAAAATAGCCGTAAAGGAACAGTACTTTATCCAAACTGATCATCTTGTTATTTCTCAAACTTGCCCTTTGGTTTCACATGATGCCTTTATCCATGATTGTCCCTCTCCCTAAAATACCATACTCAATCTATTTGTATCTTTAAACATTTTACTTGTTCTTTACAGGTTATCTCATTGCTACCTTCTTTCAAAAGCCCCTTTTGGTAATTCTAATTGGATAGAATTTATTGTTAATGATCATAAACACTTGTATTTGTTATCATATGTCAGGTACTCTTCTAGATGCTTTATACTTTGTTACAATAGTTCTATCAGACAGAAATGGCACTTACCACCATCACCACCATTTTATACAGGATGGAACTGAAACACAGGTTAAAAGAGTTATAAGTGAGTAATGGACTGAAGAAGGTGGTAGAGATGAGATTTGAACCCAGGGAGTTCAACCCAGGAACCTGGACCAGCCACTCTAGAATCCAGGTCTAAAACCACTCTGTATACTACTTCTCATTCCTTTGATGGTGATATGACACATCTTATTCTGTGTTTATATATTAATTTCATCTCTTCTCCTAAACGTTGAGAGAAAGGGTATTATCTTTCTTGTCTTTTCAACCCGTTGACCTGGGAAGATTCCCCTTTCAAAGAAAAGAAGACATAAATTTTACTCTTCACTCTAATATTTAGGACATTTTGCGTTTTTACAGTGATTCAGCCAGTTGCTTTTTCACATTGCCAACTCCTTTGTTTGGAATCAGAAAAAAAAAAAAAAAAGGACAGAAATATGCTATGTGTATTTTGTGTCTACCTTGCAAATATTTGTGGTCTTTATAGCCCTGGATGTCTTACCAATTGTCCATGACTGTCTGTGAAATTGGGTTGCTTTGGGAGACAAGGGTCATGAACTCTTACAGAGCCAGCCCTAGGCAAACTATCATGGATACAACACTCATATTCAACCTTGCTTTTCATGGCCTTCATCCTTTTCCTTCTCTTGGTCCCCACCCTTGGCTCTCAAGTTAGACAGATACACTGTAATGTTAGAGTGACAAGGTTAAGAGTCATTATCTAGTCAATTTCTTTTGTTGAAGAAACCGAGACAAACATAATTTCCAAAATATAATTATAGTTATATTGGAATATAATCCAACATATATAATATAAATTCCAATATATAAATATAATTATAGAATCGGTGGCCTTGCTGCAAACCTACACTGTACCATGTTGTCTTCTGCCAGCTCAGGAACATTCATGATGGCACTCCACTTGGAAATTCCCTAGGCCTGTATGGCACTTCACATCATTTCTTCTCCCTGTAATGAAAGCCTACTCTCAACTGCTTAAAATCCAGAAAGAGCAGAAAGTCTAATCCATGTTAAAATGTTAAAGACTGATAAAAGCTTAATGTGTTTTCTCTCCCAGTGGGCAAAGAATTCAATTTTAATGAGAAAAACATATCTTCATCCTCAAATTCCCAAAATATTGATATGTGGAACCCTGCTAAGTGCAATGTTAAAATAAGTGCAGTGGTGGGGGTAATGGGAGAAAGAGTTTCAAGGTTAATGAAGTTTAGAAAATACTCAGTTCCTGAAATTCACAAAGAATCTTCACTTGCATATTAAATAACCTAAGATATCCATGCAATAGCATCAACAAAAATGACAATAACAACAACAAACATCAGACTAACTTGATTTAACACAGTGTTTTTATATTTTGCATTCAGACCAGTGTTCCTTTGAATGACAGTTTGGGAAGGACCAAATACTCTATAGGCTAAATAGTATGTATCAAGAGAATCAGCTCTGTTACCCACTCAGATCATACCCAGCTGGGAAGTCTCAAAGTCTGTCTACTTAGAGAGGTAGCTGAACTTTGTGAACTTATACCAAAAAAGACACAGGAGAGAGTCCTTAAAAATGGGGTTTACGTCAGGACTCAAAATGGAGAAACTGAGTATTTCAAGACTCAGGAAACCAGAGGATAAGGTGCATGGCTTCTTCCCTGTGACTGTTGACTGATGATCACTGTCTGCATCTGAGGAATCAGAAGCTGAAGGAGGAGAAAGCACTGGGCTCAAGCATGGAAATATAAGGCAATGTTAAATATAAGCCCAATTCCTGGGGCTCAGGCATGGAAATGTTAAACAATATTTATTCCTCTTTAATGCTCCAGAAACCCATTATGTCATTAACTTAAAAGGGAATTAAATTAGCACATAGCTCTATTTTTTTTTCACATTCTAGAGAGAAAAAAAAAAAAAAGAGGAAGCTGTTCCTTTCAGAGCTTTATGTTGATTTTCATATTATTGCTTAAAATATGAATGATTACCATGTATATGTCTGACTAATTCTGAATGATGATAATCAGGAAATCTCTTTTCCTTTTTTAGTAAACTCACTGATAGCTTAATTCCTTTTTTCTTATCCCTTTCACAGAATTGTGGATTTATGGAACAGTGAATATTATGATAGATTACAATATTTGTATTATAATGAATCAGATGATTAAATCTATCATGTTGCTTATAGGATATCTGCTCTGTATTGTATTCTGTCTTGCCTATGAACACTAATGCATAGTTTGTTTGTTTGTTTTGATTCAGAAATACTGAGAACAAAAATAATTTAAAACAAAAACTGTTTTCTATGCTTTATAAAAACAATTCTTTTGAGCCTCATATTATAATACCTAAAATATAGAGATATTAATTTCCAAACCAGAGCAAAATATGTAGAACATAGAAGTTTTGAAAATTCCTCCTGTGTTTTCCTATCCTTTATAAAAAATGAAGGGAAATTACACATACAGTTTGATACAGGAGTGATTGCACAGGCAAAAACCTTTAAATATGTATTTTAAGAGACACAGCCAAAATAAATGAGGATATTAGCAAGACAAATTTAAGAAACAATATAAATTAATTAATATGAACAGGATAGCAATGTTCCAGGGAGCAGAACAAGACAAGAATGCTCCCATTTTAAAGAAATAAGACAGAAAATCCTGAAATTCCAGTCAAGTCAACTGTATTAGTTAAAGGATTTCATGGCAACAAGTATTTAAAGACTATAAACATAGTGCATTTGGGTTCTTTTGCAACCAGTTTTGTCAAATTAAAGTCTACCTTTGAAGGAGAAATAAAATATGATAAAAAATTGTCCACCTAATGAACAAGCTTTTCACACTATTCTTCTGTCATAGTTAAATGCAACTTCATGTATTTGTGGCTGAAACAGGACATTTTGTCCATAAAATGGATTCCACTGCCTTCAGAATAGTTAAACATGTCCACAAACCACATCTTGACTTTATTGTAACTAGACACTGTGTCAGTAAGAATTCTAAAATATGTCAGGAATGGATGCAGGTAAAGAGCTAAGCTAAAGTGAGGTAGTGATTAAGGGAGGTGACCACAGCTCATTAGCATGTAGGCATACAAATTTAAGTGAATTAGCCTAACTGTGGTTTTCTGGCCAGCAAAACCTGTATTCTCAAACTGGTGGGTCATGATCTAGGCATTAGGATAGCTGATTTAAACAGAGAGATAGAGAACTGAGAAGATGGAAATAGTTGCATACCATTATACAGTTATATAACAAAGGAGGTCCCCCATGAATATATGCCTTGGAGCCTGAGATGCATAGATTTAAATACCATCCCTAAAATATACTACCTGTATGATTTGGGGTAGATTCCTTATCTTCTCTGGACCTATCTTACGCATTTGAAGAGGAGATTAAATGAATAGGTACAAGTGAACAACCTAGTACATTGTTGAGAAGGAAAGTAAGCCATTATATTTAGCATAAGATTTCAATGATCAAGAAATTGTAATCTATGTCCAAGGACTAGCTACCATATTAACTCAATCCTTTTCTCTATATACATTCAGTTTCACTCTTACTGTGATTTCTGATATTGACTGCAATAAACTCGTGCTGACTAAAGGGTTTATCATCATCAAAAAAAACCCACCATAGATATTAGAGCTAAAGGGGGATCTTAATTATGATTTACTGTGACTCCCACATTTTACAGTTAGGAAAATGCACCAAATGGGAAAATAACTACTGTCAATGAATAACTTTCACTGGGTTGTACACATATGGAAACAATTGTAGAAGATTGGTACATATTCAGTGTGGTACTCATCAGTCTTTTACAAAGATACACGACATCTCAATATGGTAAGCCTTATTAGAATAAACACAGTGACTAGCAGAAAGATTAAACAAATGATTAGAATTTTGATTGTTGGGATTCTGCATTTATAGCCCAAAACTGATCTCCTTATGTAATGAACAACAAAGACTAACTTTTAGTCTTTAGTATATGTGTAAAGAAATACATGAAGTCCAGCATTTTATGTATTTTATGTAATTATCATGCTGTAACAGCCGTGAAGACAACTGTATACCTTTGGTTAGGATCAAACAATGCTCTTCCATATCAGTACAATCATGAAGTCACTTAGAAGAAGAATGCTGAAAAATAGCTCAAGTTGGTGAATTGTGGTGGTTGCTGTGAGTGTACTAAAATCAGCAGGAGTTGATAATGAAGTCATTATCTCCATGCGATTAATATCTGCACCCATTTCTAGGGAAACTTAAAACAAGATCACCACGTTATCACTACAAATATAAGAAACCTCATGCTAAAATAAATGGTCCAATTAATTATGCTGCATTTTTCAGGATGAATTTCAAGTAAAAACACACAGCGTCTCTGATTAAATACTAGTTATTAGAGCTTTTGATATGTCATCCAATTGTAGTTACCTTACCATGCCACATGCTGTTTGCAAATTCATAATTTTCTCTGAAACAAATTAAATGTGAGGAATTGGGGTGTGTGTGTTATATTTCTCTTTTGGTTAGGTTAATTCTTTCTGTACCAAACCAACTCTTTGCTTTCTCATCAGCTAACTCAGAGTAATTATTATCGGTTGAATTGGGTTTCCCCAAATTCATATGTTGAGTCTAACCCCCAGTACTTTAGAATATGGCCTTATTTGGAAATAAGGTCTTGATACAGATGTAATTAGTTAAGATGAGCTCATATTGGAGTAGGATGGGTCCCTTCTTCAAAATGACTGGTATCCTTATGAAAAGAGTGCCAATGTGAAGAGAAAAACACACACAAAGGGAGAGTACCATGAGAAAATGAAGGCAGAGATTGGGTGATGCCAAAGTCAACGAACGTCAAAGACTGCCAGCAACCCACCAGAAGTGGGAGGAAAGGCCCAGAAGAGATTCTCCCTCACAGCCTTTGGAAGAAATCAACCAGTCCAACATCTTAACCTTGGACTTCTAACCTCCAGGACTGTGAGACAATACATTTCTGTTGTTTAAGCTGCCCAGTTTGTAGGTAGCCCTAGCAAATGAACACATTAATGACTATAAGAATAAATACTAAGTTATTTGAGGTACTGCCATAAGTACCATGAGATATAATAATATGCTTTGCACAATCAATTATTTTTAAAATTTAGAATGTTAAAAATTGTACTATATTATATAACATAAAATTAAAAAAAAAAACGAGTATTATTCAATGCAGAGTCATCCCAGAGAGAAATATTCATATAATTTACTTTGATTAGGACTCACACATCTATAGGATGAATGACCCCACAGAGAAGCGAGAAGAAATCAGACTTGAGCATTATAATGCACAAAGGCCTCAGAACCCACAACCTCGACTTCTTTAAATCTCTGACCCAATTCTTATAAAACTCTTTGCTGGCATGTGAAATCTGTTTCTTTGAACTGGGAAAGTATGACCATTTGGAGATATGAGAGGGTCAGACTACTAATCCAAATTTAAATAATAAGTGACTATTTTGCCCTATTCATTTCACTTACAACATTTCATTCAGAATAAGAAATTATATGTTTACAGAATCAAATGGCAATCCATTTACTACAGCAATCTTGATCAAGCTAAGTTTTCACATGTGCACAAATTTTGCTAATACGTGTGGTTTATACCAATTAAAGATAATGTATTTGGGATTTGAAAAAGGAAAAGATGCTTTAATATAATGGGGAGTCAAATCCTCTGATAAAGCATTTCTGAAACCTTTACAGGTTCATTCTAGTTTACTTTAAGTAATTTCCCCAAAGAATTTTTTGGTGTATGAGATGTAGAGAAAATGTGATTCTGTCAGAATCAGATTATTATATGCAAACCATATGTAAAAATTAATCTCACATTGTTACCAGATTGTAAATGTTTTGAAAGCCCATAGGATACATTAGTAAATCTTTGTATAGGATAATGGCTTCTACCTAGCAGACATCTTAACACGCAGTTGTTCAAGTAAGCTAATCAACACTTTGTGTTGCTCAAAAATGCAGCAGTCAGTGGACTAAAACCACAAATAAATAAATAAACCGTTTTGGCTCAGCATATTCAAAAGCTTGCAAAAGTAAAACAAAAATCTGCTACTTTTGTCTTTGGTTGAAAATCCACTACTGTTAACATAGTCCGTACGTCTACTGAGTCAACTGTACCCTTTTTCATGGGTGATGAGCTTCAATTACTTTTATCATGCACGTCCTCGAGGCGACAGGGAAGAAGATCTTGCCACGCTGTTTTTTTCCTGCCTTTTATTTTTCCTGGCATTTTCCAGAATACCAACTCCTTTCTTTTGGCTCATCTTGCTTTTTATGGACTTTTTTTATTGACTTCTACCTGATCACTTGATGGACTTTTAATTTTTATTCGACTCTGTTCTAGCAATAACATGTAGATGTTATATAACTTTATTTTCTCCCTGCTTGTGACTCAGGGCAGTAATACTCTTCTCTGATGAAGGGAACGGGCCTGGTGTCACTGCGGTCACTTGCCCAGAAAGATTTCAGGAAGACAATGCAAGGCTGGGATGGCAAGAGGATAAAACAGGCAGGAAAGCAAAACAGCTGATGGATTTTCCTGGTTAAAAGGAAATATAAATAAACTTTAAAAAGTATGTATGGTTTTCCTCTTGCTGAGCCAATCCTACAGCCTCCATATCCCAAGGCCACCTTAACACAAAATACAGCCAATTCATCAGTGGCGCCAGCAATTTTTGCCCCCAACTTATTATTATTTATCTACGTTCTTCCAGTTCTGATTATCTTGCCCCCCCTTTTCCTTCTTCATCTTCTTCACTTCAGTATCTCCTTTAATTACCAACCACTGAGGAATATCAGCCAAGGTCAGGAAGTAAGTGTGGAATTCCATCTCCCACGTTCTGTCCATTTTTGCTTAGATCGGACTCACAACTCGCCTGCAATTTCTCCCAGGGGCTTACATTTGCCCATGTCACCACTTTGAAACAAAATTCATCTCCCATGCGCTAGGCACAGGCTGTTAAAAAATCTTGAAGTTATAATGGACCCTTGAGCCACAGCTGACTCTAGGTGTTGAATGTTTTTTCCCCCTTTATAGAGAAAAAAAAAGATAAAAATTCATTTTCTTTCCCTCTAGCCCTAGGACTATATGCCTGTGTATTGCTATTAACTTACAGACTTACTGTTCAACATGCTTGATGATAACACTAATAACAGTATTTTATCACCTGGAATATAGACAAAGCAAGATCCTAACTTAGAACAGACCATAGTGTTGATGTTTATATGGGCTTCCTAAAATGTACTTCTAAATAGATTTAATTCAGTGAGTTCAAAACCTATCAGCCAGATTTTTGATAATATGATCCTGCTGTTCAGTACTTTTCCCGAGTCCTAATTTACATGAACGTTGATCTGATCTCATGCTTTACCTAAAAAAAGCTCTGCAGAGTCATACGTCACTTCTTTACTCTTCCCAATTTGGGGGAACACACACCCAAAATTAATTAGAAGGTAATTAACCAACTTTATGAAAAATTTAAAATGAATTTCCTTCAAATAAGGGCTGCTCTAAATGTATTTAAAATAAAACAGGTTATTCTAATCCTTATCAAATGTGATCAAAGGCAATTAGAATTTCTTTTTTTTGTTGTTGGACAATTTAAGTTTCTTAACATGAGGTGTAGAAATAATAATTTGATAATAAACGTTAGGAAAATAAGATTTTCATTTTGCTGAACAGAAAAATAATTAACATGAATCGCTGTTCACCTGCTGAGGCTCATTAGAATACAGTCTCCGCGAAGGCAGGGATTTTGCTTATTTTGTTCCCTAGTGGCATGCATGGTGCCTGGCACATAGTAAATGTTCAGTAAATATTCTGAATGAAGTTGAGTGATTTATATGAAATATTTATATAGAGTACCATAACTCCTTGACTTCTTAAAGTCATGGATTATGCCTTGTTTGCTTAGGCATCTTTATACTTTAACACAATGCCTGGTACTTTGTTGTTGTTCAATAAATATTTGTTTAAAAAGAAAAAAGAAAAAAGAAAAGCTTTCCCATGTGGGTGGGTGTATGAATAGAGCCGTAGTAAGGCCCTCTCTCACACAGAGCTGCACTCTGATCTCATGTTTTGAGTTCTGAAATTATCCCCAGAAGGCCTCTGTGTAAATGAGCCTACAGTCCTGGTAAGGACAAGAAAAGCGCAGAAACATGTTGCTACCATTGACATACTAGGAAAGTGACATCTGTCAGATTGGCCTACTGTCCAGATCAGGGGCCCGGAGGGATGGGCCACAAGACAGGTACATTTTAGCTTAAGAAATCAGTCAACTGCCCCAAGGGGATCAGATGGAGGAGGAGGTCTTGGGAAACAGTCTCCAGAACAGGCCCAAGTCGCCCCAGGTGGACTTGATGGCTGCAGGCGAGATAGAGAGAAACAGAGAGACAGAGAGAGCAAGCATGAGCGTGCGCACTGAGCTGGGCTGCAGGGATGCCAAAGGCCCTGGGCCTGCTCCAGTTTGGTCCTGGGGTTGGCTCTGCTTCCACAACAGAGGTTTCATCAGTAACAACATATGTCTTTCCTCCACAGATGAAGTAGAATTGCTCCCTTGGGAGATTTACTTCTTTGCATTTTAAACTCTGTGACTAACTTAAAAAAAATGGGGGCGGGGGCAGAGATCCCATTGACTCAAATTACAGTTTTCATTCTCCATCAACCTTCATAATATGGCAAATAGACTCTGTTACTTGATGTGCTGAAAAAGTAAGACATGGAGTATATTATGCAACTTCCTGCAACTCTAATTAAGATTCTTACCATTTTGAACCTGCAATATACACACGTTAAGCTCAGAAGAAAACAAAAATTAGAGCCTCTTTCAACATTATGCACAGGGGGCCATTAAGCTTTTCTGTATCCTCCTAGTAAGCATCCCTGCTGCAGTCTTCCTACAGGAATGCCACTGGGGGGTACTCTGGGCTCTGTGGGGGACGATGGCACCCTACTGAGCATGGCAGGAGTCTATAGAGGCTGGAATTTTCCTTAAATCGCCTCCATTCCTTCATCAGATTCAGCATACATACTAAGAGCCTTTCAATACAGCCCGCCTCTTGAATTATTTCTCTGCACAATTTGTGTGCATGGTTCAAGGAGCCCAAAAAGTTTTCCCAGATGTCATGAGGCTCTTGGCAGCCAATCAAGGGGCCTTTGCTTGGTAACATATTGGTATCAGCTACCTCCCTCTGTTGGGAAAACAATTTTCCTTATACAAAGTATTGTAACAGTCTGCAAGTCTCTCTCCTCCACTGGATTTTGAGTTCCTTATATTTTTGAGATCTGAGAATCTGACATATTCTAACACGGAACAACATACTTCCCCACCCCTACCCCCACTCAAAGTTGATGCTAAGTTACAGCTTATAGTTTATTTCTTTGAACAGATCAAGGTGCTTTGACATCTCTTTTCTCATTTGATCCTCATTGTCAGTCTGGCAATAAAACAGAAGATATTATGGTTTTCATTCTACTGATGAGGAATATGAAATTCATAAAAGGTGAAACCGAAATATCTCCACCACCAGGTAATGGTAAAGGCAGAATCTTACCATATTCACACTACCTCTAGAAACTATATTTGGTTTGGCAATGATTTCTCAAAACTTAATACCAAAATGTTGAACTTATTCTGTAGTTGTAAATAGCAGGAGACAGATATAATAGATACAATAAAATAGATATAAGATCAATCGTATTTCTTGTTCCTTTATATAAACAAAATTGCTAGTTGGTCTATATTTTATGCATCAACCAATTCTCATCTCAGCTAATTAATATGAAAAAAGGAAACTTATGGGCATGTTTGGTACCTTAAAAGCCAAAAGGAAAAAAAAAACCCACTGTTTCAAAAATAACTTCCTACAGTAAAAATCATATTACAAATGAAAAGTTAGCAAGAGTCCACAGAAAATAGATTGGCAGAAAATCTGAAGGACTGGCTTCTACTCCTGCTTGTCTGTTCCCAGGCCACTTAGCAGTTTTGTCTAATTGGGGTAGGGGTGGAGGGAAGCAACAACATTTAACATTTTCTCTGAAATTCCATTTCCTGGGGCGCCTGGGTGGCTCAGTCGGTTAAGTCTCTGCCTTTGGCTCAGGTCATGATCCCAGGGTCCTGGCATCGAGTCCCCGCATCAGGCGCCCTTCCCAGCAGGGAGTCTGCGGCTCCCCCTTCTTCTCGCTCATGCTCATGCTCTCTCTCATTATCTCTGTCTCTCTCAAATAAATAAAATATTTTTTATAAAAAATGAAATTCCATTTCCTAAGCTGGAAAACCAGTTGATACTCCCCCTATTTCCTAAGATTGTTGAGAGATCAGTAAAACAATATAGGAGTAAGTATTTGAAATATGCTAACACATTATGCAAATGGAAACTCCTTTAATTATTAACCCCCTGGATTCGGATCTGATTTGTTTTCAATTTTAACATTCCTCTACCAATTTTAACTCCACAGCTTAATGACACTTGGTATCATACAATTTTAAATATTTAAATTTTACCTAATTTAATCTAATATTTAACCTGAATTTCCCCCCACATGTTTTAAACCCATTACTTCTTGAAGTGTCTGTGTTGACTAATGAGAAAAATAGGTCCCTCTCCTCTCCATAACACCTCTTTATGCATCTGTAAACAGTTATCATGTGTCCCTTCTGCCTTCTCTTAAGATTGAACATTCTCGGGTCTCTCAGCCTTTTCTTAGAGGCCCCATTTTCAAAGCTCTTCATCATTTTTTGTTGCTCTCTTTTGAAACCTCTGGCAAATTTGCCTATGGTTTAAAAAGTGTGCCATCCCAAATGGAACATGGTACTCCTATCAAGGGCTAAGGATTGCCAAGCAGAGTCCAATAATCACATTATTTATTTTATCCTTGACAATTCTGCTAATGCAACACAAGGTAGCAATTGCCTTTTTTCTTTCTTTCTTCTTCTTCTTTTTTTTTTTTTTTTTAACAGCATCACACTATGGACTTCTTCTAAGATGTTAACTGGTGTAAATTAGAGCTCCTGAGGACAGGAATTAGTAAAATTAACTTACTAATCTTTCCTTTAGTCACATTACCTAGGGCAGCATTTCATAAATATTATGTGCTTAACAAATAGAGTGGTTTCATGAATCTTACTTGTACCTACAAATGGTAATATTTATTTATTTTTTGATTTGATGAAAAATATGATCCTTCATTTATGATTGAAACATATGGAGGAGTAGAAAATCCACAGCTGACTTCTGTGGGGTTATTAAAAAACACACAAACACAATAAAATTAGCCTTTTAAAGGCAAATAATTAGAATGACAGGTAAAGGAAATTTTTACTAAATTTTATTTACATAATACAGCTTTTCATTTACATGGAAGTTTCTGGAAACTCCACCAGAATACCAGAAACACAAACCATGAAACTAATGACCAATTAACTTAAAATCAATTACTGTATGTAATGTGATAGATGACCTTATGGAATTTAGCTGCACGGTCAAACTTGCTTAATACTTGCTTTTGTAGGACCAAATCTAGAGAAAATATGAAAGGATTTGGCAAGGTCAGTGACTACAACCCAGGAAGCCTTGATCTTCCATTGTATCTGCTGAGCAGAAAAAAAAATCCTACCTGCTGTTCTGACTGTCAAAATGCAAGCCAGGAACCCAGTAGCTATATCAGGACTTCCTTCGGGGGGAACTAGTAAATGAGAGCAAAAAACGTAATCTCATGCAGATCAGGGATTGGATTTAAAGGAATCTGAGGTAGTGATGATACCTTTTTATCCTGTAAGTATTATTAACATTTTATCGTATCAGACTGACTAAGAATCTGTTGCCACAATGTTACACAGTGAGAAAATATCAAGTGCATCAGTAACAATGTAGCTAATCTTCCTTAGCTATTCAGATGAGTAATAACCCATAGTTTTAAATACAGCCCTTTCAGAGGAGAGGGAAGAAAGATCAAGGAAAGAGCAAAAGATTCTCCTAGAATTTTAACCATCCCAGAATAAATTATGCATCCTGGACTACAGATTTTAAAAAATACTTGGCAAACATACTTTAGTATGGCTTTTCATTGAAAATATACAAAACCAAACTAACCAAAACACATTTCACTATAGCTTTAAGAATATCATTGGCTAAAATGAATACATATCTTTGGAGAATAAGCCCCAAGAAATTATGATTGCTCAGTAATTGAGTATGTATTAGAAATTTCCATTATACTAGAAATTTTAGAAAGGGTCTAAAAATTATAAACTATATTTTAAAAATAGTTTACTCAGGTAGCAGGACAAAGAGTTATAAATATGATACAATCCAACCACCAATTTCAGCTCTTCACCTACCTGACCACTGGTCAACCTTTTATACTAGTGACCATTATGGAATATTACAGAATTCATCAACCTTTCCTTGACTTTCAGGTAGGTCCTTTATCTGCATTTGAGCTATTCCTTCTTGGTTGTCTTTTACTATCCCGAATGCCTTCTATCCCCCCAAGGTCTATTCTTGACTGTAAGTCATTGAACGCATTCCCATGGCTTCAACTTCTTTTCACATGCTGGTGAATTCTTTTTAAGACTCTCTGGTTACATATTCAGACTCAAGCTACCTTGAACAGAAGAAGGAACTTATTATTCAAAGATAATGGTGTGTTCTGGAACTCAAGTCCAGGGACACGGCCCAGCCTAGGAAAGGTCTTTGCATAGGGAGTGAGAAAACCTTCAGGCATGTTCTCCTTCTACTTCTCTGTCTTCCTGTCTCTCTTTAACAGCTTTAGTTCTCTATTTCCTCCCACCCCACAGCAGTATACATAAAGGTTAAGTTCAAGAGATAAGATAGACTTATTGGTTAGTTCTGAATTCCAATTCCAAATTCCTATGAAAACTAGATCAGTTCCATTGGGTCAGGCATTCATACTTGTCCTAACAGTGATCAAGGGTCTATGTCACACATGTCCCTCCCTGGGGAAGGCAGAGGTAATGTGGTAAGATGGAGTAGTTGTGTGCAGACCAAGAGCTTAAAGGATGTCTGAATCAACCACCAAATCTATGTCTACAGCTCAAACTATTTTTTTTAAGGTTATGTCTTAATCTAGTATTTGAGGATTTTTTATCATTGTTGAGTGCTTAGCTTTGGCTATAGCACGCGACTGAGCAGAAAAATAGCAGTATACTATAATGGTTAAAAGTAGTCAAACAGCCATGGATTCTATTCTGCATAAGGCCTTTGAGATCAGGAAACAAGTCTACTAGATTCCAGCTAAAGTCTCATTGTTCATACAGTGTCTGGTGTACAAAACGCTACCAACAACAACAGCAAGAACAAAGTAAATGGAGAAATTAATCACTTTTGAAAACTAACCGACACTGCTAGCATCCTTTCCTGAGATGTGATGTTTAAAAAGCTTTCATTTCAGGGCGCCTGGGTGGCTCAATTGGTTAAGCGACTGCCTTCGGCTCAGGTCATGATCCTGGAGTCCCAGGATCGAGTTCCGCATCAGGCTCCCTGCTCGGCAGGGAGTCTGCTTCTCCCTCTCCCACTCCCCATTTGTGTTCCCTCTCTCGCTGTGTCTTTCTCTGTCAAATAAATAAATAAAATCTTAAAAAAAAAAAAAAGCTTTCATTTCATATACGCAGTTTAAATAAGTAGTAATCCTAAGTATATTGTCTTACACGTGCCCACAAAACAGAGATAATGTGGCATATTAGATACAAGGGAAAAAAAAGAAAACTCAAAATAAGATACTTGCTGGAACTTTTTAATGAGGCATTAACAACTCTGTAAATGAAAGTTCTAATTTGCACAGTTTTATGAAGCAAACAAGGAGAGAACAGCATCAGATTTGGCTGTTGCTTGTTGTCTCCACTCAACACATTTTAAGTGAGTGTCAAATTGATTTTGCAATAGTTAATTATATTTCTCTAATTTTTTGACTACTGAATTTATAAGTATGCAGAAGAAATCAGTTTTCAGCAAACTAGTTTTCTCAGTTAAACTTAATAGCATAGCACATTAACACCAATTACGCGAGCTATGAAAAATGCATGACGGAGGCGCAACAGAATCAAAGAACTGGTCAACTGCATATTCAAATGTGTATTTCATATTTTTGCTGATTAAATTTCTTCTTGTGATAAAATGCCTGAAAAATGGACAAACCACAGCTCTCTGCGTTCATAAAAATTTCTGTCCTAACGTCAATGAGATCAGAAGAAATCCCTTTCTGTAGAGGAAAAAAAAACTATTTTGTTGAAATTGTACAGATTCTTGCTGTCAGCATAGTTTAGTAAAAGTCATTTTCCTACGCTTTAAAGTATATAGTGGATACCAATTTATTTCAGTGAAATTTGCAGTGTTGAGCCTAATCTAAAGTATATACACTGCTTACATCTTTATCTAAAGGAGTTCAAGACCACGGGGCGCCTGAGTGGCTCAGTCGTTAAGCGTCTGCCTTCGGCTCAGGTCATGATCCCAGGGTCCTGGGATCAAGTCCCACATCGGGCTCCCTTCTGGGCAGGAAGCCTGCTTCTCCCTCCCCCACTCTCCCTGCTTGTGTTCCTGCTCTCACTATCTCTCTCTCTGTCAAATAAATAAATAAAATCTAAATAAAAATTAAAATTAAAAAAATAAAGGAGTTCAGGACCAGTAAGTTAAATAATATAAAAACTGGTTGATTTTTCTCTAAATAAAGTTAAAGCAATTTTCCATCACAATGTAGATCAATGGTTCTCATTATTGCAAGAATCACCTGGAGTTCTTTTTCTTTTACCCATTTTATTGAAGTATAAATTACATGCAATAAACTACATTCATTTAAAGGATACAGGTCAATAAATTTTGAAAGGTGTTACCTGTAAAACCACCACTATGATTATTACAAAATATTTCCATCATCCCCTCTTTCTCAGCCTCAAGGAATCATTTAACTTTTTGTTACAATAGTTCGTATTTTTTGAGAATTACCACTAAGTACTCTTCTGCCTTCTTTACTCAGCCTGTCAACAGAGATTGATCCATGTTGTTGTTTGTATCAGTAGTTTATTCCTTTGTACTGTTGAGGAGTATCCCATTGTATGGACATACCATAGTTTGTTTATCCATTCACCTATTGATGCTTATTTGTGTTGTTTCTAGTTTGGGGCCATGGTGAGTATAGCTATGAATATTTATGTGCATGCCTTTTGTACAGACAAATTCTTTCATTTCTCTTAGACAAATACCCCTGAGAGGAATGGCTGGGTCATATAGTACGTGCATGCTGAACTGAGTCCATATTGAGATCTTGTCAAAATGCAAATTTCTAGCTATTTCCCCAGCAATTAGGATCTGTGGTAGAATTCAGAATTTGCTTTTGTTTTTTTTTTTTAACCCCTTATTCGGGCTAATTCTTATAAAGAAGGTCTCCTAACATTTTGTGAGACATTCTGTTGACAAACTAACAGATGATTGAATGAAATGGTCACTTTTAATCAGTCAATCTATAAAAAGTATATGCACAATCTTAGTAAAAATATCAGTTTAATTTAGCAAACCCTTAGTAAAAGCATACTTGGCATCAGCCCCCAGCCTGCAGAGTGATCTTATAAAAATGGTAAAATTAAGTTCAAAATCCTAAATATGGTGGTCCGAAAAGTACAAGATTGGCCCCTCCTTCTTGTATTTCAACCTCATCAAATACCATTCTTTCCTTGCTTTTTGTGCTCTGGCTATATTGGATTCTTCCAGTTTTGCTTGTTTGTTCATGTTTGTTTTTTCATACACCATGTTATCTCCCATACCAAGGCACTTATGCATGCCATTTTCTCTACCTGAGGTGCTCTACTTGTGTTTCTTGCCTAGCCACCTCAAACTGCATTTTTTAGATGATAAAACTCTTCCTTTGGGAGGACTTCATGAATTTTCCAGAGTGGGTTAAATGCTCCTGTTATCTGTTATGAGTTTTCTACATCTTACTTTTGGACTCCACATACTTGAAATCTTTTTTTTTTTTTTTTGGCAACTTTTCAAATTGAAGTATAACTTAACAATAAAGTGGACACATTATCAGGGCATATTTTGGTGGACATTTACAAAGTAAACACACATCTAAACACCTCTCAGAACAATGTATAGAATAATTCCACAACCTCAGGAACCTCCTTTTTCTCTTCCTTTTAGTTATTACCCCTTCTTATCCTATTACCACTGATCCATTTCTCTATTTTTGAAACTTACATAAATGGAATACTAGATTCTTTTGTTTCTAGCTTCTTTCACCCAGTGGTAGATCATGAGATTTATCCATGTTGTGTGAAGCAATAGTTGGTTCATTTTTACTTGGTCCTATTTCTTGGTATTCCTGGTAATTTTGGATTGAATATAAGATATCATGTATAAAAAATTATAGACTCTTGTTGATGTTATCTCCTTTTAGCAAATATTGAAATATTTTTGGCAGGCAGATAACCTTTATCCTATCAGAAGTTGAGATGGGTTGAGGCTTTACTTCAGGCTTTGAGAAGACCCGTCTGTTTCTGGTTTACTCTTACTGATAGGATTTCAATGGATAGCCTGGCATATTTACCAGACCCTTCCTTCTTGGTAGGCCCTGAACTCTAATTTCTAGTCTCTCAAGCCATGCTTTCATTTTCCTAAGACTATGCAATCTGGGAACTAGCAAATAAAACAGAAAGAAAAAGCAAAGATAAATTAAAGTCTCACCTAAATGGTTTTCCTTATTTCTCGGGTCTTAATCTCCCATGTCCATGCAGTCCTAGTTACTCAGTAATGTCTTTGAACAATCATATTTTTAAGAAATTCTATCCAGTTTCTTTTCTTTTTTTCTTTCAGCATGAGGATTTTTTGATATCCTTCGCAGCTGAAAACAGCTCTGTCTCTCATAGCTGGAGACATAAATCACTTATAATTATCTAATTACATGTTTGAAGCATGATTTCACTGCAAGACTTTAAGCTCCCTAAGGTTAGGTGCTCTACCTGTTTTGCTCAATACTCTTTCTAAAACACCAATTATAGCATCTGGCAAATGGGGTGAAATTGAGAAAAATCTGCATATGGGCTGATAAAATGATTGAGTTCTTTCATCTAAACGTAGATAGAGAAAGCAGAGCCAAAAGTCTTGAAAAACAGCTCGCAGAAAATTGCAGGGGGAACCTAGTGAGATATATTGGGTTTCTTCATATTTTTAAAAGGATATAATGGTGCCATTACTATTTAGGGGCACATAGGGTGGGGATTAGGAAAAGTTTCATTTTGAAAATTATTGATAATCTTGAAGAAAGCATTTCAAATGAAGAAGTGGGAGGAAAAAAAGTAAGTGACCGATGGAGGAGTGATTGGTAGTGAGGAAATGAACATGCAGAGCGTCTTAGTTTTTAAGAAGACTGGATTATGAATAGATTTACAAGTACATGTTAAAATGTAAAGGTAGCCACCAGACACGCAGAAATAAGATGTAGAGCATTTAAGTCTCTTGATAAAGGAGAGAGGCGACTAAAAACACAAAGGTCAGAAGTTCATAGATTGAATAAAATGAAGTCTCAGAGATATGTAGTGAAGAGAAGTTATAAAGGAGTAGAGTCAAGATTTATGTGGTTTAGGCACATAAAATACATATATGAATGGAAAGGCACATGATGTGAAAATCCTGAATGAAAAAACTGTCAGCCATAAATGCATGTATAACAATGACCACAAATATATTGTGTGCCAATCCTTTACGGTGATTCCTGCACTGAAACCTTACAGTAATCCATTTTACGGATGAAGACACTGAGCGATGGGGCTGGGAAGGGATTCATGCCAAGTTGCACACTGCATGGTGGGGAAGCCAGATTTTAAACATGGGAAGTCTGACTTCAGAACCTGCTCTTCGCACTGCCGTCACTACTGTCTTCCTTCTGCACTATAGTGAACACCAGCATCAATACGTCCATTGCCCTTGAAATAGGACTCAATCAGTTTGATGCTGTTCATCCATCCATAGCATTGATCACTGTTGTTTATAAAGCACTTTCGAGATTAAAAGTGCTTTTTATTGTACTCTATATGTTTATTATGACTGTCATCTTAAACCTATTGCAATAAGCCCTAATGATATGTATAGGTAAAATTATCAAAATATTCATTAACCTCAAAATTTAATAAGCCTACGGAGATCCTGTATCTAAGAGATGTGCAACACCTCGTTTCCAACAACACATTGTGAGGGCTATAGGGCAGAGAACAACTCCTATAGAGCACTCTAGCTATAACAATTGATGCAGAAGGAATTCCACCTTATCTGATAACTAAGGACCCATTAGTAACAATTTCTCCTTGTCTCAAGTACTATATAGCTTAACACATACTTTCTTACACATCGTAGGCCAATAGAGGCTAAACAAATTGAGTTATCCCTCTAGGCTATCACAACTTCCAACAGGGTAGCTTTAAAAATTATGTAATATATTCTAATGCACAGGGAATCTTACCATTAATTCATTCTTGTAGCTAAGCAATCTTTCTTACAGATTTTCCTTTTTTTATCTAACTCATTTAGCTAATTCTTTATTCAACAAACATTTATTGAACATCTGGTCCTATGCTGTGCAAGGACAAATGTTGTAACAGAAGAAAACAGTCATCAGTTCAGTTGGCTTGGGATCCAGGTAAGTGAACAAGCCATTCTAATAGAGTGTGGTAGGGATTAAAATAGAGACATTCTCGTTTTCTGTGGTAGGATAGAGGAGAGGCCGCTAAGCTAGATTTGGCACTGGGGCGAAGGGGAGGCTATTTGGAGGAACAGCTCAGCTGACACTTTAATGATGGGTAGGAATTAGCCCAGTGAAAGGAAGGAGAAGCATTTGCAAGTAAGGGAGGGCATTGCAGGCAAAAGCATGGATTGAAGACCCAGGCATCTAAGACAGCAAGGCACATTCAAACAGCAGGGACTGAAAGGCAGTCATAGAGCCAAGAGGAAACCAGGAGGTATATGGATGGAAAAATGAGGCTGGAAAGGTAAGCAGAAGAGTTCATGCAGGGCATCTCGATGTTGGAAACTACTGAAAAGTTTAAAGCAAGAAAATGGCAAGACAGCTCATTAGTTAGAAAAACAGCCTAGATAAGAGTGAAACTGTTGGTATGGAGACCCACAACAGAGACCCAGATTAGGGAGTAGCTATAGGACCAGTGGATGGTTCCAAGAGATATATCGGAGGAAGAATGGCCAGAGAAGGAACAATGGATGAAATGTCAGAAAGGGAGTGAGAAATTATATTCAAGAAACTTCCCTGGTTTCTATCTCAGGCAATTAGTAATATTCACTTTGGTAGATACAGTGGTAAGCACAGAAGAAGGAATGGATTTCCGGGGAGAAAAATGAAGGAAGCAGAAGCCAAGAAAGAGGCATCTGCATTCTTTTTCAATTTTCTGCCTGTTTGGGAGGGAAGATTATTATATCATTCATTCCCACAAATTTCCCACAAGTCCCTATCTTTCCTTTACAAAATTCTCCCAGGACTCCCTTTGTTTGTGAGGATGACATGGCCACCATTACCAGAGATGACTTAGGTGACCTGAATGTCTATAAGGGTGCTTGTCCCCCTCCTTCCTCCTTATGACTCTTTTTTTGCACTTAAGTTCAAAGGACTTCCAAACTGAGGCTGCTCCTCAGTCAAGAAAATCTACGTAACTGAGTTTCCCTCCTTTTAAAAAAAAAAAAAAAAAAAAAAAAGCTTTGAGAGAGAGAGCACACACATGTGTAAGCATGGTGGGAGAGGGGCAGAAGGAGAGGGAGAGAGAATCTCAAGCAGACTCCCCGCTGAACTCCGAGCCCTACCCAGGGCTTGATCCCGTGACCCTGAGATCATGACCTGAGCTGAAGTCAAGAGTCAGATGCTTCACTGACGGAGCCTCCCAGGTGCCCCCTGAGTTTCCCTTCTTGAATCTCCAAACACCTGAGGACTATGTTTATGAGCTTCCTTCAATGTGTAGAACTTAAATGTGGCCTGCATAATTGCACTTCATATTGCCCCACTCAAATGGAATGCCTGGTGCATGATTTCATAAGACATTTCTTCAGAATATTAGAACATAGTTTTGAAAGATATGGCATTTTGGCATTGATATTATTTGAAATCTAATCTGAGTAGAAATGAAATTAATCTATACTCTCCTGTGGGTGTTATATTTATCCCAACAGACATAACAGTAAGTATAGATCTTTAAATATCTTTAATTTTTTTCCAAAAAATATATATAAAATAATTCATTTTATTTGATTGTTTCATAGGGGCTAGTTTCTCTATCATTGCTGACCATTATGATTCTTTTTCTGCTCACAGTTCCTCTTTCTACCTATTTAAGGATGAAAAGAAAACTAAAATTAATCTCTATTATATTGATGCTGAATGTCATTAAGAGATGGAGAATTTTTTTTTCTTCAGCAAAGAAGCTTCGGGAAGTTTTTTAGATGGCTAACATATCGTAAGAAAAAGACATTGGACAATTTATGTAGGTAAATGTGAGACCACATAGAAAACCTGAGGACATAGTGGACATGGGGTGTTTGAGAATGTAGTGTGAGAATGTGGGAACAAATGTGCACTGTGTATAGCAGGTGACCATATATTTTGGTGCGATTGTAACAGAGAAGGAAAATGCAGACCCTTAAAGCTGGTTCAAAGAGTTATCAACTAACAGAAACAGTTTGCACCAAATGTAAGTATTATTCTATCCTGTTGGCATGATCAGTGCTGACTTGGCTTACTGAACACATAAATCCCTCTTGGGAAAACCCAGATACTGTTTCAAGATATTTTCATTTATTAAACATTACTGTCTATTCTGTTGTGTTAGTTCTCTCCTGTTTCTTTTACCTGAGCTAACCTGTACTCATCTTTAGGGTTTTGCTTTGTTTTAAGATTTAATGTATTTATTTGAGAGAGAGAATGAGAGAGAGAGAGAGGATGAGCAGGGAGAGGGGCAGAAGGGAAGCTGACTCCCTGCTAAGCAGGGAGCCCAATGCGGGGCTCCATCCCAGGACTCCCAGATCATGACCTGAGTGGAAGGCAGATGCTTAACCGACTGAGCCACCCAGGCACCTGATCTTTAGGGTTCTTGGCATTAGGCAGAAGAAAGAAAAATGCACTGTTAAAGATGAAATTATATATTAATTTAAGAAACTAAGACTAGACTCTTAACCAAAAATAGGCAAACTATCAACATGACGTCTGTTCTTGCAAATAAAGTGTTTTTACCCAAAAAACTAGACTATCCTTATGTGTTTCTATATCACCTATGGCTGTTTTCATACCACCATGGCAAGTTGAGGCATTGGGACAGAGACCTCATGTCTTGCAAGCAGACAATATTTAATGTCTGGACATTTACAGATTGACACTGCACAAGTTAAAAGGGTGGAGGGAGGGTTCTTCATGCAAAGAGAAACTTACAATTTCATTCAATTTGACCAGTGGAGCAAGACCAAACTGGTAAAAGAAAAAGTCATGTGCTGTGATGATTCTTTTGTGAAATCAGAGCTAAAATTCGAAAGTGAACCTGAAATGACTCCCACACAAAACCCACCATTAACATTTCAAACACAAGGGGACATGATGGAAATAGGCTTCAAAATGTGTCACTTTAAAAAATACAAGGGTTAAGACACATGCAGTCATAAATTGGCCTTGATGATGAATTTGGCGAATGGGGAGAAACATGGTCCTTTCCCCTCCAGCGATGTTATCATTACACATCTCCACGAAAGACGGCAAAACAAAACAATTTTAACCCTTACTTCTTAATATCCCTCATCACCATGGGTTAGTCTGACTTCTGTGATTCTCAAAAGATAGGCATTTGGATCCTTGTCCCTACCAGTCCATACAGATACACTCAACCAGACATTCACACTCTCTTCTGATTCTGTCACAACCAGAAACACACCAGGAGCTTCTTTCTTCCCCAAGAGCCACTTCTCTACTTTGGTCCCAAGTTCCATGTTTACTCTTGCCTTTATTTTTCCGTATCATTACTGCCTGTTCATCAAACTGCTAGGCCATATAGTCAATTCATGTATTTGTTTTTCAATAACTACGACTAAGATCTAACATCAAAGGTAAAATAAAACTTGTGATTTAAATCTGCCTTGTAAGGACTTGGCATTTTATTTAGTTTGTTGTTTTTGTTGTTGTTGCTGTTTTGTTTGTTTTTTAAGCACTTTCTGGCAAAAGGACTTGCTCTCAGTCAGAGGACAACAAATATTGGGTACCAAGGGTGTTGAAGGTCAGAATTAATATGCTTTTACTAATGAGTCTATCTGATGTTTTCCCTGCTTGCACCTTCCCTATAACTGCGTATAATCAGCTTTCCTTTAATGAAGTGTTTAAAGGTCCCAGCTCACTAGAAATAATAAATAATAATAAAGCATATATATCATAAAGTAAAAAAAATATAAAATACATGCTTTTAAGGAATATTGATTCAGGGAGTTGCATTTCTCTTTTCATAGGTCGGTCATTAATTGCATTTCTGTTTCCTAAAGCATTCAAGTTCAGTCATTTTGGGGAAGGCAAATACTAGGAGACAAAAATGTATGACAATCATTTAGTGTCCTTGAACAGCATTATTATGAAGAAAGTGTACAGAGTTCTCATCTGCAAGATATTCAACATCAGTAATCACATTTCTCGTGAAGACAAATAAAAGGGAATTACATCCAGGTGCACATGTATGCTCATCTCCCCAGTGGTTTGCTACAAAGATCTCCCCAAAGGCAGTCCCTGATTTCTGGGCAGGGTCACCGTAAAGGCAGTTTAAAAGGCTGGTGTGATTGGCATCTGGATACTACAATCGTCAAATCTCCCCCCAAATGATCATGGACCTGTTTTCGCTAATAGGAAGAAAAAGTGACAAGGAGAGAGAGGGTCACCTTTGGAATGCCAATCTGAGCGGTAGTTTAGTTCGCTGTTTTTACCAGGATCCTTTGGATTACTTGCGTTACATGGAAAGGACTAAATTCTTTGTATAAATCAAGTGGATTTACTCTGCATTCCTGAAAAAAATGAGCAATATTTTTTTTCCCTCTGAAGACACAATGATCACCCTGTCCAGCTGCAGTAGGGAATGTTCTATTTGTTACTCCTGTTCTGGAAGGAGAAAGTACTGTTAACCCCATGTGACCAGAAGAATATTTTACAATGAGTGTTTACATTATTTTCTAGATACAATATTATGAACTTCTATTGAATTTGCTGCTTCTTTTTATGCTCCAACATAACCCAAGAATTGTATATCCATTTCTATATCAAGTATTTCTCTCCATATCATTTGAATTACCCCTTAAATTGTAAACATATTATATGAAAAAAATCAACTGAACAATTTACTTGAAAATCTAGTTGTTTTTAAACTCACAGCAATAGCCTCTATTTTGACTTTTTGAAGCTATGTAAATATGCTATATTCACTGATTGGAATTTTAGAAGTTAGAGGCATTGGTCATTTAGTGCAATCCTCAATTTAATAAATGAGTATGATTAGACCCACAGAAAAATCACTTATCCAATGTTTCAATACTAGGTAGATTAATTTAACTATTTTTAATAACAAAATTAAATAACACGTTTTAATATAGAAGCTGCATATTACTCATACCCTAAATAGAACATTTAGGTACACACATCTTACATTACACGTAACAGCAGATGAGTTAAGAGAATATTGATTTTAGAAATTTCAGAAGACTCTTAGAAAAGCTCCTGTCTCATAGTAAACACTTAACAAACATTTGTTAAATGACTAACAGTTAATAGCTAAAGTTTAATGTCTTCTAAGTAATCTGTGTGATAGACACTGTGCAGGGTTCGCAAGGTGGGCTATTGCCTTTCATCCTCACCTACTTCTAGACATGAGTATTGTAAGCAGTATTATTATGCCAATTTTAAAGAAAAGGAAACAAAGGCACAAAAACGATTAAGTGGTTTGTCTATAAACAATGGGGCCTAGATCTGAAACTTATTAGTCTGCTCCCAAAACACTCACTCCTAATTATAGAGAAGTGGGGAAATTAATACCTGATCTTAAATTTAAACTGTGATGTAAATGACTGATAATATACCCTTCCTGAAGATTAGATTTTTGAAAGAACACTTGTAGCCAAAAGGAAAAGGGACCAAAAACAGATCCTGAGAAAGCTGTATCTGGTGAATTGTTCTGTCCAGAGGTCAATTTTGATAGAGTTCATTTACAATATAAAGCTAAGTAATTTATGATATTAAGCAACATGTTAGAACATATACTCATATTTTTGAATTGTTTTCATTATATCATATGAGATAAAAACATTTAAAGCAAATATGAAGAGGGGTGAGTTATATAGGAGATTCCCTTCTTGAACTGTAATACTGAGATTGTTTATATTGAGACTTTCAATACATTGTTCATGACTATGGAACATGCTATGAGTGTATTTATAAGTCTTGTCATCAATGGGTGAAATCTAATTTCTTATATCTATATATAACATGTACAGTAATATATATTACTGTATATTTTGTCTTTGAATATTATTTGATATCTCCATTCATATTTCAGGAATCCTTTTAGTTAGAGTTTGATATTTTAAAATGAATAATTCAAAATAAAAGCAGATCTTAGCTCTTATAATTATTCACTTATTAAATATAAATAATCATTTTAGAGATTTCTAAAATTTACTCTTTAAATTTGCCAGAATATAAAAGAACTGCATGAAATATATAGAAATGTGAGTTGATAGCACCATTTGCATATAGCATTTCAGGTCATTTAAAATAATTTCATTCAGACATTAAGCATCAAGCTTCTAGGAACATTCTGGAATCAATTGCTATGGAAAGAAAAGTGATCCCTAGATGGCTTTGGGGATGCAAGCAAATAAATAAGGCCAACCCTATTTACTATTCATACCTGAAAAGCCAACAACTTAGAGACAAATCCAAAAAAGTTTCGTGGTGTTAGGTAAGGAATAGCTGAGTGATAATTATTTTACCTCCCATCCTTATTGATTAATTTTAGATACTTCTTATTCTACAACTCCCAAAGAACTGTCCATGTCATATGCGCCTTCCCTCCTTGGCAAAGCATCAGCATTTGAATCAGAAGCTTCCAATTCACATTTCAACCCTGAACTTGAGTAGCTATGGTACCTGAGTCTCACTTCCTCTGTACCCAGAGGGTAAAATTTCCTACCTACAAGCTTGTAGAGGGATTGAATTAAATAATAATTAAGTAAAACAAGCGGAAGATGCTAATTATACAAGTACCTCTCTGCTTAGGAAAGATGCAAGCATATTTGAGAGAGCTATTGCACTGGTTTTGCAAACTTGTCCTAGCTTATTAATTGGGTAAACTTCATTTAACCATGGCTCAGCTCAATACAATTATTCAACCAACCCTGCCAGTTGAACCAAAGGGTCAAACCAATGAATTGATGCAGACCCTGTTTAAAAGTTAAAGAGAACCTTAAAAGTAAGGCAAAGCTGCTAATAAAAAGGAGCTAGTAATGCCCCAGAACGTGCCTGAATGCAGAAGAACATCTTATTCTCTGGGAATCACCAAACCTCCAGGGAGCAGTTCAAGCCAAAATTGTGATCTCCCCGCCTTGTCCTTCAAATGATGTGTACTCCAAACACATTTTCTATGCAGCTGGAGGCTTTGTTATAGACAGAAGGATCTTGCTTAGTGAGGCCGGTGTTTATGGCCTAACTTTTTTAAAGAGGAATTTGGAAAACTTCCCAGATGCTACATCTGCCCCTAGCCCTTGCACCTCAGAGTATAAGGCTGGCTAGGGAGAGCGTGAAGATGACTAAATTTATTAACGGTGGATGGGCCACTCTATCTTTCACTGCAACAACAGTAGGTGATCCCATCAAAAATCTGTCTACTGGCTAGCCAGCAAATCCGAGCGGACATGCTTGCAGCAGATACACTCCGCTTAATGGAAACAAATGTTGTTTCCTTGAAGAAACACACTGCAAGCCAAATGTTGGACCAGGAAGGCAATTTCTACTTCCATTTGAGCAAAGGCTTTTCAACTTTGTATCTATAGGCTTTTTAACTTCTTTTTCCACATTACCTATTTTTTCTTTCTTTTCCTTCCTTTCTTTGACATTTACGAATATTAAGCAGAAGTTGAACACTTCATGATTGCTTAGTGGTCGAATATCTAATACTCAGTGGGGATTTTGAGGCACCAGGCCACTAGGTAAGCAGGCATTCGCCTCAATATATCTCTGCTAGGACATCATTCATTACAAATGTGCATCAGCAGCCAGCCTCACTTCAGAGCAAACTATTTACTATTTTAAATAAAAATAAAGCAATAATATTTGAGCCACATTTTATAGCTCAAATTCCACTTCATCGTCCTCAACACATGCAACATTTTCAAGACTATTTGCTCCAAAATGACTTTCTCCAGGATCGAATGAATATCGTTATGAGTTTGCAGAATCATATGTATCTTATATTTTGTACATTTTTTTAAAAATTAGGAAAGGGACGTATGCAACATAAATAGTTCCAGTTTTCTGCAATTACAGTGAAATAGTGCTTTTAGAAACTCGAATTTGGAAAGGTAACAGGACTTCTGGAGTACTGTAGGACCAGCAAGACCAGGAGTTGGGTGAGACAAATGAGGCAAGTTTATAGAGCCCTGCAAGTGAGGGATAGAGCCTGTCTTCATTGAAAATTTTGGCATTTTAGTGGGGAATTTTTTTTTTTAAAGATTTTTATTTATTTATTTGACAGAGAGAGAGACAGCGAGAGCAGGAACACAAGCAGCGGGAGTAGGAGAGGGAGAAGCAGGCTTCCTGCCGAGCAGGGAGCCCGATGTGGGACTCGATCCCAGGACCCTGGGATCACGACCAGAGCCGAAGGCAGACGCTTAACGATTGAGCCACCCAGGTGCCCTATTGGGGAATTTTTTGGCATTGATTTTCATTTTTAAAAATATATCATATGAAAATACTATTTTTGTTGATTTCTGAGGTGTTGTGTGTGTGTGTGTGTGTGTACCTGAAGCAAGCACCTCACTTACCCATACTGCCAACATATCCATAGAAGGTACGTTTCCCCAAAATTAGTTTTTCCCATAATGTTCTCCAAAAAAACCTACTGATAGTTTTTTGCTTAAAAAAAGTGACAAATAAGGATCAGGCATACTAAGCTAAGCAAAGTTAGCTTTCTTATAATTGCTTTTAGAGGTTTTAATAACCTGATGTATACTGAGAATCTCCCCAGCACAGGGCATTTCTCAAACTCATCTGCCTACAGAAGTCTTTTTCTATAGAGTAGGTAAAGTAGTCTGAGGAATACATTCTGGTAAATGGTGTCCGAGAGTCATTTCCAGCATATACTTTGATATAATAAGGCTACCTTCCCACATCTATATTTTTCTTTTCTTTCTTCTACTTACCCACATCTCCCCACACAGAATACTAAAAATATGGACAAGTTGACACATCAAGATGAAGTTATACAAGGTCTGAATTAGTATTTCTGTGAACAGGCATAGTAAAAATTCACTCTGAAGGGATATCAAAATAACAAGAAACACCTTGGCGCTTAGCGCCTCTTCAACAGAGTGATGTCAAAAACACTTACCGGTAAAGTCCGTATTGACTGGGTGTGTGGAACTGGGAAATTTATAATATCCATTCCCTATGAAACGAATTCCTTTCATCATCATGGCCGTGGGAGCTGGGAGAGATGACTCTCTTCTTTCCAGCTGATACACAGGAGAAGGTCCATTGAGTTCTTCAGGTGGGAGCCATCTAACATGGATGGTTGTGCTGTTGATTCCTTCCACCACAGGAGGTTTCAGTTGGGTTGGTGCTAAATGTCAAAAACACTTGTTACATTCAAGAACTTAGCATCTATCTCTAGACACAGTTATTCACACACAGGTACACATGCACTTGTGTACATCATACTCGAGATCAAATCAGTTGTGGTCTCAAGTCTTTACATGGCTCTAGGAACTGAAGACACAATAGAGTTTATCTTAAATGTGACTAAACACCATGAAAAAATAGGTACCATAAAAGTTTGAGGATTAAACAAAATTGCCTCTTGCAGATAATTTCTCTATTCTTTCTCACTCAGGAAAAGACACTTCACATTATAGTCTGTTGACTAAAGTCTGTTGACCCAGATTCCCTTTACCAAGCTGATACCACAATGGTGCAATGTATCTGTCTCTAATGGCTCGTGGTTGCTCCCTTTTCTGGAAAATTCCCTTGCCTGAGTGGACACTATCTCACCCAGAAGCTACAAGATCCCTCATGAAACCTGCAGTCTGTGACTAGCCGTGACTACCGCGGTGATTACTGATCACAAAGGGCAGAGCCCCTCGTCTTAACATGGTTCAACTTATGGCCGTAATTCACAGAGGCCAACAAAGTAAAGGAAATGATTGAAATGGTCTAATTCGTGAGACGAGAGAGTGTGGGGTCTGAAAAGAACCCGGCCACGGTGAGTAGTCACTAATTCATGCCAGCCAATGGATAATGCAGGAACGATGACCCAAAGTTGACAGATCTTTTACTTTGTTAACCATAGTCATTTATGTGTAATTTTTCTGATTTTTGAAGCTTAGCAACTGGTTTAAATGAAAACAAACAAATAAGCAAAACCACTCTGAAAGCCCAACAGAGCATCCACAAGAAGAAAAGGAGCCTGTGAGCTCAGGGGTTTATGAACTCCGGTCCAGGTTCAACAGACTCAGGGCAGCCCCCTGTGCCCTAAAATGACCACAATACCTCCCGGTCCTGTGCCTAGCAGCAGTGAATGCCCAGTGCCCAAGCACACACTGAGGCCTTGGCATACTTCGAGGTCCTGGGACCCTGGTAATTCTCTGGAGGCTTCTGGGAAACTCCAGGAATGAGTAACAGAAATAGAGATTTTCCCGACAACCTGCTGGAAAGGGGGTCAGGGTAACAACTGAGTTAATAAAAATAAAGTTTTGTTTTGATTTTTCTTCTTTTATTTTTATTTAATTTCAAGTTAGTTAACATATGGTATATTATTAGTTTCAGGGGTAGAATTTAACAATTCATCAGTTGCATATAACACCCAGTGCTCATTACATCAAGTGCCATCCTGATTTTTCTTCTTAAACAGTTGAGTGTGTAGGCTGCGATTCATCCCCACTCAGTGGTTTGGCTGGATTTGAGAGGTACCATCAAAGAAAGGAACAAATGTTATTATCACCAAGCCTACTTTCTCAGGGTCTAAACCAAAGCTGTGGGCTCTTAATTTACACCTTTGTTAATATAGCCTTCTGCATACACAAAGTCTTTCCCTGTTTCAATAAACATAAATTAAATTGATATGAATACAAGAATTGATATCCTTAAACCATGAAAGACAATTCACCTTAAAACAGCTTAGAACAAGTACTATCTGTTACTTTCTAGAAAGCTCGGCCAGCTTTCCAAAGAGAAACAATTAATTGTGATTCTATTTTAACTTTTCGTAAAGTAGAGGGCACTGAGCAAAATGTTCATCAACTTAGAAAGATAATTAACAATTCTGTTCATCTTCTGCCACTACAAACCATGTGATGTTTTTATTTTTATATATGTATGGATCTGTAAATTTTATGCATGATTTCCTTTAGCATTCCTTGCCAAAAATAGTAAATGGTGGGTTCTCAAAGATTTCACTCTACAAGCTATGCCCCATCTTCAATATAATCCAAAACAAAATAAAGAGCTGACCATCTAGAAATTTCTCTCCCCTCAAGTTTCTCTTCAGTGTTTGGAATTCCATTCCTGCATTAAAATTTAAGCATTGGCTACGAGCTTAACAGGGGAAGAAGGATTGTCAAAAATTTTGAGTCCTGGGTTCAGGGAAGCAATGGAGGACCAATTACATAATTTTTTATTATCTAAAATTTGCTATTTAAAAGCACAAAAGAAGGGTGCCTGGATGGCTCAGTCAGTTGAGCATCCAACAATTGATTTCGGCTCAGGTCATGATCTCAGGGTTGTGAGATCGAGCCCCACATTGGGCTCCACACTCATTGTGGTGTCTGCTTGAGATGTCCTCTCTCCCTCTCCCTCTGCCCCTCCCCCCAGCTCTCTCTCTCAAGTAAATAAATAAACCCTTTAAATAAATAAAAGCACAAAAGAGGGATTTTGAACTCTTCTATTTTCTATATTCCACATAGGATTCCCTAGGGTTCTGGGACAAAAGGATTTGACATTTTAATTTGAAGAATACCATCTATTCCAATGATATCTAATGGAACTTTCTCTAATGATGGAAATGTTCTAGATCCATGTTGTCTAATATGGTAGGCATTAGCCACATATGGATAGTTAGCACTTGATATGTGGTTAATGAGACTGAGGAATGGAAGTTTACATTTTATTTAATCTTAATTAATTTTATTTTAAGTTTAAATAGTCATAAATGGCTATCATGGCTACCATACTGGATAGCAAAGATCTAGAGAATCACAAACTATACATTTTTGGTGCGTTGAGAATAGGATTTCCATTTTAACTAAATATTTAGAGAAATTAAGAATATACCTCCTGTACTTCTAAAGAACTAAAGAGTTTTATCCTTGTTTTTTTTTTAAGATTTTATTTATTTATTTGAGAGAGAGAGAATGAGAGACAGAGAGCATGAGAGGGAGGAGGGTCAGAGGGAGAAGCAGACTCCCCGCTGAGCAGGGAGCCCGATGCGGGACTTGATCCTGGGACTCCAGGATCATGACCTGAGCCGAAGGCAGTCGCTTAACCAACTGAGCCACCCAGGCGCCCAGAATTTTATCCTTGTTTAAAAGTAGCCTCTTCTTCAAAGTCCCATTTGCTTGACATTTGGTATTCCTTTTCTCCAACCACCCAGCTCGTTAGGGATAATGGTGAGGTTTTGTACCACTATGGTATTCAGAACCCCTTACCCCATTGATAGCATAATCCAAAATTCACTTCTTAATCAGGAATATAAATTCAGAGTCAAACAAAACAAAAGGAATTCCAGCAACTCAACAGCTTTTTAAAAAATATCTCCTAAAAGTGAGAGTGCACTTTTTTTTTAATTTGGCAAAATGATTATGATCAATAAGGGCACTTTCACTGAGACTCCACTACAATTAATGTTGACTGTTTAAGTTCTAACAAGTAGTGGAACACTTCTAAATTCACAGGGGAATTATTCCACCAAGCAATTAGACTATTCTTAGGAAGTCAACTACAGAGAACGAGTCAAATTAGAGTATATTTTTTTATTCTCTTGCTTAAAAAAAACCAAACAACCTTCCAGCTGGTATGTTGTAGTTTCACTTGGAGGATTCAACCCAGCCTGTTTGAAAGGGTGAGCACCCTACTGAGTCATTATCTTCAGAGTTCCCTTAAGACCAGAGGAGGAATTTTCAATCAATTAAACTAGACTGGTCACACACACACACACACACACACAAGTGATGAAAAGAAAAATAGATATTCCTGAACTATTAAACACACTCACACAAATACAGACTCACTAAGAGAAAGGAGGTATAAAGGATTATTTTTTGGACTATCAAAGTAAAGGAATTATAGCTATAACTTTGTTAATCACAAAACAGTGAATTAAGAGACAACACAGAATAACTGAAAGGACTCTGCAGACTTTCAGAGATTATATTTTACTTTTTAATTTCCAATTCTGCATGACTTAGAAAAATCACTTTAAACTTATATATGCCTCAGTTTTCCCATCTACAACATGAGGATAAGTTTTCATAGAATACCTTGACAATAACTGCTTTTAAAAATAATATATATGTATATATATATATATATATATGTTGGCTAAACACATAATAATAAAAAAAGAAAACACACACACACACACACACACACACACACACACATATATATAATTGTATTAGGTTTTACAAAGCAAATTTCTAAACAAATCCAAGGCACTATTATTAGCCAATAACATCTTTCATATTACATATTATAAAAGGATATAATTCATCTACATTCAAAATCCATATTTACTCAGAAAATCCTCTTATAGCTGTAAAGCAGAAAATAGATCTTCAATATCCATCATTTCAAGGAATAACAACATACAGTGTTTCTACTTAGAATAAAATTACAATGTTTTTGTATTTTTCTGCAACTTCTTTGTCTCCAGTTCCCAGCCTAGCTTCTCTATTTATAAATATTCTTTTATTTATCTACTATCTCTGATAATAGGCATTCTTCTTTATGCTGCATTTATTACTTTATAATCTAATTAATAGCATATCATAATGCATAAATTTACATGTGCAAAATTTATGTAGTGTGGAGTTTGAGTGTCATAGGATAAGAACGGAAGGCTAAATGAGCAGAAGCTCTCGTTGATGGCAGCTCTTTAAAATCAAATCTCTTTGTTTTCAAGCAAGAGTTTGTTGCCTATGAACACTGCACAGCAGTGTAATACCTTAAAACATTGTCAACTTTCTATTACAAAGACAGGAATCCAAGAATGAACGGGCTTTTTATGTTTCCGGCCTATGTGGGGAGCAGACTAACGTAACACATCCTCAGGCACTTTATCAATAGAACAAGATTTTGACTTTTCCTCAGAAATGCAAAACTGTCACGAGAAATGTAAATTGCCCAAACATGGCTAGGCCAGAACGCCTATGGAAGGGCACTGGGTTCAGGACCTAAACAAGAGATCCAGGCCAGGAAGCTAGGATTTCTCAGCTGGCGACCACCCTACTGAACTGCTCTCCAGTCAGTGTCCAGAAGAAGAGAGAGGATTCTTCCCTCAGAATCTCAGGAATCAGACAGCCTTGCCTTGTTAACTGTCTGTTCTCTGACTGGAGAAACAAGAACAAAATCTACTTTGCCATTTCCTCCTTCTTGGTTTACTAGTCTCCTTCGAGAGAGAAGATGTACAGTGGAACCGATGTGGAAAGGAGAGAGCTGAGCTTCTAAACCGGCTCTGTAGGTCCCTAGTTATGGAACACGGGCTACTCCAGTGTTTGGTCTCTCTGGTCCTCAGTGCCTCATCTGTTGAAGGGCACGATAGACCCGATTGTGTCTTCCAGTTTCAAAATTCTATGACTGAACATTTTCAAGCAGCGCTTCTCAGTGAGAAAACCAGAAGGCAGGCTGGACACACGACATACGGACCGTCTCAGCCCTCCAGGAGGCCGGCTAGTTTATCCCCTTCAGCTCTGAGCCGTCTTGTTTCTTTAACCCGGCGTGACATACAAGTATCACGATTTCTCTATGTGTTCGAGGACATAAAGAAAGGCCAGAAAGCACTGCTTTTAGGGGATTTAAGGGAAACCGCCTCCCTGGTGAATCAACACTACCTTCCCCAGCTGTTGTTCTGGTAATCATCAATAATTTGCACGTAACTAGCATCCTAGCTGGGCAGAGGATCCATGTGCTCTGAACCGCACACACAGCAGCAGTGAGGACAGTGAGCACTGTTCCCTAAAGCCCACCATTAATAAAAGGTAGCTGCTTGGACTGTAATTATGGCATCCTTGCTACCCAAACTTGAAGCTTTTATGGGGCTTATGCAATTAACTACTTAAATGCATCGTAACACTAGCTTCTCTGACAGCAAAGTATTGATTTTTTAATCATTTTCAAGTCTCTTCTAGCACAAATAAATGTACTACAGTTACAGTTAATGCACTGTGTACATGCATTAAATGCTGGTGTGACACAATTTATTATTTTGTGATATATAGAACTGAAGTTTGGCTTCTCAGAAATTAGCATCACCGATCCAATATCAGTATGGAAACTACCACTCTCCTTGATACTCCAAATCCTCTAACTTCAAAAAGCTAGAGACCTTTGTTAATAGGATAGTTAGGCTTTAAAAAAGAAAAGGAAGGGGTGCCGGATATAAATCTTTTATATATGTCAGTGTAGGAGAAAATTAAAAATAGTCTAACAGAAAAGATACAGTTTATATTTTCCTAAAGGTGTCACTGTGGGACCTATGGCAACTTTGTTCAGATGAATTTTTGTCCATTTGATTTCTTTCCTTGTACTTATTTAGGGTACATCAGTCAAAATATTTTACATACTGCAGTCTCTCTGATCCAGCCGATTTTTACGTATTCTAATTGTGTTGTTTTAACGCCTTTCTGTCGATAACGCATTACAAAGCTCAGAGACTGTTTTAAAAAGTATGATTTCTGCATGCCAAAAAGACCAGCAGAGCCCCTAGTAAAGTCACATATCTGAATGCAGACCTGGAGACAGAGGTCATTACGTGTTTCACTAACAAGCCTTTTCCTCGGGTGCATCCACACATTCACAATTAGAGTTGGTGAGTAGAAAGCAGTTCATTTTGTTTTGTTAGAAATAATATCATTTTAGTTTTAGCATCTAAGACAGATGCCAGCATCTCACTCCGAACAGATGGTAATTCCATCTAATAGTGCATCTCTGTATTAGTAAGGTCTGTTGTGTATACAAACAGTAATAAACAGTAGGTAAGGATCAAAATAAATTTTAATTGTTGACATTAAATTCTGGCAGCCACAGTTCTAAGGCTGCAATATTCCTTTTTCAAATATGTCAGATTTACTAATGCCGCAAAAGCTTTGCCGAAAGCTGCCACATCCCAGTTTCAGTGAAATGGTTTTTGCATGCCACCAGTTATGGATGTCTGCACCACGTTATCTGTTTCCATACACTGAAATGATTGTTCAAGAACAACATGGAACTGGTCCTACCATCCATGTGATGGTCAGCCAGGATTCCTTTTAGAATGTTCCTGAAGGACGGAGCATTTCATTAAGAGGTTAGTATAAAATGCTACATCCAAATTGCTACACGATGCGTTAACAGTATTTCCACAGCCCCTTTCCCACCCTGCTCGGTAAGGGTCTCCCATTCAATATTCATTTTATTCTGTTCGCAAATCTGGGCATTCCTGAACTTCTCCGAAAGTGACATCATTCCTTTCATTTCGTTTGCTTTGCCGGAGTCTGAAGGATTTCCCTGACACTCAGAGCTACCATCAGCTGCGCTCCTCCATAGGCTTTGCTGTGGATCAAGTGTGCCAACAAGCACCAATTTGGGCCTGATAATGCCTCCAGCGATCTGGTGTTACAAGTACTAGCTGCTATTTATTTTGGAAAGCTGCCATGTTAAAAAAAAAAATCATTAAAAAACCCAGTTTGGCATTCAGGTGACTGTTCAATAACAAACATGCTTTGCAATCATATTTCTTTAAAAAATGGATGTATTTTTTTTAATCATGAAAAATATATTGCTTCCACCATATGGGACAACCAACGACTCACCAACCGATTTAAGATGCGGCATATTGAGCTGACCATATGTTACAGTGCTGTTGAATGGCTGAGTGATTCATGCCCGTCACATTCTAGTATATCAATTAAAGCTCCTTGAAGTCTGCATGATTTGTGTCTCTGTTATTAAACCCTGCTAATTCATCCCACTTACACATCTGTTATAAATCTCTAGGAGTGCTGCATGATTCATGGCAATCTGTGAGCATGCTACAGCAAATTCTTCTCCTTGTAATTAACAGTAAATTGTTTTACTGCCATGCAATGAATTTTTCAGTTATATTGCAAATGAACTCCTAAATGTGCGGTTCTTTCCTAAGAACTGACTTATATCATTAGGCAATTAAAAAGTATTGCTTTGAACCAAAAGCTTTTAATCAAGAGAAATACAACTTAAACATTGCTTAAGAGCCACGGAAATTTGACATGTTGGTTAAAAGTGTAAAATAATTTCTGTTGTCGAAAGAGCAAAACAAACAAACAAAACCCGCCGTGTACTCAGGATTTCACGGACGCTGAGACACAGACCTGCTGCCTGGAAACACTCAGCGAGACAAGTTTGCACAGATACTGTTTATCTTCGAAGTTACTTAAGTCATCCGTCATTACCAAATTTCTCACATTGCTTTACACTTCTCTAATTGTAAAACAGTGCCTTTATTCTTGAAATAAATAATTGGATAATTAGCCGAGTTGAATCATCAGAGGATTCCAGGGCTGTTCAAGTGTTCTTGTCAAAGGTGAAGCAAATTCATTTCAGCTCGCCTCTGCAGCTCTTCGAAGAGGCTTTGATTTTTTTTTCCCCACTTTCTTGGCAGCAGCTTCAGATTCATGAGTCCATACATCAAGTCAGTAGTTTAACAACAAATGGAATTAAATTCAAAGAAGGGAAACTAATTGAAGGACAGCAACAAAAGTGTTTGGTAATGTGCTTTTTAATATGGCATGCCACATTTGCATGATAATTTTTCCTTTTTAGCATGGAGCAGAAAGTGACTTGCTTAATGAGGGATTATTCAAGACAGGAACGAACAAAATGCATTCATAACTAAGAACAAAGATTGTATTATGAAACAAAAACAGGCAACCTCAGAGAAGTAACTGGATGATTGGTTTATGCATTATGAATAAAAAGATAGAAAAATATTTATATTAGTATTCACTAATGACTATATATACAAGATTGTTGTAATTAAAATTATAAATTAACATATTAAGAGTGCTTGTTTAATCACTCTGGGTCCTATTCACAATGAAAAGACTCACGTACCTGCATGCAAACAATGTGTGTTTTCAACTGAGCTGCGAACAGCCTATATATTTTACTTTGGATTCAGAGAAAAACCTTAATGCACCACTAATTACTTGCTTAATGGGAGATGGGCATTTCTAAGCTGGTAGCGTAGAGGTCAATTTATGACAGGCAAAGGAAATATCACATTGTTCGCCCAGGAATGGAGCTCCAGAAGGAATTTCTCTTAAGAAAGGTTTAAGCTGTGCCGAATTCACAAAGTGTGGAAGCATACAAATTTCCTACATTGAAAGGGTAATCTTAAAGGAAAAAAAACAAGGACTCTAACAGGGCTGGGGCCATTCGTTCGTCACCCTGAGACACCCAAAAGTGACTCCCGAGCCACCAAAGACCCCGCTTGGAGAGAAACCCAGCTGCTCCTGGGCACACCCCTCCCAGCAGATCAGTTCTCAGGTTTGTCTCGGGCCCAACGCTAAAGGAGCAGCCACACAATATTCTGGATGAAATGTACCGATTTTAATCATATCTCTCATTGAAAAAATACCTAAAACAAGAGCAAACTGTAATTCTCAAGCTTTCTAGTGAAAGCCAGATAAATCTTTACAAGTATCTTTTTGATTTCTGTGACTGAGACTTAAGGAGGAAACATGCTTTCATGAATCAAGGCTTTGAAAAGGCAAAGTTTTTGAATGGTCACTGGCTCCTTTCAATCTCCCATAATGAATTCATGTGAACTACATTTACACTTAAGAGTTAATTCCCCACACATCCATTAGAATTCGTTGCAGTAATACATTCCCTCCGAATTGCAATATTATGACTGGAAGAAATGGGGGCAGGAAGAATCCTAAAGCTGCAAGTCAACTTTTATTCCTTCCCTACAGCAAACCTGTTGACTCCCCAAAGGGATTGATCTTCTCATTGTTTATTTCTATGACTTAGTATCTAGGAGTTATATTCAGATGTTTAATCTTAAAATCTTAGAAGAAAACTTCCATTTACTGAACATAAGCCTGGTAAGAAAGATACTGGATCTGTAATTGCTGGGCTTTTCCTTATATTCCAACAAAAACAAATAAGTTCATTCTTACTGATCTTTAAAAAGACATTTAAAATGATGTCTTTTAAAATAAATCAAATGGTAAGCAAAAATTATTTTTCCATACTTTTGTCATGTAGGTGACTTTATTCTCTGCTTGGCAAAAGAAGAATCAGAGTTCTGACCAAATGTATTACAGGATTAAGAAATAAACATTTTCCCAGGAGAACACTAAGATAACTTTTCCTTCAGAAATGAAAGCATTTTACACAGAAACAAAAGACTATGGACTCCTCTAAGAAACAAACTGAGGGTTCTAGAGGGGAGGGGGTTGAGGGGATGGGTTAGCCCGGTGATGGGTACTAAAGAGGTCACGTACTGCATGGAGCACTGGGTGTTATACGCAAACAATGAATCATGGAACACTGCATCAAAAACTAATGATGTGATGTATGGTGATCAACATAACAATAAAAAAAGTTAATGTATTCCTTTTAAGGGAAATTAGGTAGAAGGAAAATTTTGGCAAAGAACAAAAAACAATTTTAAATTTACACATTTAAATGTACACATTTAGAACATGTTAAATTTACCATTACATCTTCTACTGCAACTGCTCGGTCCTTCACATTCCAGCTTCTGCTTCAACCACACTAAATAGAGTTCTCCCCAAAGGGTCACCAGTGCCCCTTCCTTGTAGATCACATTCTTCTTGCTTTGCCTAGAGCACATGATACTACAGAATTCTAGATCCTTCTAGAATTCTCTTCCCTTAACTTTTCTAACACTGCTCCCTCAAATTCTGACCATTTCTCTACTTTACTTCTCCTTTCTCTTTCTCCCAAAATATGAGCATTCACTAAGATCTGAACTTTTAATTTGTACTTTCTCTGCTTTCACTAATTCATTACCATCCACAGTTTTAGCTTTATCTATATGAAATAATTACAAAGTCCATATCATTGTTAAGCCCCAGATTTGCATTTTCTACTGCAGGCTCCTTATAATCGTCATGGATGTGTCTCTAACAAAGCAAACTTAAACTCATGGGTTTATTTCTCCCATGTGCTCTTTCTTCATCTTTCTCATTATCTTTAACGGCATCACCATGGTCTGCAATATTTACTGTCATCTTCAATTCTTCCTTCTTCTTAACCTGTGGATTTCTCTTCCTTAGTCCACCTGCATTCCCTTCCTTCAATCTTTACTTCTATTCATCTGATTTACTCCCTCACTGCCTCTTAGAAAAGTCTACCAGACTCTATTTGCACACTCTCTTCTAGTCAATTCTACATGCTACGGCCAGGGAAATCTTCATAAACCCCAGTTTTCATCCCATCGGCTCCTGGAACAGTGCTAGTCTCTAAAATAGTGACCAGGATGGCATGTGTCCAGTAAATACCTACCCAAATCCTAACCAAGCCTTTAGAGTCCACCTCAAATGCCATTTCATCTCCCAAATCAAATATCCCATATTCTATGTTCCTATAGCTTTCTTTTGTCCTTTATCCAATGCCTCCAGGTGTTAACCCTACCTGTTGTATGTCAGCATCTTCATGCAGGCACCATTAAGGTGTCTTTGAATTATCTTTGAATCCCCCATAGTGCCCTAAATAGATAAGCCCTTATTAGATGCTTACGGAATTGAGCATTCACAACAAAATACAGTAACTATATGATTATGGCACATTATTAACTGTATACTGCAAACAACAAACTTGAAATCTGTAGTTTTTGAGCAAAATTTTGAAATGCTTGTCATAATTCTGAATGGCATGTCCTTACAGAACTGAAAAATAATGCTTTTAGACTTTAGCACTCCTACAGTTTATTTTTGTAATATACTCCTTAGTTTCGGGAATCTGCACTATTTCATTTGTGTTATAATAGTGTTATGGAAGCAAAGTTGTAAAATAACCTTTTAGATTTTGATAATATTAGAAATTTTATAACATTTACATTGTGACAGAGTGAGAATAATCATGATAAAAATAACAATTTCTACTGAGGATTTACTCTGTGCTGGGCACTGCTTAACTTTCTTAATCCTCATGAACCCTGTAAAATAGGTTATCCTTAGTTTTAAATTGGAAAATTGAGCCAGAGAAGTCCCATAGTTTACTTAAGGTCATACAGCTAGTAGATGGCAGAGCCCCAAATTTAAACCCTGGCATCTTCCCCTAAACACATGAATAAGTTCTTATTTTTAAAAGTCGATTAATTTGTGCATCTCATGGCTTTCAGAGAATATGAGAAGTTTCCAAGTTCTATCTTTCAAGGATAAAGAGGCAGAATTCAGAGGACTTAGATTAGTTTCATTTCACTACTTTTCCAGTGGACAGGAGTGGTCTTCAGTATCCTCACCAGTAGCTAAAATGGGAGCTGCACAGAGCACTCAGCTGTGACTTCTTCCATGCCCCAGAAACCAATTACTACAACCAAGGTGGATGTTGTTAACACACTTGTTATCACTGGTGTGTTGACCAGGAAGGATCTGTTTCACAGACATTTGTCCTGCTTTTCTCTTCCCATCCCCAGGGTCCATCTAATCTCATTAGTTTCCATGAAAAGACAGACTGAATCTCATCTATAAGAGAGTACCTGAACTAGCAGTAGAAACTGTGGCATGTGAGATACAGATGGGAGATGCTGTGGGATGCAGCGTGGGAGAGAGACTTGAGGGAAGGCTTGCTATTGGAAATGTTATTGGAAGTGATGTCATGAGGAAGAGGAATTAGACTAATGACAGCCCCCAAGGGAGTAGAAGGAGACTGTTGAATAGAAGCCGCAGAGAGATATTCTGGATCAATGTAAGAAATTACCATTTGAAAGAAGTCTCTAAACTTGGATTTGCCTGAGAATTGGGAGCTCCCCTACCGCTAAAGGCATCAAACATGAGTTGGATAAACACTTGGGGAGAATGTTACATAGAATATGCTATTATTGTCTAGAAAACATAGAATATGCTATTATTGTCTAGAAAGTTGCACTAGATGACTTTTGTTTTGAAGATTTTATTATTTATATACTTGAGAGAGAAAGAGAGAGTGGAGGGAAGAACAGAGGGAGAGGGACAAGCAGACTGCGCTGTGAGCGGAGCCCAACCCAGGGCTCGATCCCATGACCCCAAGATCACAACCGAAGCCGAGATCAAGAGTCCCACGCTCAAACAACTGAGCCATCCAGGCGCCCCACACTAGATGACTTTTAAGTGTTTTACAACCCTGGGAAGTCATGATTTCAGTTCCGCTCACTCACATGATTGGGATCCCTCTATTCTCTACTATAACTCAGGCCAGTTTTCAACTTGTGTTGTTTCTATTTTTACTTTTCTCCAGCCTGCAAGACAGATTCCTCTTCTTTGTTCTCTAGCCCCAAACTATATCATTTTTCCAGAAGGACACAGGGAGCCTGCCTCTATTATCCATATTCAGTAACCCTCTAATAATCTAATATACAAAAATAAATAAATAAACAGTGTTATAGGAGAGTGGTATTTTATACAATCTAGGTATGCCATAAATGTATGCATACATATGAAATACATATAAATATATAAAAACACAAAGGGTTCAGTTGTAGAGGTAATAAAACATAGTTCCTTAGCATTGGGGAGTCGTTCCCATGGATGGAAAATTTGAAGAAACAAAATTACTTGGATAAAGTCATTTGAGCCAAACAAGTTTTTCCAGAACTAAAGCAAGGCAAAACAAAACAATAGAACTGGACCTGAATACAGTTAGGGAAAAGGCACAGGGAATATTTTTATAGCTAAATATGTTTGCATAATATCTGTCATTCATCTAGGAGTCTCTTAACCTTCTCACATCTGGACATTTTCTTAAGGAGGACCAAGCCTTGCTTGATTGCAGACAGAAAACTGATTTGAAAATATACTAACTGCAGAGTAACTGAGCTATGTAGGTGTTAGTGATACATGTAATCAAGTTCGTATGAATCTATTTTGCTCTAAGTAAAGCAAGCCAAAAATTTATACAAACCATTTCCTACTAAGATCTTACTTGATCACCAGTCTTTTATTTGAATTTCACAGACTTAGGAGCTTCTTATTAATAACAAAATTATTAATAATTACACTACTGCCCAGCCAATAAAGGCAAAATATAACACCAGGGCAACCCAGTAATTCCCGGATGTCTACCTTTAACCCCACAGGGCAGGCGTGAATAGATCCAAAGCCCACAAAAAGGGTCAGGAAGAAGCATCCTGAGCCTCATAAGAAGCCACCTGGGCACTTCCAACTGTCAGAACATCACTAGGACCTAGGGTGATTGTTGAGCCCTGGAGTTGCTCTGCATCTAATTATATTTCTTATTATGGCACAGGTGCAACTCAGGGCTCCCATGGACCTCTTAAACCTCAGCTCATTTACTTATTTTTTGTTTGTTTAAAAATGTCAATATAGGTAGCAATCAGAGTTAGTGATGGGGGAGCAGGAGAAACCAGAAAAGACAGTATTAAGTCCAAACTAGAGAAGGTATTGAACTTTATAGGTGTTTGTTTATAAAGACACAATATATTTTTCGTGTCCATTAAAACTTGCTTACCTGCTGCTAATGTCTGTCCTGTTCCTGACGCACTGGTTACACAACCAATTGAGTTGCAGAGAGAAATAGTAAAGTTGTATATCCTATAAGGTTTTAGTTCTTTTACAATGTAAGACAGTTCTTGGGATTTAGCAGTGTACAACACCTTCAAGGCAAAAAAAAAAAAAAAAAAATCATATAATAGATAAACAGTGTGAGAAATATAACCTTGGCAGTCAAGAATCCATGAATCCAATCATGTTCTATGAATTCAGACAGAGGAATTATTGCCAACCACTATTAGGAAAGGGATTTTTTTGAAGAGTCTCAGAAAGCTAGGATTTAATTGATAATTGTACAATCACACTGTTTTATGAGGTAATAATCCAGTTCCTGAGTGGATAAATGAGGAAACCAAGTTATTGCCTCATAAAGCAGCATGGTGGTATGGTTATTGTCACCAATGGTAGAGATAAAGGATGGTGACATTGTCATTGTTATCATGAAAAAGTCCAAATAAAACCATGGGGCTTGGCCAAAACTAACCCCACGTAGTAATGCCCACACGTTATTTGATGGAGCCAGTACAGAAAAATGTCACTATGTTAAATCAATTCCATAATTTTCTTGAAAGAAAAAAAAAAAGCCACAAGAGAAAAAGGAAAACAAGTAAACACATTACTTAGCATCCACATGAGGTCAATTCTCAATTATCTTTCTTATACAAATAAGCATATGCAGATTAGATCAAACAGTTACATTTTTTGAAATATTGTCTTTATCACACAATTTCAAATGAAAATAGCAGATTTGAGCAAAGGAGACTGAGAGGAACTCCATGGTCCATAAACAAATAATTAAACGACTATCACTGAGCATTGGTCCCATCATTACAACTAGAAATGATCAAAAGCAACCACATAAGTTTACTTAGTTTATAGATACAAAAAGCACTGGAAATTATATTCAGAAAAAAAAAGTCATTAAAACAAAGAGTATGACACCAAGCATTAGTATAAAACTTTTTTTCTAAGGGATGTTGGTATACATTCATATCAAATAATCTTCCATAAATATAAATGCAGGTAACTGTAAAGGTTAGTAACATTTGAAGTAATTGTCTAGATATTTTCACTATAGAAGTAAGATAAAATTCATTTGGAATATTTGCCTGGGTATTGACTTTAAAATTTCATGAACTAAATGAGTAGTTCTAGAAAGCAGTGTGAATAGAATATAAACAATATCATATATAAAACAATTTTCAGAAATAAAGTAATTTCAAAGATTCTAAAAATCTAGGAATAATTTAAAACTTTGGTACTATTTCCTTACAATTACATTTAGAAATCAGAAAAACATCAAACACCAGATTATAAATCCTTTATGTTTCTAATTCTAAAGTTTTTATTGAGGGATTGAGGATATAAAATTTTCTGTTCTGTGCAATGTGATTTAAGATTTTCTAAGAAAAGTAAAACATTGAAATGAGTAAAATTTACTGGATATTGCTATACAATTTATCCAATTTAGAACAATCCTGGTAGGATTAATGTAGACTTTTAGAAAATGGAATTGTTCTCCAGATAAAATATAATAAAGTGTTTCTTATTTTAAGGAAAATGTGGTAAAAATATACAGTGGAATATTATGCAGTCATAAAAAGGGTTGAGATCATGCCATTTATGACAACATGGATGAACCTAGAGGATCTTATGCTAAGTAAAGACAAACTGATAAAGACAAATACCATAGGATTTCACTCATATATGGAATCTAAAAAACAAAACACATGAATAAACAAACAAACAAAAAGCAAAATCAGACCTGCAAATATGGAGAACAAACCGACGGTTGCCAGAGGGAAGGTGTGGAAAGGATGGACAAAATAGGTGAAGGACAGTGGGAAACACAGGCTTCCCAGTTATGGAATCAATAAGTCATGGGAATAAAAAGGCACAGCATAGGGAGTATGATTAATGTTACTGTAACAGCATTGTGTGGTGACAGATGGGAGCTACATTTATGGTGAACATAGCATAACATATACAGAAGTTGAATCACTATGTTGTACACCTGAAACTAATTTAATATTGTATCAACTATACTCAAATTTTTTTAAAAAAATTTAAAAATGAAGTATTTCCTATTTCATTTAGGATGTTGCATCATTTTTTGAGCAAACTATTCTGTGGAGCAAGAATACAAGATGAAATATAACAAGAAATAGAAAATGTAGATTAATACTAATTTTGATGGACTTTTACTTCTCTACAGATAGTTGTTATAAATTACATGATTTTATTTTTTTATTATTTTTTTAAAGATTTTATTTATTCATTTGAGACACAGAGATACAGAGAGAGAGAGAGAGAGCATGAGCAGTGGGAGAGGCAGAGGGAGAGGAAGAAGCAGACTCCCCGCTGAGTCAGGAGCCCGATGTGGGACTCGATCCCAGGACCCCGGGATCATGACCTGAGCCGAAGGCAGACGCTTAACCATCTGAGCCACCCAGGCACCCATAAATTACATGATTTTAAAAAGACATTTACCTTAAAGCTTGGGGCACATAAAATAATCACGCACATAAACTTTGTCTTTACCATATATATAGTCATTTTATAAGACTTAAAGGACAATTTAATTGAAAATTTTCTTTGGGATAAATCTTTAAGGAAGTGGAGAGAATTCTGTAGAAGCTTGAAATCCTACGCTGATAATATCACCACTTCTATATATTTCCTTGCCACATTCTTAGTCAATGATTCTGTAACGATTATTTACAGTAGGCTTTCCCTAGAAATTTTGGCAACTTTTTTACCAAGCTTATAACAAGACACACTCAGGCCAGTGTGGATACAAATTTAATTATTGAGAAGGGGAAGATTTTGACTTTGCCACTCTTGATTTCACTTTCTTGAATATATGATTAGGTAGATAGATATTTGTAGGGAGAGAAAGCGTAAGAGAATAAAGTGGCATATCTATATCCTTATTTCAACTCAGCCACAAAGAAAGACTTTTCAACAAAAAAGATGCATATACATAATTTTTGTCACTAATAAAAAAGAAATATTTTCCTGCTCCACTGATTGATAAAATTATCTTTTTAAAAGTTTAATGTAGTCCTATCCCATTAATAATAATCACTAGTAGGACCTAATATTTGTCAAGCACTTGAAACTCCACAAAACTCATGTAGATAAGCAGAAATTGTTTTCCTATTTTACAGATGAGTAAAACCTAAGTGCATATATGTGTGGATGGCTAGCAATTGGCAGAAGTGGAATATGAACAAACAAGTTGACTTCTAAGGCTATATTTTTAGGAACTATGTTTTTTTCTTATTTTTGTTTCTTAGACTAGAATACCATACTGCAAGTAATAGTTGCTTTGAAGCTATGTTTTACGGAGAAAGGATAGTTTACAAAGCAAAAGCATAGCAAAAACAACAAAACAACAATGATAAATACGGTATAACATTAAGGACCAAACAAAGCAGTTACAGCTGTAAATTTACCTTAAATTTTATGATACACTGGATTGGTAGACTAAATCATTTCAGTTACAAGATATGTGTAAGGTTACCTCTGTGTTTATCACCTGAGACAGAGGCAAATTAGTCAGCACTTATTTCCAGACTAATGAAAAAGTAAAACAAGGAATCATAAATTATTTATTGGTTCTTCTTCTAGCTTTGTGTTGTAAACATGCTCTGTCTACTGAAAAGGCTCAGAAATATTGGCAAACCTATTGGGAATGGGTTGAAGACGGTCTCTCAAAAATCCTTGTTTGCCTAGTACCGCAGAAAGTGATCTTATTTGGAAACTGGGTCTTTGCAGATATAATTAATTAAACCATCATGGATTTAAGCTGGGTTTTAAGTACAAGGGATATATTTATAGAAGAAAGGAGAGGGATACACAGATACAAAGAGACAGCAACACAGAGAAGAAGGCCATGTGAAGACAGGCAGAGACCGGAGTTATGCTGCCACAAACCAAGGAACGCAAGGAGCTACCAGAAGCTGAAAGAGGCAAGGAAGGAATCTCCTGGACAGCCTTCAGAGGGAAAATGGCCCTGCCAACACTTTGATTTCAGACTCTGGCCCTCCATTAAAAAAATAAATTTCTGTTGTTTTACATCACTTAGTTTATGGTTAATTTGTTATTGCAGTCCCAGGAAACTAATACAATGGGGTACAAAGGTCTAGCTCCTTGACTTCTTTAGGACAACCTGATAGGGTCATTTCAGCTCCAGAACTACCCACAGGATCAGCTTAGACCCTTTCGTTACTGCATCACAATTCAGCTTCCTATTCTGCTCAACCCTGCAACTCTTACTACTTTCCGTGTGTTGTTTCTGAGAGCACTCCCCAATAAACATGTACTCCACCCTCTCCACAGCATCTGTTTCCCAGAGAACCTGACCTAAGTGACAGCAGGAGTGCCCTAGGAAGGAGACTCTAAAATGATATTTTGGAGTTGGATCACCAACCAGCTGGCTGCCAAAGAGAACCTCATCACAGGTAGTGGGTGGAGTACCGATGGCCCCTAGCAAACACTAGTGGTGCAATTCTTAAACTCATCGGTGGTGAACTGGATGATTTACCAGTAGAAGGAAGTTCACTGGTTTGGTGGAACTGGAAATTATATGGACTACTTTGGGGAATGTAGTAATTATTAGGACTGTGGAATCAAGTAGCTCTTGCTGGGTGCTATTAATGCATTGAAGAAAGACAAGATCTGAAGGTCATCAATTCAAGGCAGACTGTAAAAACTGCCTTGGCAGTATTGGTTCTCCAAATTAATAACATCCTATTAAATGAATCAGAGAAGCAAGACATGGCAGATATACAGAAGTCCTGGTAAGTATTATATGCTCCAAAGAATGAGAGATCAAGTTTTTTAAAATTAAGGGTCTGCCACATCAGTAAAATTTTTAGGGGTCCAGTAGCCTAAGACATGCTAGGACATCCCTTCCAAAGTAAAGGTCAAATTATTGCATCTTGCCCTTACCACTAGGAGGAAAGAAACAGAATGTCTGGCAGGCCTTCTTACATTCTGAAGAGAGTATATTCCACATCTGGGAATACTATTCTGACCAAGTTACTGAATACTGTGGAGTACTGCCAGCTCTGAGTGTGCCCCAGGGCTGGAGAGGATTCTTCAGCAGGTCAAGGCTGTGTTGCAAGCAGCCAAGCAACTTGGGACATAAAGCCTATCAGATCCTGTGGTATGTGAGACATTTATGGCAAGCCCTCAGTAAGAGAGTCACAAGGTACACTCACGGGATGTGGAGCAAGGTCATATCACACAATGGAAATTAAACACCATCTGCTAGACAGTCCCTAGCATGCTAGTGGGCTTTGGTCAAAGCAGAGAATCTGACTATCAACATCAAATGGTCATGTAGCCAGAGCTACCCCTCATGAGCTGAGTCCTGTCAGACAGGCTATGTCTTAAGGCCAAGTTGGTCTAACAGAAATTCATCGTAAAATGGAAGGGGATATCTGGTAACAGGCAGAAGCAGAGCCAGGAATAATATGCTGTGCAAGCAGGTTGTCTGGACCCCCATGTCATCTACCATTTGTACACTGATGGCTCAATCTCAGCTCATACCTATGACTTCTTGGACGTTCCTCAAGAGCTGACAGAGTAGAAAAATGTGGTTGGGTTCATAGATGGGCTGTCTTAGTACATGGTTGCAAGTCAAAAATGAGTGATGGATGCTCTATAACCCCATTCAAGAATGGCCCTAAAAACCAGCAGTAAGAAGAAATCTGCTCAATGGGCAGAACTTCAGGCAGTGCACCTGGCCATCCATTTTGTGTGGAAAAGGAAGAGTCCAAAGGCAGAACACATCTGAACTATATGGCAGTGACTTGAATGTATTGGTCATGGGCATGGAAAAAAAAAAAGCCTGGAAGATCAGGAACCAGGAAGTGTGGGAAAGAAGAATGTGGATAGGCCCATGGGAGAGATGCTTATGTGTGAGGATCTCTTTATATCGTGCTAATGCCCACCAAAGAGCATCTTCCTCAAAAGAGGTGCTAAACAGCCAGGTACACAGAGTGACTTGTCCAGTTAACATCAGCCACCTCTGTCATTGGCCACCCTCATGCTGGTAAAATAGGCTAATGGAGTACATTGACCACACCATAAATTAGAGGGAAACAAGAGTCTCTCCCCTTCCAGGATTATTATATACATATCACATGACTTAGCCCATGTACACAATAAAGCCTTTATAAGTTAGCTATGATTATTATTCTCATTACTAGAAGGCAATATGTCACTGTATATCCCAAACCTTAACCATGTTAACCTTTGCTATAAGCTGTGATAAAACCATTCCTCAGAACTCTCTTCTCTTAGGAAACAGAAATATGCAAAATGTCCATAGAAGACGTTACTTATATTTCCAAAAGAATTAACACAATATAAATACCAACTGACTGTGGGTTGGTTGAATACATTACTGTATGCCCAAATAACATGACAGTGCACAGCTACTGAAAGTCAGCTCCTTACAAGATATTTAAGGATAGATGTTAAGTGTAGAAAGCATATTTTATTAAACAAAATCATACCTATTTTGTTTTAATACATGTTTTTGTTAGAAAAATAAGTGATAGAAATATACAGTGCCTCGTATGCATGGTTTTATATTAAGAAACAAACACCACAGGTAAGGAATATATAAGGGAGAATTTGGTCATAGAGTTCTGCAAAATCAGAAAATGTCAAAAAGAAGAAATTCAATTCTAAAATATTAATACCTGTGACAACACAGCCGGAAGAGATTGCTGAGGTGACTGTTCAGAAACCATATTGATCTTATACCCCACAACTTCTCCTCTTGTTACATTCTCTGCTGGCTTCTCCCAGGACACATTGAGGGAGTGCGGTGAGAGCGGGAAGACGGAAGGAGGGGTCATGAATGCAGGCACTGTCAATGATGATAACACAAGCAGACAATGAATGCTGTACCTCCAGGTTTCCAGATGGAATTCATACACCTATTCTAGTTTCTCACATAACCCTGTTCCTTACATAATCCGATTTCTAAACATCAAAGGATATACTGGTGCTTAGAAAAGCTACTTGCCTTTTGTTGTTGTTGTTGTTGTTCTCTGCAAGGATGTTCTCCACCCTTATATTCCCAGCAAAGATATTTTCCGTTTACAAAAGAAACATCATTTAAGAATTTGCTTATGTTCACCAAGATAACTAGTAGATTATTTGGGGTTGGAAACCACAGGTCTTATGAAGCATTTGAAAGGAGAAGTCATCAAAACGGAACCTTAGTCCGCAAAGTCCAGAACAATGCATAGTGACATATTGGATTTCTGATGTACAGATGTATTTCACTGAGCCACACTGATAGAGCTTGGAGAATATTACTCCTCAGGAAGAGGTAAATCTAAAATGTTCTAAATAACCCCAAAGAAATGTTTAAAGTTTTCAATAAATCCTGATTGAAATGTTCAGAGTACATACACGCATACATTCTCCCCCTGCCATCCTTGAGATCTTAATATGGATTTTAAATGTGCTAACCAAAGGTGTATTATCAAAGGACCTCATCACACGTTCAGCAGCCAGTGACCCATAAGATTACGAGGGTCCAGTATTGCAGTTCCACCCATTACTTTTCGTTTCTGACCTTGATTTTCCCCTTCCAGAATGCCATGGCTCATCACTTGTGCTGGCATGGCACTATTATTTGTCCAAGACGGCTGGTAGTCATTAAGAGATGCTCAAGCACAATGCACATTTTATTCATGAAATGATTCCCTTGGACATCAACCTAACGCTACCCTTATCTTCCCACAGTCCTAACAGATCCAATTTAAATCAGGACTTGGGTTTCTTTGAATATCCACAGATTCAAAGCAGAACAAAAAGTGTCTTTTTTTGGTTAAAGGCTCATGATATTTGAAGTGCTTTGAATGTAAAGAGTGAGGGGGGGCGCCTGGGTGGCTCAGTTGGTTGAGCGACTGCCTTCGGCTCAGGTCATGATCCTGGAGTCCCTGGATCAAGTCCCGCATCGGGCTCCCTGCTCGGCAGGGAGCCTGCTTCTCCCTCTGACCCTCCCCCCTCTCATGTGCTCTCTCTCTCTCATTCTCTCTGTCTCAAATAAATAAATAAAATCTTTAAAAAAAAAGTGAGGGGGGGTTAAAAATATCTCACTTGCTGTAGTGAAGATATCTTAAGAAAATTGAAAATTTTACTCTCCTTCCTTACCATATTGCCAACTGCTTATAAGCACACTTGTGAATTACAGATATTGATATCCAGGATTCTGTCATTAGGTATCATCTAGTACCTACACTATTTGCTTTGGAGAGAGAAATAAAAACAAAATGAGATTTGTGAAATTGGTACAGTTATCTCTTTCATTGAACATAAACTGTGCTGAATTTGGAGCAAGATAGGACATACGGCCAACCCACTTCAGGAATGGAAACCAATTACTATTATTGGCAAACATTCCCCAAAGACTGTAACTATAGTTATTTTTCCCCCTTGAAGTAATAGCTCAAGCATTTTTTTTCCCCTAAAACTTATTGCAAGTGCTTTGTGACCTTGAGATATTTACATAACCAACTGATATGTGAAATTTTTCCTTGGCCTATATAAATTTATAATTGCTTTTCAAAAGGTACTTTAGTTCTGTTGACTTTCACTTGGGGCAGTATTTTCATTTGGGAATCTTCAAAGTAGAGTTCAAAGCATTTTTCTTCACCTGATTCTCCCGTTCTTTCTGAAGTCCAGGCAGAAGACACACTGCCAGCCATGTTCACAGCTAAGACTCGAAACTCATACTTGGTGTATGGTTCCAAGGCAGTGATGATTGTGGCTGTTTGAGGAGGTTTTAATGCATTTTCGTTGGCTGATTCTGCAAGTGGGTGAGGACTGAGCCAGCCACTGCTCTGAAAAACTCGACTTTCTGCTGATGTGGTTTCTCCATCAGATTTCATTCTTCTCATGTAGAGTTCATATCTTATAATTATTCCTAGAAAAGTGAACCAGGAGGACTCATCAGACAGACAGACAGTTTTGGGGGTGGGGCGGGGTTAGGCCGGTTAAAAAGTACCAGCTTTGCATTATTCTTCTGACTAGATTACCTGTCCATTTCTTCAGTAATCTAGATGATGGGACTTATAAAACACAACAAACTGATGGACAGATGAATGTGTGAAATACTGCTGAAAATCATATTCATGGGAAAAACAAATCAAAAGGGAATGCATAAACACAAAATAGCTTTAACTTATTACAGCTAAATTCAATCCCTTTCAGAATGAATGATCATAATTTGTACTAAGAATTGCATTTGGGGGGGCAGATTTGATCATTGCACCTCCAATTTATATACTTTCAAATATGGGTATTTTATTATCTGTTTAACACAAGCCCTGTTTATAAAAATACTAGAATATTAAACTTGATTTCTACCTAGTCTTCTTAAATAACTTTAAAAGTCTAAGAGAAAAGGTTTTACCATCGTACGTACATGATATTAATTACTAAAAATCTATGAATTTGTGTCTGGCCTATATAACCAAGGGTTCAATTGTATGAAGACAAAAAATTAACTTAATGGAGTCAGCTAGCCTATATACATATTTTTTGTATTATTTTATATCATTTCCTTGCTTAAAAGAGAAAATTTACTGCTTATGGGTGCCCTAACTTGTGACACAGTCAAATATAATGCATTTCATAAGTGAGTTTCAAATTAGAAACATCATTTTTGTTGTGACAGATGTCATTAAGAGCAAAGATAATATTAGCCTTTTAAGGGGCAATTTAAATGAATGGAATTTGTTATTAGATTAAAGAAATATACTTGTTCTACTAACCAGTACAAATAGTATCTGATATCTTTAGAAATTCTCAATTATTATATCGTACAGTTACAAAAATGCATACAGTTGCCAGATTCTTATTGCACAATTCCAAATGCCTAGATTCTCATTCCTGTTTTGCTCAAGAAAGGGAAATCTAAGCCCTGAATTCTTACCATTTGGTTCCATTGGGGGAGACCATTCTACATGAAGTTCTGTGGAACCGATCTGCTGCACCTCAGGTGGACCCAGCCTTCGGGGAGGTGCCTGGGCTGTGATCACCGTAAGGGGTGAGCTGTGTAAACAACCCCCACTAGTACATGCCTGTACAGAAAAATGGTACTTGGTGAATGGAACCAGATTCCAGATGGTAGCAGAGGTTTCATGACCTTCATAAGGAACACATGGCTGATTGCCACTTGAAGGAGCACAAGACAAAATATATTTTTCTATAGGCCCAGAATGATTTGAAGGTGCAGTCCAGGCAAGTGTCACGGAGTCTGAGCTAATAGGAAGGATATAATTTAAGCTCAAGTTTCCTTCTGGGACCCCTGGTTTCGTCTTATAAATGACAGACGCACTCCTTGTTGAACCATGCACACTGGCCGTCTCGATGTAATAGGAATAGGAAGTATATGGTGACAGGTCAGTATCTAAGAAGTCCTGAATATCTGAAATTAAAAGAAGAAAAGAGTTACATTTCACAAATTGGTAAGGAATCCTTTCTAATTGTTTTCCTATTTATATAACTTAATCACATAAACTATACAATCTGCTCTTGAATAAGAGAATGGTTCATATATTTAAAACTGAAAACGAATTCTGATTGTTTTTACTGTGCAGTATAACGTAAGAAAAGTGCCTCTTGTCATGAAAACTATTTAGAAGGGTTTTTTTTTTTTTAAGATTTTATTTATTTATTTGACAGAGAGAGAGAGAGACAGCGAGAGAGGGAACACAAGCAGGGGGGAGTGGAAGAGGGAGAAGCAGGCTCTCCGCTGAGCAGGGAGCTGGATGTGGGGCTCGATCCCAGGACCCTGGGACCATCACCTGAGCCGAAGGCAGGCACTTAACGACTGAGCCACCCGGGCACCCCTAGAAGGTTGTTTAAACTCTTGTTCTTTCTATAATATAGTTGCCTTTTTTACAGAAGATATAAGAGAAATTCCTGGCAGTTCTCTGAAACAGAAATAGCAGTCTCTTCTATGTAACCTGTTTGCTTGTTAAACAGTATTGCACTGGACCAAGGGTTGTCCAACTGCAGTCACAAGCTACATTTGTCACCTGGCCAATGTCTTGACTGGAACCTCTCCTGAGTTTCCGACCCGCAGAAACTGTGAAATTATAAATGTTTGTTGTTGTTTTAAACTGCAAAATTTTGGAGACATTTGTTATCATCAGCGGAGAATTGACACAGGAGAAGTCTGGGTTTTTTTAAAGGATTAAAAAGCTAGGGAGTGGACATGGTTAGGCACGTGCCTGGAGCTTCCTGTTCTCTAAGGGGACAGGACGTGTATTGCAGGACTGTGACCCTTACAATGGCCCACCTGGCCAAGGAGAGCTATTTACAGGTTCCAGTTTCACTGTCACAAAGCAGGCAGTGAAGAGCAGGGCTGAAACTGAGAGGCAATAAACCTATAGCGTATACTAGCATACATTAAAATATATTTTATGAGACCTTGGCCCTTAATCCAATTTTGGGGGAACGTTTCATCAGGAAGCATATAAAAGTATGGATGTGTTATTTATAATAGGAAATGTTGAAGTTAAAGTGGAATTTAATGGGTTACAATATTTTAATATTACTATGATACATTAATAGAATCCCAATATCACATAATTATTTAAAAACATAGTGATGAAGGCCATGTAGCACATGTGTACTTGAGTATTATTATGAAAAATAAACTGGGAGTATATACTACTCCAGAAATTTTCCAAAGTGAACTTAGTCATCATACTAGAATGCTGCAGTTGTGGGGCTTAAAAAAAAAAAAATTATTTTAAGCTTCCTTAATGGGATATAACATTTTTATAAGAAAAAGATCTATACCAAAAACAAAATCACTTAGACAAATTATTGCCCAAACACAGCATGAGATTCCTCTTTGGAGATGCTAATAGTAATAACCATATGCACTGATTAATTTCTTTTTAAAAAGATTTTACTTATTTATTTGAGAGAGAGAGGGAGAGAGAGAGGGCAGTCACGAGCAGGGGGAAGGGCAGAGGGAGAGGGAGAAGCAGTCTTCCCGCCGAGCCGGGAGCCCCATGTGGGGCTGGATCCCAGGACCCTGGGATCATGACCTGAACTGAAGTCAGATGCTTAACCAACTGAGCCACCCAGGCACCCCTGCACTGATTAATTTATTTCCAAGTATGCTTAGTATCAAATAACCAAAATGTATTCCCATTGATATCTAATTCTTATTTCCCATATTAGTGAAATTTTCTATTATAAAATCAAACCAGGAAACAGTTACCTTCTGAGAACCTAAGTAATCTGGGAAAATCCAGATTCATATTCTCCTAATCCCTTACCTTTCCTGCAATCCAAAACTGAAATGGTTTCAGGGCAGAGGAGAGTTGGTATTCAGTTTTTTAAAAATATACTGAGCATGCTTAAGTGAGGTAGGAGTGGGAGAATATTATGAGATTTCAGGTTTTCCTGGATGTAGAAGAAAGAAAACTAGCCATAATCTCCCATTAGTATCATGTATATAGATATGGATATAGATAGATATAGATATATAGATATATAGATACACACATATGTTAGTATATATAATATACATATATATATATATATATATGTATATATATATCCCTTAACACAACCCTTCTCACATTGTATTTTAATAGTTTGATGAATTGTCTTTCCTTGACACTAGACTTATCACCCTGGGAAGCCAGGACCAACCATGTTCTCCTTACTCGTCACCGTACTGGTAGCACAGATTAGAAGCTCAATAAAAATTTGTTGAATCAAGCAGTAAAGCTGATACATAAAACTTACTATGCCTCTTTAAAAAAGTGATATCCTCCACTAGAAAGATTTGATGAATGACATTTACTATGCTTCTTTGGAAAAAGTGATATCCTCCGTTGGAAAAATTTGCTTTTGATATATTCATATATACTTAGTAGTTGCTAAGTAGTTTCATTCTATCAATTATTCAAAGGACTACTACATTGGTTTTCAATGTATTACCTGAACATTATACTTGTTGCTCATAACAGAGTATTGTGACCATAATTAAACAATAAGGGAATTTGCCTGTCTATAATAGCTAGGGTGTAGTTACTATTACATACATTTCTGGCATATAATAGTAAATTCAATAAATACTTATTAAGTTAAAGTTTTCTGTATTCCACATGAGACAGTTTAAAATGTTTAAAACATTTGAAAAAATCATTGAAGGTTTGCAAACTGGTGGAAAATATTCTATTTAACGTGTCAAAAGCCAAACCTAAAAGGTAAAAATAAATATCAGTGCTTAATATTCAAAGAGAATGGCACACGCTTAAACTGGAAGTTGGAAGATACATAACCTGATGATAATTAAGAGAAGTTCAGTACGTACTTGATGCTTGTAGCATTTGAGAAATGGAATATAATCCTGATAGATCAAAATCTACAAGGGGAGTCTATTTAGTAAGTAATTAGAGTAATTATAGAATTGAGATGGCAGCATATATTTGGTTAAAAACACTGTATAAACAACATATAGTATGAACTAAATAAAAGTCATTGAAAGGGTGTAAATAGAATTCCCCTTAATTTTATCATAACAACAACAAAATGACTTGGGTTAAAAGAACTTATCTAGAGCAGGTCATACTCCTAAGTTAGGATAAGAATTATCTCTATCTTTAACTCTGAGCTTGGAAAAATTGTTCTCCTACCACAAACTTTTTTTTTTTTTTAAGATTTTATTTATTTATTTGACAGGGAGAGAGAGCACAAGCAGGGGGAGCAGTAAGCAGAGGGAGAGGGAGAAGCAGGCTTCCCGCTGAATAGGGAGCCCCATGCAGGGCTCTATCCCAGGACCCCAGGATCATGACCTGAGCTGAAGGCAGACGCTTAACCGACTGAACCATCCAGGCGCCCCCTACCACAAACTTCTGCACATTCAGGACAACATTCAGAATTCTTGCCTCAGCGCTAATTCATGATCTTGGCTGGTACCCACTATGGTTTCCAGTATTTCCCTAATATACCACCCATGAAAGCTACCTGGACCTGCTGAGCTTTGCTGAATGTACCTTATTTTCTTATACACCTTCCCTTCATGCTGTTCACATACAATTTCTTCCAGGAAAATCGTTCTTCCTTCAGTGCAATACCTGGCTAATCTAGGTCACACATCACTTCCTTATTGTGAAACTTTTAATGATTCTCAGTCTCCTCTCTGCCACCACAGGCATGGCTTCCTCTCCCCCTCCCAGTACTTTCCTAATACTCTAAGTCTACTCTAACTCAACATTTAATATATATTATAATTTTTTTCTTTTTCTCTCCCCTCTCAATAACAAGAACTGCCCCTTCCATCTTTGTGTTTCTAGTGACTCATACAGTTCCTGATCTGGAGTAAACACTGAATAAAATTTTACTGAATAAATGTTCCAGAGGGGAGGGGGGGTGGGGGGATGGGTTAGCCTGGTGATGGGTATTAAAGAGGGCATGTACTGAATGGAGCACTGGGTGTTATATGCAAACAATGAATCATGGAACACCACATCAACAACTAATGATGTAATGTATGGTGATTAACATGACATAATAAAAAAAAAAAGAAAAGAATTTTACTGAATAAATAAAGGAATGACTTTTCCATATATATCTGATTGATTTTTCTAGGAAAGAATATTAAGAGCTTTATAGAAACAGTTGCTTGTCCTCAACTCTTCTAGTTTTTTTTTTCCTTATCCCTTCCCTTTATTTACTGTTTGCTTCTCTCAGAAAAGCTGAACCATCTTACCACTTGTTACATCGATCCCTTGATGTAGCATAGAGTAACAAATGATAATGATATTAAAGGTAGAAATGAAGTCCCAGGGTTCACTAAGATGTATCATCATCTAAAACTCTAAACTATGTTAACGTCTTCAGGCTATGCAAGCAATGGTCATGTGTAGAAGTATTCATCCTCTAGCTTCTCTGTGATAGGATTTTTTTAGAGTAAACATGTAAGGACTATTTCTCTACTCATGGCTTCCCATGAATTTGGGGAGAAAGGGGGGAAACAGAGCATGCTCATATCAGCCCATTGATTTATTTTTCTCTTCTAATCTGTCTTCATACAGGAGAGAGGGTCTAATCTCCAATCTGACTTATCAGTAATAAAGATGACTTTTATTTTTCATGTCCATCTTACTGACTCTTAGGTCTAGTTCTCTTTTAGTTCCAAACTCAAGTAGGAAAACATAATATGATTTATTGGCCACTCCCTAAAACTACAACACTATCAAATGAGTGCTATTTCCTATGATAACTGTTCTCTTCACACCCATCATACAGAAAACACCTGTGGGCAAACCAGATTGGAGCTACAGGGGAGATAATATTAGGTGCTGATTATGTATAATTCCCAGTGTGCTTATTTGACCTCTATACTTTTCTCTCCTATTTTTGAAAGCTAGTTATGTACAAGCTTATGAGGATGTAAATTTTGCTTATTTTAAAAAAGTTTATTATTCAGAAACTTTAAAATTATTCCACCATTACCTCTGTGCTATTACTAGTAACAAAAACTTTGCAAACCTTAAAGATGCTAATACACCAGTGTGTCATGATCTTAGGTTGGAAACCATTGTCCTGATGGTACATCAGGCAAGCTAGGAAAAGTTATTATTCTAACAAGGAATTCTATAACGGTCTCAACCAAATGATCAACTTTCTCAGAAGACAACACTATTAATTTTCTGTGAAAATTTCAATGATTCTCCACCTATAATTCCAAATGCCTTTATTTAACCCAAAGATTTGTGTTCATCCGACCGAATATAAGTTCTGTTTCCTTTTCATATTACACATGCTATCCACACACTGGAAACAGTAATAAACATGAGGGTATTATTAGAATGATACAAAGTTATGACAGCATTAACCAATTGTTCTTACTGTTCAAATGCCATGATGCAGATAATTTTCACATCATTAATTATAGTGATTGTTAAGAAATGCCAAGAGTGGCATTTTTTAATGAAAAATAAGGTTTTAGGAAATAATACCTTGTTTAATAGGATTATATAAATGTCTGATTAGTGAATGAGTACACATTATTTATGTAAGAAACTGTTATTTGGATTCTATATTAGTGCAATCATGAATAAGAGCCAGAGTGTTATATTCTCATGTAATGGTCTATAAAATAGATCACAATATGTTACTATGGAAAACATGCCACTGGAATTGAAGGGTATAATTGAAGTTTAATTTTATTATTGAATTAAGCTGAATGGAAAATGGGGTGACCCTAATTCATAATTTCAGAAATAATCCAACCAGTGGTACAGTCATCTTCAAAATCACTCCAATATTTTTATAACTCTCTCTTCCCCTATCACAAAAGTTTAAGTTTCAGGACACCTGGATCATGCTGATATTTGGAAGAAAATAAACATTCTAGTAGCAGGTTTTTAGGATGCTTTGCCAACATGGCAGATGTAGACAGATGTTCATTTCCCTTTGCAATCTGCATCATGAAGTTCAGAGTTGCCATTAACTTCAAAGAAGAGCTGGAATACTGGAGAAACATTTAGAGTTAACAGAAAGTGGACACCATAATGTAGGTGCATGTCAGTCAGAATTAGGTACAAAATGTAACCTACTCTACTACATGCAAAATAGAAATGTATGCTCTGCAAAAGTTTTAAATCCAATCACTACGTTAAAACAAGGCATCTCCCTAACCATTTTGAGGAAGATTATGGAACTTCAGTGCCTCTACAGAACTTTATACACTCTTCTAACTAATTAAGTAAGTTAAACTGGAATTTGGAAAATGGGTATTAAACAAAGAGAACAAAATGGAAACTTGAATTAGATTCACTATTCCAATGTTTTTAAACTAATTTCTTAAACTAGCTTGTAGCTAAACATGACTAGAGGCAAATATCAGATAAGATAGAGCTGGAAGGATGTAAACATTTCTCTTTCTTCATTCTGACTTTAGGAAAACTATCTAAAACATCTGAGTAAGTATTTTTTTTTAAAGACAATAGGTCCCCATAGTTTGATTTCTATAAGCTCCTTTAAAATCTTCTTGAAAGTTATAGATGCAAAGATAGTCTTCATGGTTTTCATATCCTTTCTCTTTCAATTTAAGTTCATATTATATTCTATCTCTGTGGAAATGGCAGTGTGTGCATAAAATTACATTATTTGCATGAAGGTTAGTACTCCGATTCCACTTTTTAAAAGTCCATTTTTAACCTAAGAACTTTAAAAGCTGAACCCATGTAATAGAAATATTTGATAAATTTTCTGTAACCTTTATGCTCAGAGAAAACTATAGTTCAGTTTGTTGTAAGTCTTCCAATATTTCTACATATTTTTTAATTTAATATAACAGATTATTTATAATATTTTTATTATGTTATACAATGTGTCATGGACATTTCCATTCATGAACATGTAAATATAATTTTATAGGTAATCACATCCTACAATTCACTTACCAATGTATCAGGATCCTATTATGCCATCTATCAAAATTTATTGAAAGATCTTTGAATATCTGAATGTTATGCAATATTTTGCTATTACAAATAGTGTAGGCTGGAACATATTTTGTGCCCACTTATGACTGCTCATTTAAGACAAATTTCCTAAAGGAAATTTGCTGAGTCAAATGGTATACAAAAGGACATAGTTTTTCATACATTTTAACAGTCTATCCTGCATGAAAAGTTGTGCCAATGAACTTACACAGACAGTCCAGCAATTTATGTAAGTTCTAACTGCTCCACATCCTCATCAATGCTGGCTGAATAGGGTAATTTTTTTTTTCATCTTTGAGAATTTGATAAGCATTAGGGACTATCAAATAAGAAGCATCTCATTTTTATTGCATTGTTTTGATTACAAGGAGACTGCTAGTGAGACTCGTAATTCTGTCTCTGCTTGAAATACTCTCTGCTATATACAGGAAACCACAACAACATTTATCCTCAGTGTCAAAGAACTTAACTAATATATCAATTCTCAGAATATTATATCTTTCTATCACCAAACCTTTAAACTTACTGTATGGGTATTGATCTTCGGTTGTATAGATTTCAGAACTGTCCCTGAATAAACTGTAAGTAAGCCAGTGGGCATTTGGAGAATCAGGTGGACTCCAGGACAGATTGATAGCAGAAGAACTTTGAACTTGTCCTCTGGGTGGAGGTTGTTGGGACGGAGCTAAATTACAATAGAGAGAGCATTTATTAGCAAAGGCAATCAATAAGCACATAAGTAAGCTAAAGTACGATATCCAGCAAAGAGGTCTCTCTGATTCAGGATTACTTTATCAAGAAGACATGTGGTTTACCAAGACATTAATAAACAGAAGGTATACATCATGAGTTCTCTAAAACAAAGCTTTTTATCTATAAGCATAAAACAATTTTGTAGGTCAATGCAGCTGTCATAAACATAGTTGGGGAGTGGACCACAAAAGTTTACACTAAGCACTTCTTCTTCTCCTTCTTCCTCTTCTTCCTCTTCTTCCTCTTCTTCCTCTTCTTCCTCTTCCTCCTCCTCCTCCTCCTCCTCCTCCCCTCCCCTTCCTCCTCCTTTCTTCTTCTTCTTTTCTTTTTTTTTTTTTTTGAGAAAGTATCCAAGGATACATAACACTTATTTTCTACTTAATTATTTTAAAAGTTAACATAAATAAGTTACGTTGAAACTTGAAATTTAAGTAACATAATTTTTGGGTTTTGAAAAAGAAATTTTCCATTACACTAAGCACAATGCCTCATCTTGCTTCACAGAGCACAGTGTAAAATAAAGAATAATAGTTGGCGATACAAATACCCATGGATTTCATGGATATTAAACAGTCCAAATATTAACAAGAAATAATTTGAATGTACTATGTGGATACACCCACACTTGTTAGAGGTGCAATGATTTTTAGAAGTAATATGATTGCTTCCATGAGGCACATAAGAGCATTCATCTCACTATTTTAGTGATATTTTATATAATGTAAGTACATACTATGAAAACATCATCTCTTCTCACTGCATATTTCCCTCAGTCTCCCTCTTTTCCTTCATTCCTCACGACCCCCCTCCCCGCCAGAATACATAAAGGTAAAGGAGAAAAAAATGTCTAACTATTTAAGGACAATCAGCCACCAGTTTATTAATTACCTCTGGCTTAAGAAAATTCATAATCCTCCATCTGTTTAGAGAAGTACATCCTACTCAGAGTTCTTCATTAAATAACATATCAAAGGTTTCTGTGTTACTTTACTTTAAAAAACATTAATATTTTTGTTAAGAAATTTCAAAAAATCATGTATAGAAATGAATCAATCAAATAATTATCAATATTTATATGAAATATTTACAGTCACTGGGTGATAGGGTTTCAGAAGAGGAGAGAGAGTACATTCAAATTAACTAACGTAATAAAGAGCTTGATAAAGAAACTATTTTCAAAAGGAAAGGCAGAGAGTGTAAGGAAACCAAAAGAAATAGAGCACTACTCTGTGGTATAAGAGTAGAGCTCCTTTACATTTATGTTAGGGGTCCTCAAGACCACTCCCAGGTTCAAAGACTTGCAGGACTCATCATATAGTCCTACTTGTGGCTAAAATTTATTATAGCATAAGAATAGAGTACAATCAACAAAGGGAAAGGTACATGGGTAAGTCCAGGGGAAACCAACCTCAAGGTTCCAGTCATACAGGATATGCCTAATTCCCCCGGGAATGTTTTATGAAAATATGTGCAATGTTGCCAACAAGGGAAGCTCATTAGAAACTCAATGCCCAGGGTTTGTATGGGGGGCTGTTTATGTAGACAGCCTCTGTCTACATGAATAACCCCCCAAATCCTAGATTCCCAGAAGGAAAGCAGGGTTAAGCATAAACCATTTGGTTGAACAAAATTTAAGAGACAGTGAGCCAAACCATGGAAAGAGCCAAGATGTCCATCGACAGATAAATGGATAAAGAAGATGTGGCATATATATACAATGGAGTATTATGCAGCCATCAAAAGGAATGAAATCTTGCCATTTGCAACGACGTGGATGGAACTGGAGGGTAGGTATTATGCTGAGCGAAATAAGTCAATCAGAGAAAGACATGTATCATATGACCTCACTGATATGAGGAATTCTTAATTGCAGGAAACAAACTGAGGGTTACTGGAGTGGTGGGGGGCGGGAGGGATGGGGTGGCTGGGTGATAGACATTGGGGAGGATATGTGCTATGGTGAGCGCTGTGAATTGTGTAAGACTGTTGAATCACAGACCTGTACCTCTGAAACAAATAATACATTATATGTTAAAAAAAAAGAAGAAGAAGAAGATAGCAGGAAGGGAAGAATGAAGGGGGGGAATCAAAGGGGGAGACAAACCATGAGAGACTATAGACTCTGAGAAACAAACTGAGGGTTCTAGAAGGGAGGGGGGTGAGGGGAGGTGTTAGCCTGGTGATGGGTATTAAAGAGGGCACGTACTACATGGAGCACTGGGTGTTATATGCAAACAATGAATCATGGAACACTACATCAAAAACTAATGATGTGATGTATGGTGATTAACATAACATAATAAAAAAAAAAGCCTTAAAAAATAAAAAATAAAGAGACAGTGAGCCACTCTTACCTGTTCTGGGGGTGGTGAGAACCCTCACAAAGTCCAAGTTCCCAGATGCCAGCCAAAGGCTAACTTTGTAAGCAGGTCTTTCTACAGATAAGCAGTCAGGCCCACTATGTGAGCTTTTTTCTAACACACTATCCCTAGCTTAAAGGGGCACAGCACTCAGGGAAAGAAAGGGCTGTAGGAAAAGCATCATTTGGCAAGAGCTGTGACTATTCATGGCAGGATACAACCAGCTCAAGACCAGCTCAAGACCACTCCTGCACTGTGACAAGAAGCTGAGGGTTAAATATCCCAACTTCCCTTTCTGCCAGCCCTCCAGATGACTGGCAGCCTCCTACTAGTAGCTGAAGCCAACCGAAAGTCAGAGGGCAAGGGAGCCTGCTGATGCAGACCATACAGAATCCTGCGGCATAGAGTAGGGTAGGGAAGTATGGAATAGTAAAGTGAAGTTATCCCGCATACCAGGCAAAGACTTTCAGCTAAGAGCTATTACTAATGCATCAGCATTCATGAGGGATACACTCTACTTTAAAGACATGATATAATCCAATAGTAACATTTTAAGGAAGTATTTCAAGAGCACTGAATTTGAAATTTACAAAATTCCATATATTATGCATAGGCTTCCTAAAGACAATGTCTCTAATCTTAAGAGAGATAATACCGATGTCATATTTTTAAAAGAAAAATATTCAAACTAGATACACTCTCACTCTTCCCTTTTTCTTTTCTCCTTCTTTGGAATTTGCATTGTTATATTAAAACTCTAACTGTCCATATGCCTAGTTAGATATAGGACAAGAATAGTACCAATCTCAAAATGACACAGGAAAAGAGAATAATTTCCAAAGAGGACCTTATATTTTTAAATTCAGGAATTTGCCATATTTGACATGGTCGTTTGGATTGGTTGAACACTGACAGCGCATTTGATCTGTCAGTGATTTTTAATTTAGGACTCCACATCCTGTTGTTCTTGGTGGAACCACAAAGACTCATAAACTGTCTTATTTATAGCACTCTCAAGGAGCCTTGTAATCTACAGCAATTGAATATTTTTAGTGAGTATTAGTGACAACATCTAAAACTCTGCATGCTATCAGGAACACAACAGATTTCAGAGTTAAAGCAATCAAAACTGACCTTCAGACTATTTTCTAAGACAGGAACATACTTTTGGGATGACTGAAAGAAAGATGTATGTTTCCACCCCACGTCAAAGGGTATAGAAAAGGATTTGCATTACTTGAAAATTTCCTTGGCAACAAACATTCACATATACAAATACACAAACAGGCTCTTTCAAATGTTTAAAGTTGATTACTTTTTAGGACCATCTCTAACCACAATCTTGTCCAACTTCGCAGTATAAAGGTATAGTACCTGTTTGACCCTGAAACAAGAATGTTCATAGACCTGAAGGCTTAGATGGTTCAATACCACTCAGAGAATAAATATGAAAGCCTGGCCATGAAATAACCTGAATTCACCCTTCTGTGTGCTGAAAGGGGAATTCTGAGAAAACAGTCACATATTCATTCATCAAAATTGCCAAGTGTGATCTTTGCATTTGCCAAACTCTCTTGTAAGGAAGGATAGTTATCATATTGTGACTACATCCATCTGTTTGGGAGCCATGAGTTTTAATCCTGGCTTAGGCACTTTGGTAATTATGTGATTGTAGTCAAATTTTGGTTGGACTCTCTGAATCATTCCTCTTCTGTAGTAAGGGGAGAATAATGTTTAGCTCTCAGGGTTATTTTGAGCATAAAGTGAATGTGTGTGTATCCCTTTTTCATGAAAGGCTGCGAACACTGTGGCTATGAGGACAGGTGTCTAGACTCCCTCTGTCTTTTTGTCTTTCCATCCTTAGGGGTTGTCCTTGTGTACATAGTCCTAGGTGGATGACCACCAAGTCCATATCCAATTCAACAGGAAAGGTAAAAGGAGAGATGGAGGGCAGGCCCCGTGCCTATGAGAGCACAACCTAGACTCCCACACATCACTTCTGCCCACATCATTTCATCCAGAAACTTGGTGACATAGCCACACCTAACCACAAGGGAAGATGTGGCCATGAACCCAGCTCTAAGCACTATTAATATGAAACAAGTAGAAGACTGTTATTGAGAACAACTTAAAAATATCTTTCATAGATAAAATTAAAAATAAAACAATATCTAGAAAATTTTTAAAAAAATTTAAAAAGTAAAAGGATACAGGAGTGCTTCTAATTATGGCAAATAAAGAGTTTAGTGATATAAAACTGAATAAAATCATCAAAATAGCCATTCTGGGAGCTCTAAATCAACCACAGGCAAACAGAAAGTTGAGAACATTTACTCTTGGAAAACTGGCAGAGCTCTGAGTAGTAACAGTAGGAGTCTGTGATCTTTTTGTGGGGGTTGTTCCCATAGTACCAGTTCCAGAGTCAGGTGTGTTAGTTTTACCAGTAAGTCTGACTATAAACAGTAGCTTTGGTACCACAGGGCGCTGACTTGATTTGGGGTTAGCAGCAGAAATTCGTAGCTTTGCCACCAAAAATTGGCACAGTCAATTGGGAACAAGAGGGAAAACTCACAGGTTTTCTAGCCTGAGTATATGCTCCCAGCTCGGTTAAGTGGTGAGTTTACCAGATAATAAACCAGGAGATCCTGTGTATGATAGAGCCATGGGAGGCCTGAGATAAGCTCTCCAAAGATTCCTAGCTGGTTGGAAAACTATGAAGGTATGGGGAAAAACCATGAGAGCCAGGGAAAAATGAAGGCCAAAGAAGAACTGGGAACTAGCTATAACTCTGAAAACATCCCCCAAACCATATACACATTGGTTGGCAGAAGCTATATAATTTGGAAGTAGTTGAGCACAGACACTGCCCAAATCTTTGGCTGATTCAGACACAGCAATGACCCCTCGGAAGCCAGGCTGTAAGTAAAAATTAAAAAAAAAAAACAAAAAAAACTGATTTGACATCAACAGCTGTACGCTGCAGGAGAGAAAGTTTTCCACCGTTTAAGTCTATGCAAATTACCAAAAAATCTAACAACTTAAGTGTTTTCAACATAAAATTACAACACACTCAAAGAAACAGTGAACTATACTCATTTATAACAGTTGAGAGAAACAGACTCTGAATGATCCCCAGTATTGAGTACAGCAAAAACCACTTCAATGCAGCTATTATAAATATGTTCTAAGAGTTAAAGAAAAATCTGATGATGATTCAGTGAAAAGAGAACTTTAATACATAAAGAGAATGCATAAAAACACTAAATTCCAGAGCTGAACAATACAGTAACTGAAACGGAAAATTCCCTAAAAAGACCTCAATGGCAGATTTGAAAGGAAAAGAGCAAGAATCAGTGAACTTGAAGATAAAGCAAGAGGGAAGAGGGCTCCTGGGTGGCTCAGTCGGTTCAGTTTCCAACTCTTGATTTCACTTCAGGTCATAATCTCAGGGTCGTGAGATCAAGCCCTGTGTAGGGCTCTGTGCTGGGTGTAGAGCCTGCTTAAGATTCTCTCTCTCTTTCTCTCTCTCCCCCCAGCTCTGCCCCTCCCTGACTAGCACACATGCTCTCTCTAAGAAAAAAAAAAGTATTAAAAAAAAAAGCAATAGGTAGAATGTAATGATACAGCAATGATTTAGCCAATCCACAGAAAGGAGAAAAAAAAAAATAGAACAAAAATGAACAGATCCTCAGAGACCTGTGAGACAATGTCAGGTGTACCATGCACCAAAATAGGTGTCATGGGATCTCCAAAATGGAGAAGATACAGAAAGTGGCAGAAAATATTTGAAGAAATACTGGCTCAAACTTCCCAAATTTGATGGAAAACATTTATCTACATTTCGAAAAAGTACAATGAATCCAAGTAGGATGCCAAAAGATTCATACCAAACATATCATAGTCAAACCGCTGAAAGATAAGAACAAAAGTTTTAAAGGAGTAAGAGAAAATTCATTCACATTTGAAGAAAAATACAATTAAAGCCTGGAAGAAATGATGGAGGCCAGAAGGTAGTAGAATGTCATATTCAAAGTCCTAAAAGAGAAAAGAATACTTGTTATCAAGAGTTCTATCCGGAAAAAGTACCCATCAAAAAAAGGAAGGAAGGAAGGAAGGAAGGAAGGAAGGAAGGAAGGAAGGAAGGAAGGAAGGAAGGAAGGAAGGAAGGAGGTATTTGCAGATAATTTTTAAAAAATAGTGGGAGAATTCATTGCTGGCAGACTAGCCCTGCAAGAAATATTAAAGAAATCCATCAGGCTAAAAGGAAATGACACAGAGAGCAAATAAATTGAATGATGTAGAGATGGGAAGAACACTAGAAATGGTAAATATGTGGGTAAACATTAAAGACTCTGTGTGTATGTGTGTATATATTCATACTGTTTTCTTCTCTCAAATAATTTTTAAAAACCTGGTACTGTTAAAATTATAATTCTATTAGTGTAATGTAGGGTTTATTATACATACAGACACATACACACACACATACACACAACTACACAGTATCATAACTCAAAGATGGAGAAAGGAAGGGACATATATCAAGAGTTTACTTGTTATATTTTACCAGCATTAAATCAGTACAAACTTGAAGTAGACTGTGGCAAATGAAGATGCATATTCTAATTCATAAAGCAACTAGTAATAAAATAACACAAAAATATAAGAAGTCAACAGAATACAGTAAACTGATTTTCGATAAGATTAGCAAGAACCAAGGGGGAAGTAGTTATTTCAAAAAACAGTGCTGGAGCAACTGGAAATCCACTTTCAAAATGAATAATACTGGAAGCTCAACTCACAACATAACTAAAAATTAATTCAAAAATGGATCAAAGACCTAAATCTAAGAGCTAAAACTGTAAGACTCTAAGAAGAAAACATAGGGGAAAAGATAAAAATGTAGTGAAAAGAAGGGGCACATGTACCCCAATGTTCATAGTAGCAATGTCCACAATAGCCAAACTGTGGAAGGAGCTGAGATACCCTTCAACAGACGAATGGATAAAGAAGATGTGGTTCATATAAAATGGAGTATTATTCAGCCATCAGAAAGGATGAATACCCACTATTTGCACTGACATGGATGGAACTAGAGGAGATTATGCTAAGTGAAGTAAGTCAAACAGAGAAAGACAATTATCATATGGTTTCACTTATATGTGGAACATAAGCAATAGCTCGGAGGACTACAGGGGAAGGGAGGGAAATCTGAAGGGGGAGAGATCAGAGAGGGAGATGAACCATGAGAGACTATGGACCCTGGGAAATGAAGTGAGGGTCTCAGGAGGGAGGGAGGTGGGGGAGGGGGTAACAGGGTCATAGGTATTAAGGAGGGCAAGTGTTGTGATGTGCACTGGGTGTTATATGTAACTAATGAATTATTCAGTGCTACATCAAAAATTAATGATGTACTATACAGTGGCTAACTGAACATAATAAAAAAGAAAACATGGGGGGAATCTTCATAACTTTGGATTTGACAATAGTTTCTTAGATACGACATCAAATGTATAAACAATAACAAAAAATGGACAAATGGAAATTTAGCAAATTGTAAAACATCTGTGCTTCAAATGACACTATCAAGAAAGTGAAAAGAAAACATACAGAATGGAAAAAACATTTGCAAATCATATATCTAATAAAGATATCTAATAAAAAATAATATATCTAAAATATATAAAGAACAATTACAACTCAGTAATAAAGACAAATAACCCAATTTAAAAGTGGACAAATAACTGGAATACACTTTCTCTAAAGAAGATACACAGATAGCCAATAACTATGCAAAGATGCTCAATATCACTAATCATTAGGGACATGCATATCAAAACTACAACGGGACAGCATCTCATACACATTAGATGGCTACTATAAATAAATAAAAAATAACCATGTTGACAAGGATATGGAGAAATTTGAGCCCCTGTGTACTGTCAGTGGGAATTTAAAATAGTAAAGCTGCTGTAGAAAAAAGCATGGCAGTTCCTCAAAAAAATTAAAAATAGAATTACCATATGATCCAGCAATTCCACTTCTGATTATATATCCAACAGAATTGAAAGCAGAGTCACTGAAAGCAGAGTCTTGAAGAAATGGCTACACACCCATATTCATAGCAGCATTACTCACATAAGCCAAAACATGGAAGCAATCCAAGTGTCCACTGACAGATGAATGGATAAGCAAAATGTGGTATATGCATACAATGGAATATTATTCAGCCTTAAAAGGAAGGGAATTCTGAGACAAGCTACAAAATGGATGACTCTTGAGGACATATGCAAAGTGAAATAAGCCACTGGCAAAAAGGCAAATATTTTATGATTTTACTTATATGAGGTTCTTAGATTTTTCAAAATTATAGAGACAGAAAGTAAAATTGTGGTTACCAGGGGCTGGGGGCAAATGGAAGATATTATTGTTTAATGAGGGTATACAGTTTCCATTTCACAAAAAGTAGAGAGTTATGGAGATGCATGGTAGTGATGGTTGCACGACATTATGAATATATTTAATATCACTGATTGTACATTTAAAAATGGCTAATATGGTCAATTTTATGTCATATATATGTTACCACAATGAAAATATTTTTTTAAAAAGGGTTTAGCTACAAAATCCTCTCTGATAAGTATGGATAAAGGAAAAAATATGAGTGATAAAAAGATGGATAAATAACCAAAGATAAACATAGAAGTGAGTAGTGTCAAGAAGACTTAAACACAAAAGAGCTATGAATTATATATATATATTATAACTATTATATATATAACTATGAACTTATATATATATATATTTTTTTTTAAGTTTAGGGCAAATGAAATTTCATTTCATTCACTAGTAAAGCATACAGAAGGCATAATTATTTAATACCTGTTTTGTATTACCTCTATCAAGGAGAATGACTATCATTTTGAAAGCATGAAACAAATATTGATAGGAAAGAAATGAATCACGAAATAAGGAATTAGATTATGAGAGAGGGTCTAACTACCTTATCAGAATTCAATTCTCCTGCATTCTGGAAATTATATGTGCAGATTCCCAACTCAACTCCCCATCAAAAAAAAAAAAAAAAGGAAAAAATTACAAATGATATTGCTAACCTATTGCCACTGGCCTCTAAGGAAGTGCAAAAGATAATAGTCATAATCCTATGGTTCCCAAACTGTGTAGAAGGACACCATGAAACAGTCTAATGTTCAAGGAAAACACATGCTTGACATCTGTTGGACACAGAAGAAAATACCAGCCTGAGGTAGTTCACAGTTTCAACAATAGATAGCACTACATTCCTTTCAATAGCATAGTATCTTTGGGAAGCTGGTTGTTCTGGCTGTTGCTAGGATAAAAAGCAAGTACCACGTAAAAAATCAAGGTGGAACAGGAAGGAAAAGCAGCCTCCCTTCATACTCACACCACAGTCAGCATTTCCTGGGCCCCTTGTTCACTCCCTTCTACTGTGAGTGTACCCATCACTTCTGCTGACTAGGTTTCAAGCTCTTTTAAAGGCAGGAATCTTGTCTATTTTTTTTTTTTTAATTGAATGAACTCCTCTATAGATATTGAGTTTCTAACTTTGCCCAGTGTTTTGTAAATTTTGTGAAACACACAGCCAAAACAACAGCAGCAACTACTAGAAGTGGTTGAACAAATGTATTCAACAGTAAGGATCACAATTTTAAAGAGAACATTTAAATATATACATAGATACATGTATGTGTGTGTGTGTGTCAAGTCAAGGCACTTGCATATATATATATGGAAGAAGAGGAATATAAACGTTTTTTAACTATTAAAAATTGGAAGAATTTGGAAAGACAAGAAGATTTAGCCCAGAGAAGGAAGGACAAAAGAGAAAAGCAAATGTATACCACTACTAAGAAATGTAGGCCAGGTGAACCAAACTGTCCAGTTTTGCCTGAGGTATAGTTCCTAGACTGTGTCTTAGATGGAAGAGTAGGTAGAAAAAAGTGATGTCAATATTTTCACACAAAATTAGTGGCAGAACCAATCAAAAATCGCTAAGATTCAGTATGCTATTTGTAATGTTCTCACAAGATGATGATCTACAACTGACATCCAAAGCAATATGTTGGAATTCCTGTTGAAGAAATCAATCAATTCTATAGTTAATCAATAAATAGCAAATATTAATTAAATTCTCAGTGAAATCCAGATTTATGTTTAGACTGTATTTACACAGAAAGGCAATTATGAAAGTCCTTTCCCAAAAGAAGCATAAATGCCTACCATTTTACTTATACTAACATCCAGAGAAACCAAATAAAACACAGGATACTGAATATAAACTACACAGGTACAAAATCTGAATATGTCTTGTTAATCATTAGCTACACCCTGCCTTCCACTACTTCAAAATCTAGTACGGTTGCTGTGGAGCCCAATATTTACTGACTTATTTCTCTCTCCCTTAAATGTAGATAACACAGTTCCAAGCATGCTTGTTTATGATGATTCGTCCTGACTTAGGGTATTCCCTTGCATTGTGACTCATGATAGTCCCAGGACACCCCAAGGAGAACATGCATTGTACAATATGTTGCAGAGGGCACTTTACCACATGTTCTCAGCAGGCATTTCTTAGAAATTCTGGAAAAGGTAAGGATATATGATCTTAGAGTAACTATAAATCAATCATCAATATGCTGTAAAACTGTAGGACTGCAGTTGACCTTGAGAAGTCAAGTCAAGGCACTGGAGAATGGTGTTGAAAAGTCAAAAGACACTAAGATGTAATCTTTGACTTCCAGGAATTAAAATAGAAATGTGAGAAATATTTAAATAACTAAAACAACTTGCAGAAGAAATAGCAAATATAGGAGTTATATGCTATGATAAACAGTGATAATTGCTATAATATCAATAAGCAACTAATAATAGCATGGTACCCATAAAATTTGGGGGATGGAAGGACATAACTCATAAAAAATAAGAATAAATCTCACATGTGTTATAGAAAATTGGCTGGAAATGTCCTTGCTTGGTGGGGTGACCAATCATTTTGTTTCAACCAGTACTGTTGATTTTTGCACGGGAAAGTCCCGTGTCACTGGAAAGTCCAATGTCTGGGGGAAAACCAGGATGCTGGTCACCACACTAGTGATTCCATTCTAACAACATGTTTTAAATTTCCCACTACTAACATAATCACCATTTAAATAATCTAATCAAGGAAAAAGAACACAGGTTTCATTTAGTGTAAATTTTTTTTTCCATTTCCCACCTAAATTCTCCACCTTGTGCCTAAGCCCTTCTGATGGGTTCTCAATGGAGAAAGAAAATAACAAGACACTCTTCCCTGCATGATGTTTCATCCACCAGCACAGAGCCAGAATTCACTTACTTTTGCTGCAGCCCAGTGGATTGTTCACATCCAAATGGCTTGCCTTGGGAACACAAGTATCACACTTGGATCCAGTGACAAATCGTTTACAGAAACACTGGCCTGTGACCAAGTGACAGGTTTCATTCAAGGCTCCTGAGAGATGACAATTGCAAGGCTGACATCTGAAAACAAGACAAATAAACCATCAAAGACAATAATGTTTTGATTAATAATTCATAGTATAAGTTACATCTATCAATAACATTGTGAAATAAGATGGCCTGTTTTAGCCAATATATTGAAAAGAAACTTGAGCTAAGCAAATAAACAAAACATCAAACAAGACAGAAAAAGAATCTTTAACAAAATGTTGCTCACAATAAAATCTCAATGAAGCCTTCCCTTTGTAAACTAATTAATGGCAAAAAAAAAAAAGTGTTATATTGTTTTTTTCATGCCACGATACATCTTATGGATTATTTTGAATGCCAGTTGTTCAATTAAGAATACTGTAAATTTTGCTTTCTCACAAAAGCAGTTTTTCTGACAGCTAAAAATTTAGATTGGGTACCCATAAATCATCTTTCCAAGTATCTATCAAGTTATAAAGTAGAACCCTAGGTGTGATAACCATGGATCTCCTTAAAAATCTTGAAACTCTATATTTAATTTTATAAACACTAAATTTCACTAAGAAAAGAGTTTGAGGAAGACATGTTCCAGTACTGTTGATGCCTTAACATAGGTTATATTTCATTTTCTATTTATGAACTAAACGCATTTATCCAGAATGGTTGGAGAATACAGCATTATTCTGATTTATGAAAAGATGTTAATGATATAAATATAATGAGATAACTTCATTCCAACTTAAATTTCTTGGACCTAAAGTTGCTTGTAGAAATCACTGGCCAGGCATTTTGCCATGATAGAAACCAAAACCTGTTTCCTCTGGGTAAGTTATTCAAATTCTTAGTATATGCCAATGTCATTGATCAGGATAAGCTATTTTGGCACCATGAAGTATTAGAGAGGCAAAAACAGCACATGGAAAAAGACAACTCACTTGTAATCAGAAACTTTCCATGTGGTACATTTAAAACAACATTAGATGGATTCACCTCTATTTTCTAATAAAGATGCTACATGGATAGTTTCTTTATCCCTCTTCAACTTCTACAGTGTGATCTCTCGGGTAGTCATTCAACACCCTTAAAAAGGCTGATAAAAGCTAAGGACTGCTAAATAAGCTGCAAATTTGTTTTATGAACTAATATCACCTCGGGAATAAATAAAGTACAGTTTCTCTTGAAAACCACTATACTGTAGTTTGCCCTTTTTATGTCATGATAAAAGGATATTTTCCCCCTATAAACAACTATATTAAGTCCTTTATGTATAGACATGTATCAGAACTCCATTTCTTTTTTTTTTTAAGATTTTATTTATTTATCTGAGAGAGAGAATGAGATAGAGAGAGAGAGCATGAGAGGGGGGAGGGTCAGAGGGAGAAGCAGACTCCCCACTGAGCAGGGAGCCCGATGCGGGACTCGATCCTGGGACTCCAGGATCATGACCTGAGCCAAAGGCAGTCGCTTAACCAACTGAGCCACCCAGGCGCCCCAGAACTCTATTTCAAATAGATGTTTTATTTAGGCTACTTAAGTATCAGAGCTGAAGAAAATTATGCACTGAAATTAAAACGGAATTAAAGAAGCAACAAAATATTTGATTTGCTCTTAATTTCATTATATGCCATTACTTAGAGTATATTGTTTGTAAGCATTTAATGTAATATTGGTAAGCATAAACAATAAGAGGCAATCTTCTCCCAGTGTATATATACATCACCACACCACTCATGAATAAGTGTCTCTTGAGTATTTCAGTTTTTATTACCATTCACTCATGAGACAATCACACTTATTTTACATACAGTACATTTAGAGTAATAGTTTCCAGAGTATAACATAATTTCCTTCCTTGATGTAGTTCTATTTTCTTCCAGCTAGCTGCTACACCCTTAACTCCAAGGCTGCTCTGTCAATATCCATGGGATATTAAGTTCTGCATCCAAATGGAATAAATAAATCGCTTCTTAGGAAAGCATGCAATGTTTTGAGTAATTAAATGTGACTATTCCTGATTTTATAGTCTCTTATCCCAGCTGTTGTTATACCTAACTTATCTGACTTGTTATAATTGCTTGACTTCAGTGAGAGAATTTTACCTGAACAAAGTTCATGGGAGACTTTTCTGAATATTATAGTTTGTTTCTAATGCAAAGGACACTAGGGATAATTTTGTAATTAAGGTTTAAGTAAAATGATTCCTATAAATTTCTCAGCCACTCAAATATAATTTTAAACATTTCCAAGACTCTTTAGCAAATAAGCTACAAGTTTGATGTCATTTTACAAGTTATCCCTTCTCAAGAGCACCTCCTAAATGAAATATATTTCACGTTTATTAAAACAAAATTATACATAATAAAGGAGAAGACATTTTAAACCTAGAAAGAGAAACACCAAACTAAGATGAATTGTGATATTGATTTTGTCAGGATAAATGGTTTTTGTAATATTAATATAAAGAAACCTTTATTACACTGAATCTCCTGGTACAGCCAGAGCTTCTCCCGCAATCTGTTTAAAATCTTCATTTTTCATCCTTATGGGAAAACCTCACTTGCTAAATGGATTTCATAAAGAGTAATCTGTCAAGATTTATATAGATAAACAATTTGTGATGTTTATTGACCAGTTCATTATGGTAAACAAAACAGGAGTAAAGCATCCCTAATCTCTGCCAGCACTCTGCTATTCTAGTTCTGTTTGGGCCCTTCAGTAACTCAGTGTTTACTGAGTACAATGGGAAAGAAGTTAATAGGCTTCTGTCTCTTTAATCACAAATCTCATATATTTTCCTTTCCATGGAACTTAGTCCAGTTGTGCAAATAGTAAGAGAAGAGCTATCCTGCTTATTATTACTGCAAAACATCACTATTAATGAAGGAGTGTGTTTCAGTGATGCATTTCATTGTCAGAAGCTTTATCATCTGAGGGAGAGCTACTGCAGGAGGTCTAGGGATGTATTCCAGGATATAGATCACTTTATTGACATTTCTCTTTCAACACCTCTCTTCTATCGGGGGCCTCAATTCATGGGTACCATCAAATTTATTTAAACATATCGACTGACATAAATAATATTCATTGAGGTCCAGTTATGTTCCAGGACCAGAAGAGACACTGAGAACATAAAAAAGAATAAGATAGAGTTGTCCCTGTCTTCAAGGAGCTCGTAGTGTAGTGAAAAATATAAAATACAGCATAATAAAGATGTATGCAGACTCTCTGTGGGCACAGACAAGGAAAACTACATGGTGGCAGGGAATGGGACAGCTGAAAGAGTATTAAGAAGGAATCTTGGGGGTCACCTGCATGGCTCAGTCAGTTAAGCATCCGATTCTTGATTTCGGCTCAGGTCATGATCTCAGGGTCCTGGACTGAGCCCTTTGTCGGGCTCTGCACTCAGCGCGGGTCTGCCTGTCCCTCTTCCTCCCTGGACTTGTGCTCGCTCTCTCTCTCTCAAATAAATAAATAAAATCTTAAAAAAATAGAAGAAGGAATCTTGGGGGCACCTGGCTCATTCGGTTAGGTATCCAATTCTTGATTTTGGCTCAGGTCATGGTCTCAGGGTCTTGGGATTGAGCCCCATATTGGGCTCTGTGCTCAGTGGGGAGTCGGCTTGAGGATTCTCAAGTTATTAAAAGGAATATTAAAAAGGAATATGCCCAGCAAGTCAGAGAGGGAGAATAGAGAGAGATAAGAAACATCAGGAGAGGGTATGAGATTATAAGCAATTCAAAATTTTTGGATATAAATTCAGAATAGGGAGGGGTAACAGACAAGGTTAAATGGGAAAGGTAAGCAGAGGCAAGATATTGCTAGATTAGGTACAATGGTGATAATGGTAAGGAACAATGGAAAGGAGAGGGATAGTTTTACTTACGTTGAGTAAGTAAAATCAGTAGGATGAGGTAGACGAATTGAGAAGAGAAGCAAAGAAGGGCATGGAGTTATTACCAGTTTTCTAATTTGCTGATAGGTAGATGATGGGGACACCATTCAACATAAAGAATGAAAGAGGAAGAAATCTCAAATTGCTGAGGGAATTTAGAAAAGGATTATTAATGATTATTAATGACTAAAACAGAAAGAGGCTTTAAAGTGAACTGGAGAAATTGGACCAAGAGTTTTCTTCCATCCGTCCTCAGCACAAAGCCTAGCACACAGTAAAGGTTCAATAAATATTGTTGAATGGATGAATGAATGAATAAAGCACTAGGAAAGCTTTAGACTCAGAATAGAACATCACAGATAAATCAAATGTGACATGTAGCTCTGAGGACAATTTAGCTCTTTTGAGCCCTTTTTGATCAGCTTAGCTCTTCCCCTAGCTAACCTGTCCCCCAGGGAAGGGACAGCTTTCTTCAAGATTGGCCTCTGCTATGACACCCCAAGGCCAGAAGAGTTCTCAGTTCAGTCGTCTTGTTCAGGATCTTGTAAGTGCTAGAGTGCTCTTAAGATGATTTTGGTTTTCCCTGGTTAAGATTATATTTCCTCTCTGCAATAGAAGTGTGTCTCACTGAGGTTCTTAGGTTTCCTTTCATCACAGCCTATGAATAGCATTGGATTCTCTTGGAACCGGAATCAGAATTATAGGAGAGGGATTTGGGGCTTAGAGATCCTCCTTATGTGAACTGAAAGCCATACACATGGCTTATTGGAGAAGAAGTGAGAATGGTATCATCTCATCTAGAAGGGAGGAGTTAATGGTACCCAGTCCACCCTCTGTAGTGAAGCCTTCCCAGGCACAAATAAAGGGATTCATCAGGACTAAATCTGGGCAATCTCTTGCATCCAGGCAACTATGACATCTGAGTCCAGGGAGGTGGTATTCCTGTCATTTAGAGAAGAGGTTACTTAGCGAGATTCTGCACCTGCAATCCCTACCACTTTCCCCTTTATTGACACTCCACCTAATCCTACATATTGGTCACCAAAACCAAATATTTAAAAGAAATAAAATCTCAGCAGATTCACAATATTAACAATATCACATATGTTTACATCTAGAAGAAACCCTCATGTCACTTTCCTTAACCTCCACATTATAGTAATATAATAACTTCAAGGCATGATAACAGGTTCAAATTCTTAGTGTTTTAAGGTAGAAGAGAGATTACACTTATTCACTATGGTCTCAGAAGGCAGAAATAAAACTAGGCACAGGAATGAAATGATCTTTCTCAGAATTAGTTGTCTGAAACAAACACAAGTTACTCCATGAGACAGAGAGGTTCTTTTTAGTTCCGTATTTTCAAGCAGAAACTGAGTGACTAGTTATTCTGAAAAGGTGATTTATGCAGAGAAATGTATAGGGCAGAGTTTAACCAAAATTAACGTTCTTTCCAAGTCTAAAAAGCTGATTTTATGATTCTTAGTGGAAATAAGTAACTTGCCCAAGGTGACAGTGAATCTGGTTATTGGGTCAGCAATCTTTATCTATAAAGGAACAGATAGTAAATATTTTAGGCTTTGTGGGCCATTAGATCTCCGCTGCAGTAGTAGTATGAATGCAGTCATAGATAATATATAAAGAATGAATATGTTGTGTTCTAATAAACTTTATTTGCACAAAGAGATGGCAGGTCAGATCTGGCCTGCAGGCCATGGTTTGCTGAACTCTGGCACAGTAGGTTGAATTATGACCTCTCAACAATCTCCAAGTCCTAATATCTGGAACTTGTGAATATGTTACACCTTATTTGGTAAAAGTAACTTGCAGATGGGATTAAGAATTTTGAGATGGAGAAATTATCCTGGATTATCCAAAAGTGTCCAATGTAGTCACAAAATGATAGGAAGAAGCAGGAAGGTGAGAGTTAGAGTGAAAAGTTGGAAGAACAGAGGGAGAGGTCAGAAAAGAGAGAAAACATTACTCTGCTGGTTTTGAACATGAAGGAAGGAGCCATGAGCTAAGGAAGTAGGTGGCCTCTCAAATTGGCAAAAGCAAGGAAATGGATTTTTTCCTAGAGTATCCAAAAGAAACATAGGCCTGCTGATCCCTTGAGCCCTATAAAATTACTTTAGGACTTTTGACCTCCAGAACTGTGAGAGAATAGATTCATGTTGTTTTAAGCTACTAAATTTGTAGTAATTTATTACAGTAGTAATAGGAAACTAATATGCCTGGTCAAGTGGAGAAGCCATAACTGGAACCTAGATATCCTGATACCCAACACTGTGTTATACTTATTACATCACATTGAATAAATGCTAATTTATAAAAATGGACATTTCTTAGAGAATCATACAAAATCTATATGAAAGAAGAATATACTGTTTAGTGGTCATGGGGGATTGTAAAAATGATCACAATTCTTCACCCCTCTCTTTATGTAGGCCCTTTAAACCAACTAAATTCCATCATCCAAAAGTAGAATCTATTTCCCCATTCCTGAATAAGGGCTGGTCTGTGACTCACTTTGGCCAATAGAATAAGGCAAATGTAACAATGTGACAGTCTCAAGTGTAGGCCTCAAGGGTTCTGCTCTCTTTCTGGGAACTCTGCCACTAGTTTGTGGTATGGCTAGATCACTAGATGATGAGAGGTATATAGCCCTTTTACTTTCATCACCCTGGATAAGAGCCAGCTGTCTAACAAAGAGTCATTGTGGAGCACAAATCTGTGAGGCACATTCCCCAATATTCCCACACCACGAATGGACATAAGTTGACAAGTAAATTATCTGCTTTCATTTGAAGTCATTGATCTGGTTTTCAAAGAAAGACCAATTGAGATCAATTGGAAATACACATGTGAAAAGATTAACATACCAGATCTATAATTCAGTGTTCAAATGGAGAATGTTTGCAGCAAAACCAAAAATAATGTGGTCATGGAAGAATTTTACTTTATCGTATGTTTTAGGACTCTGAGCCTTCAGATTCTTCTTCAGATCCCAATCTCCTACTATCTGAGAAAAATTACAGTTTGGTGTGTGTCCGCTAATAAGAGACCAGTAGTGATACTTCCAGCTCCTAGCTCCTTGAGGCTCAAAAAGACAAAATACAACTAATGAATAGAGAGAGAAGAAGTCATTAGAGGAGAAATTTGGGGGGACTGTGATGTGTGGGTGGTACATAAGAGAAACAGTGCTACACCAGATGAGCTAGAGCAAGTCTGGCCATGGGAAGGAGGAATCATACTTACAGGTCAGGTTGAGGACAGTACTAGAGTGTACAGTGTGTCAAATATGGGTCTCAACTACCAACTGAGATGAACTGAATGTGGGCCATTTTTGTCTCATTGTTTTTGGTTTAGACAAATATGATATACTTTTTTTTTCCTTTATTGATTTTTCAGTGGGCAGACTTTTTTTGCTTCATTGTTTTCAATACTGATTAAATCATGTTTGCTTTATATGTCAGAGGTAAACACAGTGATTTTTGCACTTGGGTCAGCTTTTTAAAATACATGCCCCCTTTTTGTGATAGGTAACTTTTGAAGAATGAACCACCTGGGTGAAAACAGGCAAATGATTTTCCAGCCTGTTACTGTTGTGTTTGGTGGATTTTTGCTGTTGTTTCTGTAGTTTAGGGTGAGGGCCTATTTTATTTATTTTGCCTTTGGGAATATACGAAAAGTCTAGAAAATAAGCCAAGAGAAAAATATAGGAAATATAACTGTGTACAATAAAAAGAACACGAAGAAGAGCTGGTATAATGTGTAAACTTCATGGAGGGTTAAATAATGTCCCCTGAACATATAAATGGAAAAAGCAGATGAGAAAGTTAATTTATTTTCTAAGTGAATAAAGAGATACAATGATATGTGCATCTTCTCATTGTTTAACAATAAAGTACTGACAATCTGCTGTAGAATTTTGGAAATTGGTGAAAAAAAATGTATATTTGAAAGTACCTACCACAGTACCTAGTTCAAAATAGATTTGATTCATTTTAGTTGACTTTCTTTCTTTTCTAAAAAAAATTCGTCATCAGGGCATCAATAGTTATTTTCCTATGCAGTATGTCTGTATATATTTTGACTATAAGTGAAGTTTTCCTTCAAGAAACAAAATTCCTTCTACTAAATGGAATCCCATATATTTTAGTCATCTTTGTGCACATTTTCAAAATAGTCAGTGTTAGTATATATACACAATAACAACCAGAAGTCAACAAAGAGATTTCAATATCATTCAGGAAAGGAATGGAAAACATAAAAAGAATAAAATCCATTTTTATCTCTTCTCAGTGATGAACAAAAGTGTAAACTTAAGCAGTTCTCATTGTCACATTTTGAAATATCTTTCTCTATGACCTTCTGGGCCAGCGGATTTCTTCTCTAATGATTATCAACGTTAAAGTGAAAAGAGACAGTCGAACTCATCAGTGGAATAAAAGGGTCAACTCAAAGCACAGGCATTCCATATGACTGATTTTAGCAGAGGACAAATCCTGCTGATTTCCCTCAAATGGTCATGGGAAGCTTTATTCTTTCTATTCATTTCAGAGAAGCTACATTATATATGGTAGCTCTTACTTCCAATAGCTCTTTCTAGTGGCAACCTATGCTCAGTATCAGAGCCAATCCTGTCCAATATGAGAGGATCCTGAGCCCCACTCACATATGGGTGGTGTGACTTAAATTTAAAGATTTATATCCCTTCAACAAGAAGATGATGCCATGAGATGTCTTGAGACTTTTATTTTCATTTTGGGAGGAAATGAGGAAAGTAATATAAAGAAGAATTAGTTCTGTGTTGGCTATGTTAAGAATGAGAGACATGCAAATTTAAACCTCAAAGAGATAGGTAACTATAGGCCTAGAGCTCATGGCAGAGATCTGAATAGATGATGATATATTGGGGAGTCATTAACATCATATAGTGGCTAAAATCATAAACAAAGATATGTAAATTGAAGGGGCAGATTAAAGAGGAATAACCAAGAAAAGAGAAGACAAATCAGAGAGATAGGATCTTGGAAGCCAAAGAAAGAGCTAATTTTAAGTAATAGGGAGGACAATAAAATAATTGATACATTGAAAAACCAAAAGTCATAAGAAGCAATCATAAATCAATTTTACTCTCATCTTTCCCTGATCTTTTGAATATACATATATTTGTCAATTATACCTAAATAAAGCTGCAGGAAAAAAATGGGCTAAATTCAGACAATAAAATGTGTAGTCCAGTATATTAGTCAATACTCCAATCTATTCAAAGAATAGATATTTTAAAGAATAGACTTCTCCTCTTTTTTCTAGCTAGGCCATGATGAAAGCAGCAAGTCTACAACCAGAGAAGGTAGAGTTTTATTACTGCTCTTTTTATTACTCTCCTCTTCTCTCATGCATGGGCCATAGGAGGGGCAGGAGCTCCCAGCAAAACCCAAAGCAGGCTGCTTTCTCTGGTCCCACAGTGTACAAAACTGACTCTTCACCGGAGGTGTTACTTTTGTGATTTCTTCATTGATCTCTCTCCCTCTACTAGGTATCTCTCACCTATAATTTTAGAGAAATCAGATGTATCTCTATTCCAACTGGTTGCTAACTAATTTTGTAGTTCACCAGAATCTCATCTTCTTCTCTATTTGGGCCTCTTTAACCTTCCGGGTGGCCCTTTGTAGAAGTGCTAAGATAACCAACCCTATGTTGTCCCTCTTCCTTGTAGACCTTATCTAGTCATGACAAAACACTCTTTCCTTTGCCTGAAAAACTCTGGGAGTATAAAATCATCAAAGCACTCTCTTTCACTGCCCTGACAGATGGTCTCTCCTTGTATAGATTTTCCAGGTCTAAGAAATATATCAGTCCACTGGTCTCCTCAACTTCAGGAGACACATATCACCTTGCAAGGCATCTAGTAAGACCCTCTCACTGAGAGGCACCACTGACCCCTGCTTTCTCCCTCCAGTGAAACCCCTCTCTCTAAGCTTATCTTTTCCTTAACCCATTTTTATGTACTTTTTCTGGCTATCTTCCTTTCTTTGATTTGGATGAGTGTTTTAAGAGTCATCTAACTAGTTCTTGGCTGCCCATACTTTGTAAGTTCTGCTAACGCTTTCACTAAATATGGTGACTGAGGAATTCATGAGAAGGAAAATGCAGAAAAAAAAAAAAAAGACTACTCTTTGTAAATATTAGTAAGTAAGATTGAGTAGTGAGAGAGTAGACTCAACTTCCAGGGTTCACAGGGCAGGGCAGAGGCAAAAGAAGAGGCTTTAAGATGGGGATGAAGATCATATTTGTAGAGAGTTATGATATAGCCAGTGGGGAAAGATTTAAGTTAAAATAAGGGGAGGATTTGATGCAACAAAGTTCAGAGGAAGAAGGAGATGTGAAGGGGACACAGAGAGGGGAGCAAAGGGAGAAAAACAGGAGGGGACACATCCAGAACAGGCAATATGTCATTACAAATTATATGTTGTTTTCTTCTAAGACTAGATTTAAAATTGGGAACGTGTGACAATATAGACAAATTGGAGCTGGAGAGAGGATAATCTGGAGATACTTATGTCTGGTTCTGTTTAGTCTATGAAGCAGGGGACAAGATTAGCTGCAAGGACAAGGACTTGAAGAAACTGGCAATAGTTTAAAGGTGGAGAGAAAGCAAGGGAATGAGAAGTAAATGCATGGCAGTATTTCCAATCAGCACAGACACATGTCTTCAAGCCCTCCCAGGTTCAGGGCAGGAGCAGGGTCATCATCCCTGGAGCTGACCCACAGTACAGCAGAAGGGAGAAGTTTTAATAGCACTCAGATTACTCAAGAGAGTCAGGATTAAGGTGGTTTTGCTCCAGACTAGGAGTAGAAGATGAGAAAGTTAGGAATGGGGTTGATCAAGAGCATTAGGTAGGGTTAAAAGATGAGGGGTTTGAGAAAAGTTGGGAGCCATTTATGAGGGAATTTGGAGACAAGATTGGAAAGATGTGATGTGTTCACAGAGTAGCATTTCAGGGATTAGGAAGATTTGAGAAGAAGAGAAGTTCCATGATCAAAAAAACCCTGGTTATGTTCATGAAAATTGGTTGCTGGAATGGGAATTAAACGTATGAGAGGTGAGGGGGAAAAAGACCATCCCTCTGATAAAGTTCTCAGTGAATGGAAACTTGGAAATCTGAAGATAAGTACAATGAGGATGGAAGAAAAGTGGTATCATGTCAGAGGACAATTTGTGATTTTTAAAAGGTAGTTCCTAATCTGACTCGATGTAATTAGGAGTCAGCTAATATGTAAAGATATACAATTATATTTATATAAATTTGTCATGAATCTTTGCTTTGAACCCATACTTACCCTGGATCTTTTGCTCTTTAGAATCTACCTGGCTTTTCACACTCTGGCTCTCTCCTAGACTCCAACCTGCATTCATCCTTTTTTATTTTACTGAGCTCTGCTTCTTGATTTTCACTTCAGCACCTTATTCTAATAATGTAGTTTATACCTTTTTTTTTTTTGGCTCTCCCCATTTCTCATCAATTTAGGTTAACATTTAAACCCAGCTTTTAATACAGGGAGTCTAATCCCAAGTGTTAGCAAGTCCTACTGCAGAGTGAGAGGTGATAGAACACTATTCTGTAAGTAATTCTTGGTCCTGAATTTGACTCGGGTGGGGACTGGGTTGGGTAGATAAACTAGAGGAAAGCAGAATAAGGTAAAGGTCAGCCTGAATCTAAGAACTTTGTAGAGCAGATGAGTAGTGTAATGAAGGAATCGGATTCACTTAAATAAAGTTAAGTGAAAAAGCTGAGACCATTAGAAATCTTCTGGCCATTAATAAAGGGTTTTAGTGGTAACACTGGGAAGAATAACGAGGGGGATCAGTAGAAAGGAAATGGGTAAGAGACTGGAACAAAACGCCATAGATGGGGATGAGTATTCCAAGGAGGAGAGTAGATTGGGGGAATATTTTTCTCTGGTAATTAAATGTTGTCAGAAAGACTATGGAAAATTTAAGAAACCTAAAGATAGAGGTGGCCAGGAGTGAAACAAACCAACGTAAGAATTCCAACTGGGGAATTTGTTAGATGGTCTTTCAATAAAAAGTACATAGAAGAGATAATATGTACAATAACTGACCCCAATTTTACTATCAAAATCCTGGCAATACTTTTTATTTAACATTTACTCTACCATGTGTTTTCTATACTCATTCAGAGTGATTTATTATCTGCAGAAAGGAGTAGTAATACTCTCAGACCACCAAGATGATATTCCTTCCAATGGTAACAGAAGCAGAACAGCATGGATTAAAAAACAAAAAGATATGTAATAAGAACAATAATTGTTTTGATACATATTTTAAATATCATGTGAAAGGTTTTAAATCACATTAGATTTTAGTAGAAAGCCAAATACACTAGTTTTGAGTTCTTTTTCAATAATTTACCCTGTCACCCTGTCCACACTCTAATCCAGGTGTTAATGAAGAGTGCAACAGCCAAAAGGCAGGCAGCAGGGGACAATGAGTTGAAAAGAGCCCAGATAATCTCAAACCCTTGACTAATTAGCAATTATATTTATAAACACACACACGCATATTGAGAAACAGCTTTGATTGGTGTGCACAGAACATAATACTATTGCTTGCGGATAGGAATGCCAAAGAATTCATGGATACAGTCCCAACCCTAGACAAACTTATAATCTGACCAGACCCAAAAACACACATGGAATTAGCATTCCAGCACATTTTCAAAAATACAATGAGCACACATGCATGAAAATAAATGTCCACAGATATTCAGAGAACAATAAGTAGAACATTAAAGATGTATAACTTTGAAAAGTGGGTAATTTATTTTAAAAAATGTACTTTACACACTAGGGAAAAAATCATGTCACTTATACAAAAATATGTTTTAATCTGCTGGTCTTTATTTTTTTTCTGTTTTATTTTCCTCTTTTTTTTCCCAACTGGTCTTTAAATGTAAATTAGAAAGGCAAGGACAACATAAATGGATGCAGTAAACAAATAAATAAGCAATAAATTCAGAGACCATGTAGAATAAAGGTTCTATATACATACGCTGTATATCCCAGACCTTATGGTGTGTGTGTGTGTGTGTGTGTGTGTATGTACATGTGCACACATTTACTTTTACGGATATATCTTTACCTGTCTTTCTCCAACCAAATTCTAAGTTCTTTGAGGGAAAAGGATTTTATCTAGTTAAATATTTGCAGACCTTAATACTAGGGACATCTATCAACATTCAGCAACCTATACATTGGAACTCTAGGAAATATTCAAAGATTACTATTATGTTTAACAAATGCAGACATCAAAGAGTCAAAAATATATCAACAAACTAGGGAGGACAAAAAATATTGCTTTTTACATAAAACACTGACCAAAAAATCATTGTTATGATATAAAGTAATTAACAAATGTAATTCGATACAAATATTTAAATATTATTAAAAATATTTACCTTCCAGTCTGAGGATCAAATCCAAAGTAAAGGTCTCTACAATGGTCACACCTCTGTCCAGCAATGGAAACGTCTTGGCAAATGCACTGACCAGTTAGGCTATTACAGATGTGATGAACTGCACCTGTTACATGGCATGAACATGGCAGGCAGCCAGTGGCATTGCCTGGAGAAATATAAAAACCTGGAAATAAAGAAATGAAAAGTGTTTAGTTATTACTTCCCATCCAGGCTTTTCTTTAAAAGATAGTGTTTTGATTACACCCAAAACCGGAACGCTATCATGGCACTTTCCAATGCCCAATACAAAGGTGGCTTATATTAAAAATTTATGATTATCAAAAATTTAAATTTAACTGAGCATTCTGTAGTTTGCTAAAACTGGCAACCCTTGAGTCCTTCACAACCCTCCACCCCTACATCTAGCTAATCACTGAGTCCTATGTATACTGTTTTCTAAGAATTTTAAACTTTCTACTCTCCATTCCCACTGCCCTCTCCCTAGTCACAGTCACCACCAAGTTTATTATAGTTTACACTATGGAACAGAGGCAATGGTAAGAGCCTTTTATTCATTATCTCACTCTTCACAGCAATGCTAATAATTCAGGTATTATTATTATTATTTTCACTTTATATATGAGAACACTGAAGGTTAGGAAGGTTAATTAATCTCATTGTCACCAGATTGTAACCTCCATGAAGGCAGGAACCTTGTCTGATGAATTCACCACTGTCTCCCCAGCACCCAGTACAGTGCTTGTCATAAAGTAGGCACTCCTTAAACATCTGATGAATTCACACAAATGTACCAAATTATAAGTAGGCATTGATTTCTATAAGTATTATATTTAAAAACCCACAGAATTTGGGTGAATTATAAAACCTATATTTGTTTCTTATAGCAAAAGAAATAGAAATATGATTCAAAAATATTTTCAAGTTGCTTAAAATTTCATATAACCAACAGCTATAAAATTAGAAAGACATTAGAAATTAGAATGATGGAGGGCACCTGGGTGGCTCAGTTGGTTAAGCGACTGCCTTCGGCTCAGGTCATGATCCTGGAGTCCCTGGATCGAGTCCCACATCGGGCTCCCTGCTTGGCAGGGAGCCTGCTTCTCCCTCTGACCCTCCCCCCTCTCATGTGCTCTCTCTCATTCTCTCTGTCTCAAATAAATAAATAAAATCTTTAAAAAAAAAAAAGAAATTAGAATGATGGAGCAGGTGTATGGGGGAGAAATGGTTCTCGGTGTTGTGTGGTATGTGTGTTTATGCATACACATCCTACACATATATACACACATAGCACATACATAATGTTACAAGGAATTTTACTGAAACACAGGGAAGAGGGAATGCAGAAAGATTCTAATGAATAAAGTTCTGACAAATGAAAATGATCTGTACAATTGTCATGATCACTAATGTAGGTATGTATCACTAATATTGAAAGAGTGAAAGAATATGAACACAAAGTGAATCCACTGTGTATTACTATGCTATAGGGAGAAACAAAAAGTAATTGGAATATATTATAAATCTCATTTGAGTCTCTGGTTGAAAACAAGCCATTCTTTCATAGCCATCAACAATTTGTTTTTCTTCTCTTTGGCCCAGCATATTCTCTCTTAGAAAGTTACAGAAATAGTCAAACAGAAAAAGATTCTGCTCAAAGAAAAGGAAGAAACTCAAAATCAGTGCCATTCCAACCTGTTGGAAAGAACTGACTGATCTTGCCATTTTTTAGAGTAACTGACAACTAGATTATGCCCTTAGCTTCTTTGCATCCATTGATAGCAATTTGCCTTATATGTGTTTCCAGAAATACAGGTATGCAAATTAATATATATTCTCATACCTGATTCACCATACAACCAAAGTTGCACATTTCAAAGGCTTTTATTTTGAATTCAAGACCACTGTGGCTGCAATTCTATGTATTTTTCTTCCTGTGAAGGTACCTAGGTCCTTAAATTCCTGATGATGGCATCATAAATATACTAACAACTCTCCAATTTGGATAAATTACCCATTAGCACAGATACTTAGAAGTAGAATTAATTTGGACTTATTGCAATAGCTTCAAGCCACAGAGAATTCTAGAACAATTACAGATGATTTTTACAAGAAATGATTTATTAGTAAATCTGTAAAGACAAGGGGGAGTATATTTTGGTACAGACAATTGGGTTGCCCAAGTTTCAGAAAATAAAAAATGCCATAGAAAAATCAGAGATATAAGCAGAGAAGAACAAAAATGAAAAAACAAAAACAAAAACAAAAAAACAGGGAGGCTGCAACCTGGAGGTAGGTCTTCAAGGAAAAGCCTGCACTGGAACTTGTCTTGGGGTTAATTCCCCTCCTCTCTGGAGCATAATTATAAAGGTTAATCCCACCAGTATTTTAGTTGTCCTATTTTTAAGCAGTTCTAATTAGGATGACTCAGGTACCTTCCTGCTCAGTGATTACTTCTTGCCTTACCTGAATGTGCCTAATTCTAGACCATTACCTCTCCTTTTATGACTTCCAACTATAGAAAACAACATTTTCCCTTCCCTCCTCCTTAAACTTCAACTCCAGAGTGCGGCTTAAGGATAACTGACCTTAATTTTCTTTCACTCAATACATTTCTGATCTCCTTCCATTAGCTCCACTTCATGTTCCACATCTTCAGGTCCATAACATTTTAACGGATCTTTTTGATATTTCTCTCCATGAATGATTTTGTACCACATTCTGAAGCATGGTCATTAAGACAATGCTATTATCTTACATTACGTAGAGCTGAGAGTTCGCACATATATAACACTGATTGGCTCACTAAAGTTTGTTATTTTCCCCAGTTTTATTTCAGCAAGCTCCTGGTCCCAAACAAGGCAAGTCTAATGGGGAAAACAACGTGTTTTTGCAGTTCAAGCAAAAAGTCACCCATATTATAAACTAGTGTTGCTTTATCCAGGAGAAGACTTGCAGAATCCTTGCAGTTCAAAGTTATTAGCAAGGCAGTTGGTATTATCTCCTATAGTTGCTATTTGCACAGCACAGCACAGCACTGTCCTGGGCATAAAAGAAGAGCCCGTTTCCTAGCAATGTCCCTCCTGAGAACCATGAACATCCAGGCTTGGCCAACGTCTTGAAATGGGAGAAAGAAAACAAGTTTAACCCCTAGGCCTTATTCAGAAAAGGAGGGCAGAGCTGAGGCTAAGCACAAATTACAAGCCATTTAGAAGAAATGATTCTCACACTAAGCCAGAGAATGGACATAATACTAAGAGAAGAGTCTAGGGAGAAATTTGTGGCTCACCAATACCAAGCAACAAGATTCTTCTAGTAATGATTTTGAAAATTAATATTTTCAGAATGAAATATAGTAAGTGATGCTAATTTTCAAATTAAAACAATAATAATTTTCTTCCATTTTGGTAATTTTTTATAAAAATGCTAAAATTATTATTCATAGAGTTGACCAAATGTCAATAATCACATAAATATTAATATTACTCATCATAAGATATAATTTTTCTTATTTAAAAGTTTTTAAAAACTCTTTTCAATTAGTTTAGATATGTTTTAAAACCTCTGCTCCTATTCCTCCTTCCTGGACTGCTGCTATACTCTCCTTGATTACTTTACCAACTCCTGTTTACTTTAAAAACTCAGGTCAGAAGTCACGTTCTCAACTAAGTTTTCCAGATCCCCCCATCCTTCAAGAATGAATCAGTTCCTTCACTTTACTACTTCTCATATTGGACATTTCTAATATTGCCCTTGTCACACTGTGTTATATTTACGTTTAGGTCCATTTCTCCTACTAAAGCAAATGCCTTAATACATTTATGATTACATATCTTACACCAGCATAGCTCCTGGTACACAGTAATGTATTCAATTGATGTTTACTGAAAAAAATGGATATGTGAATGAAATGGGTAGATAGCTAGATGGGTAGGTGGCTGGCTGCCTGACCAGTTGGATATCTGTTACCCCTTAAAATATGAGATGATCTCTTTAACACTTTAAAGGAACATAGTAAAGACAAAAAGCCTAGCCTATCAGGAAGGATAGCAGGGACTGTATATGAATCAGGAAAAATATATTTAAAATGCAATCTTTGGGGGCGCCTGAGTGGCTCAGTCAGTTAAACGTCTGCCTTCGGCTCAGGTCATGACCCCAGAGTCCTAGAATAGAGCTCTTCGTCTGTCCGGCTCCCTGCTCAACAGGGAGTCTGCTTCTCCCTCGCCCTCTGCAGCTCCCCCTGCTTGTGTGTGCTCTCTCTGTGTCAAATAAATAAATAGAATCTTTAAAATAAAAATAAAATAAAAATAAATAAAAATAAAAATAAAATAAAAATAAAAATAAAATGTAATCTTTGCCTTATTGGCAGATGGAAAGAACTTCAGAAAGAAAATATCAGCCTAAAACTATGTTTCCTGTTCTTAGAACCAAGAATATAATAACATGCTCACATAAGGGAAAACGTTCTATTGGACTTTGCTGTTTTATAAAAACCTAGTTTTCCTATTTATGGGAATATCCATGAAGGGCCTCCAAATGCATATTCTTTAAAAATGAAATTCAATAACAACAATGAATATAAGTAATCACAGCTGTGATGATGTCTTGGAAATTCTAACTCATAGATATGTGTATTCACAATCCACAGAAACACTTTCATATTCTTTGTTCCCATTTTTCTCAGTCTCAGTGGTTACCAACCATATGCTCTAAAGTTTCTCTCCCATGCCATTGCCACCATCCCAGAAATTTCTCCACCTTAGTCCATGGAGATCATCCCATTTCTAGACAACTCAGTTCAACTCTTCATTATCAGATCACGGTAGCCTCTCAGAATTCTATTAATTTTCATTTTATAACTATTACTCAGATTCTACACAACAGAGATACCCCAGGACCTAAAGCAGTCAGCTAGAATCATGGGTGAGGATGAGCTTCAGGGTGGGGGGAGGCTACAAACACTTGTAAGAGTATCTCTTTTAACTCACCCTCAAATATTCATTGAATGAACGATTATGACAAATGTTGCATTGTTCAGAAAAATGTTTTACTCTTTCAGGGTGCAGATTCTGAGGTCAGTTGGACCTGGATTTGTAAATGGTTCTTCTACTTAATTAGAATACATTTCCCCTACTATAAAGTGGGAAAGTACTGGTCCTTCCATCATATAAATATTGTGCATATTCAATGGGACTTTTCAGATGAAACCCTATCCCAGGGCCTGGCAGACCGTAGACACTCAGTAAATATTACCTATTATCATCATTGCCATTTTTATGAGGCAATTTTCTAGGAAAGTGGGATTTTCCTTAAATTACAATTTAAGTAATGACTTGTCGATGTACTTCTTTCCCCCACTGATGTGCCTGGGATTATGGTCCACAGTGCTTATGAAAAATTCTTTCCTAGTGGTTTATCAAGGAAGAGGCTCTTGTCCTGAGGCTTAGGTCTCCCTGTGGAAAACATGTTCATCTGCAAAGCTGTTTCATCAAACACTGGGATATGTGGCATAACCGGATCTCAACTTTGATGCACTGATTTTTAATGGAATATCAGCCATCTAATTCCAATTCCAATGGCAGGGCCTTGCATGCAATTCTGGTTTATGAGCTCATTACTTAACAAATATGATATGCTTCTTAATGAAACAAGATACTTTGTTTTATTTTCTAATAGTCTGTATGAATTATAAAATAAAACCAAAAGTAAATATCAGAGGAAAGCATGAGGAATTGTCCTATTAGCACAAAACATGTCATACGAAGCTGTTTTCATTATAAATTAGCCTTTATTTTATTCCAGAGCTGCAGAGTCCTCAATAAACCCTCTCTGCCTCTGGTTCTCAAGGACAAGGGTGGGTCACTGGCTCAGGATGCCTTGACATCCTTCCCTGCATTTCTCAGCCTAGCCTCTGATTAAGTGCTTGCTGCTGAACATTACGAGGTCATCCAGCACTGAAAAAAACGAACTGGGAAAACATATTTAGTGCTATATTTATTAGTGTGGGTATATGTACATTCATATATGTACACACACTCCAAATAATTTTAAATTAAAGCATTTTTAAAATACTTAATGGAGGTTAAGCAGCATTTTTAACCTCTGTTCAAGTTATTGAATGGCATATTAAAACCAATGTGGCTCTAAAGTACCTTCTAATGTGCACTGCTGCTTTAACAAATTGCCTATAAATTTTAGTTGAATTAAGCCTATTCCTTGTACATTCATAGTAAGGTTAGGTTAATAATACATGAGGTTTCATTATGTGTACCTTCCTAATAATGTTTTTTAAGAAAGTGGGACAAGAATCTATGGGCAATAGTCTACTAGGGGCCAGTAATATTTACAACCAGATGAAAAAGGCAGGCAGAAGTACGGAGGCTTGCGAGTTCATCCCTCCTACCCTACCCCATACTTCTGCCTCCATGCCCCACTACTCACACACACCAGTGTGGAGCTTCTCTCCTGGGGTATATGATCTAGGTCTCTCAGATGTGTTTAAAGAAGTAGAAAGAAAGCTTCAGATTGCAGCAGTGCATTTTAATGTGCATTCTGCAGAGCTGGCTACTGTGAAACATCTGTTTATGATAAAGATACTTCAAGATAAGGGTCCTTTTTTTCAATGCAAATTTCACAGGAAGAGATAAGAAAACCAGAAAACAAAATTCAAAGTAGTTTCTGAAGCTAGAATGCAGGACCAAAAAAAAAAAAAAAAGTCCATAAACACATGACCTTTCCATATGCTACACCTATGGGTACAGAATACCTTGTTTTGTCAAAAAAATCCATTAGGTCCTTAGACCACTATTTTCTTTCCTCCCTGGCAGGGTAAAAACCACATCCTCTCTCTATGTCAACAAAGGAGCGCTCACAGACTTGCATTGTGTCTGTGCCTAAATAGAAGAGAGTGCCACTGGGGTAAATTTTTTTTTTTTTTTTGAGAGAGAGAAAGAGAGAGAGAGTGCAAGTGGGGGCGGGGCAGAGGGAGAGGAAGAGAGAGAGAATCTGAAGCAGGCTCCACACCCAGCACAAGGCCCGTGGTTGGGTTTGATCTCACAACTCTGAGATCATGACCTGAGCCAAAATCAAGAGTCAGATGCTTAATCGACTGCAGCACCCAGGTGCCCCGCCCCTGGGGTAATTTTTAAATGTAATTATTTATTATTTCAAGAAACACAGATGGAGTATGCACTAGGGAGACACTGTTCTATGTGCCCAAGACAGAGCACTGAAGAACGTGAAGAACAGCAGTTAGACCTATAGGCCCATTCCTAAAGGAACAAATGATCTAAAGACTCCTGGAAATGAGGTCAGAGAGGGATCGTGGGTGTTACAGTTCATGTGGGCCATGTTTTTTACCTGCAATGATGGGAAGGCAGTGGAGGATGGAGTGATACAGTCTGACTAAAGTTTGAACAGCATCCCCTTTGGCTGCGCATTAAGAAATGACTCGAGAAGAATAAAGAGGAGAAAGGAAGTTTAGGAGGCTTCTCAGCCAGTCCAGAAGAAAGATGAAAATGGGTGAGTGGGGTGGTAAAAAGTGGACCAGTTCTGGATCTATTTGAAAGGAAAAACAAGACTGATTTTGATAAAAGAGATAAGGGTTGTAGAAACAGAGGGGAATCAGAGGAGAGTGGCAAGGATTTAGCTGAAAAGATTACAATCCAGAAACTACTAGGACAACATTTCAGCTAAGCAGAGTCGAACAATTTTTCCCTTCTGAAATCCCCAAAAATGAAATAAAAGAAAAGAAAGAAGAGGAGATGAAGGTCAATGGCAGATGTCCACAAGTAAAAGCTAAGCACTTGCCGTGGAGCAGCCAACAGTAAACTGATTGATTCAGGTGGTATAAGTCTAGAAAGAAAGGTCTGGAATTGAAGATTCCAGAGGTTTCTGAAGTCAGGTGTGAGGAATAGTTAATCCCCTCCGCAACCAGAAGATTTTCCCTCTTGCATTTTGAGAGAAGGTGAGTTTTCTCTTTAGAAGTTAAACCAGAGAGTGCATGGGTTCAGCATTTGCAGGGACAAAGTGCTGCAGTGAATGCAGGGATTATATATAAGGTGCCTGTAATGGGTGATTTCATGTATCAACTTGGGTAGTTCTGGTGTCAGTTGTTTGGTCAAACACTAGTCTAGATATTGTTGTAAAGGTGTTTTATAGGTTTTCCCAGAATACAAGAATCTACAGACAAAAGGGCCCACTGAGTGCACAGAAAAATTATTTAACAAAAGCACATCATCATATAATTGTCAGAAATGAGGGATATAGAAATAGTAGAAGCTTCTAGAATGTAAGAAAGAAGAGAAGAGAAAAGGAAAAGAAAGAAAGGGAGGGAGGAAGGGAGGGAAGAAGGAAAGAAAGAAAGGGGTAAAAGAATCTAATTGGCTCTGCAAGAAGATCATGGTGAAATAATTTTTTTGAGTGAAAATGATTCTATATAATGGTAAATTTTCAAATAGTTGTGAGTGTGGAATACTTATTTGCAGACATTCAAAATTCTAAAAAAAAAAAATAACTTTCTTCCCTGTACTCTTTCTCACAAGCTCCTAGAGTGTACTACCAAATACATATATAAAATAAGAAAAAATAACACATGGGATTCAGGAAATGGGATCCAACAGGGGAGCTATATGAAGGAAATTCTCAGTATAGCTGATGTATATACACATCTCCTATTGGTTCTGTTTCTCTGGAGAACCCTAACACAGATACTCTTCTTAAAACTCCTGATTATTTCTCAGTGTGTTCAATTAAACCACTTACTGAGTGCATGCAATGTACAAGGAATTACAGTAGTATTGTGGCTACACAAGTTCAATAATATAATCCTTGCTCTCAAGATACTGAAACTCTAACAAGGGAAATGAGCGACTACATAAATAAGTAAAATACAAGAATATCTTAAATGTGATAATTATTTTCATTAATAGGGATGATCCCCATTCTATATTTTCCTTAAAAGGCAGGACAATTTGCCATTAACCTTTGGAGCGGAGTTTCGTGACCATTGTGCTTAGACAAATAGACACTAAGATATTACTCTCCTAGAAAACCAATGTTATCTGAGATAAACCCCAAAAAGAAAGGGGCCAGAGGGAGACAGAGGAGACCATCGGGGGAAGAAAAAGATTGAGTATGACTTTCCAATATTTTAATTTTTAAATTTAATTGGTATTTTTATCAAAATTTACATGCAGATAGTTTTAAAAATCAAATAGAATTTAAAGGTTCACAGCAAATAACAGCAGTCCACTGCTCTGTCCTTCTCCCAGGAATCTCCCTGTCCACAGCAACCACCTTCATCTGGCTTTTATTTCTGTATATCTCTATAACATCCATATATTGTTCCCTCTCAACCTTGAAAATTTAAATTACTGCCTTTCTACAACAGAGGATGAGTATTCAGCTTTTTATGTGCTTCCTCAATAATCCCTTTATTTGGTTAAATCAATATTCAGAGATTGACTGACTATATAAATCTATTTCACAGCTATGCCATATAATATGCTTTGATTATATTTCCTTTCTTGAAAAAATTGCCTTTAATTAGTTTTGTAGGAATCGCTCAGATATTTCTAGGAATCAAAACCCTCCAATAGAAATATACTCAGGAAGGGGTGCCTGGGTGGCTCAGATAGTTAAGCATCTGCCTGTGGCTCAGGTCATGATCCCAGGGTCCTGGGATCGAGCCCCGCATCGGGCTCCTTGCTCGGCGGGAAGCCTGCTTCTCCCTCTCCTTCTACTGCTCCCCCTGTTTGTGCTCTCTCGCTCTCTCTGTCAAATAAATAAATAAAATCTTTGAAAAAAAAAAGAAATATACTCAGGAAAAAAAAAAGAAATATACTCAAGAAATCTGTTTCTTTTTTCTTCTACTGAATATATCAACTCACAGGAGGATCCAAACCCCTGATCCTCCCATTCTGATCTGAGCCAGTTGATCTCCAGTTCTGTTGCATAGCTACATCCTAGTCAGAACAAAACACTCATAAGCTTCACAACAGATAATCACTCAAAAGGATATAACATTTGATCTATTAGCTTTGGCTGGTTTATTTAGAAAGAAGGATATATAAATCATGGTTATTTGTGCAGGAGACTGAGTGCCTTATTTCCAAAAATAGAGATATTAATAAATAATAAAAGAGAAAAAGTATCATCTTGGGATATAAAAAAAAAAGTGATTGAAAATTTGAGAAGATGATTCTGAAGCCAAAAGAGTGCAATATATTATAGTAGTCACGTAGGCCATCTGCACAGCCCTTAGTAATTATCCTGTTCTCTGGGATCCTTACCACCTTGCTCCTACCTTAAGTAGTGGTTCCTAGAAGTCATGATTTATATGATCCTGATACTCCTGGCCATAGTGAATTGGCTCAGACATAGCTACCCTAACAAAACTGAGTCAATTAGAATTTCCTTCTTGGAATTGTATCCACAAAGTAGCTAATAAGTCTCTGTATTGCTAGAACTGTAATGGGATAGACATTTAACCATGCAGAGAGGGAGACAGAAGCAGTGTGTCCTTCTAGAGAAAGAGGGAGAGAGAGAGAAAGAGGGAGAGAGAAAGAGGGAGAAAAAGAGAGGGGGGGGGATATGGAAATGATTGAATGGTTGAATTAATGGATATGTATCAATGGGAGATTTCTAATTCCTGAATTCTGACTGCATTGCTCCATATCAGGTTTTGTGGGACAGCCAGTGATAATATAGCCCCCATTTATATTGAAGCCAGTTCAAATTATTTTCTGATATATATATCTCAAAAAGAATTAATTATTCTTCAGCTCCATCCCATCAATCCCTTTGGATTTACTTGTCCCACTGACCGATGTGAAAGGAAAGGTATGGCTCAGTCCTAAACTGAATTCTTTGTCATGGCAAACAGGACTTCCATCTTACCCATTTCTGACAAGCAAATCTCCTTTTTGCTTGGCACCATGCTCCTTTACACAGGCTCAGATAACTCAGAGCTGGTTGCATAGACAGAACAACCACACAGCTGTTAAACAACTAATAAACATGTATATTCATCATGACATTATGATGGTTTTATTATAAAGAAAATATATTGTTTTACTTAGGTCATATAAAGGCAAGGAGAAAGCCATGGATAGGGTCCATCTTTCTTCTGGTTGGCAAACACATAAAAAGATGGGTACAGTGAGAGGGCGCCTGGGTGGCTCAGACGTTAAGTGTCTGCCTTTGGCTCAGGTCATGATCCCAGGGTCCTGGGATTGAGTCCCACATCGGGCTCTCTGCTCAGCAGGAAGCCTGCTTCTCCCTCTCCCACTCCCCCTGCTTGTGTTCCTGTTCTGTCTCTGTCATATAAATAAATAAAATCTTTAAAAAAAAAAAAAGATGGGTACAGTGAGACTAAACAGTAGTCTATTTTGCTAATTTTATGGCATTTAAAAATAATTCTAGATGCCCCTATATGATGCCAGAACATATAGCCCATTTAGTAAAAACATTTGGTTAGCTTTATTCAGAAAATCAGTTCATCATCTGAATATTTGGCATGGTATAAATAATTAACCCAAGTTTTCCTTTCTCTGGGAAGCAAAATTTATTCTTGCTTTTATTAGACTTTGTTTAGACCTTGTTCGGTTATAGAAGGGGATTTACTTCAAGTTGAGAAATTAAATATAAGTTAGTCTCAATTATAAAATGTCTGATTGGCTGGGATTCCTCTAAAGGGTCATCCCAAATATAGCAACACAGACAGATACACCAAATAATCTTGAACATATTAAATAGTTATATCTGTATTTGTTGATAATATAAATACAACAGTGTTGTTGGAAGTAAATTTTTTAGAAGTCCCAACCCCAAAACAAAGAGGAATCATCCAATATGGGATAATGAAAGGAAAGTCATTGTCCACTGAACATGTAACACATTTCTCTCTTACCTGATTGACACTGATTACACCTTCTTCCTTGCCGATTAGGCAAACACAGGCACTGGCCACTGATTGGGTCACAAGTGATCCCAGGTAATGTCCCCAAGGAGTCACACTCACACATCTGGCAGCCTTGAGAATTGCCACTGGTCAGATTGTACCTGTGAGGCGCACAATGATTACAGTGAAGACCTGTTACTCCTAATTTGCAGGGACATTGTCCTGTTAATTTGTCACACAGCAGAGAGCCATTTACTGTCCCAGCCTTATCACAGTTACAAGGCAGACAGAGGAAAGAATTATTTTGCTGGAGGTAGAAGTATCCCTCCAAACATTCATTGCACCGTCTCCCTCCAACTCTGGGCTTGCAGATGCACTGCCCTGTCTTAGCGTCACAGACGGTCCCAGAGAGGGATCCCTCCGTGTCACAGTCACAGGCCTTACAACTGGTGATGTCCAACCCGTAAAAGTGTTCTCTGCAGGTGTCACACTGAAGTCCTTTGGCTTCTTTCTTGCACTCACACTGCCCAGAAAGAGGATTGCAGTGTTTGTTCACTGAGCCGTGGAGGTTGCACCGGCAGGGCTCACATCCATCATCATTAAAACTTCGGAGGAATTTAAATCCAAAATTGCAATGATCACATCGAAGCCCTGAAGATAAAATTTGTTTAAAAAAGTGAAAACGTGAACATGACTCTACTTCACACTTTCAAGACAAACAACGCTGCTGCCAACATTTAATGCGGACACAAGGGGCACCTGGGGGGCTCAGTCGGTTGGGTGGCTGCCTTCGGCTTGGGTCACGATCCCAGGGTCCTGGGATCGAGCCCCGTGTCAGGCTCTCAGCTCGGCCTGGAGTCTGCTTGTCTCTCTCCCTCTGCCCTGCTCATGCTCTCTCTCTCCTCAGTCTCTCTCTCTCTCTCTCTCTCTCAAATAAATAAATAAAATCTTAAAAAAAAAAAAAAATAATGCAGACACAAAATTAAGTGTTTTCTCCCAGCTGATGCCATAGAGTCCTGGTCATATACTCAAAATACAATAACACTTACTTTGGCAGTCATATATAACTTTATTTCTGTAACGTGCTTTATGAAATTTTATTACTTAACATACAGAGAAATGCTTACTAGAAATATTGCTTCTGTTATACATACTGCAGCTCTTTTCCTCTTTAACAAATATTAAAATTATTATTTTTAATCATTTTATGTTAACAAAATGTTCTTTTAAGAGAATAGGCAGTGAAATAAATTTTCAAAGCTACACAGAAGAATTACGTATTACCATATTACTTATTATCCTAGAAATCAGATGACATGTACTATAATGTTTAACAAAATATTAAGCTGATAGCTATTTTTATGTGACAGTATATATGCTTCTGAATATCACACCTTTAAATAATTAATATAAATAAAACTTATCCAGAGCAATTTTTGTTTCAATGCTTTTATATGCCCCTATATTTTATTATTCTCGATTAATATAAATTATGCTCTCCTTGGCTCATAAAACAATCACATTGCTTGTCATATTGTGTGATTCAGGATATTCCTCTTTAAACACTAAGTAAATTCTGCTGTTACATTACTTCTATTTAAAGGAGTACATATATACATTTCACAAATAGAGAAAAATATGTTATCACCTAAACTTAAATCTCTGACAACTTAGATTAGTTTCAGAGACAGTGTTAAAAGGAAAGAGAATAAAACACAAATTTTTGAATAGTAAAGGTTGAGATGCAAAATATTCCCTTTAGATGGTTTCCACATACCCGTTGAGTTTAAATAACTGACTACGTGGGGCTGAATCAATGGAAACATTTATTTCAAGCTATAATCGCAATAAAAAAAATTAGTCCTAAAATAATAGTCAGAAACACACTCAGGAACTCATATGTAGAAAAGCATTTCTTACACTGGAAGGAAATGCATAATATATATGTATATATTTGGATAAAAATTCAGGAACTCCAATGGAAGGCAAGTTCTTTAACAGTGATGAATGACTCACCTAAGGCATATCATTTAATTTCAATAAGGAAAATAAAAAAGGACCACTATTGCTGCAAATTTTAAAAATAACTGTATTGTTAACAAGAATTATGACTCATTTTGAACTATTAAAATTGGTCTACATGGATTCATATCATATCAGTTTTAAAAATATGCGCAGTGCTTATTTGAATATGCCATACATATTCCTGACAGGCAATCTATTCCTAACGATACTCAGGAAGGCCTACAGGGCATCACATTCGGTGTTAACAAGTGCAGGCGAGTTAGCACACTTGGCATTTAATTCACATTCTTCTCCCTTTTTATTCTAGATGAATGACCTACTTTAATAAAATTATTGGTGCTAATGTATTTTACTGGTGATAGAATCATTAGTAAGATTTAACAGTTTTGTTAACTCGAACAGTTTGCTTTCTGAAGCATACACAACATACACTGGTATTTTCGGCTTTTTTTTTATATTAACAAGGTAAAATTGAATAAGGGTATTGGCTAATCCCATTAGGAAAAGAAACCTATATATACACATATCAAGTTTACGTTTTTATTAAAAATGCTACATGTGCAGAAATAACTCTAGAAATAGTAATATCAAAATGATGATTTAATCTTCAAAAATATATATATTTGTATTTTCCTACAGAAAACTATCTGGATCAATAAGACACATAGATGGCAGGGAAGTTATAACACATTCTAAATAAAGAGCAAATTTTGCTTTTCCCCCTTTTCTTAAGCTCTGGCATCTAACCATCAGAGGAAAGATTTCATTGTTATAGAAAAATAAACATTTCATTGTCTTTAAAGGTCTGTCCTTAAATTTTGTTTTCAGATCATGAGTTTAAAATATATATCATATTAAAGAACAAAGGATGACACATAGATTGAATTCAAAGGTCTTGGAATTCATTTAGCATCACAGATAACACCTATAAAAAAGGATATGCTGCCATTTACAAGTCACTCATTCTTTTTTCCAAAAAGTTAGTTTTTGTATGCTTGAAATGCATAAGGGCAAGTTATGTTAAAGATTTTGATATAATCTTTCTTTAAACCAGAGAAATCTTGTGTCATACCATTAACCATGTCCATATTTTTTTTTATTCAATTAAAATGAAATGCTTGTCTGGCTGAATTGTATAAAATGAAGTGTATATATATATACACCTATAGAAAAGATAAAGAATTAGCTTTAGACTTACAGCACAGAAATGAAAATATTATTCAGAATATGTTCATCTGTATGTGTATATGTATGTATGCATTTGTGTGTGTGTGTGTGACTGCCAGGCATGTTTTCATTATTATAAGGTTCAGGCTAGTGTTAGAAAAACCACGGAAGACTTGGTGTCTTGAATGACAATAGAAAGGTAAAGGTCTTTTTTAAACTTCCTATGTGAACCAAGACATGTTCAGTTAAAATACAAGACTCACTTCATCAGGAAACTTTCCTCTCATAATATTCTCATAGATCAACATTTCAAAGTGCATTATGTACATAGTGCATTTTGGGCACTTGATAAATTTTGTCCTTATGTGGCTGTGGTTCCCCTCAAAAATGCTGGATGTAATAAATTGCTATAATCAAATCTAATTTCTGAAAAATACCTGTGGGAGTAACAAACAAAAAAGCAGGTCCTGTATAAAAAAAAAAAATGATAAATAACACCGAAGGTAGCTGTTTATTATAATCAGCTTGGCACTGAATTACAAAATTAAAATTATGTGGCCCTTTATAACTAATCCTACCAATATACATGATCTGTGGAATTATGTTGACTTATTTTGCATTTCATAGGAACAGTTCAAAGAAATATAATAGGAAAAAAATGGAAAGATTTATCACAAAGGACACTGTAGCACAGAATATTTTGAAAAAAATCCATTTATTTTGGTCTATTAAGAAAACTAGCATGGAAATGATTTGCTTAGAACTCATTAAGTGTAAAACATTTTGAAAAAGTGCTAATTTTCTAAAAGAAACATCTATGCAGTAAGCAAATTATATTTTTCTATGACTTATTAGTATGGGACCATGTGAACTAAGGCATCTACAGAATAAAGAAACTTCTAAAGGGTTGATTAAACGAAGCTTCAAGCTGTAGTTTGATAGAATTATTAATTTAATCATTTTTAGACAGTTAATTTCATCCAAATTGTTTTTTTTTTCCAGCCTGCCTTGAGCAAGGAAATTTGCTTTACTCTTCAGTTAAGAAATCAAATAGAGAATTTGATTCCAGATGGTAATAGAGATGTGACTGTAAACTTTTGTATTACACATACCAATGACGTTTGCTTTGCACTTGCACTGGCCTGAATTTTGGTGACAGGTAGTATCTCCATCCACTGTCCCAGAGGTACTGCAGTTACAAGAGCTACAGCCATCAGGATCCGACTCTTGTAGATTGTAGAATCCATTTTGGCACTGATTGCATTGTCTGCCAGACACATGTCTCTTACAATTACACTGGCCTCCAATCTAGAGGAGATACAACATTTTGTAGAATGATGAACATATCTATTTTTAGATAATTTGCTCATTAGGTACAAGACAGGGAGGGAGGGAGGGAGGAAAAAAAAAAAAAAAAAACTTTAAACAGACAAGAAGGTAATAAGGTACGTTTCCTCCTGACACAAAACATGGGAAGCTTCGGCAGGGTGAATATATAGAACAGAATGAAAATAAACCCCAAAGAAGTCAGTAGCATGGGACTAAAAGGGAAACGTGGAATTAAGCACTGAGCACCAGAGAAAGAAATCAAATATAGTCCTGTGGAGATTGAAAATAGAAAAGAGCCGGCAGTTAATTTAGTCTCACAATTTCACCTCTCTGTTTTTTGCTCCCCTCATCTACTAACTCTTTGACCCAAACTTGCTTGATACATGGTGCTTAAATTAAGGACAGATCTTTCTATAGTAATATCATCCTGTCAAGGTCTTCACAATGTTTAAAATAAAGTTCCTTGTTAACAGAACCATTTGTGCCTACTGATTCAGACCCTGAAAACTTAAAAAAAAAAAATTCTGCTTTTAAGAATATTTCAGCATATTTATGGTTCATTTGTAACATGACTTAGTCACATTAAGTATATTTAGCTGATTTATATTATGGTAAAAAATGCAAAAATAATTATTTGTTTCAGAGCACTGTCAAGTAAAATAAGAGCTGAATAAAGGAGTATTTTTCTTCTTCAAACTCCTGTTTGAGAATGAAATACACAAAATATATAATGCTTATCTACTATATATATAAATAATACCATGTTGGTTAAAAAAAGATAATTAAGAGCCTAAACTTTTCAGAAGGGAACATATGCATATAAAATGTGAAACTAATATGAGAAATTTAAAAATAACTTAGGACTTGAAAAAGAGATGCCAATGTAAACATCAAATCAAATCTCCTATAAAGTCACTGGCATTTCTCCCCCTGATTTCCTTTTACATGAACTGAATCTAGCTCTCCACAATTGGTGCAGGGTTGTCACACAGGGAAGTAACCTACATGTAGAAAGGCATGGCTTGATTTACCTTTAATCGCAGGTATACTCAAAAAAATCAGGTTGGGATTCAGTTACAAACATGTAGAGAAAGGTATTTTAATTAAGGAATTTTAAGAAATCTATCACTGCCTCATTCTTCCTCATCCGAGATATAGGGAATATGCTGGAATCATTACTTAAGGGTAAAATAATTGATATGAAAATGTTTAATACCCTGAAAAATAGAAGTGTGTACCTGCACCAGGTGTAGCTGTAGATTAGTAATGAACCTCAATATCAAAGATACATATAGGTCCATAAAGATATGCAAAGACCATGAATGATCTCTTTGTACCCAGCTACTTCCCCACCCCCATTCTTACCCAGTCCCATATAATCCAGATCATTACTCAAGACAGAGATTTGATTTGGTCTGCGAAAATAAGTGACATTTATTGGTGGGTATGTGTTATATATAGTCATGAAAATCTACTAGGTCTCTGATTATACACTCTGCTGCAAATAAGATAATATGATTTTATTACCATTTCTTTAACCTAAAAGTTTGTATAACACATATAAATTATACTTTCCTTAAATGAGCTATACCTTAAAATGTGGCTTAAAAATAAGTGATAAGGGCTTTGTAGTTTTATGAAAAGTTTTCATTTTAATCAGTTTCTCAAAACGCACCTGAAAATATAAATTTACATCTGTACAACTCAGCTTTTTATTTTTTTTAATATTTATTTATTTTTATTTGAGAGAGAGAGAGCATGCTCATGGAGGGGCAGAGGGAGAGGGAGAGAGATAATCCTCAAGTAGACTCCCCATTGAGCATGGAGTCTGACACAGGGCTCTGTCCCAGGACCCTGAGATCATGACCTGAGCAAAAATCAAGAGTGGGGTGCTCAACCAACTGAGCCACCCAGACACCCCCAGCTTCATTTATATGATGGCATATAAATGTACTTAAACTCTAAGACCAATTCCTGTCTACCGAGAAGTAAAAAGTGAAAAGGGTGTGCTTTTCCCCTTTAAAAATACACTTCCAAAAAGTCAGATGCAACATTTTTCTGTTTCTATGCTCTTTGGTAGAATACTTTTACATTAACCCAATTAAATAATACAGATCTGAATAAATCATGGGATGAAAGGTACAACACAGGGAATATAGTCTATACTACTATAATAGCATTCTGTGGTGACAGAGAGTAGCTACATTTGTGGTGAGAACAGCATAATGTATAGAGCTGTCAAATCACTATGTTATACACCTGAAACTAATGTAACATCGTATGTCAATTATACTTCAATATAAATAAATATATATATATATACATAAATACAATCCTGTAATTATTATCCCCAGAAAGATAAGGTAAAAGTATTCATTAAAAAATATAGAAAACAAAAAGCCTTAAGAAAGAAACAATCTGTGAAGGAAGGAATACATTAGGCAAAATAAAAATCTCAATAAGAAGATTGGAAGAGAAAACTGAGAAAATTCTTGAGAAAGAATAATAAGGATAGAAATGAAAAACAAAATAAAAATAGAGCATTCCCAGACGGACAAAAGTAGAAAAAAACATGAGGGAGGAAATTACCAAAGAATTAATACAAAATAAACATTTTTCCAGACATGAAGCTACAGATTAAAAGCATTCACCATGTGCTAGCAAAATTAAGGGGGGGGGAGAAGGCAAAATCACATACAATCCCATTAAGTATTCAAATGTTGGAAATAAACAAAAGGGACAAAAGTTTCCAGAAACAATAAATCCCACATAAAAGAACTATAGATTATCACTGAAGTATTCTCAATTATTATTGTAACCCAGAACACTATATCATAACTTTCAAATTATGAGCAAAATTATTTGCCAATCTAGAATTCAATACCAGGTCAAACTATCAGTTATCAGTGAGGAAAGAATAATGACATTTTTCAGGTTTGGAAGGATTTAAAAACTATAACTCCCTCTCTCAGGAAACTAGTTGGTGATAGAACTCCAGCAGATAAAAAAGTAAACAAACAATAGCAACAACAATGCAAGGCATGGGATCAAGGAGATAAAGATTCAGAAGTATGTGGAAAGTCTCAGGCTAACAGTTGAGCAGGAGACCCAGAAGGCCATTGGTCCAGACTAAATTCAAAGGATGGAACAGGCAATATAAGCAAAGGAATTATTCAGTATTAATTATTAAATTATTTTATCTTTATTAAATTATTAAATATAGGCAGAATATTAAATATAGGCAGAAGAAAAGATTACGGATATTTTTTGAAGATAGAGTCAACATGATTTGCTGGCAAATTATACATAGCTGCTAAAAGAAAGAAAATTCAAAAATGATTATGGCTTTTGACATGAACAACCAGAAGAACAGAGTTGCCATTAACTAAGATGGGAAAGGCTACGAATGAAGCAGATTTGGGAGGGAAATCAGGAGATCAGTTTGGGACACATTAAATTGAGATATCTGCTAGATATTGAGTATTTAATTGAAAATTAAAGTGTGGAATTCACTTGAGCATTGCCTGTGTATTGACAACCTTTGAAGTTAAGTACCACCATGGGACTAGATGTGGAAGGAAAGATCCATAAAGAGGGTTCCGGAGAGAAATAGGGATCAAAAGAGTTTTGAAATGGAAGAAATAACAGCATGTTTATTTGCTTAAAGGGAGGACAAAGCACAGGCATCCACATTGATAACTCAAGGGAAGGTAAAAGTCAAGTGCAGGCCCTGACTCACTGGGCATTATGGCCTCTCCTTCGGTTGATATCTACCCATTTCTAGCCTTTTCCAATACTGAGTTCCTCCCAAGTTAAGGCATGTTTCCTTCTTCTGTTATCCTATAGCATTTTATTGCTACATTATACCATCCTGTAATTTTCTAGTGTCTAACTTATAATTATTATATGCCTCTTTGAAAATACCTCTTCCCAGTGTAATGTATGGCTCAGCAACCAAAGGGCCATAACCTTGTGCACCTTTCTATCACCCATGGATCCAACAAGATGCCTGATACATAGTGACACTTATAATATTGCAGGCAGAGTGCTACAATGTTTTATGTATTTTTTCCTATTTATTAACAAATAATCCTGTGAGGCATTATAATATCCAGAGGAAAATTAAGTGACTTTTCCAAGGCCTAGCCTAAATGGAAACCAAGGGCTTTATGTATGGTTGCAATCCTGCATGTTTATGCACTATACCATCGTGCCTTAGAATTTAACACTCATTCCTATTCTGTCTCAACTAAAAGGTGTAAGTTCCTTAATCATTTGGATGTCGCATAATTACTAGTCACAGTATAATCTATACTCTGCCCCCTATGTCTACCTAAATCTTCGTTTATTTATCTATAAAATGAGCATGATTATATTACATCTGTTGTCAGGATTAACCGGGATTATTAATATAAAAGTATCTAGTATCATCTCTAGATCATAGTAAGTGCTTGGTAAAGATAAAGTATGACAATTACTATGTATATTTCACACTGGTATTGAACAAATACAGTAAATTCATCAAATGACTGATAGTCAAACTTTTTTTCACCCTTCTAGAATACATGACGGATGTGTGGCAGGCACTTGCAAAGTAAAAAAAGGCCAATCATTTGCATCCTGAAATGTTTTGATGTCCCCTCCAGCTACATAACCTCTTTTCTGTTCCTTGAACACATTAGGGGTGTTCCCGCCTTAGGATGCTTGCATAGACTCCTCCCTCTGCCTACGACTCTTCTCCCAGATTTCAACACAACTAACTCCTTCACCTCCTTCAGGTCTTAAATCAAATGTCACCTTCTTGATGAGACCTGTCTTGACTATATATCTGAAATGGCAAGTCCCTTCCTTGAAATGGCACTCCCACGGTGTTCTACACAGTCCAATTTCTTCCATAGCACTTTACTTAGTAAATAAACCTATTTATTTTTACATTGACTGATACTGGTCTTTGTCATCTACTTCCCAAACCCCATTATGATGGAAGCACCATAACAGCAGGAGTTTTAGCCATTTTACCATTTGTGAAATGCATGACACTTCATTTTACAGAAGAAACCAAACCTAAGACAGACAGGTAGTAAGTGACCTAACTCCTAAGTCTATGCTCATGGCCACTATGCTAAATTCACTATGCTCGCGATAAGTTACAAATCTAATGATAGCAGCAGGAAGTCAAGGTAATGACCTATGCCTATGAAGAGATGGATGCACAGAGAAGAATCAGGCAAGCATTCCAGTTATCATTTTGTGAACTTCTCTGAAGAGCACTGATGTTTGCTAATGGCTGATATACACTGCCTCGTGACCACACTCAGGACCTCTCCATTTTGGACCATACTGCAAAAGCCTGCTGTACCAGGCTATGTACAGAGATGCACATGGTGCAGAGATGTAATGGTAAATGCACAGAGTCTGTTGTGTGACAATTCAAACAATGAATTTGACAGGGATATTTGTGATAGTCGAAAAGAGTAAGATTCTGCAATAATTTTCTTACCCTTCTCAGCTCTCCTCTCCATTAAGAGATGAAATTCCATCAGGGTGAATTCAAGGCATTGGATAACTCATATATGATTTCTTTTGTGTTTAAGGAAAATAGGAAGTATGATTTCAAAATTAATAAATTACCTGAGGACAGTCAATATTTATCAGAGGTTCTCTGTAATATACATTATATTTTAAGTAACCTAAAGCAACACTTCTAAAACAGCAGAAATATATGTCTTCCTATGTACTCATCTGGCTGGTGGTAGAAAAAATCTAATGTGCTATAGATTACATGTTCTCGTTGAACTCACTAAACACCAATGAGATAATGTTGATGTTGCCAAGCAGAGTAAGAATTTGAAAAGCAAACTCAAAAGTTTAAGAACAGGAAGACTGTCCTGAAAATTAAAGTGGATTTGGAGGCTATTGTTTGAATAGAAAAGAAATACAAATGAGGGCAAAAAAGACATCTTTTAAGCAGTGAGTACATTCTTCAGAACAATATTTTCTTTTATAGAGACTATAGACTTTTCTTTTATACAAATTCTTTACCTCATATTTTCCCTGTTGAGGAACTCGTGCATTCACATAGTTATTCAACAAATGTTTGCTCACCTACAACTACACAGTATGCATCTTGTAAGTTGCATAAGGTCAAATTACAAGAGAAATACCTCTCAGTTTCCACCACTTCTTCCCTCAGAATTGCCATCAGTACCCAGCAAGTACATATAGAATGATTTCTATGAATCTGTTCCTCTCCCCTGATCTATTTAATAAACTATCAAATTAATTTTCATCTACTGCAATTCTGATAATGATACTCCTGTGGCATTTTTAGGTGAAGTGGATTCAGAAAATAAGAGGACACACTTTCTGTAAAAAAAAATAAAAAATAAATTAAAATCAAGTAAAAGTTGTTTTGCTTCTTATTATCACCAGGTACTAGCAATTTTAAATGATGCTTGTGATACATTACTCTTCCCCACTGGGGTGGACTGCCTCCACTGCCTCCTCCACACTAGGAACACCACTGCATCACTTCTATGCTCATGGATATTCAATAGCTCCCTATTGCTTACCTAACAAAGTCCACATTCCATGATGTGCCCTCAACATGCCTTTCTAGGCTCTCATAACATAATGCTACCTCAGTGATGGCCCCAGAGTTTCTATAGGAAGGGCTGGAGGGCAGCAATCTGGTTGGAAACCTTGCACAGGATTTGTTTTGTAGCTACGTTTGCCTTTTCCTCTTTTCATTTTGCACTACACTTGACCTCGGTTAGAATTCTGAATAGAAGTTGTAAGAGAAAACATCCTTGTTTTGTTCCTGATAGACTTGTTTTTAAATGGTTTGTCAGGTTATGGGATGATAGTCAGGTAGCCCTCACAAAATGACTTGGCAAGTATATACTTTTCCTCAGTTTTCTAAACGTTTATGTAGGACTGATAGGATTTATTCCTTTATGTTATCAAAGAATTCACCAGTGAAGTCATGTGGGCCTGAAGTTTTCCTTCTTGAAAGGGAATTTTGAAACTTGAATTTTGATTACAAATTCAATGTCTTTAATTTGTATGAAGTATTTAGATTTTCTATTTCTTCCTAGGCTTATGTTAATATTCTATTTCTTCTTGTATTATTTTCATGTTAACTTGTTCATTTCACTTAAGATATCAAATTAGAGGAGAGTTATTCATGATATCAGGGTGTTTGTAGAACATGCTGTGATGTCTCGCTCTCTTTTTTTTTTTTTTTTACAATTTCTGATGTTGGCAGTTTGCATTTTCTCTCCTCTTTATTGATGAGTTTATCAATTTTATTAATCTTTTCAAGGAACTAACTTTGAGTTTGTTCATTCTCACTGCTGTTTGTCCAATTTCTGTCTGGCTGATTTTTCAGCCTTCCTTTCCCCTTTTCATCAACTTTGTGCTTCGTTTGCTTATATTTCCTTTCCCATCATTAGTCTTCTGGCTCAGAAAATAGTCAGCTTCACATTGATGCCTGGCTGCTTACCTGATGAAGAGTCATTTTGCCATTCATTCCCTCTTGTCTTTAGGGCCTCTTTTTCAGTTTCGCAAGAGACTTAAATTACCCATAAAGAACTGAGTTTGGATAAGTACAGGAAAAGTTGAGTTACTGCAGTTGAGCATTGTAGTGAGTAGGTGAAAAGTGGAGGGAGGGATAGGCTTTGATGGATAAAGTAGATTGAAAAAGGAGGAGAAATGGGAGCCATCACATAAGAAAGCAAACAACAAGAGCTTGTTTGGGCTTGCATTTTTTCCATGTACCTTATATATTTAAGTTAGGCAGTAAAAGTTGAAACAGACCTCAGAGGAATCAGGGGTAATGATTATATGGCCACAAAGTCCTTAAGTCTTTCCAAATCCTAACATACTGACAGAACTAAAGAGCAAAACTAAAAAAAAAAAAAAAAAAAAAAAAGCCATGAACAATATTTATAACAAAACTAGGTGACCAGCTATCTGCAGAAACCCCCAAAAAGTAGCAAGTGGGAACAAACTATCAATAGTTGCAAGACCGGCATGGTATCACTATCTGTGGGGGAGAAAGCAGACAGAAGTCACAGAGCATCTGACTTTTGAAGGACCTAAAAACTAGAGAACCCAAGGTGCACTGTACCAATTTTAGAATGGGCAACCAAATCTGAAAGGGGTTTCACTGACCCAACAACAGTGATTGCAAGAGATCTGCAGTGGAAATTGAAGTCTGGAATAATCCAGTTTCCATGAACTCTCAAAACAGACTAACCAGGGCACACTTCCATGGCAAGGTCCCACACTTAGGAGAAACTATTAAGAGTGGTTGGGCACAATTGATGGTTAATACAATACACACCTAAAATCAGAAATTCTAAAGTCAAGATGGGTTTATCATTGGCAATGAAAAGAAAATAAATCTTTACAAAGTTTCTTTTAAAATAACAATAGCAAACAAGACATTTCAGGAAAGATAAATTTATTTTTTTATTAAAGATTTTATTTATTTATTTGACAGAGAGAGACACAGCAAGAGAGGGAACACAAGCAGGGGGAGTGGAAGAGGGAGAAGCAGGCTTCCCGCGGAGCAGGGAGCCCAATGTGGGGCTCGATCCCAGGATTCTGGGATCATGACCTGAGCCAAAGGCAGACACCCAATGACTGAGCCACCCAGGTGCCCCAGGAAAGATAAATTTAATTCACTGGTTTCTGTTTCTCTTATTTACTATTATGTACACCTTGACTAGCATAATGCCCAGTACATCACAGCATGCCTAAGATATATGTTTATTGATTAAGTAAATTAATTAAAGTCAGTTGTTACATAACTGAAATGTATTCAGGAGATACTGTCAAATATAACAGGAGTTATAAAAATCACAATTTCTACTCAATTTTAGTAGAAAATTAGTTATGACTGTAATAGACTACTTGCCCCAAATTCTTCTCCATTCAAGTAAAAAAAAAAACTATATATTCATAGTTTTCAAAATACTCATCTCAATCAAGCAATACCATTTCTTAGTACTGAAAATTTTGGAATACACAAATCTACAACATATGTTTAGTGTATTCCAAAGTTGAGTTCTTTGATTATCCACAACCAAATAACTCAAACCTATAGAATTAAAAGTCCCTGAAGGTTGAGCCCAGGAATCCTCATTTTTAAAAAGTTGCATTGGTAATTCTTATGAACACTAAGATTTAAGAACTAGTGCTTGGTACTTGCTACCTATTCTATCACTGCACTAAGTCAAGTGCTCCTCAGGACTCAGTCTTACTCTTTTTTCTTCTTAGTCATGCATCTCATTAAATTATTGACAGGTCCATCACTGAGCATCAAAGAAACATCATCTTCCCAAACTGAGTCAGTATTGAAGTATTCGTACTACTAATCATCTGAATGTAAATTCTAACAATAGACTTATTATAGCAATTTTTTAAAAAAGCATTTATGAAACATCTAATTATTTGCAGCATTGCTGGTCCTTCTAAGGAAAAATACATCTATCTATCCATCCATCCATTCAACCATTCATCCATCCATCCATTGTCCATCTATCAATTGATCTTTACACAGTATATTCTCCCTGCTAGGAGCTAGCTCAGCTCTAGGATGTGGACCCTAAAAACTCCTACATATTTCTAGTATAGATACATCTTTCCTTAAGCTTCTGACTCCCTTAAGCAATGTCCACATTAATATAACAGGCTACCTTAGTAAGATACTCATTCCACTTCAAAAATAAATAAATGAATCTGCAGTGGTTTCTGCCACATAAAAGTATCATAAATTAGAGAATGCCAGGTGAATAATGTACATCATAATACTTGTTTCCATTTAAGCATTTTGTGATACTGCTGTTTATCATCTTGCTCAGCTGTCGAAAATACTCATTTGAGAAGAAAGGCTTCTACATTTGTGTAAAACAAAGATGTGTTTTCTTTCCCATTCTACAATGTCTATCATTTGTCAGGCTGGTATATTTTTATAGCTTCCTTTCCCCTCCAAAAGGTATTTCTGAAAAACTGCTTTCCAAACTTCCTCACCACAATCTCTAAGGAAGAGTTCAAAAAGGTAAAATACCAAAGCATGCTCAAAGTCATAGTTGGAATGGAATACATTTTTTCCCAATACTTTGAGTGTTCAAGACTGAAAGAGTGTAAAGAGGTTCCCCACACACTGTTGTTGCCAGCAATGTTACATACTTGAATGGTTTTAAGAGGAAGTACTATAATTATAGTCCTTCTAGTTCTCAAAGGGGTATAGTTTCATATTGCATAATCTTTTTTTTTCTTTTTTGCTGTTTTAGGTCTCTTTTGCTCAGAGATTAGAAGCTATAACTTGTGAAAGATGCATGCAGTATTTGTCACCATGTTAAATTAGAACATTTCATAAATGTCATCTGAATGGTACAACTATACAGTATAGTCTTATTGTAATCTGCTGCAAAATTAATATAGTAGTTATTAACAAGATGGTGTTTTGACTTTATCAATATGAAATATCTCAGTAGCATTTAAAAAGTATTTCCAACATGAATAAATGTATTTTCTATGTCTATAGTTAATGGTGTATAGAAATACGCTGTTAAGAAAGTTAACTTCTTTAGTTTAATGATCATTTGTGTTTTATTTTGGTAAGTGATCAAAGTTGCTGTGAATTTACACAATAGAATGCCTGCTTACTGTTATGTTAGTTTGTTGAACCAGTGAAAAAGTAAATCTCAAATATATTGAGAGAAAGATGTCCATATGAGATGATAAAGAAACTAAATAAATCAGGCTTAAAAGAAAATACCTTTACAAAATATTCAAATTAGTTTATGTGTAAGATAATAAGGTGAATCTTTGGTATAAACTAAGCACTAGGGAGCTATATTACCTCTTTAATATCACCCAAATCTCCATTTGAGAATTACATTGGTTTCAAGAAATTAATTTGCCAATTATGTACACATTTTTATTTCCTAAATATTTAGAAATATTTTAGTGGTTAGGACTAACTTAGTAGGATTTGGAATGATCCTGAAAGAAACGATGTGTTTCCTTCCTACTTTCAGATAACATATGTAAATATCCAGATGAGCAATCAGCGATGGATTCCTCTTATGTCCCAGTGCTAGGAAAAGATGTTTAAGTAATACCCAGCATCTCTAACCTCAAGTTGAGCTTTGGAAACAAACAATACGAGTTTTGAATTTCTGCTCTACCCCATTATTACTTGTGTGATCTTGGAGGAGTTACATAATTTCTCTGAGCCTCCATGTCCATAACTACACAAGGGATAAATTAATAACTCCTTCACCAACTTCAGTAAGGACTGAATTAATTGACTAAAAGTGCTTGGCATAATCCTTCACACATGACAAATGCATAACAAATGGCACCTATGAGATTTTACAGACTAATTTTTGTCCTCATGCATTTTAAGCAATATGTCCACTACCTGCCAATCTGTTTTATACATTTCAAAATGTGACACTCCCATACACAGTATCAAAACTTCATGCAGGTAGATCAAGGTGGAGACCAGTCCTTCAGCTCACCTGGAGCTTAAATAATCCCCAGTCCTGCATGGCACTGAGGAACCTGGTGTCTTTGCCCCTGGTTCACCCTTGATACTGGGAGTGCATCTGCCTCTGGAAATGATCAGTACATTAGTCTGGCAGGAGAAAGGAGGCTGCCTATAATCTGTCCTGAATGAATCAGAATCATAAAATATATATATATATATATATGGGTCATGATGTATTGACTATTTTGTAAAACAAACTTACCATACCCCTTATCTATATTCATATCTAAATAAATAAATGTTTTCACCTTTTAATCATAACCCCAAGAAGACATACATGCAAACACAGAAACACACACACACACACACACACATATATCCATCCATCCTATGGTGGTTGCCTTTGCTAAAAGTCTTGAAATACTCGTATTTTGAAAACTGCCTTTAAAATCTATGGTCCCTACGCACTATTGTTCTTTATGCTTTCCTCCTCATCTGGGAGTACCTAGAGAGGCCATGATTATCTTCTCATTCACTTGTCCCTGGGGCTTCTCTCTTACATGTGCTCAAGAACAAGTATTTTCCATGCAAGCTGGTTCTCCTCCCACCCATATTCAGTCCTCTTTTGCTGATATGTGCTGACACAGTTTTAGCAGACCAACTTCCAGTGATACCTCTGCCATTAAACAAGGTTTACCCCCAAGCAGGCACTGCTTCCAATATTAATGGTCTGATAACCCCAAGGTGCTGATGAGGTACTATATTCTCAGGGTTTCCATTAAATAGAAGCTACTGTGTTCTGTACGTAGAAGAGAACATCCTGTTCATTCTTGGGCTACCTTCTGTCATGTGGGCACTGAGCAGAGATGGCTGGCTCTCCATCAAGATCCATTCTCCTCTTTCATAATACACAGTTGTAATTAGGACATGGCTCCCTAGCCAGGGACAACATTTTTCTAGCCTTCCACATAACTAGTGTAGGCATGTAACTAGCTCTCACCAACAGAATGATAGAGGACGTGATGTATGTCATTTTTTGGACCAAGACCTTCAGGAGGTGAAAGTTGTTTCTCCACATTGCCTTTTCCTTTTCTAGAGGAAGGCAGAGCCAGACAATGGAAGTAGGCTATGTCCCTGAACTGTCTTCTGGAGGAGAGCCACCAACCAACCTGAAACGGCTACCTTGGAGGGGTTCTATGAACAGGATATAAACTCCTATATTGTTTGGACCACTAGTAATTTGGTGTCTATTTGTTACATCTGTGTAGTTTATTCTAACTACTATCAAGTAGTTAGGATCTTGTATCCTATTAACCTACACTTGTTAATTAAATCAATTATCCAGTTATTGCCTACTATCCCTGTCAATCCTATCTTCACTATTGAATCTAGCCCTAAATGCCTGGGGTATTATTATTTGGTCAAGTTTTTATACTGTAGTCCTTGGGATAAGATCATTCCCAAGGAGATGCCAGGAGTGTTCAAACATGTAACTCAAATTAGGCTGCAGGTGGGAACCTCACCTCAGTTATAGCTCCATCCATTTTACCTCTAGGAAGTTTGTCATAACCTTGGTTTTTCTTCAGTACGAGTTTTTATTGATAGATCAGACCCACGTTTCCTTTCTTTTTCCATTTATACCTTAGCACCTTTGTTCCTATCCTTTGCATCTGGCCCTCTAAATTCTCAGATTAGTCAATTAATACTCAGCTTTCCAGCTGCAAGAGAAATATTACTACTCATCTCTCCTTATGTCTCTGAATGAGAGACCACAACTTATGCCCAAGTTTTCATGTCTTTCTTTAAGTTCTAGGTAAACTTCCCATCTTTCATATCCTTCACAATCCTAATGTTTATAGCCAGTAACCATACATCATACTATGCAGGGTCACACTTTTCATAGACTGAGGAAATGTGTGCATTATTTCTATTTGTACACCTTAATATGTGGGTAACAGAAAATATAAGGTAATATATTTCTGGAAAATTCACACAGTGACTTTTGGACATATTGTGGTAATTGATGACAAATACCTAGTTCTGAGCAGATGAGAAAGCATTGATGAACTGCAGGAAATGGTACATTATGTGGAGAAACTATATTCTGCTCCATTTTTTTAATGTATTTCCTTGAAAATTATCCCTCTGGCGGAACAATCAATTTTCGTGAGTAGGATCCTTATTCCTCATGATTCCATCTTCTTTGGGTCGGACCTGGAAATACTTCCTTCATTGATGCCTTTCCATTTCATCTAATTCATTCCAACCCCTAGTCTCCTGCCTTATTAATCTATTTTTTAATGTCTCTTAATCATCTCTCTCTGTTCCGGCTCTAATGCAGCAGTCTACTGATACCTTATTGAGCATTACAATCAACCATTCCTCTTTCTTTTTATATAATTACAACTATATTTTCAGTTTTAAGCCAACTTTCAGATTCCCTTACTGGGTTGTTGTTTTTTTTTTTTTCATTTTTAAAAAAAATCACTTAGTTTAGATTCTCTAATTCTGAGGACACAGAGTACAATTCGACTATAATTTAACAGAGGCTCAGTCATATGGAAAACTTAGAAAACCATTTGATTTTAAGATGGGATTCAGAAGATAGAACAGAGTAAGCCCATTCCTGTCCATCTGTATACACTTATGCATAAGAACACACTCATGTTTACCCCCTCTCTCTCTCACACACACCTACATCCAGCTTCTTTTGCATATACATCTTTGATGGTGTTTTAGCAACTTGGTTATTAAAGAGAGATCCATAGATCAGCAGCAATGGCATCACTGGGGACTTTTACAGATTCTCAGTCCTTACTCCAGACTTCCTGAATCAGAATCTGCCTTTTAAAAAGACATCTGAGATATTCGCTTGCACATGAGAAGTTTGAGAAGCACTGCTCTGGGTGGTCTCCCAGGTATTGACTGTTGCAGCTTAACTCATGGTTTCTCAGATCCAAGAACATAGCAAAGTAGGAAAGAAGGAAGGTAAGAGGGATGGCAAAAATCCCAAGCAGGAAAGCACTGAGACAACATTTCTTGAATGCCTTCTACATGACTCAGGCCATGAGTCATACTAGGGACTTTCTCAAGTGTTTTCACATCATCAGCATTACCTATGTAGGTGGCTGTAGCAGGTACTCCAGGAATACCAGCAAACATGAAGGACAGGGGCAGAGGAGGGGCAGATTGGAGACAATTTGCTCCCTCCTTGGATAAGGAGCAGACTAGGATTTCTCTATATATGTACTTTAAGGATGAGTTAATAGACCCTTTTCCAATACGTCAGAATGCTTTTTTTTTTTTTAAAGCATCATCCAGGCATGAGGCTCTATTTAGTTCTTCTAAACTTAAGTCATAGTAGATAAGAAAAAAAGAAAGAACAGTCAACCTCTGACTCAGAAAAGATATTAAATAACTCATGCACTGACTTCAAAGGAAACAAGAAGGAAGTGCAGTGACATCCTGGGAAACTTATAAGCATCTGTGCTAATAGCCAAGGCTGATTTTAAGATAAATGGACCTATTATCCCCAGCACACATAGTGAATTTTCATCTTCTTTGGCTCATGTACAGCTTTTGGGTCTGATGAAGGTACTGAAAACTCTTCCCTCAGAGAAACATAAACAAATAAATACACACACTACTACATAAATTTAAAGATATGTGTGTGTGTGTGTGTGTGTGTATATATATATATATATATATATATATATATATATATATATATATGCCTTAAAACTTATCCATGGTAGCCCCAGGGATCCAAGGGCTCTATAATAAGGACTCCACAATAATAGTAATGACTCTTTTCCATTTTCCCCTCTCCTATTAATATTAATACTATTATTATGCTTTAGATGTTCTAAATGTCTTGACTTTGGCATCTGTATTTTTAGGATTTAGTGACTCAGAGCATTATTTCATGCCATTCTCAAGATCTTGGCACTCACATGAGGAAGAATTATAACATTTCTTATGGAAGAATAAGGCAAACATGCCATATCTTATGAGATTGGATTGAGTTTCAAATAACAACTGCCAAAGGGAAAGTTCCCTTCCAGAACACAGAGCGCACGACACAGTCACTCAGGCCATTTGGGGCTGGCTTGACTCCTAAGTTATTATAACAAAATGAGACTTGAACTACTGCCTAATTTCCTTGTATGCTCCCTAATATTATTAAGGATTGCAATTGCATGAATTTTTAAAATGTCCTTGAATTCAATTTTTCAGTTTATAATTCTGACATTGTTGACAAATTTTTTAGTGTGTATTCTGTTATCCCATTGAAAATGACAAAAAACATTGTTTTAGAAATCTTTTATAATATTATTTAGCCAAGATGTATTTGACACTATATTTCCACACCTAATAATAATCCATATACTTTGTGTCTGTATTTGGAGCATAAGAAAATAATAAAAATCAACGTAAATATAAATGTGATTTAGAGGTAGAAAATGTGGTGGTTTTAAATTCACAAAACTATTCTATCAATGTGTCTACATTCAGATTCCTATATATTCCTCTCGGTCTACATACCAGATTTAATGAAAATTCTCTTTATTTCTATCTGACTATAAAAATTACCAACAAAGCAAATTAGGGAGAGAAAAAAGGAAAAAGGAAAAATATTTTCAAAACAAAGAAAATGTGTTAATATTTTAAAGCATGTTTTTCCTTTTATGTATTTTTAAACTAGATTTTTGTACATGGAAAATATTATATGGAAGCATCTCTTTAAAAACTGTTTTTCTTCCTGTCCCTCTTCTTCCCCTAATCCCATTCCTGAGATCAAAGTACATGTTGTAATATGTGTCAATACTTTTTTTCTTCTTAGCATTGAATATATCTCACTGAGTGGTTATACCACATTTTATTTATCAATTTATCAGCTAATAGACATTTGGATTATTTCTACATTTGATTATTATGAATAATGCAGCAATTAATGTTATGAATAAGATTATGCAAGGATATATATTTTCATTTTGATTGGGTATATATCTAGGAGGTAAAGTGCTGGGTCATACAGTAACTCTACATTTAATATTTTGAAAAACACAAGACTGTGTTGTGATGGTGTGAAATAGAGATCTAACTTTGTTCTTTTGCTTATGGATATGAAATTGCCCCAACATCATATGTTGAAAAGACTATTCTTTCTTTATTGACACCCTTGTCAAAAGTCAGCTGAATGTAAAAGTGAGGGTTTATTTCTAGACTCTCAATCCTTTTGTAGTGATCTATCTATCTATCTATTATCTATCTTCTTAAACCACATGACACTGTCTTGATTACTGCAATGTTACAGTAAATTTTGAAATTGGAAAGTGTGAGTCTTCCAACTCTGTTCTTTTTCAAAATTGTTTTGTCCATTTTTAAGTGCCTTAAAAGTACTTATAAATGTCTTCAAAGAAGCCAGTTAGGCTTTAAGGGGGTTGTGTTGAATCTGTAGATCAGTTTGTAGAGCACTAACATTAAGTTTCTAATATGTGAACATGGGATGTCTTTCCACTTACTTAGATCTTTAATTCAACAATATTTTGTATTTTTCAGAATATAAGTTTTGGACTATTTTTATTAAATATATTCCTAAGTATTTTATTCTTTTGATGCTATTTAAATGAAGTTGTGTTCTTAATTTCAAGATTGCTCATTGCAAGTGCATTGAGATACCACTGATTTTTGTATATTGATCTTATATTCTGCAACCCTGCAGAACCTTGCTGTTTCTTGGTTCTGATAGATTTTTAATGAATTCCTTGGAATTTTTTACCTACAAGATCATGCTATATACAAATAGAGGTAGTTTTATTTCTTCCTTTTCAACCTGGGTGACTTTTATTTCATTTTCTTGCCTAATTTTCCTGGTTAGAACTGGCAGTACAATGTTGAATAGAAGTGATAATAGGGGACGTTTTTGTCTTGTTCCTGATCTTAGAAGGAAAGTACCCAGTTTTTCACTGAAGTTTTGGTTGTATTATTTTTAGCTCTCTACTGGTTATATTTTGGAACTCTAAATAACATACCTAATTATATCTATTGACTTTTTTTTTTTCTGCCTCAGGAACTGCCTTTTTTTTCTTATTATGTTAATCACCATACATGACATCATTAGTTTTTCATGTACTGTTCCATGATTCATTGTTTGCGTATAACACCCAGTGCTCCATTCAGTACGTGCCCTCTTTAATACCCATCACCAGGCTAACCCATCCCCCCACCCCTCTCCCCTCTAAAACCCTCAGTTTGTTTCTCAGAGTCCATAGTCTCTCATGGTTCATCTCCCCCTCCGATTTCCCCCCCTGCATTTTTCCCTTCATGTAATCTTTTTTTTTTTTAACATATAATGTATTATTTGTTTCAGAGGTACAGATCTGTGATTCAACAGTCTTGCACAATTCACAGTGCTCACCATAGCACATATCCTCCCCAATGTCTATCACCCAGCCACCCCATTTCTCCCAACCCCCACCACTCCAGCAACCCTCAGTTTGTTTCCTGAGATTAAGAATTCCTCATATCAGTGAGGTCATATGATACATGTCTTTCTCTGATTGACTTATTTTGCTCAGCATAATACCCTCCAGTTCCATCCACGTCGTTGCAAATGGCAAGATTTCATTCCTTTTGATGGCTGCATAATATTCCATTGTACATATATACCACGTCTTCTTTAGCCATTCATCTGTCGATGGACATCTTGCCTCTTTCCATGTTTTGGTTATTGTGGACATTGCTGCTATAAACATCGGGGTGCACGTACCCCTTCAGATCCCTACGTTTGTATCTTTGGGGTAAATACCCAGTAGTGCAATTGCTGGATCATAGGGTAGCTCTATTTTCAACTTTTTGAAGAAACTCCATAATGTTTTCCAGAGTGGCTGCACCAGCTTGCATTCCCACCAAGACTGTAGGAGGGTTCCCCTTTCTCCACATCCCCGCCAACATCTGTCATTTCCTGACTTGTTAATTTTAGCCATTCTGACTGGTGTGAGGTGGTATCTCATTGAGGTTTTCATTTGGATTTCCCTGATGCCCAAGCGATGTTGAGCACTTTTTATGTGTCTGTTGGCCATTTGGATGTCTTTGGAAAAATGCCTGTTCATGTCTTCTGCCCATTTCTTGATTGGATTCTTTGTTCTTTGGGTGTTGAGTTTGATGAGTTCTTTATAGATTTTGGATACTAGCCCTTTATCTGATATGTCATTTGCAAATGTCTTCTCCCATTCTGTCACTTGTCTCTTGGTTTTGTTGACTGTTTCTTTTGCTGTGCAAAAGCTTCTTATCTTGATGAGGTCCCAGTAGTTCATTTTTGCCCTTGCTTCCCTTGCCTTTGGTGATGTTTCTAGGAAGAAGTTGCTTCGGCTGAGGTCAAAGAGCTTGCTGCCTGTGTTCTTCTTTAGGATTTTGATGGACTCCTGTCTCACATTTGGGTCTTTCAACCATTTTGAGTTTATTTTTGTGTGTGGTGTAAGGAAGTGGTCCAGTTTCATTCTTCTGCATGTGGCTGTCCAATTTTCCCAACACCATTTGTTGAAGAGACTGTCTTTTTGCCATTGGACATTCTTTCCTGCTTTGTCAAAGATGAGTTGACCATAGAGTTGAGGGTCCATTTCTGAGCTCTCTATCCTGTTCCATTGACCTATGTGTCTGTTTTTGCACCAGTACCATACTGTCTTGATGATGACAGCTTTGTAATAGAGCTGGAAGTCCAGAATTGTGATGCCACCAGCTTTGCTTTGCTTTTTCAACATTCCTCTGGCTATGCGGGGTCTTTTCTGGTTCCATACAAATTTTAGGATTATTTGTTCCATTTCTTTGAAAAAAGTGGATGGTATTTTGATAGAGATTGCATTAAATGTGTAGAATGCTCTAGGAAGCACTGACATCTTCACAATATTTATTCTTCCAATCCATGAGCATGGAATGTTTTTCCATTTCTTTGTGTCTTCCTCAATTTCTTTCATGAGTATTTTATAGTTTTCTGAGTACAGATTATTTGCCTCTTTGGTTAGATTTATTCCTAGGTATCTTATGGTTTTGGGTGTGATTGTAAATGGGATCAACTCCTTAATTTCTTTTTCTTCTGTCTTGTTGTTGGTGTATAGGAATGCCACTGATTTCTGTGCATTGGTTTTATATCTTGCCACTTTACTGAATTCCTGTATGAGTTCTAGCAGTTTTGGGGTGGAGTGTTTTGGGTTTTCCACATAAAATATCATACCATCTGCAAAGAGAGTTTGACTTCTTCTTTGCTGATTTGGATGTCTTTGATTTCTTTTTGTTGTCTGATTGCTGTGGCTAGGACTTCTAATACTGTGTTGAATAGCAGTGGTGATAGTGGACATCCCTGCCATGTTCCTGACCTTAGGGGGAAGCTATCAGTTTTTCTCCATTGAGAATGATATTCACTGTGGGTTTTTCATAGATGGCTTTTATGATATTGAGGTATGTACCCTCTATCCCTCTACTCTGAAGAGTTTTGATCAAGAAAGGATGCTGTACTTTGTCAAATGCTTTTTCTGCAACTATTGAGAGGATCATATGGTTCTTGTTCTTTCTTTTATTAATGATTGATTGATTTGCAGATGTTGAACCAACCTTGCAGCCCAGGGTTAAATCCCACTTGGTTGTGGTGAATAATCCTTTTAATGTACTGTTGGATCCTATTGGCTAGTATTTTGGTGAGAATTTTTGCATCCATGTTCATCAAGGATTATTGGTCTGTAATTCTCCTTTTTGATGGGATCTTTGTCGGGTTTTGGGGTCAAGGTAATGGTGGTCTCATAAAACGAGTTTGGAAGTTTTCCGGCACTATCTATTGACTTTCTACTTGAAAGATAGAGACAATAATGCATGTTAAGTTTCTTCTATTTTTCCTTTTTAATTCATCACCTTCAAATTTATATCTATCCATCCATCTACAGAAATTCAATTTTATATTATTTTTCTTTCATTTTATAGCCAGAAATTCTGTCTTCTATTCTTTGTCTATGGGTTGAGCTTTATACCCAATATAAACAAAATTGACTGCCATTTTGGCATATAAATGTTATTTATCATAAAAAAAAATTTGATTTGAGGAATAAAAATTCATCAAATATTTACTTAAAGAAAGCATGCTTCAAGACCATAAAGACCACTAGATTCTTTAAAAATATATTTTGACTTATATTTACTTCTTTGGATCATAATTATCTGTCATTTCTTGTGTTTAATGCTGCCCCCTATCTTGTATTTTTTTTCATTTTGTATATTTAATATTTTAATATGGGTTTGATGAGTGGTAACATTCTGACCATCTATCAATACAAAAAGAGATTTTAACTTAATACTGAAGTGATTGTTTGATTAGATGTGTGTATTGAATATTTCTTCACTATGTCTTCCCTTGGAATTTTTAAGGTAATTCTTCACTATCTTCAAGCAACCTTACCTAATGATGTCAATATGATATTTTTATCTATCTCTTTCTTTTACAGATAGTATTTTATTTTGAAATAATTATAAATGCACAGGAAGTTGCAAAGTTAGGAGTCTCATATACTCTTTGCCCAGTTTCCCCTGATGATTATATTTACACAACTATAGTACACCACCAAAACCATGAGTTTGACATTTGTACAATGTGTTCATATAGTTCTATGCCATTTTATAATATGTGTATATTTGTATAACCACCACCACAATCAAGATACAAAACTGTTTCATCACCACAATTATCTACCCTGTGATATTCATTTATACTCATGCCTATCTCCTTTCCCTCACCATCCCTAATTTCTGGCAAACACTAATCTGTTCATCCCTATAATTTTGTTGTTTTGATGATATTACATAAGTGGAATCATACAGAATCTGACTTTGGAGACTGGCTATTATTTTTCACTCAGAGTAATGCCCTTGAGATTTATCCAGTTGTGTATGTCAGTGGTTCTTTTCCTTGTATTTCAGAGTAGTATTCTGTGGTATAGATGTATTGCAATTTGTTTACCCATTCACTCACTGAGAAACTTTTTTGCTTTTTCCTGTTTTTGACTATTATAAAGAAAGCTGCTATTAAAATATATGTACAGGTTTTTACAGACATAAATTTTCATTTCTCTGGATTGAATGCCCAGGAGTGGAATTCCTAGGTTGTATGATAAATGTCTATTTTGTTCTTTTAAAACTCAAACTTTTTCAGAGTGGCTTCACCATTTTATATTCCCATCAACAATATGTGATCCAACTTCTCCTTATTCTTGCCAGTATTTGGAATTGTCACTTTTTAGTTATTATAATAGTTGCATTGTGATGTCTAATTGTAGTCTTAATTTGCATGTCCATAATGGAAAATGTTGAAGATTTTTTCCTGGAATTATTTGCCATCTGTATATCCTGTTCAGTGATGTGTCTCTTCATGTCTTTGGCCATTTTCTGATTAGATAGCACTTTTGTTTTATGTTTGTCATTTTCTAAATGTTGAGTTCATTATATATTCTAGATATAGTTTCTTTCTTATATATGTGATTTGTAAACATTTTCTTCTAGTCTGTAGTTTGCCTTTCATTTTTTTAAAATTTTTTATTTGAATTCAATTTAGTTGACATATAATGTATTATTAGTTTCAGAGGTAGAATTTAGTGATTCATCTTTGCATATAACACCCAGTGCTCATTACATCCAGTTCCCTGCTTATTGCCTTTTCATTTTCTTAAGAGATTCTTTTGAGAGCAAAAACTTTAATGTTGATGAAACCTAATTTATCAGTTTTTTTCTTTTATGGATTATATATTTAGTGTCATGTCTAAAGATTCTAAAAAAGCCTTATGTCCCCCAAATTTTCTCTTATGTTATATTTTAAAAGTTGTATTTGTTTACATTTAACATTTAAATTTGTACTTCATTTTGTGTTAATTTCTGTGAATATGCAAGTGCTAGAGGGTTGAAAGACTATCTTTGCTCCCCTGAATTGCTTTTTTACCTTCATCAAAAATTGACTGATCATATTTATGTGGATTATATCTGATTTCTCTATTCTATTACATTTATCTATTTGTCTATCCTTCCTCCAACACCATACAATATTGATTAATATAACTATATAATAAGCCTTGCAAACAGGTAGAGTGATTCCTCCCATTTTATTCTCCTGTTTGAACTTATTTTAGCTACACTAAAACATATATGCAAATACTATATTTTATCTTTAATATATAAATATAATAAAAATATTTAAAATACTATATATTTATGAAACATTTCTAAAATATTGTATCTTATAATATTTCCACATAAATTTTAGCATCCTATTATCTATATCTACAAAAAGATCATTTGGGGATTTTGATAGGCATTTTCCATAATTACTTGTATATTACTTTGAAAAGTATAACTTGTATATTACTTTGTCTGGTTCTGGTATCAGGATAGTACTTTCATGAAATGAGTTAAGAAGTCACCCCTCCTCTTTGATTTTGTTGTAATCGATACAGACCTCATGTTAATTACTCTAAATGTTTGGTAGAATTTTATAGTGAAACCATCTGGGCTTAGAGATCCTTTTTTTTTTTTTTTTGTAAATTTTAAATTATGAATTCAAATTCCTTAATAGTTGTAGGACCATTCAAATTATTGATTTCATACTGAGTGAGTAAGAAATTTATACTTTTTGAGGAAGTGCTCCATTTCACCAAAGTAGTAAAATGTATGTGTGTAGACCTGTTGCTAGTTATGTCCTATTACACTCTAATGCCTGCAAAGCATGTAGCGATACTTCTAGTTTCATTTCTGTTATTAGTAATCTGTGTTTTCTCTTTTTGTAAGTCTTGGAAGATGCTTGTAAATTTTATTTACCTTTCCAAAGATCTATTTTTTTCATTGATTTTCTCTATTGTTTTTCTGTTTAAATTTTATTGATTTCTGCTCTTAGCTTTATGATATCATTTATTCTGTTTGCTTTGAGACTATTTCCCTCTTCTTTTCCTTATTTCCTGAAGTGGAAGTTCAGATTATTGATTTGAGACTTTATCTTTTCTAAAGCAATCACTGAATGGTATAAAATTCCCTTGTATCACCGCTTTACCTGCATCTACAAATTTTAATATTTTGTATTTTTATCTCCATTCAGTTCACTGTCTTTTTAATTTCCTTTGAGACTTCCTCTTTGATCCATGTGTTGTTTAGTTTCCAAGTGATTGGAGATATTTTTTGTTTATCTGTTTTTTTTTTATGATGTTAATCACCATACATCATTAGTTTTTGATGTAGTGTTCCATGATTCATTGTTTGCATATAACACCCAGTGCTCCATTCAATACGTGCCCTCTTTAATACCCATCACCAGGCTAACCCATCCCCCCACCCCCCTCCCCTTTAGAACCCTCAGTTTGTTTCTCAGAGTCCATAGTCTCTTACAGTTCGTCTCCCCCTCCGATTTCCCCCCCTTCATTCTTCCCCTCCTGCTATCTTCTTTTTTTTTTTTTTTTTAACATATAATGTATTATTTGTTTCAGAGGTACAGGTCTGTGATTCAACAGTCTTACACAATTCACAGCACTCACCATAACACATACCCTCCCCAATGTCTATCACCCAGCCACACCATCCCTCCCACTCCCCACCACTCCAGCAACCCTCAGTTTGTTTCCTGAGATTAAGAATTCCTCATATCAGTGAGGTCATATGATACATGTCTTTCTCTGATTGACTTATTTCAAAAGGAATGAAATCTTGCCATTTGCAACGACATGGATGGAACTGGAGGGTATTATGCTGTTTATCTCTTTTTGATTTCTATTTTGATTCCACTGTAGTCAAAGAACATGTTCTGTACGGTTTTAGTTCTTTTAAATTTATTGAAGTTTCTTTATGTCCTACAATATCTTGGTATATGTGTATTATATATCTATTCTGCTGTTGTTGAGTGGACTGTTCATTAGTTGTGAGATCTTGTTGGTTGGAGATATGGTTGAGGTCCATATTCTTGATAATTTTCTTTTTCTTATCAATTTTTGAGAGATTGAAGTTTATTTTTTCTTTAATATCTATCCTCTCAGTTCTGTTTTTCTTCACATATATTGCCACTCTACTGTTTAGTACATAGACGTTTAGAATTTCTCTGTCTTTGTGCTTAAGTGATCCTTTTATCATTACGTAATATCTGAAAATTGTATTTGTCTGTACTCCACATTACCTGATATTAATATAGTCAGTCTTGCTTTATTTTGATTAATTTTTGCATGGTATAAGTTTTACAATTCTTTTTGTGTCTGCCATATGTATATTATACTTGAAGTGAATTTTTCTAGAAGCAGACATGTAAATGAGACTTTGGGAGGTAGAACTTTAGTTCACACTTTTCTCAGTACTATACACCAAAGTTACTTGACCTTCAGTTTTCAGGGAGAAAAATTATTTAAGTAAAAATTTTATATAATGCTCATATTGTGATAACCATTCTAAATGACCATCTGACTATGAGCTTCAGTACTCAGAATCTCTTTTCAGTCAACCAACATTTATTAAACAAATATTTATTGGGAACTCATTATATTACTGAAACTGTTCTGTTTATGTTGGGCAGAAAAAGGCAAGTAAATTAATTTCATAAAGGCTTTAATGGAAATAATATGTGGTAATGTAAAAGAAAGTGATTTGAAAAAGTTCTCTAATTGTGTGGTCAGTGAAGATATCTTAAAAGATATGTTGATCTTTGAGCTGAGATTTGAATATCAAGCAAAAGACATCGTGCTGAAAATTCTTGGCAGATTTGTAAAGAGGAGATGTGTAAAGACACAGTCTTTACTGATCAAAATATGTAAAACTGTAATTGACTTTCTAAGACATTAGTTCCTCAATATCAAAAAATAAAAATAGTATTGTTTTTGTTAATGATTTTTCTACTTTTCAGCTTTCCAATAAGACATAATGTTCTTTTATTAACACACTACAGTCACTCTGAAGTTCTTCAAGTCTTTATTTTGGCCTACTTTATATTTGGCTTTTATTTGTTAAAGCAGTTTTTAATGTATCCTGAAAGTTATAAGACCAATATATTTTGCCTTGAACTTAGTATCTTCATGCTGTAAAATTTTTTTCTTTGACTAGATAGTAGGCTTACATTCCGAGCCAGTGCATTTTCAATTATTTACAAGGCAATATGTAATTATTAAAAATTAATACAATCATTGAATTGATTCTTTAAACTAAATTTGCCCTTTATATATTGTTATATATTAGTATTATCAGAAAAGCTCCTGCTGAAGATACCACATTTAAATACAGAGCTGCTTTTTCTGACTTGACGTAGGGTATGCTATACAGGCCCACGTCAGTTAGAATCTGTGATCAGGCAGGTCAAACATCAATATTTGTAATATCAGTAAAAAAGGCAAGTATAAAATTATAAAAATCCATTGTATTGTTAAGAGAGAAGGTTGGAGTAAGAAATTTAGAAGTAGGACTATCACAATTTCCATTTGGATCTATGTGTAAGTGACCTTTGTTATATTATCTTCTATGGAACTTAAGAGGGAAACCATTCTTATTTAAAACTTTTATTAATATTAATTCACCAATAATGCCAATATATATTCAATTCACTTCCTAGTTTACTTGGAATCACCTCCCTCTCAATATTTTCCTCAATTTTAAAATTAAAAATAAAATAAGCCTTTCTTATATGTGAAGGACCACGTACATACATAGTCTTATATTTCATATTAAAAGTTGCCCTGGAGCACTTCTAAACCTTCTCTTAGAAAAGCAAACGCACACACACTTAGGACTTCCTGATCAATACAGACCTCAATTTCACTGGTAGAACATCTCCCAAATTAGTTGCTGAAAGCAAGCAGTTCTTTACCTTCAATAATGAAAACTCACCTTATCACAAAGGAAGCCACTGCTCCTGGTGCCCATTTTATCACAATCACAGGGTTTGCAAACATCCATGGCGGAAGGATCTGCACCAACTTGTCGGAAAAAGTAATCCTTACATAGCTCACAGTTCCTTCCTGCGTCAGAGAAAGGTTATGCATTATGACTTCCAATTCATTAAAATCAGCTGTATAATTCAAAATTAAAAGACTGTATTCCTTTGAGGGAATTCTATAATTTTCGGGACGTCCATTTTAATGCACCTTTCATCTCTACCTGCCAATTTAGTGATCCAGAGCATATGAAACAATGAACCTGTTACAAACTGTGCTTTACTTCATTAAACTCCCATCTGTTATATAATACCACACTTCTAAAAAGCTCTGCTTTGTTGGGGCCCATACATTTTGAAAGAGTTTGTTTCTAAACTTAAAACTTTTCTTTATTTCTAGGACTAGGCCCTTAATCTAAATCAAATATGAGAAATGTTTATGTGTGAGGTAGATGATGGTTATACAGTTGGAAGCAAGTAGGCATGCAGTATTAGAAATATTTTTCAAGGGGCGCCTGGGTGACTCAGTTGGTGGAGCGGCTGCCTTCCGCCCAGGTCATGATTCCAGGGTCCTTGGATCCAGCCCCACATCAGGCTCCCTGTTGAGTGGGGAGCCTGCTTCTCCCTCTACCTGCCGCTCCCTCTGCTTGTACTCTCTCTCTCTAAATAAATTAAAAAAAGAAATATTTTTCAAGAACTAGATCTTGTTTTTTTAAAAAAGGACACTGTTCTAAATATATTATTCTATAGTTAACATTATTAAAAGCAGGGCGCCTGGGTGGCTCAGTTGGTTAAGCGACTGCCTTCGGCTCAGGTCATGATCCTGGAGTCCCTGGATCGAGTCCTGCATCGGGCTCCCTGCTCGGCGGGGAGTCTGCTTCTTCCTCTGACCCTCTTCCCTCTCGTGCTCTCTGTCTCTCATTCTCTCTCAAATAAATAAATAAAAATCTTAAAAAAAAAAGTTATTAAAAGCAAATGTTTCTCTGCTTATGGCCATTATTTTTTATTTCAAATAGCAAAGTAGAAATTGATTATGTTTAGATATATTAGAAATATGAGGAAATCCCTGTAGTTTACAATTTATTATTTAGAAATTTTCTCTTGCCATTTTATATATTAAAAAAAATCTATACTGGGGGGGCTTCTAAAGTAAATGTGAGTAGCATATAAGACCACTGAAAGAAGCTGAGATAAAACTCAAGACTATCAATTCCCCTTTAAACATTATGTACTCTACTCTCTTCAAATATTAAAATTGGCTCAATATCAGAAGACTATAGAAATAACTTGATCAAGTGAAAAACACATTCTGATGGATATTGGCCATGGACTAATTAAAAATTAAATGAATTTATAATATTTCTAGAATATTTCTATCTGCATATGCTGATGACTCCTGAATTTCTATCTCCAATCTAGAAATTCCTTATTTATCATTCAATGAATATTTATTGAGTGATTACCATGTTTCAAACACTGTGCTAAGTGCTGAGAAATACAGTAGCAAGCAAAATACATATTATACCCCTTTCACAGAGCTTTCTTACAATCTAATACGTAAGATGATGCCACTAAAGTATATAGATGATACTGATCTATTCTGAGGCATCACAATAAGGTTTATCTTAAGAGAAGAGTTTTGGGAGTTTCTATTTGTCCACAAAAGTTTCTCCTATGTCTCCTGGAAATACTGTGAACATTTCCAAAACAGAATTTTCCATTGTCTCCCTAAGCTTTGATCATTTTGTGTTTCCTATCTCAATGGCTGGCACCAACATTGACCCTGTTGTTCAAACTGGAATGTTAGGATTGAGTCTTGACTCTTTCTTTCCCTTTCCTACACCCTACACTTTGCTCAGAAAATGCTGTCACTTTCCATTCCACATATCTCTTGGATCCACTTCTCTCTATCCATACCACCTTAAATGTACTCGAGCATTATTTCTTACCTGGACTACCACAGTATTCCAAACCACTTTTGGCCCTCTCCAATCCATTCTCCACTTTATAACAGCTGAGTCTTTCTAAAACACAAAACTTGTTATGTCTCTTTCTTGTAAAATACCCCCAAGTGGCACCTATTCACCTGAGGATAGAAACCAAACTCTTCATCATGGTTCATAGAGCCTTCTAGATCTGGCCCCTGCCTTCCTTCTTAGCACCTTCTCTTACAATCTTCCATTTGTCCTTCCATCAGTTCTTTCAGGGTGCCATGTTCCTCTCTCCTCTGGGTCATTGTACATCTGTTACTCTTACTATAGATCTTTGTCACCACCCCCCTAATTCCCTTCCCTCTCGCTCTTTCACCTGATTAACTCCTACTGCACTTGCCCTATCTTAGCACTCATCAGACAACTTTGTAATTGTTCCTTTAATAGTGTGCCTTTCCTACTATGTAATAATCTACACAAAGACAGGAAAATTCATTATCTTGTTCGTCTTTATATTCCCAGCACCTAGCCAAGTTCTGGTGACATTTTAGGTCATCAATAATTATGTAATAAATCCATTCATGCTTCAGAGTGGTACACTTTCAAATCCATCAGATTTGGGCCATTATATTTTACAAATTGAGATATTGCCTCTTTCTGCTTTTAATATACCAGCCCTTCAGAGAATAGTAATTTTCAACAATGAGTCAAAATGCTGTATGCTTTTAGAACAAGACTTTGATAATCATCTTGTGCATTTAATTAGCATTTTTAAAAAGTGTTCCCAGATTACCAGGATCCTTGCCAAATCTGAACGAATATAAACATCACTACATGAAAATCCAAACGTAATGGAAGATCAAGGTCACACAAAGAAACTTAAGGGTATACATACTCAAACTAACAATTCCTGAGTTTTCCAAAATATACTCATGGTTTAATCAAATGGCCTGTACTTAAAAAAAATAGAACTTTCCTGAAAAGATATAGTCGAAGATTAGAGTGCTATTTCTGAAAACTACCGAATTATTTGGATTCATGAAGATTTAATGAACAAGCTTTACTTTTCTAACCTAACAGTATCATTTTTTAAGTTCTTATTTAAATTCCAGTTAGTTAACATGCAGTGTAATATTAGTTTTTCAAGTGTACAGTACAGTGATTCAACACTTCCATACAAAACTGGGTGCTCATCACAAATGCGCTTTTTAATCCCCATCACCTATTTAACCCATCCCCCACCAACCTCCCCTCTGGTAACCATCAGGTTGTTTTCTATAGTTAAGAGTCTGCTTCCTGGTTTCTCGCTCTCTTTTTCCCTTTGCTTGTTTGTTTTGTTTCTTAAATTCCACATGAATGAAATCATATGGTACAGTATCAAAACTTTTTTTTTTTTTAAAGATTTTATTTATTTATTTGACAGAGAGAGACACAGCGAGAGCAGGAACACAAGCAGGGGGAGCGGGAGAGGGAGAAGCAGGCTTCCTGCTGAGCAGGGAGCCCGATGTGGGACTCGATCCCAGGACCCTGGGATCGTGACCTGAGCCGAAGGCAGACGCTTAACGACTGAGCCACCCAGGCGCCCTCAAAACACTTTCTTAAGTGAGATAGCAATAACATAGTTTAAAATGACATGCATTGTATAAGGCACATGGGCCTCAAAGGCCAAATCAGACTTTGTTATTTGTTATCTATGATTTACTAGTTACCTGTCGTGTTATGCTCACAATCATCACAGACCCCTCCACCTCCTTTGTGGTGCTCAAATGGAAATGGGTCCACTGAGATGTTGTAGTGGCAGCTTCTGGAATGGTTGTTGCATTGACAAGGTTTACAATTGAAAGCATGTACTTGATCACCTTGGTGGAAAGGCTTATCATTATAAAGAGGCAAGCAGTGATCACACTGAAACAATAAAGTAACAAAAATAAAGAAATATAAAGCATTTTTTATGTAAGAGACACTTGCATTAGATGCAAAACTAATATCAAAGAGTTAAAAGCCAGCAATAATGTTTTTGAAAAAATGTTTTATAAATCAGAAATTAGCATATTATAGGCATGGTAGTGTGAAATGGTAAGTGTCCATACAAGCTGAAACTATGCAAAATGATCTTAATAACCAATGAGGAAAGTTATTATTGTTCAATAATCTTCAATTTTTTTGTCAAAACATTAAAACGTAGCTTCTAGTTTGGGGTTCCACAAGTAAAGAGATTGGAGTCACCACTCTATCCTAACAAGTATAAAGAAAAATCAACAACTCTTCTTGATTGCTAAGGGGAAAAAACAGGACAAACTGTCCCCAAGACTGGAAGGACAGACTGACAGATAACATGGAGTCTCAGTGACAAAAGCAGAGACTCACTAGCAGAAGCTTCCTTGGGAACCATTTCCAAAGGAGGGGGAAAAAAATCTCACTGTACTTAACAAATTGCTGGAAGTTCAGTAGGAACAAGTCTGAGAATTGAAGACTCCAAGGGGACCTAGTTATAATGGGGGCTCCCAAATATTTTGTGAGATTTACTTCCAGGAGTTTGACCAGGTTCTTACAGTAAATCTTAGGGGAATATTTCCTCATACTTCTTTTTTTTTTTTTTTTTTAAGATTTTATTTATTTATTTGAGAGAGAGAATGAGATAGAGAGAGCATGAGAGGGGGGAGGGTCAGAGGGAGAAGCAGACTCCCCGCCGAGCAGGGAGCCTGATGCGGGACTCGATCCCGGGACTCCAGGATCATGACCCGAGCCAAAGGCAGTCACCCAACCAACTGAGCCACCCAGGCACCCTCCTCATACTTCTGGCAGAAAGAGGAAAAGGGAACCATTTTGAAATAAATCAGTGCTCACTGCACTTCTTAACAATATCTGCCTTCAGGAGAAATTAGTGAACCAGAGCCTAACCTGCTGGGATATTATCAGAGCCTGACTTAGGGAGGGGAAATACCCAACTCCAGCCCACTCCAGTCATCCTGTCCCACCTATGGGTGGGAGCGACAGAGAAGCAACTGCAAAGTTCACAGTCCAAAAGCACAAGCTCACTAAAAGACTGAGATCTAATCATAGGACTATAGAGTGCTTACCCCACACTTCACCACATTGCTAAAGGCTTGTATACAGCAGTTCCTTTTACCAAGCACAACATCTGTCTATGAAGAAAATATTACAAGGAACACTAAAGGCAAAACAAAACAAAAGGAAAACAAAAAACCACTGCACAATTTGAAAAGAAAGAGCAAACATCAGAATCAGATGTGTAAGGAATGTTGGAATTATCAGACTAGGAATTTAAAACATCTATGATTAAAATGCCAAGGTCTCTAATGGATAAAGTAGACAGCATGCAGGAACAATGGTTGGGCAATGTAAGCAGAGAGATGGAAATCCAAAAAAAAAAAAAGAAAGAAAGAAAGAAATGCTAGAGAGAGATTACACAGAAATGAAGAATACCTTTGATGAGCCTATTAATAGATTGGACTCAGCTGAGGAAAGAATTTCTGAGGTACATGATACAGCAATAGAATCCTCAAAAACTGAAAAGCAAAGAGAACAAAAACTGAAAAAACAAAACAGACAATACAGGACACTGGGACAACTAGAAATGTTATAACATACACATAATGGGAATACCAGAAGAAGAGAAAAAGGAATAGAATAAATATTTGAAACAATAATGACTGAGAATTTCTCCAATTTAATGTCAAACACCAAATCTCAGATCCAGGAAGCTTAGAGAACACCAAGCAGGATAAATACTAACTATATACATATACACACACACCTGGGCCCATAATTTTCAAACTACAGAAAATCAAAGATGAAGGAAAAATCCTTAAAGAAGCCAGAGTTTTAAAAACACCGAACCTGTGGAAGAACAATGGTAAGAATTATATCTAACTTCTCCTCAGAAACCATGTAATTACTAGGAGAGCAGAGTGAAATACTTAAGTGTTGAGAGAAAAAAAGCCACCAACCTAGAATTCTGTACACTGCAAAATTTTCCTTCAAAAGTGAAGGAGACTAAATACCTTCTCAAACAAAAATTGAAATTTGTTGCCAGTAGAACTGCCTTGCAAGAAATGTTAAAAGTTCTCTAGAGAGAAGGAAAATACTATAGGTCAGAAACTTGGATCAACGTAAAGAAATGAAGAACATCAAAGAAGGAATAAGTGAAGGTAAAACTTTAAAAATGTTCTGTCAGTTATAAATATGAAAGGAAATAAAAATTATAATAGACTAACATTTAGTAGGCTGTAAGTTAACATTTGAAACTTTGAGAATTAAATTGTTTTATTTCTTTGTGAAAAGTTGAGTAGCTTGAATCATGCTTGCTTTCTTATTCTATGACTTCCATTCTGAGCAAGCATCCTGTCTATGCCTTGGCGAATGGTCATATTACTTTGTAAGTATGGATGGGTTTCCATCATTTCAATCTTTGTGCTTTCAATGTCATCTTCACCCTATTCCTCATAACCACTGTCCTCATTTTTAAGTTAGCCTTTGTTGAATTGCTCTAGCTGCATATATAAAGTCTTTCAAATGGCAGGGCTGGTCAGCTATTTCTTCTGTGAAAAAAGGAATGCTCAATTCCCCTTTTTTGAATTTGTGTTTCTGAAATGTCACATGGGCTTATTACTGACAGACTAGGAAGAAGCACAACTACAGGCTTCTTTGAATGGATGTGCACTGACTAATCCCCAACAGACTTTGAAAGAAGAGTCACGAATGGTCACTGATCATGATATGCATTGTTTCACAGTAATTTGTAGATTGAAGAGCCAGCAGCTAAATCTGTACTTTATGCAATTACTCACAGTTAATATATCATAATAACTAATATTTGAACCATGTTGTTGGAGGATTGGTATTATCTAACTATGGTAACTGAAATTCATGTAAATTAGAATTGCACAAAGAGTATTTTTAAAGATTTTATTAAATATGGCCAAATTCCTTCTAAAAAAAATTAAATTCATAGTCCTACCACGAGAAATATCTGAGAATGTCTATTTTATGTTCTGTTCAACTTAAAACTTTATCTCTTCATGATTTTAAGAAAAATATTAATCCCTGTTTTAGTACGTAAGTCTTTGGTTACTAGTAAAGCTAAATGTTTTTCAACTGGTTCTTGGTCAAATATAATCTTTTTTGAGGAAACTTCATTTGTATTTTGCATATTTTTCTTATTGATTTTAACTATCTTATTATATATTAAGTACATTTTTCTTTTGCCAGTCAAATAGTGAGGATTTAGTTCATAATTTTCAATATATACTTATATTTTACTTTTTTCTTCTACTTCACTTCTACTTTGTTGGCCAAAATTTTCAGCAAAACAGGTAACATATATCACATAGTCATGATGGTACATATTTGTATTATTTCTGAATTTAATGGATATGTTTTTAAAGTTACAACCTGTCTAATGATGTTGACTATCTCAAGTAAATTATCATTTAAAAGAAGAATTATCTATTCCAAAATAACAAGATGCTTTTATATAAAAAAATAATATATTGTCCATTTTATTAAAGGTCCTGATTTAAATATTTAACCTACTGAATTTATAAATTGTTATATAGGTTAGTAAGTTAATTAGAATCTCTGCTTGCATGCTTAGAATAAACTCAACATTATTAATGGTAACATTTTAATGGAGAATCAGTATGTACTTCAACTTATCAAGTTAATTTTAATATCTGAATAATCAGAAGGAAAATTCTTATTTTGTACACACCCTAAAACCTACTATAGTTTGTCAAGTTATATTGCATATAAAGTATGACTGATTCAAGATAAGATTTAAAATAATAGGGGCACCTGGTGGCTTAGTCAGTTAAACATTCAACACTTGATTTTGGCTCAGGTCATGATTTCAGGGTTGTGAGATCGAGCCCTGCATCGTGGCTCCATGCTCAGTGTAGTCTGCTTGAGATTCTCTCCTCCTTCTGCCCCTCCTACCACTCACACTCTCTGTCTCTAAGATAAATAAATAAAATCCTTAAAAAATAATATATTACATACATAACAGAATTTCTGAATTATTTTTCTTGCCCTTCCATTTTTTTTGTAAAATACTTAATGAATTCTAAAAGTGTCCAATTTTTTTGAGCTATATATTTAAATTATGAATTAGGAGAGTCAAACCATGTAACATCTCAAAAAGTCTCCCTATCTATTCATAATAATGATCCCAGGCAATTTGTTTTAAGACTGTTAAAAACTATTTTGATATTTTGGACAACAAAGCTTATTTCCTTTTACTATTTTCTACAATAAATGCTTAATATTTCAGAACAGTTTGACACATTTCATAATCATTATTGGGACAAACTGCAGTCAAAAGCATTTTTGCCAATTATTTTCCTCTACCAGTTCATAGTTGAACAATTTTTCCCTTAATATTTTTAAAGTTAGAAAGAAAAAAATATTTAAGAATTTAATTGTCCAATGTGTCACGATTTTATGGTATTCTGAAATTTTTAGCAGGAAAGCACACAGTTTTTCTACTTAGCTGAGGAAAAGGAAAACAAAAGACAAAGAGGGGGAAATTAGAATGGAAATATCACAATTTTCCCATCATGTAGTGCTGCATTCCAATAATTGGCAACAAGTGCACTCTTCCATTTTGGTCAATTTTTAAAAACTGGTATCATATTCTTTTTGGAGTGATGAAGATTCTTTCTCCCCAAAACCATTTCTCACCCTTTGGGCTTGGATAGCTGCACCTTTTCTCTTTTCCCATAGCACTCGATACCTTGACCATGCTCCTATCGCTTTGAACCAAAATTATTGGTTTACTTACATGTATCTTCCAGTAATTGAAAGCTATTGACTTTTGTACTCCCTGTGTCATCTACACAGAAGCTTAATAGACAATTGCTAAGCTGTTAACTGAAAATCCACATGTGACAATAACATTAATATCCAAAGTAGTCATTCTTAAGAAAATGTAGAGAGGGGAACAATGGGAACAATTAGTAAATAGGGTAAGGTTATGTAAAGACTTCAGAATTGATGGTTATTAGGTGATTTGCAATAATCAACTTACAAATAGAAAAGTCATTTTGTAAAAGAAAGATAGGTAGCAGTCAGAATCAGAATACTGTCAGTTATGGCTCTTTGCCCCCCAAAAAATTAAAAGTGGGGGAATTGACCTCTTCAAGTTTTCTTTCACCAGCAACAACCAATTGCCAATCAAATTATATAGAATCCAATGTTCGATATTAGGTATTAACTTGAAGTCAGACATTTTAATTCAATTACTGGTGCTGCCACTAACTAACTATAAAAGGTAACATGAAATGCAGATTCTCTGTGCTGTGCCCTCTATGAAGCATTTAACGTGGGTTATTTCGTTGACTCCTTTAGGCTCTGGGTCACATAAATATCTCACATCTGATTTCTGTTTGTTGATTCGCTAGCCCTGTGCTCTCACATAATTAATTCTACCTTTTTAAACCTTATTTTTCTCATTTATAACACGGCGGTAATAACATCTGCCTCATAGCATTGCTGTAAAGACCAAGCACTTAGCAGACTGTCACATAGTAAGCTTTCAGTCAACATGGCCTACTACTTTATTAGATTGGCAACTGAGGGTTAAAGAGATGAAGTAACATGAAAAATATCATTGGACAGGCAGTCCTTGAATCTACTTTACCTCTGTGAATCTCAGTTTCTTCATCTCTAAAAGGAAGACAACTCAACTCAATACCTTAATTATCTTCGACTCAAAATAATCTGAAGATAAGTGGTAATATTTAAATAATGTCCAACACAAAGCCTGGCACATATTACATATTCAAAATCTGGAAGTTACAAGATGGAGGAGGAGGAAAGAAGAGGAAGAGAGGGGTAAAAATCCAACATTGGTGTTGATCTGAAGTTTGAGTGACACCAGCAGTATATAAGACTGTCCTGGCGCAATATATTAACTATAACATTTAACAGGGGATTCTGTGATCATAAATGTTCTAGTGCATGGTCTGATTTAGAGGATATAGCCTACAGAATGGAACAATGAGCAATTCATGACCAAGATTCATTTCTACTTAATTTTATCATCTGTAGCTGTAGTACAGAGAAGGTCTTATCTACACTTACTTCCTAGGAGCCAACAGATATCATTAGCATATAACCATCACTTCTTCTAGTGGGCTTAACTGTGGGGGAGATATATTCTAACTGGATAAATGGAAGAATAAATGAAAACTCACTTTCTGAGTTCCTGGCTTCGGAGGAGAGAAATGAGCTCATTAAGTTCTCTTCCCCAGGTCAATTAGCCATGCAATTAATCTCATTTCCAATTTAAAAAAAAAAAAAAAACTCTATTCCATTGCAAAACTTCGGCCAAATGCAAAATTTTGCTACAAGACAATGCCAGAAGCCTATTTTTTTTTTACTTCATTTGAAAGTCTTCGTACTGACAAATTTGTTCACCCAGTGATGGTGTTTTTATTAGTCAACTTATGCTTTCTTGAATAAAAGGTGGTGGAAGTGATGATATAGAATCTGTGGTCCTGTCATACTGATTACAGATGCAGTTTGTCTTACAAAGCAACTGCCGGCTGTTTGAGTTTGAGATGTTGCCTACATGAGTTAGTGGAGTAAATCCAGCAAATCCATGCCTTTGATATTTTTATGAAGACAACATTTCTGTTTTTTTATTGTGATCTAAAAAATAAATCTAAGATTTTATCTTTACTGTTAACCTAAAAGCCATTATCAAAAAGGCTTGTAAATTAGACTACACTAATTACTATAGCAATGCTTCAAAGATACAATCCTGGCTTTTTTTAACATTTAAAATTGAAGAGGAATTTGCCACTGACCTAATGGAGTGCCTTGAGTACTACCAACTAGCTGTGATTGAAAATGGCTAGCCTCTCTTCTGTGGACAGTAAAAACCCTGCAGAAATATTGGTACCATTTTATCTCTACTTAAAGAAAACAGCATAGCTATCATTCACAACTCTCAAATTGAACTTTTTAAAAAATATATTATTGTACTCGGTTGGCAAGAGTTTGTAGAAAAAGCCAGAGCAGACACTAGTCCGAGGACAGCAATTTATTCACACCTGCCAGGACACTCCACTGAATGCAATAATTCCAGTGGGAATGCAGAAAAGTACATTTCTAAAACTATTTGAGAAAGATTTTTTTTTTAATTGTGAAGAAAAGGATACAATGCCCCAAAGGGAATGGTTTGAAAATGCCATATATCTTCAAAGAAATATAATGAGTAATTATTTTACAGTGCTTCACTTTTAAGTTTTGAATTGCCATTAGTACTTACAAGACATGGAAATTCATAGCAAGAGGGAGATAAGATATAGAAATATATCCTTTGGAGGTCTCCTCAAGATATATTAAGGTTTTGTAGTGTTTTTGTCTCTAGATAATATATAATATTTTGAGAAAATAGTGTTAAATGTACAGACATCACCTTGTCCAAATTGGTGTGAAATATAAGCAAAAGTCTATTATTCCTTTTTTTTTTTTTTTTGGTCCACATAAGACCAAAACTTGGAGTTTTCTACAATATAGTATTTAATATAAATAAAAATCTGAAACTTAAACAAATTATAAATATAAATGTAGAAAAGTATTCAAAATATTTTGAATTTAAAAACGAAGTTAAAGGGGCGCCTGGGTGGCTCAGTTGGTTAAGCGACTGCCTTCGGCTCAGGTCATGATCCTGGAGTCCCGAGATCGAGTCCCACATCGGGCTTCCTGCTCGGCAGGGAGTCTGCTTCGTCCTCTGACCCTATCCCCTCTCAGGTGTTCTCTCTCTCTCAAATAAATAAATAAAATCTTTAAAAAAAAAAAAAACAAAAAAAAACGAAGTTAAAGATAACATGTAAAGTATAATCCTATTTTCTAGAGAGGTAGATTCATCTGTGGATATGGATATAAAGGCTACAACTTTAAGAAGATAGAGACAGATGATACAGATTTACAATAACAATAATAAAAGATCTGTAAGGATATAAACTTAGAGCATTTGCCAAAGTTATCTATGGGTGGTGAAGTTACAGATGACTTTACTTTTTATAAGTTTATTTTTTCCACAGGATGCATTTATTACTAATGCGTTAAAAAATGGAGGGCAAATAAAATACAAATGCATGGATAGTTAAAAGAAAATTATACATAATTTGCATGTAACACTTCACAAAGAAAAGCTAAGAAAATTAAAATGTTCCAGTTTTAAATTATACACAGATCAGCAAGATACTATAGAGAAAATGATTATCTTTTCAAGTACAATGTAGGCTGAGTTTATGAATTACCAGCAAACAGTATGAACTTTTTATCGATATGTTTCCAAACAATGAGATTAATAAGGATTTTGAGAGATGACAGTTGAAATTTCTGTTGTATAATTTGATTTAAAAGATACAGAACTAAATGTCACACTGACACATCAGCCTTTGATCTTAAGGACGATGCTGTGTTACTATCATTTTGTGTGGTTTACAAAGACAGATAAAAGACAAGCAACACTTTGTAGTCTATTCTTTGATTATAAAATTTCATGAAACTTAAATTTTTGGTTTCATAATTGTGTCTCTTTACAATTCCTTCCAGATAACCCAGAGAACCATGACAAAATAGAGTAACGTTTGAGTAAATGATGAGCCTTATGAGTAAATTTTTGAAATCTCACAATTTTTTTCTATCTTTTCTATCAATGACTTTTAAAGTTTTATTTAAAACTTAGGAACACTTGTGTATATTTTATGCAGTTTCTGAACCAGATGGTTTTCTATTTAATGTTTTCCCAATCTCCAGTTGATCAGTTGTCACTTTCAATTATGGTTTCTTCTCTAACAACTGGATTCCCCCTGATAAGTCCCTGGATGCTCAGATTATAAGATTAAACAATTGGTATATCAGGGTTGAGGACCTTTATTACTGATTCATTTAATTGTTTTCATTTTGATAGCTTCTTAAGGGCTACTAATCAACCCCATGAAGTTGCAGCCAAACACTTAGACATATTCAGGTAGGATAGTCATAGAACAATCAGTGAATCTAGAAGACACAAATAAAAATCTATTTTATTGCATTATATTGTAATAATACACAATGGTATTTCTGTCTTTTGGATCATTAAACTGGAATAGTATTCTTTTGTTACCATTATACACTAGCAATGACAATATTCAAAAAATAATCCACAGGTCCAAAAGCATTTGTACCAACTCACACCCATCACTCTTACTTTTGATCCATTATTTATGAATACCTTCAATTTACAGAGAAAATATGAACTTTATATTTATTCAGTCACTTATCCAACAGTCTTTAATGACCATTATGTATCTTTGAAGGAAGAAAGAAGAAAATGTCTTCTTAGCCAAAGATACATCAAATCCCTGGGAGGGCTGATGGGAGGCGTGCAGGGGTTGGGGGCGGGTGGAGAATCTTCCTGAAAGTTACAGAACTGCTCAACATACTTAAAAGACTCAATGCCCTTTGAAAACTCAGGTTCAGAAAAATGACCATGAATCATCAAGAAAACAGCTTGTTTTCAAAATTCACAGATTAAGAAAACAGAGAAGTGAACTATCTGCTTTTGAATTATTTCAGATAATGTATTGAATGGTTTCTTAAATGTTCATTTTAAAAATCACATCTGGAGGGGTGCCTGGCTGGCTCACTCAGAAGAGCATGCAATTCTTGATTTCCAGGTTATGAGTTCAACCCTCACATTAGGTGTAGAGATTACTTAAATAAATAAAAAACTTTAAAAACTTTTAAATTAAAAATAAAAAGTTATATCTGGAAAATCTGTAAGAAGTAGTTAATTCCCCAGTAATGGTAAACAATGAAATATTTATTTTTCCTTAAGTCTAGTACATAACATACAGACTAAAATTTTAGGGGCACAAAGGACAACTATGGGTGCTGTCTTATTTTATTAAACATTTATAGAGAAAATAGCATATTGTCTATACTTTTTAAATCACTGCAATTATCATGGACTATTTTAATAGTCCATTTACTTATCTGTTGTCCTTATTTGACTCTAAGCTTCTTCAATCAGAAACTAGATTTTATTGATGTAATCAACCACAGCATAATGCTTGAAACATTGTAATTGCTCAATAAATGTTTATTGAGTAAGGGAATGAACAAATGAATGTATAAATGAGTGAATAAACCAATGAATGGGTGATACAACAAGAGCTCATTTCTATTAGTGAATTCATTTCCTTCATTCCTGGTTCTAGCAAAAAAACCAAAGTGAAAGAAAATTATTTCCTTTTCTACCCTCAATAGTAAAATTCCCACAAATGTCTTTATCTAGGCAATGCTTTTCATGCAATAAGAATAGCCAATATGTTATGGTGTCAGTCCTAAGTTATTCATATTTACCAGCTGACTAAATCTCTCCAATAACCTATGAAGTATGAGTTGTTATTACCTCCATTTTACAGATGGGAAAACTGAGGAATAGGGAAAAAAACCCAACAATTTTCTGAAGTCACCTACTAGAATGACAATTAGTATAAAATAGAATGTAAAAATTTATAAGGATAGCAATGCTTGTTGCATTTTATTCATTAAAATATTCCTAGTGCCTAGAAGCCCTCACACATAGTAGGCACTCAATTTACATATATATGAAAAATATATATTATATATATATAAATATATATATGTATGTGTGTATTTGTATGTATAATATCCTCTTTGTTCTCCTTTAGAACTCTCACTCCTAATCACCATGTTATGCTGGCTCCAGGGATAGAAAATGCTCTCCAGGGAGAGAGGTGTTGAGTGCATCCATTATGGCTAACTGTCCATAATAACCTCCTTCTGCTCAGAGCCTAAACTGGAATGACAGAGTCCTGGAAACCCAAGGTTGGAGACCCTCCCCCGCTACCCCCCACAGCTAGAAAAATCAGAGGTATGTAGGCAGCCCCTGCCTGTGTGGGAAGGGGAGGAAGGCAATCTGTTCCAAAGTGAAAAATTATAAAATGCTCACTTTTTAGAAGTCAGTATGGTACTACTTACTGAGCTAAAAGAGGCAATTTGTTCAACTATTCCCAAATGGTGTAAATGAATTAGAGATCTTCTGAAAGTCTGTAAATTACTCCTTTCTCATCAGATCAGTATGTTGGAAATTTTAAGAGCCTAAATCTCTAATAATAATAATTGTCCTCTGGCTCTATTCACAGCTTCCTCTTTCCTTTGGATGTAACAGTTCAATTGTAATTCAAATGATGTAGTTTCAGGATAATTTCTTTTGTCTACTAGATAGAGAAATCATCTTTATAAACATAAAAACTTCAGTGTATTCTTATAACTACTTTTTCCAATAGAAGTTTCCCTGTGCATCTCTAGTGCTCCAATCACAAAGGTATGATTAGACAAACTTGCGAATTTCTTATCAATGATAGACTGGGGGGGTGGGGGGGGTGAAAGCGCAGATGAAACTTCCAACTGCATAGAGAATCTAGACAGAAAGTGGCTCAGTGCTTTGCACATGATAGGTGATCAATATGTTTTATGAATGCATGAATGAATGATCTAATAGATTGTTTACATTTATGACATGTTCAAGGACTGTATTTTAACGTTTCTAGTATTTATTTGAATAGTAACATTAAAGGTTTAAAGATAAATGCAATATTTTCCAGCATATTTTTACCTATAGATTATTATGTAATCTCAGTTAGCAAACCCCAAACAATTACCATGCCTTGCCATTGAGAAGACAGAAATCTTCATGTATTTATCCTTCAATTCTTTCCTCAGTAATTATCTTTCCCCTGGTTAGAAATTCTCATATAATTAAAGTGCCCACAGAAAATATGTACTTAGCTGCTCTCTAGGTGCTGAAATTAATAGCATAAATTAAATACTAATACTATTGGACAAGACTGATCAGACATTTGTGATAATACAATGATCATGAACACTTAACATGCATAGCCTGACAATTCAACCATTAATACATGTTGGCTACTTTTAGAAACTTTCTAATTTATGCAATGCCTTGTCTGTACCTCTGAAGGCAAATTTCAATGGAGGATTAGAAAATCATCCAATAAAACAAATTTCGATAACATGGGAAACAAAATCAACATTTGTAAAAATACAGACTGTAGGGGGCGCCTGGGTGGCTCATTTGGTTAAGCATCTGCCTTCAGCTCAGGTCATGATCTCAGGGTCCTGGGATCGAGTCTCGCGTCAGGCTCTCTGCCCTGCAAGGAGTCTGCTTTTCCCTGTCACTCTCCCTCTGTGGTCTCCAACCCACCTCTCAAATAAATAAATAAAATATTTTTAAAAAAATAGAGACAATAAGCAGAATCATTTGGAAAACTGCTTCAGTTCTACACACAGTCTGTATAAAAATATAACTGATGGGGGGGCCTGGGTGGCTCAGTTGGTTAGGTATCTGACTCTTGGTTTCAGCTCAGGTCATGGTCTCAGGGCCGTGAGATCAAGCCCCACATGGGGCTCCATTCTGAGTGCAGAGTCCTCCCTCTTTGCTCTTCTCCCCACTTGTGCTCCGTCTCTCTCTCTCTCTCTCTTGCTCTCATTCTAAAATAAATAATATCTTTAAAAATACATATAACTGATAGTCAATAAACGTGTAAGGAGGGAACTTCTGACTGTGAATGCAGACAATCTAACAATGTATAGCTGTTGAATGAGATTTGTATGACAGGCACTGCCATCGTATTGATTTTGAATACTGGTCATTGTTTAGTATTTGATTTCTCCCTTGGCCTGCCTGCCCTTCTTTATTGCCTCTTTCTCTTTAATTGTGGAACTTGTCATGGCACTAAATAGAAAAGACACATATGAGCAGATGAGACACTTTTCTCCCAAAAGTCCAGAAGGAGGACTTTATGGTTTCTTCCAGTTTGTAGATAATGGCCAAGCCAAGACAATTCTATTGAAAGGAAACCATAATAATTTACCCCTACTGATATGCCAGAAAATGTGGCCTGGAATAGAGAACATATTTGTATAGGATAACCTGCACTATTTTACAAAGGAAGTCAATGAAGAGAAAATGGGGTCACCATATTAAAATGTTCTTTACATGTACCTCTTCAAAATACAGATTCATATTTTAAGAAGTAAAATACATTACTTCTTAAAGATTTTATTTATTTATTTATTTTAGAGAGAGAAAGAGAGCACATGTGTAAGCAGGGAAGGGGAGAACAGGAAGGAGAGGGAGAAAGAATCTGAAGCAGATTCCTCACTGTGGGCGAGCCCAACGCCGGGTTTGATCTCATGACCTGGAGATCATGACCTGAACTGAAACCAAGAGTCAGGATGCTTAACCACCTGGGCTACCCAGGCACCCCACCATTATGTCTTTTACTTTTTAGGGTTTCTCTACACTTAATGAGTAGACACAAAAATGCATCTGAGTTACTATGTGGATAGGAAACCATTTTATATTGGAAATTTTATCTAATGTTAGGGTTGAATACCAGATTAGTAAATTTTAAAAATCCTTTCATTAGTATACCTATTTAAATTTTTCTTTTAAGATTTAAAATGTCAATGATGTTTATATTATCTATTAATTACAAATTGTTGGTCTGAATCATTTGTTAGCACTAAAGTCATCTCCATTCATTATAGTAATTAGTGTCTGCCAGGAAATCTTTTTTGACTTTCACAAATGAAAGTCCTTCAATATTTTCAAATACTTGCATCTGTAATCAAGATGTTATGGCTTTACCGTAGCATAATGTTCTACACATAGAAAGCATTTCATAAATATTTGTTGAATGAAGCTAGCAAATGATCAATCTTCACATTAGAACTATAAAGGTACACAGTAATCATGAATTTTGTTACAGTCATTCCATGCTGCAGAGTCACCTCCCCTCTGTTTTTAGCAGTAGCATGAATACTTAACATAGATGATATGTTCCTAATAGATTAATAAATCCTATTATAATATTTTAGGAAAATTATATTAAAATATTTAGGACTGAAAAATTTATAAATAATAAAAAAGCAAACAACTGTGTTCTTTTATTCACCACCTGACTTAAAAAACAAAACACCACAATATACGTTCCACTCTACCAGTAACACCTGAACTTAGTAATATTCACTCACATGCTTTTCTTCATATTTACACTTTATATTTTTGTATTACTTAGTAACAGTATTGTTTTGTGTGTTTTAAATTTTACATAATGGTTTACTCTATATTTTATTCTACAAGCTTTTTGTATTCAATTGTTTGAGAGTCTAGTCACGTTGATGTAATAGCTATATTCATTCAGACTCACTGCTATAAGTACCCATTTAAATATTTGTGAATTGTTTTCCCATAGTGGTGGCACCTTTCCGTCAGTATGGATGAGTTGTCAGTAATCTACACCCTTGTCAGCAACTGAAATTTTCAGATTTTTTGAATCTTTACCAACCTCATGAAAATAAAATATTATCTCATGGTTATGATTACTGATAACCAGTAAAATTGCAGATGTTTTCATATGTATGTATATTAATCCTTTGAGTTGTCATTTCTAGCCTCTTCTGCAAATTACCTGGTTCAATTTTCTTGGTCTGTTTTTCAATTAGTCTGTTTTAAAAGTTCCTTTGTCTGTTATATGTGTTGTGTTGCTAATATAATCTGCTAATCTGTAGCTTTTCTTTTTTTTTTTAAAATAGTAGCTTTTGATGAAGAAGCTTCTAATTATAATGTAGCCACATTTATTAGTTTCTTCCTTTATAGTTATGCTTCTTGTATTCAGAAGTTGTAAAGACATACTATATTTTCTGTGGAAAACTTTTTTTTTTTTAAACATTTTATTTATTTGACAGAGAGAGACACAGCGAGAGAGGGAACACAAGCAGGGGGAGTGGGAGAGGGAGAAGCAGGCTTCCCGCTGAGCAGGGGGCCAGATGCGGGGCTCAATCCCAGGACCCTGGGATCATGACCTGAGCCGAAGGCAGACGCTTAACCACTGAGCCACCCAGGCGCCCCTGTGGAAAATTATTTTTAAATTAAGTTTCCTGTTTGTAATTTTGGCATATAAAAGATGATTATTTTCATGTTTCTATCCTATATCTAGCCACTTTACTGAATTCTCCTTAATATTTAATAATTTGTGGAATTTTTTGCATTATCTGGCTAAATTATCTTCAGATATTGGCAGCTCAGCTCTTTCTAATTTTTAAGAGTTTATTTCTTTTTCTTATCATATTGAGTTGGCTAGATCCTCCAATAAAATACAAAATAATAGACATCCTTGTCTTATTCCTGATTTTGAAGGGAATACTTCAATGGATTTCCCATTATATGCACTGTTCAAACTAGAAAACTGCAGGTGTTCTTTATCAGGTTAAGAGGATCTTCTTCAATGGAGAGTGTTCTAAAAACACTTGTCTAGATGTGTGCTTTTTTCCAATTCTATTGAAATGATCATGTTTTTCCTTTCTTGGTGAATTACATTAATAGTTTTATTAATATTTAATTTCACTTGCATTCCTGGGAGAAACCCAATATGTCTACTATATATTATTGTTTTTATAAAAAGCTAGATTTGTTTCATCATTTTAAAATCTTTGGCTTTGTTTACATGGGAGAGTGATCTTAATTGTACTCTCCTTGTTTGATTTTGCATCCTGGCCTCCACAATTCATTCTACTGACACAGTTCAAAATAAAGCACTATGCCTTCAGATAAAACCCTAGCATACTATATATTTAACTTGCTTATTTTACTTCTTCCCACCCCCCCCACCCCCACCACCAACTCCTGACAGAATGTAAACTCTTCAAGAAGAGGAATTGTATTTTGCCCAGAGATGTAAACCTACTGCTTAGAAAATGACTACTCAATAAAATTTTGTTGGATTAATAAAAGGTTCATAATTTTAGTTGGGTTTTTTTCCATCAATTTCTACTTTTCCTAACTCATTTGTATAATAGTGAAATGACTGTATGCATTCATTTACTTAGAACTGTTTCCTTAATATGTACAATGTGTTGTGATTACAAATTCTATATAATTCGTTGAGACTATTGTTATCAATTAGTATATGATCAATGTTCATAAATTTTCCATGTGATCTTGACATGAATGTGCATTTTTTCTTTTTTTTTTTTAAAGATTTTTTTATTTATTTATTTGACAGAGAGAGACATAGCGAGAGTAGGAACACAAACAGGGGGAGTGGGAGAGGGAGAAGCAGGCTTCCCGCAGAGCAGGGAGCCCGATGTGGGACTCGATCCCAGGACCCTGGGATCATGACCTGAGCCGAAGGCAGACGCTTAACGACTGAGCCACCCAGGAACCCGAATGTGCATTTTTTCATTGTTGGATACAGAAATCTATTATACCAAGCTTCAAATTAGTTCAATTCTCAATTATGAAGGATTTTAATTTTTTAATTGCCTGTTTGATTAATTACCAAATGAGATATATTAAAGTCTCTTACATTGATGTTGGATTTGTCAATTTCCCCTTCCAGTTCTGTCAAATTTTGCTATATAGTTTTGGATCTATGTTATAAAATGCATGTAAGTTTAGAATTATATCATTTACCATTATGTAATAAAGCACCTTATCTCTAATAAAATTTTTGCTTAAAATCTATTTTACCTAATATTATATAGCTTAAGCAGCTTTTAAATTTTTAAACCTCATGTGTGCTTGTGTTTTAGGTATATGTCTTACCAACTCAACATCAGCGCCATGCTGAACCATATTGGAACCTGAGGCCAAATAAAAATATGTACCCCTATATACATTTATAAAATATCCTCCTGTATTAGGACCCAAGTGGAGAAAGTTAATAAACACTCTATAATCAAAAAGTATAGCTATATATAACTCATCATCTTGACCAATCTGTTTCCAAACCACTGCCAACCTCCATATGACGCAGATACAGGATAGCCTTACAGAACTGTTAGGAAGGAACTATGGCTGACTGGAAACAGTTCTCATTGCTTAGTAACAAAGAGTTACAAAACAAACAACATCTTATTTTTATTTGAAATGTTTATATATTTTTCCTCATAGATTTTACTATCATTTTGCCTTTTTTAAGTATTATATTAAAATATTACTTATCTTGATTCGTAAGTTTTTTGGTGCCTTCTTAAAATTTGTGCCTAAGGTACTCTCTCACATTAATGCTCAGACAACAGTGGATATTATATTTTTTGTGTGTATAACAGCACTTCTGACAAGTTTAATACATTTGTATTTGTTATGATTATTGATATATTTGGACTTTATATTTTCTATATATCTTACTTTTTATTTCCCTCTCCTTTTTGGCCTTATTTGGAAAAAGAAAGATTTTTCCTTTTTATTCTCTATATTTTGGGGAAGTTATAAACTACATTTCTTCTCTTTTGCTGTGTTATTCTTAAAAAAAGATGTTGCTTAAGTTAAAATTTGAAAATATTCCACACTCTTCAAGAATAACTCAAGGACTTTTGGGGTGCCTGGGTGGCTCAGTCAGTTAAGCAGCCATCTCTTGATTTTGGCTCAGGTCATAATCTCAGGGTTCTGGAATAGAGCCCCACCTTGAGCCTCACATCAGTCTCCATGCTCAGCAGGGAGTCTGCTTGAGGATTCTCTCTCCCTCTGCCTCTACCCTTCCCCCCACTTGTGCTCTCTCTCTCTCTCTCTCTCTCTCTAAAATAAGTAAATAAATCTCAAAAAAGAATAATTCAAGAATTTTGGTCTCTTTAAATGCAATCATCACTGTCTTAAATGCTACTTTTTCAATAGAGTATAATTTATTTTTATTTTCTTTATTATTAACATATAATGTATTATTTGTTTCAGGGGTACAGGTCTGGGATTCATCAGTCTTACACAATACACAGCGCTCACCACAATACATACCCTCCCCAATGTCCATCACCCAGACTATAATTTTAAAAGCATTTTCAAGTTGACAGAAAAATTGAGAGACGAATACAGGGTTCCCATATACCTCCTGCCCCAACCTATTCACAGAATCCCCAACTTTCAACATCTGGCATCGGAGTAGTATATTGTTATAAACTGATAAACCTAAATTGACAATTATTAATATCCAAAGTGACAGTTTTTACATTAGTGTTTACTATATTTATGTGGGTCTATTTCTATTCCATTTCACTGATCTATTGTTTATTTTTGCCAAGACCATATTGTTTTAATTACTGTAACTTTAATGATAAGTCTTGAGGTCAGGTAGTGTCAGGAGTCTGACTTTGTTTGTCTTTCAATATTTACTGTCTTGGCTATTCTGTGTCTTGTACCTCCCACATGTGCAGAAGACATGAACAGACACTTCTCCAAAGAAGACATACAAATGGCCAACAGACACATAAAAAAATGCCCCACATCACTAGCCATCAGGGAAATACAAATCAAAACCACAATGAGATATCAGCTTACACCAGTCAGAACAGCAAAACTTAACAAGACAGGGAACAACAAATGTTGGTGATGATGTGGAGAAAGGGGAACCCTCCTACACTGTTGGTTGGAATGCAGACTGGTATAGCCACTTTGGAAAACAGTAATACAAAGGTTCCTCAAGATATTAAAACTAGAGCTATCCTACAACCCAACAATTGCACTACCGGGTTTTTACCCCAAAGATACAGATGTAGTGAAAAGAAGGGGCACATGCACCCCAATGTTCATAGCAGCAATGTCCACAATAGCCAAACTGTGGAAGGAGCTGAGATGTCCTTCAACAGATGAATGGATATAAAAGATGTGGTTCATATATATAATGGGATATTACTCAGCCATCAGAAAGGATGAATTCCTACCATTTGCACCGACATGGATGGAACTGGAGGGGATTATGCTAAGTGCAATAAGTCAAGCAGAGAAAGACAACTGTCATATGGTTTCACTCATATGTGGAATATAAGGAATAGTGCAGAGGACCATAGGGGAAGAGAGGGAAAACTGAATGGGAAGAAATCAGAGAGGGAGACAAATCATGAGAGACTCTGGACTCTGGAAAACAAACTAAGGGTTGCAGAAGGGAGGGGGTGGAAGGAAGGGGTAACCAGGTGATGGGTATTAAGGAGGGCACATGACATGATGAGCACTGGGTGCTATACACAACTAATGAATCACTGAACACTACATCAAAAACTAATGATATACTATATGTTGGCTAATTGAACTTAATAAAAAAAAAGAAAGAATGTGTGGATATCTACAAAATAACTTTCTATGATTTTGATTAGGATTACATTGAAGCTATAGATAAATGTAGGAAGAAAGATATCTTGACAATATGGAGTCCTCCTATAAACATGGAATAACTAGTGCAAGGATTAATAACAATAATATCACCATGTGCCAGAGAGGAAATGAAATTCTAGGCCTTGACTCACTAAATGTACATCTAAAATAGATTCTATAATATGAACTGTCTGAATGCTAGTTACATAAAAAAATTAATTCATTAGTATTTATAAGATTAGAGTATAAAGTGAAATATATTTAGAGTAAGATCTTTCTGTGAGCAAACAAAAAACATTACTGGGAAAGCTTGATGTGTAATAAAAATATGACTCAAGTTAGTCATGATGACTCATACTTTTGGACTGTAGTGCTCTAAAGGAACACACTTTCTAAAATAATAGGAAATATTAATTTACATAATAAGCATTGTAGAGTGTGATGTTGGCACCATTCAAATTATTGAATGGTAGAAGGGCCTATTATATAAAATGTTTTAAGCTGGCTCTGTTATTTATAATACTAACAAAAATGCATACTGATAGCTTGATTGTAGTTAATTCATAAAAGCCATGATTAATGCTATAAAAGGGTCACAAATCAGAGCCAAAGAATAAGAGAAGTATTCATGGTTACTAATAAATTGCTCTGTGAACACTTGGCCACCCTTTCAGGTAATGATGTCACAAAATGATGAAAGAATAGCTAAGTAGCCAAAAAAGTGCCAGTGTTTGGCAGAGGCACTGGTGATTGCATCACTCTTAGCCAAGAGCCCCTGAAAGATGAACATAACTAAAGGATTGTGGAAATTAAAGGAAAATGAAAATGAAAAATCATAAAGATGCAGATTTCAACTGATAACACATTCCTTAAAGCTAGGTTCTATCAACACTTGAATTCTTAGAATAGGTAAAGAGAAGAGGAGGAGTAATGGGTATACTGTAACTATGCAACCATGTTAGTTGACATATAATATACACACCTAAGCCTCCAATTCCTAGGTTGTATTCTGTATCTAAGACTTGAAGCATACTTTTTGATAGTTATAATGGAATTCTTGAGCAGGTGAACCAGAGATACATTATTACAATAAAGCTAATAGCACAAGTAGTTAGGAAATGATTAAAAAAAAAAAAAAAAGGCGAGGGGACTAGCAATGGGGAGGGGAGGAGTTTTAGAAACCTATGTACCAAAAGAATGTATGTTGTATAACTCCATGACATAAAATTTTAGAACAGGCAAAACAAATCTATAGTGACAGAAGGCAGATTGGTGATTTCTTGGGATTGAAGTTTGGGGAGGAGGCATTAACTGCAGAGGAGTACAAGAGAATATTTGGAGACAAAAATATTCCAATCCTGAATATAGAGATGATCACACAAGAGTATATATTTGCTAATACTCATCAAACTATACATTTTTAAATGGGTACGTTTTATTGTATGCAAATCATTTCAGGAAAGTTGCTTAAAAAGAAAAATCACTAGTTTTGCAAGACATTATCATGGTTCAAATTGAGAAAAGGGTACAAGAAATCTGTATTATTTCATACAACTGTACATGAATTTACAATTATCTCAAAATAAAAAATTCACTTAAATTTTAAAATACATGTATACAAGTAACAGTGATTATCTGTTATCCAAAAATTAATTATTTGAAGAATATATGTGTTTCTTATCAAATGATTCACAAAGAGTTAAATGCCATGTAATCCTGAATTCTGCTTTGAAACATTCAATTCTGAGGGGGGAAAGATGGCGGAGGAGTAGGGGACCCTATTTCAACTGGTCCCCGGAATTGAGCTGGATATCTACCAGACCACTCTGAGCACCCACAAAACCAGCCTGAGATGTAAGAAGATCTGGATCTCTACAAACAGAATATCGCAGGCAGTTGGTTTTGAGGTACGAAGCGGAGAGCCGTGATCCTGCGGGCAGATATCGGAGGATAAATGGCAGCGGGAGGTGCCTGGCCGTGGGGATCCTACACAGCCGGTGAGTGACAGCCTCGCGCAATGCGGACGGGGCACAGACTCGCAGACCGGTAGCGTCGGGAAAGGACTTTAGGGCAGCCCCCGGGGTGGAAAACCGGACCAGCGGGGTCCCACGCCCGCCATCCGCAGGCCCCCGGACAGAAGCCAGAGCAACAGTCGCGCACACGCGAACTGCAGCCTCCGAGAGGGAAACCTGGTGCGCCAGGGTCCTGCCAGTTAACTGCAACCTCCAGGGTGGAAACCCCTAGTGGCAGAGTCACGCACGGGCAAACTGCAGTCCCCGGGTCGGGACCCTAAGCGGCGGAGTCGCGCACATGCGCGCGAACTGGGAGTGGCTGGCAGTTTTAGAAGCACAAAGGACAGAGACGTGCCCCGACCTGGAGGCAGGACTGGGAGCACTGCGAAGAGGTGCACAACCCAGGACGGTGCAGTTTATAGCAGCACGGACAGAAACGGAGACGGTGTGGCCTGGAGAACTCACTGAAGAACAGACTGAGGTCTCTCTGCTCTGAGGCAGAGGGTTGGAAACGGTCTCTTCTGCTATGACTCGCGGAAGAGATGCGGAAAGCCACCAGGGAAAGGCGCCAGAGAACAAAAGCCCCAAAGACTGCTTCCCACTGAGCCCATCCCCCGCCACAGGGGCGCAGGGCAACTCTGCCCAAACAGGGTTGCCTAAGTAACAGCACGGCAGGCCCCTCCCGCAGAAGACAGGCTGGGAAAACAAGAGGCCAGCAACCCTAAGGTCCCAAGAAAACAGGTGCATCTTGCTTGGGTTCTGGTCAATAATTTGGACTCTATACATTCCCTCAAACACCCATCAACAGAATGACTAGGAGGAGGAGCCCCCAAAACAGAAAAGACTCAGAGATTATGACTTATGCTGCAGATTTACAAATGGATGCAGATATAACCAAGATGTCGGAGATGGAATTCAGGCTAACAATTGTGAAGACAATGGCTAGAATGGAGAAATCAATTAATGGCAACATAGTCTCTAAGGGCAGAAATAAAAGGGGAATTGGCAGAACTTAAAAATGCTATCAATGAGATCCAATCCAATCTAGATAATCTAACAGCTAGAGTAACTGAGACAGAAGAGAGAATAAGCGATCTGGAAGACAGTATAATAGATAAAAAGGGAAAAGAGGAGGCCAGGGAAAAACAACTCAGAATCCATGAAAATAGAATCAGAGAAATAAGTGACACCATGAGGCGTTCCAATGTCAGAATCATTGGAATCCCGGAGGGTGTGGAGAGAGAGAGAGAGGGCTAGAAGATGTATTGAGCAAATCGTAGCTGAGAACTTCCCTAATCTGGGGGATGAAACAAACATTCAAGTCCTAGAGGCAGAGAGGACCCCTCCTAAGATCAAGGAAAACAGGCCAACACCCTGGCATGTAATAGTAAAACTTGCAAATCTTAGAACCAAGGAAACCATCTTAAGGGCAGTTAGGGGGAAGAGATTCCTTACGTACAGAGGGAAGAACATCAGAATAACGTCAGACCTATCCACAGAGACCTGGCAAGCCAGAAAGATCTGGCAAGACATATTCAGGGTACTAAATGAGAAGAACATGCAGCCAAGAATATTTTATCCGGCAAGGCTTTCATTTAGAATGGATGGAGAGATGCAGATCTTCCATGACCGGCAGAAGTTGAAAGAATATGTGACCGCTAAGCCGGCCCTGCAAGAAATATTAAGGGGGGTTCTATAAAAGGAGAAAGACTCCAAGAGTGATCTACAACAGAAATGTATAGGGACAATCTATAAAAACAACATCTTCACAGGCAACATGATGACAATTAATTCATGTCTTTCAATAATCACTCTCAACATGAATGGCCTCAACGCTCCCATAAAACGGCACAGGGTTGCAGATTGGATAAAAAGACAGGACCCATCCATATGTTGTCTACAAGAGACTCATTTTGAACCTAAAGATACATCCAGACTGAAAGTGAAGGGATGGAGATCTATCTTCCATGCCAGCGGACCTCAAAAGAAAGCTGGGGTAGCAATTCTTATATCAGACAAATTAGATTTTAAACTAAAGTCTGTAATAAGAGACAAAGAAGGACACTATATCATTCTTAAAGGGTCTATCCAACAAGAAGATCTAACAACTGTAAATATCTATGCCCCCAACATGGGAGCAGCCATCTACATAAGCCAACTGTTAACCAAAATAAAGAGTCATATTGATAACAATACGTTAATTGTCGGAGACCTCAATACTCCACTCTCAGCAATGGACAATCATCTAAGCAGAAAATCAACAAGGAAACAAGAGCTTTGAATGATACATTGGACCAGATGGACCTCATAGATATTTACAGAACATTCCACCCTAAAACAACAGAATACTCATTCTTCTCGAGCATGCATGGAACTTTCTCCAGAATAGACCATATACTGGGTCACAGATCAGGTCTCAACTGATACCAAAAGATTGAGATTATTCCCTGCATATTCTCAGACCACAATGCTCTAAAACTGGAACTCAATCACAAGAAAAAATTTGGCAGAAATTCAAACACTTGGAAGCTAAAGACTACTCTGCTCAAGAATGTTTGGATCAACCAAGAAATCAAAGAAGAACTTAAACAATTCATGGAAATCAATGAGAACGAAAACACATCGGTCCAAAACCTATGGGATACTGCAAAGGCGGTCCGAAGGGGGAAATACATAGCCATCCAAGCCTCACTCAAAAAAATAGAAAAATCCCGAATTCGGGCGCCTGGGTGGCTCAGTTGGTTAAGCGACTGCCTTCGGCTCAGGTCATGATCCTGGAGTCCCTGGATCGAGTCCCGCATCGGGCTCCCTGCTTGGCAGGGAGTCTGCTTCTCCCTCTGACCCTCCTCCCTCTCATGCTCTCTGTCTCTCATTCTCTCTGTCTCAAATAAATAAATAAAAAATCTTAAAAAAAAAAAAATCCCAAATTCACCAACTAACTCTACACCTTAAAGAACTACAGAAAAAGCAACAAATGACGCCTAAGCCATGCATTAGAAGAGAAATAATTAAAATTAGAGCAGAAATCAATGAATTAGAAACCAGAAACACAGTAGATCAGATCAATGAAACTAGAATTTGGTTCTTTGAAAGAATTAATAAGATTGATAAACCACTGGCCAGACTTATCCAAAAGAAGAGAGAAAGGACCCAAATTAATAAAATTATGAATGAAAGGGTAGAGATCACGACCAACACCAAGGAAATAGAAACAATTATTAGAAATTATTATCAACAACTATATGCCAATAAACTGAGCAATCTGGATAAAATGGAGGCCTTCCTGGAAACCTATAAGCTGCCAAGACTGAAACAGGAAGAAATTGACAACCTGAATAGGCCAATAACTACTAACAAGATTGAAGCAGTGATCAAAAACCTCCCAAAAAACAAAAGTCCAGGGCCTGATGGATTCCCTGGGGAATTCTACCAAACATTCAAAGAAGAAATAATACCTATTCTACTGAAGCTGTTTCAAAAAATAGAAACAGAAGGAAAACTTCCAAACTCATTCTATGAGGCCAGAATTACCTTAATCCCCAAACCAGGCAAAGACCCCATCAAAAAGGAGAATTTCAGACCAATATCCCTGATGAATATGGATTCCAAAATCCTCAACAAAATCCTAGCTAATAGGATCCAACAATACATTAAAAGGATTATCCACCACGACCAAGTGGGATTTATCCCCGGGATGCAAGGGTGGTTCAACATTTGCAAATCAATCAATGTGATAGAACACGTTAATAAGAGGAGGGAGAAGAACCATATGGTCCTCTCAATTGATGCAGAAAAAGCATTTGACAAAATACAACATCCTTTCCTGATTAAAACTCTCCAGAGTATAGGGATAGAGGGAACATTCCTCAAGCTCATAAAATCCATCTATGAAAAACCCACAACGAATATCATCCTTAATGGGGAAAAGCTGAGAGCCTTAAGATCAGGAACACGTCAAGGGTGCCCACTCTCACCACTGTTGTTCAACATAGTACTAGAAGTCCTAGCAACAGCAATCAGACAACAAAAAGAAATAAAAGGTATTCAAATTGGCAAAGAAGAAGTCAAACTCTCTCTTTTCGCAGACGACATGATACTTTATGTGGAAAACCCAAAAGACTCCACCCCCAAATTACTAGAACTCATCCAGCAATTCAGTAATGTGGCAGGATACAAAATCAATGCACAGAAATCAGTTGCTTTCTTATACACTAACAACACAGCTGTAGAAAGAGAAATTAAAGAAACGATTCCATTTACAATAGCACCAACAATCATAAGATACCTCGGAATAAACCTAACCAAAGAGGTAAAGGATCTATACTCCAGGAACTACAAAACACTCATGAAAGAAACTGAAGAAGACACAAAAAGATGGAAAAATATTCCATGCTCATGGAACGGAAGAATAAACATTGTTAAAATGTCTATGCTACCCAGAGCAATCTATACCTTCAATGCCATCCCGATCAAAATTCCAATGACATTTTTCAAAGTGCTGGAACAAACAATCCTAAAATTTGTATGGAATCAGAAAAGACCCCGAATCGCCAAGGAGATGTTGAAAAAGAAAAACAAAGCTGGGGGCATCACGTTGCCCGATTTCAAGCTATACTACAAAGCAGTGATCACCAAGACAGCATGGTACTGGCACAAAAACAGACATACAGACCGATGGAACAGAATAGAGAACCCAGATATGGACCCTCAACTCTATGGTCAAATAATCTTTGACAAAGCAGGAAAAAACATGCAATGGAAAAAAGACAGTCTCTTCAATAAATGGTGCTGGGGAAATTGGGCAGCCACATGCAGAAGAATGAAACTTGACCATTCTCTAACACCATTCACAAAGATAAACTCAAAGTGGATGAAAGACCTCAATGTGAGACAGGAGTCCATCAAAATCCTAGAGGAGAACATAAGCAGTAACCTCTTTGACATCGGCCACAGCAACTTCTTTCAAGATACATCTCCAAAAGCTAGTGAAACAAAAGCAAAAATGAACTTTTGGGACTTCATCAAGATAAAAAGCTTCTGCACAGCAAAGGAAACAGTCAACAAAACAAAGAGGCAACCCACAGAATGGGAGAAGATATTTGCAAATGACACTACAGATAAAGGGCTGGTATCCAAAACCTATAAAGAACTTCTCAAACTCAACACCCAAAAAACAAATAATCAAGTCAAAAAGTGGGCAGAAGAGATGAACAGACACTTCTCTGAAGAAGACGTACAAATGGCTAACAGACACATGAAAAAATGTTCATCATCATTAGCCATCAGGGAAATCCAAATCAAAACCACACTGAGATACCACCTTACACCAGTTAGAATGGCAAAAATGGACAGGGAAAGAAACAACAAATGTTGGAGAGGTTGTGGAGAAAGGGGAACCCTCTTACACTGTTGGTGGGAATGCAAGTTGGTACAGCCACTTTGGAAAACAGTGTGGAGGTGCCTCAAAAAGTTAAAAATAGAGCTACCCTATGACCCAGCAATTGCACTACTGGGTATTTACCCCAAACAAACAGATGTAGTGAAAAGAAGGGCCACATGCACCCCAATGTTCATAGCAGCAATGTCCGCAATAGCCAAACTGTGGAAAGAGCTGAGATACCCTTCAACAGATGAATGGATAAAGAAGATGTGGTCCATATATACAATGGAATTACTCAGCCATCAGAAAAGATGAATACCCAACTTTTACATCAACATGGATGGGACTGGAGGAGATTATGCTAAGTGAAATAAGTCAAGCAGAGAAAGTCAATTATCATATGGTTTCACTTATTTGTGGAACATAAGGAATAACATGGAGGATATTAGGAGAAGGAAGGAACCATAACATCATGGTTCATCTCTCCCTCCAATTGGGCGGGGGGAATTGGAGGGAGAGATGAACCATGAGAGACTATGGACCTGAGAAAGAAACAGGGCTTTAGAGGGGAGGGGGAAGGGGGGATTGGTTAGCCCGGTGATGGGTATTAAGGGGGGCATGTACTGCATGGAGCACTGGGTGCTATACGAAAACAATGGATCGTGGATCACTATATCAAAAACTAATGATGTATTGTATGGTGACTAACATAACATAATAAAATTTAAAAAAGAAAGAAAGAAACATTCAATTCTGCTTGAAAGTTACTGAATAGCATATAGTCTTTTGGGATTTGTTTTGCTCTCGATGAATCCTAAAGTGGAACCAGTAAATTATTCATGGTTTCAGTCATTTCTAGAGAAGAAGTGTCACAAATACTCTAAAATTATTCTCTATTAATGAAATATGCAATTATCATTTATGGTATGCACCATACATTAATATGGTGTGTACATACTTACAACTGCCAATACAATACCAAAATATGTCAGAGTTCCTATGCAGTAGCACTGAGGAGAATCACTGAGCCTCTCCAAGGTAGGTGTTTTAGGTATCACAAAATACAATGAAATATTTAAGAAAAAAGTAAGTGTGGCTTGAAGTGTAACTCAGGATCAGTGGGGTCTTCAGTAAGTTTTTCTTAAAGGTTTTTGTTTTGTTTGTTTTTAATTTTATGACTGGATAAAAGAAATAGGATATACCAATGGAGTTATGAATTAGTCAGTCTTGCTATTCCCAGAATAATTAATCATGTATTCTAGCTCTTAGTGTAAGTCTTAATCTATTAAGAGGGCCAGGTATTAACATAAGTGAGGTCACCCAGATATAAGACTACAGATAGTAGTGAATATGGTAGCAAACCAAAGAGTGATACTGCTCCAAAGAGGGTAATTGTTACCTTGCGTTAGGCTGCCATGGGGAAACATAGGCATAATGTTGGATTGTTTTCTGATTAATAGAAGCCAGAGATGCAGGAGGAGGAGGGAGGAATAGGAGGAGGAGGCGAAGGGAAATTTTTTTTTTTGGAAACTGAATAACAAACTATTTAAACACTGTTCCCACCTGTGGACCACCAGTTTGTGACATCAACTTTATAAACTAAAGAATGCTTTATGTAGAAAATTCCCTGGAATGGCTATATATCAGAACTTGCTTCTGAATTTACCATTCTACTCCTTTCTCCCAACTTCATTCATTTTCACTTCCGCTAAGAACACTTTCTTATAGGACTGCCAATTGCCAAGAACTGGCATATTCTCAAGGCTTACGTTTTCATCTGTTTGCCAAGTGGCTGTAAAGCAATTCACAAAAGCCCTGTTTATTGAGTAATATTATTAATGGTTAGCATAATACTGTGAAATTGAAGACATTCTTTTTGGATTATGTCCAGATCTTTAAAAAGAACATTGGTTCCAATAGAAAATGGGTGGCTTATATTCAAACTTATTATTTTAAAAAGTAGAACAATGTGAAAAGAATTTGAATAAGTATATTTTCAAATTATTATAAGATATATTTTTCAGATATGTAAGTCCCACATGTATTAAAATACTTTGAATAATAACAGTAAGAGGATGTCAGACTTATGAATGCTTTATAAAATCATTTCTCATTTTCAACACATTATTGAAAATATCATAGGACTGAGAAATCATTCAACAGTCTATTGACTTCTTCCCTTCAACTACACTTGCCAAACTTTGCTAAGTGAATGATATTTGTTGCTTTTTTATTTATGGCTAAATTCATAAATTATCAAAATATGTCAAGGAAGAAAATAACAAAAAAGTCAACTTTTTACCTTTGTTTCTAAAAGACACTTAATGTCTAAATAAGAAGCATTAAAATGTATTCTCAACTTAAATTATAGTTAATTATTTTGCTAGTTCATAATCCAACAGTCACCACCTGAGACCAAGCCTGAAAATCCCAACTTGACTTCTGAAACCAATCATGAGCCTTGATTCATTTAATGGCTCTATTTTTAAGGGGAAGCATGAAATCATCCAAGAATCATAAAATATCAATCACTCAACTGTGAGCAATTAGAGAGAGAGAAAGAGGAAAAAATGGGATGGGATATCAAAAGGAAAAGGGAGATGGGTGTAGGGTTTGAGGGGATGAGAACTAACTAGTCAAAACAAAGCAAGAGAAGCTCAGGAAACAATATATCATATGAAAGCATCACCCAGTCCTTAATTTGCATATACCGTATAGATTCAGATCAAGGTGCCTTACTAAATTCAGCCCAGAGTGTTTTTTAACTGAGCTCTTGGTGAGTTTGGGGAGGAGGGGTGAGGTTAATAAAAGATATTACTGATTGCAAGGAAAAGGGAAGTCTATTTTAAAGAATCAAAAGGAGAAGACACTAGGAAAAATAAAATAAAATGTCACTTTAACTTTAAAATCAAGAACAAATCAAACTGGCAAAAACCTAAACACACAATTATGGCTGAATAAAGAGTGAATCAATCAAGTTCATCCAATTAATTTCCTTTCTGGGACAATATGATAAGCCACACAATCAAACATACTAAAATCAATGCTTTTTAAAAAGATTTTTTTTCTCATACTTTAATCAGACCAAATTCAAAGCCTCTCGATGTTAGAAATCAAAAAAAATGTAAAAGATTCCTTCCTTCAAAGCAATTATCAACCAGTGATGAAGACTAAACGTATAAATTAAAAGATCAGCAATATAAAGCAATGATCTGGAGAATAAGTTCAAAGGAACATCTGAATTAGAACATAAAAGTTTTGGCTTGAGCACATAGAAAGAAAGAAAGCTGTAACCAAATCAAAGATTGAGTTGAAACTGAGGGCCAGGACTACATCCTAAATGTGCTAGAGGAAGTCTGCATTGTAGATAATATTCTTGCTACTGAACTATATGCACTAATGTTGTCACTGGAAACAAATTAGATCAGATTAAGAATCTCAGAAGACAGAAATGGAGTTCCTAAAATCTTGACAGATGGTTTTTTATAAACAAGATGTTCCATGATATCTTTAAAAAAAAGCGACAGAGAAAAGTGAAGTGACTAATTAAACACACATACAGGGCAAGGCTTAGGAGACAAGTCAAGTAGGAATCTATGAGACTGTGCTACATTGTGAGGTTAATAAAAGAAATCACTGATTGCAAGGAAAGAGAAATATGCGTCTCAAAGAATCAAAAGAAGAAAACACCAGAAAAAATATAATAAATATCACTTTAAATTTAAAATCAAGAAACAATCAAGTTGGGAAAAAATTAAACACACAATTATGGCTGAATAAGAATGAATCAATCAAGTTCATCCAATTAATTAGTCCTTACACTGTAAAGAATTTTAAATATGTATATGACAAAATATGTCAATAATTTTCTTCATGGCTCTGATATGTTTCTTTGTTTCTATTTGTATTTGTTTTGCTTATAAAGTCCCTAGGTTTAGATTTAGAAATTTTATTTTAATCCTTACTTTAATAGATTTACAATTATTTTTACATTTAAGTCTTTAAGTCACCTTCTTACTTCTATACGTGCCATGAAGTAGGGCTTTAACTTTTTTTTTTCCAAATTGACATCAATTGCCTTAAATATCACTTACCAAAGACTCCATACTATTTATTTTTTATTACTGGTATGATTGTTACTGCTGCTGTACTTGCTTTCATATCAGCTGTTACTGATGTTGATGCTGGATATTTCTATCAATGAATACCTCTCAATTTCTTTTCCATTTACCCCTTTTTCTTAAAGATGTGGCTAAATCTCTACTTCAGCTATGAAACTTCCCCTGACCACCATAGACAAACAAAAGTAACATAATCTCTGAGTCATTTTACTATAGATTTTCAAATTAATTAAAATTATTGATATCAGCAATGAATTCAACTTAATTGCCACAAATTCATATAGATCTCTCTGCATCAAAAGAGCAAAGACTCTTATGCTGCATAGACACCTTTGTATAAATACTCTTTAGATGCTGGATTCAGACCCTTATTTTTAGTGTCATTCTATCCAGACACCTTAAAAATTGTTTAATAAAACATGAAAATGCTGATGAAACAAAGACAAAAAAGTAAAATAAAACCCCAAGTTTCAATCTTAGGTGTTATTTTTCTGATAGACTTTATTTTTAAAAATGACATTTTCATCTTTTTGATGGCTTTTCTTTTTTCTACCAAAAATTTCCTGAAATAATTGACATTTCAGGCTCATATCTATTTATTTTTATTCATACCCAGAAGGTAGACCAAAATTAAGTTTAAAAAATTTATATTCACCATTTCACCACCTCCCTCTCTCCTCCCCCACTTTTTTTTTTTTTTTTAAGATTTTCATGCATCTAACAGAGAACTCACATGAAGTCCTTGGGTGAAGCTTTCCAGAGAGCAGAGGCATCGATAGGGCTGGCTTGTTGTGTCACATTTATCAGCATGACCATAGCACTGACATCTGTGAACAGGAACATCAGACAACTCCTAAGTCAACTCAACTATGAATATATTTAAGGGCCTGTGAATATATCCACTGGGTGGATCCAAAAAGGAAGTCAAGTATGCTAATCAACACAAAATTCAGTTTCTCGTTTATCATATAGATGTTCATGAAAGTTTTTAATTAATCCTAAAGTATTGGATAAAGTGTCATCAATATCCAAATCACATTGTTCTGAGAAGGTAATTTTCAAGCCTCCCTGGGAAAGGAGTCGAGGGTTGTTTCCACTTATATCAACTATGTGGCAAACTTGCCAGGAAAGGCATTTACTGAAACTGTTAGAGACACAATTAAAACTCTAAAGTTTAAAATAAACTGCAGAATGAAATTAACATATTTCAATTATTTGGGTTTTTTTTCCCCAAAATTAGATGGTAAATATTTAATATATTATTATTTACATTACGCTATTACTAAACAAACAATACTTATTTGGTATTCTGGTCTGTTTTTAAAGATGTACTTTATTTACAGAGCATATCACTCTTCTAGCACAACTTGATTCTAAATATAATCTATATGTACCATTTCCATAACAGAGAATATCCCCAGCTAACCATGTTTTGATATTGTGTGAGCAGTGTTCTCAATTATAGTCAGATGTTTATAAATTATTTAGGGAATATTAGATTTTTCTTCCTAGGAAGACAAATATCCCCCATAAAATTGTGAATTGTGAACTCAGGGAGACCAAGCCCCATACTTACAAACTAACTGGTAGTATAGTTGTAACTTGAAATCTAGCTCCTGCTCTCTGATTTCAAGAATACTTGAAAATTATATTCCAGAAAAAACCTAGCAAAACATTTGGTAAATTATTTCCAAGCCCGATTCAGGGTATCATACCTTCTAAACCCAATTTTAACATTTGAAAATTGATTCTATAACAATGTGGTCTTACATACAGAAAAGAATTACATACAGATCTTTCCAAAAAATTTTAGAGTAAGAAACCATTTCAAAATGTGAAACTTGGAATCTGGCTTGCTCTAAATCTTAATGTATTTTTAAATAAGTATGGCAAAAATCTCGTTGAAAACAAAACTCATAGTGAAAAGGACACTGCAATCAAAGCTTGGTAATGAACGTTACCTCCCAGTGATGGTGATTTCGTCGACTGCATAGTATCTGTGCCTGAGGCTGACAGGAGTCTCCGTTGTATAGTACTGTCCCTGAAAATGAAGTCTTATTTGTGTGGCTTTTACAAATTCTTGAAGAGATGGGGTGTTATAAAAGTCATTGTAGCCAGGCCGATGATTTGGTCCAGGTGTTAGGATGCTAAATGTGACGTTACCATGGGAATATGGAGGAAAACTGTTGATGAAAGAAATCTGAAGTCATGAAAAGCTATTCATATTTTTAACAAAGCAGAATCACAACTTTGAGACATTACTACCCAATATTAGTAACAGCTTAAATTCTCCATTCTGGGAAAACAAACATATCCCAGATATTTCATGTGCAAACAATATAATTGCATCATAGAAAAGTTTAGTAAAACATTTCCTTGAGGGCATACTAAAATTATATTTATATAGATAACTTGCTAAAACAACCTGAAAATCAGATTATAAAGCCCAAATGAGACTATAAACAAGAGATACTCTCAAATCTTTTATGAGAACTTTAAATGCAATTTTAAACTCAAGTTGTGGGGGAGTCTTAGAAGAATCTGCCTCAAGAAGGTTGGTGGTGGAGGGAAGTCTCTTCCAGCCTAATGAGTTAGTCTACATGTTGCTTATTATTAACCCATTAGTCTATTAAAATGAACTCCTTCAAATATAATTATTTGTTAAATATTCATACGTGGAAAGCTGAAGACAGTTGACAGAATCAGGATTTTCCAATTTTCCATTATTTTCCATTCCAAAAGCTCTGCAATTTCTAGCAAAAAATTGCCAGTCCTCCCAATCTAGGCTGTCCTCCTTCTTCCTTTGAATCCTTATTGCTGTTGGTTGTGGACTAAGGAATTGAATGATAATATAAAACACCTGAAAATGGATAAGTTAATCATTGTCTTTAAAGTTTGACCCATCAGTATAAATCAAACCAGGGACTTGTTAGTTTCAAATATAATAGCTTACTTCCTCATAATGATAATTATCAAATATTTATCAGACATTCAGAGACTTCATAGCCCTATAGTAAAAGTAACACATTCTACAATTGCATATCCATCCCTTCTCAAGGATTTTATAAATTAAGTGCAAATTAATATTAAGTTTGATATAAAGACATGGAAAAAGAACCTTACTTCCATGACATAATTGTTATATATGTTCTTCTTAAGTAGTTAGTTAGAATAAGCACCTCAGTTTTTATTAATTTGTACTACTTAATAATAAAAAGAATTTTTGATATCTCATGATTTCATACAAGTATCTAAAAAAATAGGCCCTTCATATTTTCTTTTAGATATTTTTATTTCATACATTATTATACACTACTTTAGTGAAGTAATGTTCAGTCGCCTAATTCACCTTGTAGTAGATTGAATTTCATCCCCAAATATGTACATTCAACTACTAACTCCTGGTACCTGTGAATGTGACCTTTGGAAATAGGGTATTTGCAGATGTAATTGAGTTAAGGATCTGAATATGAAATCATCCTGGATGAAGGCTGGGCCTTACAACAGAATGAGGAAAAAGAACTGACACAGAGAAACAAGGAAGAAGGTCCCTGCAAATAGAAGCAGAGATGGGAGTTATGTAGCCATAAACCAAGGAACACCAGGAGCCACCAGAACCTGGAATAAGCAAGGAAGGATTCTGCACTAGAGCCTCTGGAGGGAGAATAGCCTTGCCAATACTTTCATTTTGTACTTCTGATCTTCAGAACTGTGAGCGAATAAATTTCTGTTGTTTTAAGCCATTAAATTAGTGGTGATTGGTTGTGGCAGTTACAGGAAATTAATATACCCCATTATTTCAAATTACCTGATACTGTCCATTTTCCAAATCTATTGAAATAGTCACTCCTTGATGAAGCTGGGTAATATTGGTAAACACTTGTGAAACCCAGGAAGTACCAATATCATTATCATTGACAAAAGAAAGAGGATGGGCTTCAGGATTCAGCCGTAACACCCTATCAGTGGTGGTATCTTCTGCGTCATTAGGAATGCAGTACCGCTGTCCCAAAGGATGGACCCTAGGGTGGCTGCCAGGGCAGCGGCAATGTGACTGGATATGCAATCTGAACAGATCTCCAGAAAAAACTTCCAGAATCTCCCTGTTGGTGTAAGAAACAGACTATAAGGACAAAGAGCTCAGCAGTAATAGAACTTCCAAGGGTTGTTACAAATGAATATCACTATTTTAATGCTTTGATGACTTTCCATTTAATTTTAATTATCTTCTAAACAGGACATAAAATCAAACTCATTCCTGGCCAAACAAACATACTCATAAAATTGATATTAGAAACAGTAAGTTCTTAAGCATTTATTTTTACATTGAGAAGCATGGGCAAGCCTTGGTCTGATTATTGAGACATTTGTTTAACTATCATAATGTTTTATTGTACCTATTTGTGATGAAAAAGACAGGTAACATTCATTTAGGCTGTTAAATTGACTTACCCCAAAAGTGAACAATAACATACTGAAAATACTAAGCGTTATAGATAGTGTCTCCAATTCATCCATGGGAAAGAAATAAAAAACAAGTACCATTTTATCTGCTGTTTTTTTAAGTAAAGGGACTGAGGCCAAGACCATTTGTCAGTAGTTTCCTGGGAGTCATCAGTACAGATCTGGGCCCCCTACAGTGCTTCAGCGGCTTCAGATCACCTGGCAGCTGCCAAGAGCCAAAGAATAATGCCAATTCCAGGCAGACATATTTAATTTTTCCATTAAGGGCAATATTCCTGTTCTAGGTCAGAATTAGTCATTCTATTTATAGGCATTCTTTGCCATAATACTTTTCCAGACATCTCAGGTAGGCCAACACCAGTAACCCAGGTCTAACTAGAGAGACCAGGCTTCTTCTCTCGGATTCCAGTGGGGTGGATGGGTCCGGCGGTTTTTCCCATTCACTAAATCACATGAAATCATGCCTTCTTCTTTAAATCTTTTTGATATTTTCCAACTGATACTGATGAGGAAAATCTGTGTCCTAGGATGGCTGACCGAGCCAGCAAGATAGTCCCAGTCCTTGCCCCAGGGCTCTTCCAGGTTCTTCTCCCTGCCCTGCTTCCCGCGCGCACCAATCCAGGTCCTTCTCCCTGCCCCACTTCGTGCACGTGCTTAGTGCCAAGTATGTGGAAGTAGAAGTGTATAAATTGCCCCCTTTGTTTGTGCTCAGGGCTCAGACCTTTGGAGACCACTCTCCTCTGAGCCCGCCGGTGTTAAATAAACCTCCTATCCTCCAAGATCTCTAGGCACCGCTTGGTTCTTCCATCGGGCGATCCAGTCCAGGTTCCGTAACAAAACCAGGTTTTGAATGGGACCAAAAGTGATATCTTGGCCCCCAGGAAAAACCTCATCAACCCCCCCCAAATTATTGCAACAGAATTTTAGACAGAGGTGATTTAAAGGATAGTGAGACTGCTGGCAGGGAATCTCCCTAACAATAGGTTTAGTAAATTAGTAATTACTAAATTACTTACATTACTTGAATTAATTAGTAAATTTAGTAATTACTAATTAGTAAAGTAATTAGTAAAGAAAGTTTATAATTCTAATGGACATACCGCTGACCACAGCAGCGCCTCAGGAGCAAGGCTCCTCAAATTGACAAGAGCTACTCCTGTCATTTGGAAATTCACCACACTAATCTGCATCTTCCTTTAAGAAATATGAATAAACATCATTCTTTCTGATCCTTAATAGAAGTAAACCACATCAACAAATCCATACAACAATATACTATTACATAATCAAATCATTACTTGGGAAAGAAACTTCAGAGGACATCTAAGCAGAATTTCACTTGAACTTTTCTGAAGAGAATGAAAATCTATGTGTCTTTAAGAAACCCTAGGAAAGATTCCCCACCTACTCTCAAGATGAGGAAATACTTGATTAACACTAGTCCAAGTCTATATAACTTTTGTTCACTGGAAATAGAAAAATATATAACAAAAATACTCATTCTTCTTGTCTCCAAGTCTAATAGCTCAGTCTCTTGAGACTTTCCCATGTATCAAAATAATCATTTTCATTGTTCTAAATTCTCAGTACTTATAAATTCAACAAAGCAATTTTAAAAAGCAGATAGAGCAGTTTCTTACATATCAGAAACTACTTCATATAGAACATTTAAAACAATGTACCCCAAATTCTATAACATAACTTGTTCAAAAATCTAGTTTCCTTAGAGAAAATCCTGTGTAAAGAATTTCATCAATTTCATATTATAAGGAATTACCCAACAGAGTAGCACTAGTGAATAACAACAATAGACTAAGCCAAAGCAAACACTGTAAACATTAATTGGGTGATATTTGTCAAATGCTGTAAAGATGAAAATAATATAATCTTTTGTAACTCTTACTTAAGCGAATTCGGGAATTATTCTTACACCTCTTGAGATCTACAACACCACATTCACTTACCTGTTTGTAAGTGCCACTTGGTATAATCGAAAATCTTGCATTCTTCCAACAAACTGCTCTAATCCTGCAGAGGACATATAATATACATAATATAAAAAGTCGCAGTTTTCCAAGCAGAGGCTGACAAATATTCAAGTGAAATTCCTTTAAAGCTATAAAATTTTCAATCATATTTATATCAGAGCCCTTTCGAACTCCTACAGACCAACATATGTTTTGCCTGTTCCACATAACAATTAATAGTCATAGTTACCTCCACAGACATTGCAGAATTTAAGTCAAAGTGAGTATTTGCCCCGCCTATTTACTGGCCTAATTTGTGGGTCAAATAAAAAATTTGTTTAGTATTTCTTTTAATTGGGACATAGCTGACATACAATGTTACATTACTTTCAAGGGTACAACATCATAATTCGACAACTCTATATGTTATACAATGCTCACCGCAAGTGTAGCTTCCATCTGTCACCATAAAACGCATTACAATACCATTGATTCTATTCCCTATGCTGTACTTTTCATCCCTGTGACTTATTCATTCCATAACTCTCCAAATCAAATTTCTTTCTAGTTTATAAACCTATAAATCTATCATGTTATCAGCGCTAAATTTGTCATCTACTTTCAACTGCAATTTCCAGAGCATTTGCATTGCCAAGAGAAAGACTCCCCACCTGTTCTGTCATCCCCCATGTTCTGTCTCCAAGCTCCAGAGTATCACTTTGGGTCATCTCCAAACTTAGATTGATGCCTGGTCTAGAAAATCTCCAGTAAATGAGGATAAATTGAAAACCTCCTACTCATAAATTCTGAGTTATTCACATATATCAATGACATTCTACCTCAGTCTCAAATTCCATTATCTCCTGAGAATTCTTCAAAGACAAGCCAGATTCAAAGCCCACTTTTCACTGAATTAGGTGAACTTTCAAGGTGTAGGTAGATATCAACCTTAAACCACTTAATATTATTTTATTGATTCATTTAGCAAATATTTATTTAGGATTTAATAACAGATAAGCCCAAGAGAGTGGGAACAGAAAAACCTAAGGAAACTACTACCTCTAAGGGCTTTTTTCTTATGCTTATAATAATGAGAAAAACTTGATTAAAATGGCAAAATTCTAGCTAGAGTTTGGATCATGGAAACACAAAAGGGATGTGATTGTACCTTATTGTACCAATTCAATAATTAAGTGGTTTTTAATTAAATTTAGAGCAATGGCCAACTTATCAAATGACCATTTCCTCAAATGTGTTTTTTTTTTTTTAAGCTGTACTCCTTTTATTTTGTCTTGATGATAGAGTTTCAAAGAATATTTGACCTATCTTTGCTCCAGCTTCTTGGTGGTAACATGGAAGAAACTAGGGCAGAGTAAGGATATATCTGATGAATAAAAGATGCAGAGTAGAATTAGCACACTGAATAGTCTGAGATGTTGATCTCAGAAGCAAGAGGATGAATGAGCAAAGAGGGTGACACTTGGCATAAAGAGTATGTGTCTGTGTAAATGTGTGTGTGTGCATGTGTATATATATATATATTTAAAATGAAGGATATTTAAGGAAGTAACCAATAATATTTTATATATACTTTTTCATAAGTATAGATATTTTCAATCAATATACTTTAAGAAAAAATATATTTATGGGCTTTCCCTCTCCACCCCTCTATCTCAGGCTTTTGCGCACCCTACAACCTGAGGTCCACAGGAAAAAGGTGGACTATGCAGCCTCCTGCTCTGACTTTTCTGTAAGGAGAGTTGCCCTATCCTATCTGTCCAGAAACAGGCAGCTGAAACAAGTGCAAACTAATTATTTCTTAAAGCAGTATTATGAAGACAAAACAAAAAATACTATAAAACTTTATAGAAATTTTTAAACCCCCAACACAGTTTACTTTAAAATGTATAATTAAAAGAAATAAGAAAATGTGATAAAATATCCATTGGTGGATTGGCCATCTAGAAAACTTGATAAATTGACCTGGATCCATGATCTAAAGCTACGCAAAAGGGAATGGCATAAGGAAGGATACGCCTTTCTTGGAGATAGGAGGAAAGATAGGAAGAACAGATATGAGTACAGTTAAGTCAATGTGTGCTGTGTGCTTTTGTCTGGGGAGTAGGGAAGACAAATAAAGGAAATTAGTCATGATATGAATTTTCTTTCTGATGTAAGAGGTAATGTTGTCTTCCTAAATGAAGGAAGCTAGATCTACCTCTTGTTTATTTCTTCACCTTCACCTCTTCACATCCAATCCACATCCTTTATAACCCATGCTCTATTTCTACACCTTGAATTTAAAATGGCCCATTGTTAAACGTTTCATCTCAAATAACCCAGAAAATACAGATCATGAAAAATAAGAGATAATCATTTGTGATTTTGAAAGGCCTAATACAACTGAAAGCAAAAATGATGAATGCTTTGCTTTTGTCAAAGCCAGAATCATGGCTTTAAATTGTCAAGGTGGTTTTATTCTTTTATACATTAATTAATTCAACAAGTATTTATTGAGAACCTATTACATGCTAGGCACTTTTTTAAAAAAAATTTTTATTAACATATAATGTATTATTTGTTTTAGGGGTACAGGTCTGTGATTCATCAGTCTTACACAATTCACAGCACTCACCATAGCATATACCCTTCCAAATGTCCATCACCCAGCCACCCCATCCCACCCAACTCCCTCAACTCCAACAACAGTCAGTTTGTTTCCTGAGATTAAGAGTCTCTTATGGTTTGTCTCCCTCTCTGGTTTCATCTTGTTTCATTTTTCCCTCCCTTCCCCTATGATCCTCTGTCTTGATTCTCAAAATCCTCCTATAAGTGAGACCATATGATACTTATCTTTCTCTGATTGACTTATTTCGCTTAGCATAATACCCTCTAGTTGTTGCAAATGGCAAGATTTCATTATTTGATGGCTGCATAATGCTCCATTATATATATAAATATATATATATATCACATCTTCTTTATCCATTCATCTTTTGATGGACATCTAGGCTCTTTCCATAGTTTGGCTATTGTGGACATTGCTGCTATAAACACTGGGGTGCATGTGTCCCTTCCGATCACTATATTTGTATCTTTGGGGTGAATACTCAGTAGTACAATTGCTGGGTCGTAGGGTAGCTCTATTTTCAACTTTTTGAGGAACTTTCATACTGTTTTCCAAAATGGCTGCACCAGCTTGCATTCCCACCAACAGTGTAGGAGGGTTCCCCTTTCTCCGCATCCTTGCCAACATCTGTCATTTCCTGACTTGTTAATTTTAGCCATTCTGACTGGTGTGAAGTGATATCTCATTGAGGTTTTGATTTGGATTCCCCTGATGCCGAGTAATGTTGAGTACTTTTTCATGTGTCTATTGGCCATTTGGATGTCTTTGCAGAAATGTCTGTTCATGTCTTCTGTCCATTTCTTGATTGGATTATTTGTTCTTTGGGTATTGAGTTTGGTAAGTTCTTCATAGATTTTGGATATGTCATTTGCAAATATCTTCTCCATTCTGTCAGTTGTCTTTTGGTTTTGTTGACTGTTTCCTTTGCCGTGCAAATCTTTTTATCTTGATGCAGTCCCAATAGTTCATTTTTGCCCTTGCTTCCCTTGCCTTTGGCAATGTGTCTAGGAAGAAGTTGCTGTGGCTGAGGTCGAAGAGGTTGCTGCCTGTGTTCTCAAGGATTCTGATGGATTCATGTCTCACATTTAGGTCTTTCATTCCTTTTGAGTCTATTTTTGTGTGTGGTGTAAGGAAATGGTCCAGTTTCATTCTTCTGCACATGGCTGTCCAATTTTCCCAACACCATTTGTTGAAGAGACTTTTTTCCATTGGACATTCTTTCCTGCTTTGTTGAAGATTAGTTGACTATAGAATTGAGGGTCCATTTCTGGGCTCGCTATTCTGTTCCATTGATCTATGTCTGTTTTTGTGCAAGTACCATACTGTCTTGATGATTACAGCTTTGTAATAGAGCTTGAAGTCCAGAATTGTGATGCCACCAGCTTTGCTTTGCTTTTTCAACATTCCTTTGGCTATTCAGGGCCTTCCTTTTCTGGTTCCATACAAATTTTAGGATTATTTGTTCCATTTCTTTGAAAAAAGTGGATGGTATTTTGATGGGGATTGCATTGAATGTGTAGATTGCTCTAGGTAGCATTGACATTTTCACAGTATTTGTTCTTTCAATGAGCATGGAATGTTTTTCCATTTCTTTGTGTCTTCCTCAATTTCTTTCATGAGTTATTTTATAGTTTTCTGAGTACAGATTCTTTGCCTCTTTGGTTAGATTTATTCCTAGGTATCTTATGGTTTTGGGTGCAATTGTAAATGGGATCGACTCCTTAATCTCTTTCTTCTGTCTTGTTGTTGGTGTATAGGAATACAACTGATTTCTGTGCATTGATTTTATATCCTGCCACTTTACTGAATTCCTGTATGAATTCTAGGAGTTCTGGGGTGGAATCTTTTGGGTTTTCCACATAAAGTATCACACCATCTGAAAAGAGTGAGAGTTTGACTTCTTCTTTGCCAATTCAGATGACTTTAACTTCTTTTTGTTGTCTGATTGCTGAGGCTAGGACTTCTAGTACTATGTTGAATAACAGTGGAGATAGTGGACATCCCTGCCGTGTTCCTGAGCTTAGGGGGAAAGCTCTCAGTTTTTCCCCATTGAGTATGATATTCACCATGGGTTTTTCATAGCTTTTATGATATTGAGGTATGTACCCTCTATCCCTACACTGTGAAGAGTTTTAATCAAGAAAGGATGCTGTACTTTGTCAAATGCTTTTTATGCAACTATTGAGAGGATCATATGGTTCTTGTTCTTTCTTTTGTTAATGTATTGTATCACACTGATTGATTTGCAGATGTTTAACCAACCTTGCAGCCCAGGAATAAAATCCACTTGGTCATAGTGAATAATCCTTTTAATGTACTGTTGGATCCTATTGGTACCAGTTGAGACCTGATTTGTGATCCAGGATGTGATCTATTCTGGAGAATGTTCCATGGGCATTAGAGAAGAAGGTGTATTCTGTTGCTTTGGGATGGAATATTCTAAATATATCTGTGAAGCCCATCTGGTCCAGTGTGTCATTTAAAGCCTTTATTTCTCTGTTGATCTTTTGTTTAGATGATCTGTCCATTTCAGTGAGGGGTATGTTAAAGTCCCCTACTATTACTGTATTATTGTTGATGTGTTTCTTTGATTTTGTTATTAATTGGCTTATATAATTGGCTGCTCCCATGTTAGGGGCATAGATATTTACAATTGTTAGATCTTCTTGTTGGATACACCCTTTAAGTAGGATATAGTGTCCTTCCTCATCTCTTATTACAGTCTTTGGTTTAAAATCTAATTTGTCTGATGTAAGGATTGCCACCCCAGCTTTTTTTTGGTGTCCATTAGCATGGTGAATGGTTTTCCCCCCCCTCACTTTAAACCTGGAGGTGTCTTTGGGTCTAAAATGAGTCTCTTGCAGACAGCATATTGATGGGTCTTGTTTTTTTATCCAATCTGATACCCTGTGTCTTTTATTTGGGGCATTTAGCCCACTTACATTCAGGGTAACTATTGAAAGATATGAATTTAGTGCCACTGTATTGCCTGTCAGGTGACTGTTACTGTATACTGTCTCTGTTCCTTTCTGGTCTATGTTACTTTAGCCTCTTTCTTTGGTTACTTTTCAGTATTTCTTGTAGGGCTGGTTTGGTGTTTGCAAATTCTTTTAGTTTTTGTTTGTCCTGGAAGCTTTTTATCTCTCCTTCTATTTTCAATGACAGCCTAGCTGGATATAGCATTCTTGGCTGTGTATTTTTCTCATTTAGTGCTCTGAATATATCATGCCAGGTCTGTGGATAAGTCTGCTGCTGATCTAATGTTTTTACCATTGTAGGTTACAGACCTCTTGTCCCGAGCTGCTTTCAGGATTTTCTCTTTGTCTCTGAGACTTGTGAGTTTTACTATTAGATGTCAGGGTATTGACCTATTTTTATTGATTTTAAGGGGGATTCTTTGTGCCCTCTGAATTTTGATGCCTGTTTCCTTCCCCAAATTAGGGAAGTTCTTTGCTATAATTTGCTCCATTATACCTTCTGCACCTCTCTCTCTTTCTTTTTCTTCTGGGATCCCAATTATTCTAATGTTGTTTCACTTTATGGTATCACTTATCTCTCGAATTCTCCCCTTGTGATCCAGTAGTTGTTTATCTCTCTTTCTCTCAGCTTCTTTGTTCTCCATCATTTGGTCTTCCATATCACTAATTCTCTCTTCTGCCTCATTTATCCTACCAGTTAGAGCCGCCATTTTTGATTGCACCTCATTAATAGCCTTTTTGATTTCAACTTGGTTAGATTTTAGTTCTTTTATTTCTCCAGAAAGGGATTCTCTAGCATCTTCTATGCTTTTTTTTCAAGCCCAGCTAGTATCTTTCTAATCGTCATTCTGAACTCTAGTTCTGACATCTTACTAATGTCCATATTGATTAGGTCCCTGGCAGTCGGTACTGCTCCTTGTTCTTTTGTTTTGAGGTTTTTCTGTCTTGTCATTTTGTCCAGAGGAGAAGAGATGAATGAGAGAACAAAATGCTAACAGGGTAACAATGACCCCAGAAAAATATACACTAAACAAATCAGAAGAGACCCAAAACCAGGGGGAAAAGAAAGGGAAATAAAAAAGAAAAAAGAAAAGAAAAGGCATATGATCAGGTTGGTGAATAGAACAGAGCCCCATACTAGATTTTTGGGTGTATTTTGGTCTGTTAGAAGAAATTGCCTCCCAAAATTTTAAAGAATGAAAAACTTAGAGATATACAAAAATAAGGGTAAATACAATGAAGGGATGGAATATGACTGTGAAGATGAAAATTTTAAAAGATTTTAAAAAAGGAATTGATAAGAAGTTGGTTGAAAAAAGAATGAAAAAAATTTAAAAAAAGAGAGAGAAAAATATGATCAGGCGGGAGACTAGGACAATGTCATACACTAGATTTAGGGTATATTTTGGTCTGTTAGAAGAAAGTGTATCCCAAAATTTGAAAGAAAACAAAACATATATATACAAAAAATAAGGTTAAATACAATGAAGGGATAAAATATGACTGTAAAGATGAAAATTAAAAAAGATTTTTAAAAAGGATTGTTGGTTGAAAAGGGAAGAAGAAAAATTCAACTAAAAAAAAAAAAACAGAAAAAGAAAATTAAAAAAATTAATTTTGAAAGACTATAGAATCATGGGGAAAAGCCATAAATTCTATGTGTTGTATTCCCCTAGCTCTGGGGTTTTCCTGTTCTCATTGATTGGTAAACTTGGTCTTGGCTGGCTATTCTTGCTGATCTTCTGGGGGAGAGGTCTGTTGCAGTGATTCTCATATGTCCTTGCCAGAGGCAGAATTGCCCCACCCCTGCCAGGGGCCAGGCTAAGTAATCTTCTCCGGTTTGCTCTCATAGCTTTTGTTCCCTGAAATCCTTCCGTACAGCTTTGGAGGATGAGAATGAAAATGGCAGCCTCCCAATCTCTGGTCCCAGAGGAGCTGAGAGCTCTGGGCCCCACTCCTCAGTGAGCCCCCAGAGAAAAGCAGTCAATCACTCCACTCTCCCAGGTCTCCGGCTGCACTCCCTGCTCACCCGGCCTGTGACCAAGCATTTCTATCTTTTGCATATGACACTGTTTGGAGTCTCCATACCCAGTAGATTCCTGCAGTGAGCTCCCACGCCGCTCCTCTGGGGGAAGAAGGGGAGTCTCCCTGGATCTGCCGCTTGTTGGGTCATAGTTTATGGCAACCCTGAGCAGAGAGCCCACTCCTTGGCTCCATCTTTGAAGCCAGCTTCCCCGCTCTGATACCTGGGAGCTCTGCTGCACTCAGGCACCCCTGGTCTTTCTGTGACCCCAAGGGTCCTGAGACCACACTGTCCCAGCGAGGGTTCCACCCCCTACTTAGCCACTGCAGGGATGTCCTTCAGCAGAGCAGACTTCTAAAATTTCCGATTTTGTGCTCCATTGCTCTATCTATTGCCAGTAGCTGGCTGACAGAGGCTCCCTCCTGCCATGGTCTATCTTCCCGTATATCGCCTCGGATTCATTTCGCACGTCTTACCTTCCAGAAAGTGGTCGCTTTCTGTTCATAGAATTGCTGCTATTCTTCTCTTTGATCTCCTGTTGAGTTTGTAGGTGTTCAGAATGGTTTGATAGCTATCTAGCTGAATTCCTGGGACCAGAGGAAATTTAGGTTCCTACTGCTCTGCCATCTTGCCAAGGTCCCTCTGTGCTAGGCACTTTCATGGATTCCAAGGATATATTGGTTTACAAAATAGGCACAAGACAAACAAAAAAACTTCTTTTTATGGAGTTTGCATTCAAGCAGCTAGATGAACATAGTAAATGAGCAATTTATATAATATCCTAGAACATGATAAATGCTATGATAAATTGGGAAAATTAGACCAGTTTGGAAAGCATAGACTGGATTGGTATGTTCAAGAGAGGCCTCATTGAGAATGTGGTATTGACAGGAGAATGGGAATGAATCATGCATATATGTAGGGGCAAAATATTCCAGACAGGAGTCAATGAGTGCACAGACCCCTAAGGCAATATGGTTGGCATGTGAGAGGAACTGCAAGGAGCTAGCTTCCTAGGGCAGAATAGAGGGGAGGCTATTGGAAGAGTAGGTCAGACAAGTAACTGGCTGGGGGTAATGGGATTCAAATCATTAAAAACCTTTCAAACCTATTGTAAAGACTTTGATTTTTATTCTGAATGAAATAGGAAGTCACTGGAGGGTTTAGAGTAGAGGAGTGACATGATCTCAGGTTTATTCAAAGTGTTAAGAATAGAAGTAGTGAGAAGTAGAAGTAGCGAGACCAGTTAAGCTATTACAGTAATACAACTGAAAGATGATGGTAGTCAGGCCAAGGTGTAGAAATGGAGGTGTACATTTCAATGCTGATAAATTAGAATTCACTTCCTGTATTTTAATAATAGTTGAAGGGAAGCTCTGCTGCAGAGGGACAATGAAATATATTTTGTCATCTATAAAATAAAGAGGCTGTGTTTTATGACCTTTAAAAATCATTTTAGTTTTAAGTTTTGGAGTCTGAACATAGAACAATTACATCCTCTACTGCAGAGTTCATATTTGAAGAAATTTTCCCAACAAAAAAGTTAGAAAAAGTTCTCTAAAGACCTAGAGTTAATGTGAATCATCCATTCCATGTAAGAGAATTATGATTTTGATTTCTGGGGAAAATGTCACAAAATATTTCAAGGATACAGTCATAAAAAATAGATTTTACTCATTTCTTTGCTAGTTACCAATTCCTTAACAATAGATATTCATTGGAATAAGTATTTCATAAAAAGATTCTTCTTTAAAAAAATATTCACGTGGCAAAAATAGGTCTAAATAATATAAATAGATCAAGGAAATAGATATGGCTCATGCCAGAAATATCTCATACTTGTCTATTCAGAAAACAGATAATGACTGGAAAAAATTAGTTATATCCACATTACAACAGGTAGCACAGCAAAAATAGTTAAATGGGTAAACTGTGAGTAAATAATCTAATATATAAATCAGGGTAAACACAAGTTTTCAAAAAGCATAAATAAATAAATGTCACACAAATGGGAAAGAAAGAAATAAAACTGCCTCTATTCATGAATAACATGAGTGTCTACTTAGGGAATCCCAGTGAATCTACATAAAAATTATAAGAAGTGGTAAGAAAACTTAACAATTTTACATGATACAAGTTAAATATATAAAAATCAATTCAATTCTTATATATTAGTGATGAAACACTGAAAATAAGTTTTTTAAAGTACCATTTATTTTAGCCACAAACATGAAATACTAGTTATAAATTAAAACATGGCAGTGTATATAGGAAAAAATGCAAGACAATGATGAAAGAAATCGCAGGATGTCATTAGGAATGACAGAATAAGAATAACTGACAATTCTCTCTGCCATAAAAGCAATGAAAACACTAGCAAAGAGTGACAGATCAACTTCTCTGGAAATCTATAAATTAACCAAAGTTTTGTAACAATAGAGGGAGGATTTATTTTTTTTTGTCTGAATATCAGTAAGAATAGCATGTTTTTGTGGCATTTTAACTTCCTCTCTTCCCATCCTCCTCTCAGTGGTAACCTTGAAAATAAACATCCATAATAACAGTGAAAGGCAGCAGCCTGCAGCCATTGGAAAAATCAGAATGAGACTGGAGTTCTTACAAAACCCCAACCTCAGGAAACTGTCACTATTTAATCTTTCTAGCTATATCTTAGAAAACCCCATGAGCAAGACCTGAACAGACTCAGAGCTTATCCAGTGGAAAGTCTTTTCTCTAGGGATGTTTGTTGGGAACAATCGGTGGCAACTGCTTAACATTGCAGTTGCCTGAGGCAGTGATAATAGTTGGAGAAACAACAAACAAATCAAAAAAGTAAAATAGAAAAGTTGAAGTATGACATGTCCATGGGGGGCTTTACAAAGCTCTGAAATATTACTGGAAATCTAGAAGCCCATGCACATGCAAAGGGCTATGTGCATGGCCAAGAGTTCAGGTCTAATCTCTTGTCTCTGCTTGACCTTCCAGTTCTGCACAAGCAGGGAGTGGTGACTAAAGAAGACAGCTTACCCCCTTACATGTTGGAGGCACACTGCAACACAAATACAGAGCTTTTAGCAAAGACTGAAAAACTTACTCATTCTAGAAATTTAAGAAATTTTCTCTTCAATCCCTTAGCTGAGCACTAAGTTAATTGAACAGGGATTTCAGTGCCACATGTGACAATAATACAGACTTTATGTAATTCATTCAGGAAAGTCACTACACAAGCAAGAAGCAACAAACAGAAGCAACAACAAACCCCGGGAAAGGGAAGACTGATTTCCAGATCTGCTATATTACATTATTTAAAATGTCCAGTTTTTAACCAAAAAAAAAAAAAAAAAACCTGACACATGCAAAAACAACAACAACAAAAAGAAACTATAGTTGATAGGTTGATACACAGTTGGTGGTGGGGGGAGCAGCCACAGAAACTTGGCCAGTTGTAAACCCATACAAGACTTTAAATCAACTAATTTAAATATGTTCAAAGAACGAAAGGAAATTATGAGAATGATGCCTCAGCAAATAGAGAATATGAAAGGAGACAAATTGTAAAAACAAAAATTTACTAGAGGAGTTCACCAGCAGATACAAAGGAGCACAGGAAAAAACTAGTGAGCATGAAGATAGGTCAACTGAGGTTACCTAGTTTGAGAAAGAGGGAAAAAAAATGCAGAAAAATAAACAGAGACACAGAGACCTGTGGGACACAGGTGTTACACACAAGTGTACCAACATAAGTATAATAAGAATCCCAAGAAAGAGATAGAAAAAGGAGGAAAAAAAAAATTTTTTTAAATAATTACTAAAACCTTCTCAAATTTAATGAATACCATTAATCTACACATTTGAGAAGCTCAAGAACTCTGAGATGGATAAACTCAAAGAGATCCACACTAGATATATCATTATCAAACTGTTGGAAGACAAAGAGAAAATCATGGAAGCATCAAGAGAGAAATGATTCATCTGATACAAAGTATATTCAATAAGATTAACAACATATTTTTTTAAGAGTTACTTATTTTATTTGAGAGGGAGAGAGGAAATGGGGGAAGGGGCAGAAGGAGAGGGAGAGAAGCAGACTCCCTGCTGAGCATAGAGCCCAAGACAGGGCTGATCCTACAACCTTGAGATCATGACCTGAGCTGAAATCAAGAGTCCACGCTTAACCAACTGAGCCACCCAGGTGCCCCAAGATTAACAGCATATTTTTTTTTAAAGATTTTATTTATTTATTTGACAGAGAGAGAGAGAGCACAAGCAGTAGCAGCAGGCAGAGGGAGAAGCAGGCTCTCTGCTGAGCAGGGAGCCTGATGCGGGGCTCGATTCCAGGACCTTGGGATCATGACTGGAGCCAAAGACAGGCGCTTAACTCACTGAACTACCCAGGCGCCCCTTAACAGCATATTTTTAATCAGAAACCACAGAAGCCAGAAGGCAGTGGGATGACATATTTAAAGCACTAAAAGAAAAAAATTATTATCAACCAAATATTTTTTCAGTAAAACTATTCTTCAAAAATGATTAAGACATTTCCAGATAAGCAAAATTGGAGACAATTGTGACTAGTAGAACTGCTTCATAAAAACTACTAAAGTAAGTTTTTATGCTGAAAGGAAAGGATCCTAGACTGTAACTCTAATGCACATGAAAAAATGAAGAGCCCCTTTAAAAGTAACTACAAAGATAAATATAAACGAGAATATAAATGTATTTTTGGGTGTAATTATTTTTTCTCTCCTGATTTAAAAAACAACCACATAAAACAATCATTATAAATCTGTGTCAGGGCACTGGGATGGCTCAGTAGGTTAAGTGTCTGACTATTGATTTCAGCTCAGGTCATGATCTCAGGGTCTTGAGATGGAGCCCTACATCGGGCTCTGTGCTGAACCTAGAGCCTGCTTAAGATTCTCTCTCTTGCTCTCCCTCTGCCACTCTGCTTGGGCTCTCTCTCTCAAGAACAAACAAACAAACAAAAATAAATAAGTCTGTGTTAAGGGGCATCTAACACCATAATTTGAATGACAATAACAAGGGGGAGGGAAACAAAACTAAAGAGGTACAAAGTTTTTGTACACTATTGAAATTAAGTTGGTATTATTTAGAACTATCCTGTTATAAAATGTTAACTGTAATACCCTGGGAAACTACTAACAAGATAATGAGTATAGTAAAAGAAATGGAAGGCAGTTAAGATAGTACACTCAAAAATATTAACACAAAAGAAGATAGTAATGGAGAAATAGAGGAACAAAAAAGACATATAGAAAACAAATAGCAAGGTGATATTTCAATTACCTTATCAATAATTATCTTAAATGTAAATGGTATAAACATCTCCCAGAAAAGTAGATATTGGGAGAATGGGGGCAAAAAACACAATTATGATCTAACTATGTGCTTTCTTTGAGAGATAAACTCAAAGAAACAAAAAGGTTGAAAGTTAAAAGGTAGAAGAAAGATATACCACATAAACTATAACCAAACACATTCTCAATAACCAATGGGTCAAGGAAAGAATCACACAAGAAAACTAGAAAATACTTTAAGACAAATGAAAATAAGCACACAACATATCACACTTCATGAGTTTCAGATAAAGAGATGCTTAAAGAGAAATACAGCTGGAAATATTTATATCAAAGAATAAAGTAATCAAATCAATGACCTAATATTCTACTGTAAGAAACTAGGGGGAAAAAGAGGAAACTCCACCCAAAGCAAGCAGAAAGAAGGAAATTATAAAGATTAGAGTGGACATAAATGAAATAGAAAATAGAAAAACAATAGAGAAAACCAACAAGATCAAAAGTTTATTCTATGAAATGATTAGCAAATCTGACAAACATTTAGCTAAACTGACCAAGAAAAAAAGGAGAGGAGTCAAATGACTAAAATCAGAAATGAAGGAAGGAACATTACAACTGACCTCACAGACATGAAAAGATTATAAAGTAATCCTATAAACAACTATATACTATTAGATGACCTAGATAAAATGAACAAATTCCTACAAAGGTACAAACTACTGAAACTTACTTAAGAAGAAACAGGCAGGGGCGCCTGGGTGGATCAGTCGTTAAGCGTCTGCCTTTGGCTCAGGTCATGATCCCAGGGTCCTGGGATTGAGCCCCACATCGGGCTCCTTGCTCAGCGGGAAGCCTGCTTCTCCCTCTCCCACTCCCCCTGCTGTGTTCCCTCTCTCACTGTCTCTCTCTGTCAAATAAATAAAATCTTAAAAAAAAAAAAGAAAAGAAGAAGAAGAAACAGGCAATCTGAATAGAACTTTAATAAGCAAAGAGAATAAATCAGTAATTTAAAAAAAATTATCCACAAAGAAAATCCAGGATCAGATGCCTTTACTGGTGAATTCTTCTAAGCATTTAAAGAAGAAATAGCACCAATCCCTCACAACCTCTTCCAAAAAAGAGAAGATGAAGAAACAATTCTCAAATCATTCACAGAGTGAGTTGACTCTATGATGTCATCTTATTCTGATACCAAAACCAATAAAGACATCACAAGAAAACAAAATTACAGATCAATGTTTTATAAATATAGAGTCAAAATTTTCAACAGAATACCAGTAAACCAAATCCAACACCATAAATAAAAAGATTATATACCATAAGCAAGTGAGATTGATCCCAGAGATACAAGGCTTATTCAATATGTGAATATTGAATAATGCACAATATTGATAGAATAAAGGATAAAAAAACAAATGATCATCTCCATAGATGCAGGAAAGGCATTTACCAAATTCCAACACTATTTCATTATATTTTTAAGTAATCTCTACAAAAACACTACTTCATTAGGAAAACAAACTAAGAAAGAAGGGAACTTCCCCATCTGATAAAGGGCATTTCTAAAAATCTACAGCTAACATTACATTTAATGGTGAAAAACTGAATGCTTTCCCCTACAATTAGGAACAAGACATAGAGTCCACTTTTGCCACTTCTATTCAACATTGTTCTGGACATACTAACTAGGGTAATTAAGCAAGAAAAATAAACATTTTCCAGATTGGAAAGGAAGAAGTAAAACAAATGTGTACAAGGAGAAACTTACAATTACACAATTTTATAAATTATAAAAAGAGATAAAATCTAATTCTAGACTTGGGAACAAATAAGTAATACATGCTTTTATTCATAAAATGAGATATTAATAATGCAACTAAAATGAATGAATGAGACTTGAAGTAATTCTTAGAAACAATTGTGCAAAAACCAAGTTGAAAATATACTAAGAAGCCATTCATACACATTTTGAGAGAATGAAGATACAAGCCAGTATTATATTACTTAAGGATATTTACATATATATTAGGTTGAACCATTTGAAATAGCTAATATTTAGCCATTTTAACATATAAAAATGGCAATTTTATATGATTCAACCTTATAATAAAAGCATAAAACATACATGAGAATGATACATGTAAATATAGAATAGGAAAGGGGATCTTTAAGAATCTTTAAAAATTGTTTTAAATACATTTTGAAATTTCAATGCTATAAATGTCCATTGCCTGGAAAAATCACTGATGTAAAGAAAGTGGGACATTTCTAAGTTATTTTAGAAAGTTAGATGCTACTATAAATGTTAAAGTCAAAAAAATGGTAATAACAGGTTAAGTTACTAAGACTAGATCTGTCCTTTGTGAACCAAAAATTTTAGAAGTAGAAGTATAATAATTGGCATAGATGGCTTTAAATAGAGATATCTACCCACAGGTTAAAAAAATTAAAGATAACCACTGCATTTTTTTAGAAATAATATCTAGTATGATATCAAACTAAGAATCTTTATTTTTGAAAATAACAAATATTAAAGACTGAGCATTTTGACAACACCATTAATAGATTCACATATGTAAAAAACAAAGCTGTGTCCTTTCAACAATGATAGGTAATGGCCTTTCATCATTCCTATCAAGAATTCAAATTGAAAATAAAGGTATGCATGAAGGGATCAGGTTAATTATCTGATCTCTATTCACTCCAATGTGACACTGAAGAAAACATTATACTCAAAAACAAATTTAAAAACAAATCATAAAAATCTAGAACTTCAAAATATGATGATTCTAGAATAGAGCATCAAAACAGCTTGCTCATTTACTTTTTTAATGCTCAAAATGGTAAGGGCTTTATGCCAAAAAAAAAAAAAAAAGGAATTTTTTTTCTGGTTTTGTTGTTATTGTTAATGTTGTTTTGAGACATCAATAGTAAAGGATAAGAATATACTCCCATTGTTATGGAACCATAAGAAGAAAATAAATCTCCAAATAAAACTATCACTGCAGACAATAACAAAAAGCAAGCATTCGATGTACAGTCACATACAATTAATACAGGTATTATTATACAAATGTACAATACATTCACTATTATAAAATTTCTTGAATTAAGAAATTTTGCAAATTCACTTCCAGAATCATTATTTAAATTAGTAAAAAGAAAGTTGTTATCCTGAAGAATCAACAGATGGCCATAAAATATTCAAAAGTAGTAAACCACCACCAGAAAACAGAAACTTATGTTATGCTCACTTCATCCAATTCCTTCTCTTCACAACCAGCTTTCCCCAATATCTACACTCAAAGCCTCTTTTTCCTTATCGTTCAGTCTCATTGTAAATGATCTAGATCCCTTTTCTCTCCTAGACCACCAGTGCACTCTTGATGGCCAACCTAGGTGTGATTCTCAGTTTTATAACTTCTTCTCCTTAACATTCTGCTGCTTGATATTATTAAAGAACATCTTGAAATGTTCTTCACTTGTCTTCTAATATCATAACCCTTCTAGACCACATCTGTATCTCCTCAGTTGCCTCTCCTCTTTAACCCCATCCCCCAAACTTCTAACTGTAGCTCTACATTTTTTTCTACAGTTCTCTCCTTCAAGAATTTTGTCTGCTTCTAGAACTTCAAAAATAACCTTTATAAGGAATATTCTTACCTCTGTATCATTAACCCTAAATCAATCCTCAAATCCAGTCACCTGTTTCAAATGACCTTTTGTCACTTCTAGTAGGATATTCCTTTCCTATCTCAGATAATCAATGCTCATTCCCCTCAGTTTACTCGCTAAGCTCTCCCTTCCCTCATCTCCTCCCATCCATTAACCATTCCCTCTTTTTCTTCTTCTCCCTTCTTCCTTCCTAGCTCACATATCCACCCATGCACACACAAAACCCCAACATCCCTTTCTTTTTATGATACATCCTTGACTCCTTTTTCTCCTTTATTCAGTGTCTGCTCAACTACTGCTTAGCAACATTTTCTATTCTAATGAACAAAACAAGTTTATTAGATATCACTTCTGGAACATTACCAGAGAGGTAAGGCTGACTAACTTAAGCTGTACCTATAAGCTCTACCCTTTAGATCCTCCTACTCCATTCACTTATTGAGCAAACAGCAAATATTTACTGAATGCTACCATGTGACAGGCAATCTTCTAGGCTCTTGGGATACATCAGTGAACAATGTAAGCAAAAAATTCTCTGTCCTCACAGAATTTACATTCTAGAGGGCAAAACATACATATAAAACAAAAATAAGTAACTCCTATTTTAAAATGGTAAGTGTCACGGGAGGAAAAAAAAAAAAAGAGCAGCATAATGAGGACCGAAAGTGGTGAACTGGTATTTGCAATTTTAAACAGGGTGGTAGGGAAGATTTCATTAAGAAGGTGATATTTGAGCAGACCCAAATAAGAGAGGGAGTCAGCCCTGTGGATATCAGTATGTAAAGACTTCCAGACTAAAGGAATAGTGAATACTGCAAAGACTCAAAACAGAAGTGTGCTTCACATATTCAAGAAACAGCAACAAGGCCAGTTTGGGCGAGACAAAGTGAACACAAGAAATGATAGTAATAGTAAAGCCAGAGAAGTAACTGCAGTGAGATCATATAGGTCTTATAGGCCATCTTAAAAATCATGGCTTTCACTCTGGTGAGGTAGGACAGAGAAGTAACATGATGTGACTCATGTGTAATAGAACAACCCTGGCTACTGTGTTGGGAATAAAGTGGAGGGCTAGGGTGGAGGCAGTTAAAAGACTTTGCAGTAATCCAGGCAAAAGCAGCAACCATGCCCTGGACTTGGATGATTCTAGTGGAGGTGGTGAGAAGGAATCAAAATCTGGATATATTTTGAAGGTAACATCAACAGAACTCTTCTGACACATAACATATCACACATGAGAAGAACTGGCAAGGATGACTCCAATCTTTTATTCTGAATTAGTGGAAAAATGAAATTGCCCTTACCTGAGATAGGGAGGATTATGGAAGAAATGGTGTGTGGGTTCAAGTAAGAGATCTAACACATCAGAAGTCCAGTTTGTGAAAAAATAATTTTGAGATATAAGTTAAGCATCCAAATGGAGATTTTAGCTAGCCTGATGTAGCAGTTGGGAACTTAGGAAAGAGGCTGGGGGAAGGAGGAGAGAAGGTAGATTTCAATTTAGCACTCAAGCCATTTAGATGGTATTTAAAACTGTGAATCTGGAGGTGAAGCTTAAGGGAGTGCATGTATATAGACTTGGGAAGAGAGCCAAGGTGTGAGGCCTGGGATACCAATATTAAGAAGTCAAGTGGATAAAGAGGAAGCAGGAAATCAAATTGAGAAGTAGCAACTAGAAACTCAGAGGCAAGCCAGGAGCTAATGTGGTCTTAGATGCCAAGTGAAGAAAGTATACCAACGAAGGAATGATCTCAACTCATTAAATGATGTTGATGGGTCAAATAGGATAAAGATGTGAAATTAACTATTAGTTTATGATGTAAAGGTCAATAGAGATTTAACAAGTATAGTTTATAGTGGTGAGCTAAAGCCTGACTGTAGACAGTAGACCTGGAAAAGAAGAACTGAAGACAGCTATCATTGACAAAACTTTGAGGGAGTTTTGCTTTAAAAGAGGAGCAAAGAAACAAAACAGTGTCTGGTGGAAAGTGGGAGTCAAGAAAAAAAAATTTGATGGAAGAATAACAACATATCCATATTCCTTGAAATGTTCCATTAATACTAGAAAAGTTCCATTAGATGTTACAGTAATGGCTGGACTTCAACTTTGGATTAAGACATAGAAATATGTGGGGTGCCTGGGTGGCTCAATCGGTTAAGCATCTGCCTTCTGCTCTGGTCATGATCCCAGGGTCCTGGGACAGAGCTGTGCATCAGGCTCCCTGCTTTTCCCTCTCCTCCCTGCTCCTGCTCTCTCTCACTCTCTGTCTCTGTCTCTCTCTCAAATAAATAAATAAATATATCTTAAAAAAAAAAAAAAAAAAAAGACAGGGGCGCCTGGGTGGCTCAGTTGGTTAAGCGACTGCCTTCGGCTCAGGTCATGATCCTGGAGTCCCAGGATTGAGTCCCGCATCGGGCTCCCTGCTCGGCAGGGAGTCTGCTTCTCCCTCTGACCCTCCCCCCTCTCATGTGCTCTCTCTCTCTCTCTCTCTGTCTCTCATTCTCTCTCTCAAATAAATAAAATCTTTAGAAAAAAAAAGACAGAAATTTGCAAGGGACCATCACTTTGCTATTAACCCAATAATCAAAATATGTCAGATAAGCTATAAAATCATTTTTTAAAAGATTTTATTTATTTGAGAGAGAGAAAGAGCAGAGAGGGAGAGAGAGAAGCAGACTCCCAGCTGAGCAGGGAGCCCGATGCGGGACTGGATCCCAGGACCCCAGGATCATGACCTGAGCCAAAGGAAGATGCTTAACCAACTGAGCCACCCAGGTGCCCCTATAAAATCATTTTTTAACCCATTAGAAAGTAGAGGACACAAAAAAATCTAAATGAATTAAAGTCTACAAAGTAACAAGATTTTCACAGGAGAGATGGGACCCCAGGACTGCTTGTCTCCCTAAAAGAAAGCAAGAGGTTTGAGAGTGAGCCATACTAGGCTGGATCAAGAGCTTAGAATTCCAAAGAGCCCAAGCACACAGTGAGTCTGCACCCATCCTGATTCTATCTTTAAACATCTGAAACCAGTGGTGAATGACCTAATAATGAAACTGTAATAAAGCCCACATCCAGATCAACTTCAAATCAGTTTGATGCTGTTCTTCTACTCATTGTCCCCCAATATATTCTCTCACTCACTCTCTCTCTCTCTCCGTAGAAGCCTGACAGAAACAGCAGTGTTCTTTACTCAAAATATTATTCACTGTGTTTCCAGTCCTATATACAAAATGTCTAGCACACAACAAAAGTATTGTCAGACAAATGAAGAAAATGTGGCCCATTGTTAAGAGAGGAAACCATCAATAGGCAGTGATGCATACGTAGCCCAGACATTGGAATTATCAAATAAGGACTTGAAAATACCTAAGAAAAAAATACCAAAAGATCTAGTGGAAGTGGAGAATGACAATATGTGTGACTAGACTGGGGAAATTTGCATAGAGAATAGAATCTACCAAATAAATAGCCAAATGGGAATGCTGGATATGAAAAGTATGATATTAAAAATGAAGAATTTTCTACAGAGACTTAACAGTAACCTAGATAAAAAAGAGAAAATGATCAGTGCATTTCAAGACAGGGCAAAAGGAAATAGGCAAAGAGAAAACACTAGGACCAAAGAATAGGGAGACAAAAACAAATAAACAAAAATGCTCTGGATCTGTGGGATGATATCCAGTGCTCTAAAATAAATTTAACTGAAATTCAAGAGGAAAAGGAGAAAGAAAATGGAAAAAGGAAAGAAAAGTTTAAAGAGGTAATTATCAAGAACTTTCAAATTAATGAAAACATCACTTTACACATCTAAGACTCTGATCAAACCTCAACCAGGGTAATAGTAAAAACTATACATAGGCACAACTTAGTCAAACTGTTAACACTAAAGAAGAAATCTTAAAAGCAGCAAGAGAAAAACAACTACCACATACAAGGGAACATTGATAGGAATCATGGTTGTTTTCTCACCAGAAAAAATGAAGGCTAGAAGGCAATAAATAAAAATTCTTTAAGGTGTTGAAAAAAATAACAATTATCAATTCTATACCTAGTGAAAGTATCCTTCAGAAACAGAGATAAATTAAAGACATTTTCACAAAACTTGAGTGTGTTTCCCTCTGACTAAATTATAAAAAGTGGAAAAAAGAAGCTCTTCAGGGTGAAAAGAAATAATAGCAGGTGGAATATAGGGTTTGCAGAAAACAATGAAGCATATCAGAGAGGGCGAATCTTTAAAGAAAAAAAGATTATTTCATGGGGTTCACCTACACAAAATAACTGCACTTTCAAACACCTAGCACATCATTACTCTAACATTTTATCCCTCCTCACCCCAGAAAAATTTTGACTTTGAGCCAAAAATTAAATATTGTTAATGACCATTATTTAAAAATACTTAAGTTTCACAAAATCAATAAACTTAATATCTAAATTAACAATGTTAACATTAATATTTATGACAGCAACATTTTATTAAGTATCTAACATGAACCAAATACATGCACCTTGAAAACGATGTATACACATGACAAATCAGAAAATTTAGGAAGACAAATCAAGAAATTGGATTGAGAAGTGAAATTCTTTGCCAAAGTCACTTGGCTTTTAAGAAGCAGAGCTGGGATTCAAATCCAAAGCTGTCTGATTCTAAATCTCATGCCTTGCTTCTTAGGCACTAATTATTACAGCAATAATAATTTGTATGTACAACTTAAATGTCCAATGTAGATTTGTGTTTTGTCAACCCATGTTCAATTTAGAGTATATTATACTCTAAAGTATGTAGTATCTTATACTACATACTTCCTTTTTCATGTAATAACACATTCTGAACCTACAGCCATGTCTCTACAAATAGATATACTTCCTTTTCCATTGTAGGTATAATTTGAAATTTGTTTAATGAATTCCCTTTGGATTTTTTTAATTGGTTCCAGTTATTTGTTACTTTAATTCTACATTGAGCACTTTTGAGTATATATTTAAGGCCTTCTCTACTTATATTCTTGAGATATATCCTAGAAGTACAATTCTTGGATGAAATAGTATTCACATTTTTACTTTTCATAGTTTGCCAGATTATCTCAAACTCTTTCCACACTAATATCATCTCTTTTTTATTCCTTGCCCAACTAAGTACAAAATGATAAGCGTTGTTTGAATTTTAAATTCTGTTTGTTAGTCAGATATTTTCAATATTTTCCTTTAGTGTTTCTGGCCATGGAATCATGCTAATAAAAGTCTTCAATATGCCAGGATTGTAGAAACATTTGCTCTTATTTTCCTCTACTACTTCATGATTATATACTTTACATTTAAATTTTGACTCATCTGCAGGTGTGTGTGTGTGTGTGTGTGTTTGGTATGGTTGTAAGGCATAACTTTTAATTTTTGTAACTTCATTAGCCAATTTTCCTGATTTATTGTTACATATCTTCTCTAGGACCATCTGAAACACCAACTCAATCTTTAAAGTCCTCTTCACCTATATATATGCCTTGTTTCTATACTCTTCTTCCACTCTATTAGCCTGTCTTAATTAATCAATTTCTATACTTTTCTTTTTCTTTTTTAATCTAATTCCAAAAATAATTCTCTCAGAAAAATTTTATCATAATCTCAAGTACAAGGAAAATGTCAGATGTTTCAATATTTTCCTTCTCTGTCCTCTGTACCTAGCTGAGCTTACATATGTTAACCTATGGGATGCCAGCAGAAGTTAAAGGTAGTATTTCAACGAAAGAATGAAAAACAATCAGATGAATTAAGATACAACACACAGCAGAAAACATGGAAGGGAAAGGAAGCTGGAGTTAGCTTTAGATGATTATTCTTTTCTTTCCTGTGTTTTCACTTTCTCAGATAAACAACAAATTTTCATTGGTTCTTTAATGTCCAATTACTTTCCTAAGAAAGTGCTTCACACCTTTAAATACATACATAGGGAAATTAGAACTCTGTTGATAAATGAGTTCAGGAGAAGCCCTGAAAAGGTTTGATTCTTATAATTTTGTATTTTTAAACCCAAAATTTGGGGGGATGTTATAGTTTATACCAGAGTGAAATTAGAGACTTGTAATTACATGTCTGCTATCATAACTCCTCTAGGTTTTATGTCCAACTGGAGGCATTTGAATAAACCTGCAATGGAAGAAAGTGCTCTAAGAAGGAACTGACACATACTGGTTGATAGATATGGTCTAAGGTGTTTCTATTTGTATATTAAAAAATCAGCCCAACCAAATCATATTATCTCATTAGCATATATACTTTATATTTATACATATTTCATTAATATGTATACAGGGGTTGGTGAAAAGCATTTATCTGGTCAATGATTAATTTCCTAGAGACGGCAAAAACAAGGCCTGCAGCAAGAGAAAGTGTCATTGGCAACATATTTTTCTAGAAAGTTATGGTAGTTAAAGATGAGAAACCCCCTCCCCCCCCCCAAAAAAGCTCTGCAGCAAGCCAACACTCATGTGAAAAGTTGTTGCTTCCTGGGTACAGAAACAGGGAAAAAAGTTAAACCCAACCAGAGAAAGAGAGGAAAGACATCTTGATCTCCTATGGGCCTTCATTTGATATGCCTGGGTTTGAGACAGTGTCTGCTCCAAAGCAGAGACAGCCGGCCCGGCACTGCATGAGAGCACCCTTAATTCAGCTCGCAGTAATCTCCTGCACAATTACCTCTCCTGAATGAAACCATCTTGGGTATGGACAAAAGTATGGAGGACAGTGACTTAATTTTTTGATTAAAAAAAAAGGAGCGAGAGAAAGAAAATGATTTATAATAAGTCCATGGGAACATTCTGTATCTATCTCTTTTCTGATTAGAGAGGTGGCATGGAGCCTGGCTCATTAGGCAGAAGTAATGAGCCAGTCTATATGCCATCTCTAATTAGAGAAAAGATACAGTAGGTACAACTGTACCTATAAATTGATAGAATAAAGACAAAAATTATTTTAAAGTACCCTTTCCCTTGTAGCACTCTGATGCCCAAATCTTAAGGAGAAAATTGTAATAAAAAACTAAGCAACATTTGAAATAAACCCTTTCCACTGATATGTTTTCTAATCAGAAATTAAATTTATTTTTACATAGTTTAAAAACAAATATCATATTCAGTCCCCACTGTCCTTTTGAAGCACTCATTCAACATTTAGTGTACTGAAGAATAGAAGCAAGTCATTTCAATCCCACAGGGCATAGCAGACTAATTTATAGCACTTTCAGATAGTTTGAGCAACATTTGGTGCAATAAAACACTTTTAGAAGTACTAATGGGGATTAAATATTGAAATAAGGCTCACAAGATTTAATGTTTTATTAAGAGATTCTGTATGCAGAGTACTTTATAAAATTCTCCAATACACTAATTACTCAAACCCAGTTTCTAAATATATAGTTTCCTTCAATTACTTTTTCACATAAGTTTAGTTTGATCGAAGAACATATGCAAATTAAAATAGTTATGTCTAGACATTTTGTCTTCTGATCTCTCAACAATTCTATAGAAAGATATCATTATCCCTACTTACAAGAAAATAGGTGTTCAAAGAGGTTAATAATAGTTGCCATTCAATGAATATTAACTATATGACAAGCAACATATACTACCCACACATGATCTCATATAATTCTTGTTATAGTCCTATAAACTATTTATTAAAACATCATTTCATAGATTAGAAACCTGAGATTTACAAAGGATACATATTTTCATCAAAGGCACACAACGGGATTGGATTTAATTCTAAGTTTTTTGACACCAGGGGTAGGAAATTTAACCACAAAGTTTTAGAATGTATTTTGAATATCAAAAATACACACCTTTTCTCTCTATAAACTAGATCATGTCTAGACAACTCAGACCATAGGGCAACGCAAATTGAAATTTTGCATTACTTCAAAATTAGTAACACCTATCACTATCTACATGACAACTCCACAGCCATGACAATTTATGCATTTATTGAAAGTATTTGAAAAAATTGAGTGTCTACCATATACAATTGACAGGATTGTATAACTATTAGAATTAAAATTTAGCAAAGTCACTGGCCTTAATTAAGGTCAATATAAAAACTGATGGTATTTTTATATAATAGAAAATGAAGTTCAAAAACAATACTCAGTATAATTGCATGAAAAAAGAACCAACAAATACATAGAACTAAGTCTTACAAATGAGTGAGACTTCTGGACAAAAAATTAACAACATTGCTGGAAGAAATTAAAAAATGCATTATATTCATGGGTTGGAAGATCTGATATCATATAGATGCCCATTTTCCCAAAATTGAGTTAATGATTCAAATCCCAGCAGAATTTTTGTGAAAATTGTAAAACCACTTCTCAAATTCATATAATAGCCAAGAAAATATTAAAAGGAAAGAGAGTTCAAAAATTAAATACTTTCATATTTTAAGACTTTTATAAAACTACAGTTATGAAAACTAAATATTTTGATTCAAGTATAGGCAAACAAATCACTGGAACAAAATAGAGAGCTCAGAAACAAACCCATCTTCACATATACAGGTATATGATTTGTGACAATTACCATGCACTGCAGGGTAGTGAAGAAATGATCTGTTTAATGAAAATGGTTCTGGGTCAATTAAATATTCAGGTGAGAAATAAAAAATTAATCTTGACCCCTACCTTATACCACACCCAAAAATAAATTCAGATAGAAAACAGACCTAAATTTGAGAGGTAAAATGATGGCATTTCTAACTAAAATGTAGAATGAATATCTCCATGAGATCAGGGTTTGCAAAGATTTCCTAAACAGGACATAAAAAATACTAAGTATAAAAGAAAAATTAGTAAATTGGACTTCATTAAAATTAGGAACTTCTGTTGATTAAAAAATACCATTAAGTGTTCAGCAACTACAGTGTGCCAGATTCTAGAAAAACAGTAATGTTTTTCATGCATAGACTCTTTTGATCCTCACAATGGAACTGTAATGTCATCATCATCATTTTAAATTTGGGGTAACTAAAAGAATACTAGAACTCTAATTCAAAAGGATACATGCACCCCATGTTTATAGCAGCTTTATTTACAATAGCCAAGGTATGGAAGCAGCTGAAGTGTCCATTGATTGATGAATGGATAAAGAACATGTGAGATACACACACACACACACATATATACACACAATGGAATAATATTCAGCCATAAAAAGAATGAAATCTTGCCATTTGCAACAACATGGATGGAACTAGAGAGTATAATGCTAAGTGAAATAAGTCAGTCAGAAAAAGAAAAATACCATATGATTTTATTCATATGTGGAATTTAAGAAACAAAACAAATGAGTAAAAGTAAAAAAAAAATAAGAGAGGCAAATCAAGAAACAGACTCTTAATTATAGAGAACAGGAGGGGCGGAGCAAGATGGTGGAGGAGTAGGAGACCTGGATTTCGTCTCCTCTCAGGAATTCAGCTGGATAGGGATCAAACCATTCTGAACACCTACAAACCCAACAGGAGATCGAAGAAAAGAAGAGCAACAACTCTCTCATCAGAAAAGCGACCACTTTCTGGAAGGTAGGACGTGCGGAGAAGTGAATCCGAGGCGATATTCGGGAGGACAGACGGCGGGGGAGGGGCCTCCGTCGGCCGCTTCTGGCAAGTGCTAGAGCCGCGGAGCACAAAATCGGAACTTTTAAAAGTCTGCTCCGCCGAGGGACGTCACTCTGGTGGCGAAGCGGGGGGTGGACCCTCCGGGACAGTGTGGTCTCGGGACCCTCGGGGTCACAGAAAGACCGGGGGTGCCTGAGTGTGGCAGAGCTCCCAGGCAATGGAGCAGGGAAGCCGGCTGCAGAGGCGGAGCCCAGGCGCGGGCTCTCAGCTCGGGGTGGCCATAGACCGTGATCCGCGGCCCAGTCGGGCCACTGCTCCTCCAGCAGGGACCCAACAAGCGGCAGATCGGGGGAGACTCACCTTCCTCCCCCGGGAGGAGCCGCGCGGGAGTGCACCGCAGGGATCTGCTGGGTTTAGAGACTCCACACATGGTCGGGTGCCAGAGATAGAAACGCGCGGTCACAGGCCGGGTGAGCAGAGAGTGCGGCCGGAGACCGGGGAGACGGGAGTGACTGATAGCTTTTCTCTGGGGGCTCACTGAGGAGCGGGCCCCGAGTTCTCGGCTCCTCCGGGGCAGAGATTGGGAGGCCACCATTTTCACTCTCCGCCTCCAAAGCTGTACGGAAAGCTCGCAGGGAACAAAAGCCCCGGAGAGCAAACCCGAGCAGATTACTTAGCCGGGACAGGGCAAGGGCGGGGCAATTCCGCCTCCGGCGGAGACATTTGGAAACCACGGCAACAGGCCCCTCCCCAGAAGATCAGCGAGAACAGCCGGCCAAGACCGAGTTTACCGATCAATGAGAACGGCAGAACGCCAGCGCTAGGGGAATACTGCACATAGAATTCACGGCTTTTTTACCATGATTCTTTAGTCTTTCAAAGTCAATTTTTTTAACTGTCTTTTTTTTTTCTTTTTCCCTTTTTCAACCAACATCTTATCAATCCCTTTTTTTTAAAAAACATTTTTATTTTTCATTTTTAGAGTCATTCTATCCCTTCATAGTAGTTACCCGTATTTTTGGCATATATATATAAGTTGTTCTCTCTTTAAAATTTTGAGATAGTTTCTTCTAACAGATTAAAATATACCCTAAATCTCTAGTATATGGTTTTTTCTACTCCCCTGCCTGATCACATTCTCTCCCTTTTTTTTTCTTTTTTTTTAAATCCTCTTCTTTCTTTTTTCAAACAACTTCTTATCAATTCCTTTTATAAAATTTTTTATAATTTCCATCTTTACAATCATATTCCATCCCTGCATCATATCAACCCTTATTTTTGTACATATATAAGTTTTTCTTTCTTTAAAATTTTGGGAGGCACTTTCTTCTAAAAGACCAAAATACACCCCAAATCTAGTGTGTGGCACTGATCTATATACCAGCCTGATCATATTTGATCACATTCTGGTTTTTTTGTTGTTGTTGTTTTGTTTTGTTTGTTTGTTTTTGTTTTTATCTTTTTCTTTTTCTTTTTTTTCTTTTTCTTTTTTCTCTTTCCATTTCTTTTTCCACTGCTTCAGGTCTCTTCTGATTTGTTTAGAGTATATTTTCTGGGGACGTGGTTACTCTGCTAGCATTTTGTTCTCTCATTAATCTATTCTCCTCTGCACAAAATGACAAGATGGAAAAAATCACCTCAACAAAAAGAACAAGAGGTAGTACCGACTGCCAGGGACCTACTCAATACGGACATTAGCACGATGTCAGATCTAGAGTTCAGAATCATCACTTTAAAGATACTAGCTGGACTTGAAACAAATATGGAAGTTATTAGAGAAACGCTTTCTGGAGAAGTAAAAGAACTAAAATCTAACCAAGGGGCGCCTGGGTGGCTCAGTCGTTAAGTGTCTGCCTTCGGCTCAGGTCATGGTCCCAGGGACCTGGGATCGAGCCCCGCATCGGGCTCCCTGCTCAGCAGGAAGCCTGCTTCTCCCTCTCCCACTCCCCCTGCTTGTGTTCCCTCTCTTGCTGTCTCTCTCTGTCAAATAAATAAATAAAATCTTTAAAAAAATAAAAAATAAAAAAAATAAAATCTAACCAAGTAGAAATCAAAAAGGCTATTAATGAGGTGCAATCAAAAATGGGGGCGCTAACTGCTAGGATAAATGAGGCAGAAGAGAGAATCAGTAATATAGAAGGCCAAATGATGGAAAATAAAGAAGCTGAGAAAAAGAGAGATAAACAACTACTGGATCACGAGGGCAGAATTCGAGAGATAAGCGATACCATAAGACAAAACAACATTAGAATAATTGGGATCCCAGAAGAAGAAGAAAGAGAGAGAGGGGCAGAAGGTATAATGGAGCAAATTATAGCAGAGAACTTCCCTAATTTGGGGAAGGAAACAGGCATCAAAATCCAGAAAGTACAGAGAACCCCTCTCAAAATCAATAAAAATAGGTCAACACCCCGACATCTAATAGTAAAACTTACGAGTCTCATAGACAAAGAGAAAATCCTGAAAGCAGCTCGGGAGAAGAGATATGTAACCTACAATGGTAGAAACATTAGACTGGCAACAGACCTATCCACAGAGACCTGGCAGGCCAGAAAGGACTGGCAGGATATGTTCAGAGCACTAAATGAGAAAAATATGCAGCCAACAATACTATATCCAGCTAGGCTGTCCCTGAAAATTGAAGGAGAGATAAAAAGCTTCCAGGACAAACAAAAACTAAAGGAATTTGCAAACACAAAACCAGCCCTACAGGAAATCTTGAAAGGGGTCCTCTAAGCAAAGAGAGAACCTAAAAGCAACATAGACCAGAAAGGAACACAGACAATATACGGTAACAGTCACCTTACAGGCAATACAATGGCACTAAATTCCTATCTTTCAATAGTTACCCTGAATGTAAATTGGCTAAATGCCCCAATCAAAAGACACAGGCTATCAGACTGGATTAAAAAACAAGACCCATCCATATGCTGTCTGCAAGAGACTCATTTTAGACCCAAAGACACCACAGATTGAAAGTGAGGGGGTGGAAAACCATTTACCATGCTAATGGACACCAAAAGAAAGCTGGGGTGGCAATCCTTATATCAGACAAATTAGATTTTAAACCAAAGACTGTAATAAAAGATGAGGAAGGACATTATATCCTACTTAAAGGATCTATCCAACAAGAAGATCTAACAATTGTAAATATCTATGCCCCTAACATGGGAGCAGCCAATTCTATAAGGCAATTAATAACAAAAGCAAAGAAACACATAGACAACAATACAATAATAGTGGGGGACTTTAACACCCCCCTCACTGAAATGGACAGATCGTCTAAGCAAAAGATCAACAAGGAAATAAAGACTTTAAATGACACTGGACCAAATGGACTTCACAGACATATTCAGAACATTCCATCCCAAAGCAACGGAATACACATTTTTCTCTAGTGCCCATGGAACATTCTCCAGAATAGATCACATCCTAGGTCATAAATCAGGTCTCAACCGGTACCAAAAGATTGGGATCATTCCCTGCCTATTTTCAGACCATAATGCTTTGAAACTAGAACTCAATCACAAGAGGAAAGTTGGAAAGAACTCAAATACATGGAGGCTAAAGAGCATCCTACTGAAGAATGAATGGGTCAACCAGGAAATTAAAGAAGAATTAAAAAAATACATGGAAACCAATGAAAATGAAAACACAACTATTCAAAATCTTTGGGATGCAGCAAAGGCAGTCCTAAGAGGAAAGTATATAGTAATATAAGCCTTTCTCAAGAAACAAGAAAGGTCTCAAGTACACAACCTAACCCTACACCTAAAGGAGCTGGAGAAAGAATAGCAAATAAAGCCTAAACCCAGCAGGAGAAGAGAAATAATAAAGATCAGAGCAGAAATCAATGAAATAGAAACTAAAAGAACAGTAGAACAGATCAACGGAACTAGGATCTGGTTCTTTGAAAGAATTAACAAGATCGATAAACCCCTGGCCAGACTTAGCAAAAAGAAAAGAGAAATGACCCAAATCAACAAAATCACGAATGAAAGAGGAGCGATCACAACCAACACCAAAGAAATACAAACAATTATAAGAACATATTATGAGCAACTCTGTGCCAGCAAATTAGATAACCTGGAAGAAATGGATGCATTCCTAGAGATGTATCAACTACCAAAACTGAACCAGGAAGAAATAGAAAACCTGAACAGACCTATAATCACTAAGGAAATGGAAGCAGTCATCAAAAATCTCCCAAAAAACAAAAGCCCAGGGCCAGATGGCTTCCCAGGGGAATTCTACCAAACATTTCAAGAAGAATTAATACCTATTCTTCTGAAACTGTTCCAAAAATAGACATGGAAGGAAAACTTCCAAACTCGTTTTATGAGGCCAGCATTACCTTGATCCCAAAACCAGACAAAGACCCCATCAAAAAGGAGAATTACAGACCAATATCCCTGATGAACATGGATGCAAAAATTCTCACCAAAATACTAGCCAATAGGATCCAACAGTACATTAAAAGGATTATTCACCACGACCAAGTGGGATTTATTCCTGGGCTGCAAGGTTGGTTCAACATCCGCAAATCAATCAATGTGATACAATACATTAACAAAAGAAAGAACAAGAATCATATGGTCCTCTCAATAGATGCAGAAAAAGCTTTTGACAAAGTACAGCATCCTTTCTTGATCAAAACTCTTCAGAGTATAGGCATAGAGGGTACATACCTCAATATCATAAAAGCCATCTATGAAAAACCTACAGTGAATATCATTCTCAATGGGGAAAAACTGAGAGCTTTCCCTCTAAGGTCAGGAACGCGGCAGGGATGTCCACTATCACCACTGCTATTCAACATAGTATTGGAAGTCCTAGCCACAGCAATCAGACAACAAAAAGAAATCAAAGGCATCCAAATCGGCAAAGAGGAAGTCAAACTCTCACTCTTTGCAGATGGTATGATACTTTATGTGGAAAACCCCAAAGACTCCACCCCAAAACTGCTAGAACTCATACAGGAATTCAGTAAAGTGGCAGGATATAAAATCAATGTACAGAAGTCAGTGGCATTCCTATACACCAACAACAAGACAGAAGAAAGAGAAATTAAGGAGTCGATCCCATTTACACTCAAAACCATAAGAAACCTAGGAATAAATCTAACCAAAGAGACAAAGGATCTGTCCTCAGAAAATTATAAAATACTCATGAAAGAAATTGAGGAAGACACAAAGAAATGGAAAAACGTTCCATGCTCATGGATTGGAAGAACAAATATTGTGAAGATGTCAATGCTACCTAGAGCAATCTACACATTCAATGCAATCCTCATCAAAATACCATCCACTTTTTTCAAAGAAATGGAACAAATAATCCTAAAATTTGTATGGAACCAGAAAAGACCCCGCATAGCCAGCGGAATGTTGAAAAAGAAAAGCAAAGCCAGCGGCATCACAATTCCGGACTTCCAGCTCTATTACAAAGCTGTCATCATCAAGACAGCATGGTACTGGCACAAAAACAGACACATAGATCAATGGAACAGAATAGAGAGCCCAGAAATGGACCCTCAACTCTATGGTCAACTCATCTTTGACAAAGCAGGAAAAAATGTCCAATGGAACAAAGACAGTCTCTTCAACAAATGGTGTTGGGAAAATTGGATAGCCACATGCAGAAGAATGAAACTGGACCATTTCCTTACACCACACACAAAAATAGACTCCAAATGATTGAAAGACCTAAATGTGAGACAGGAGTCCATCAAAATCCTAAAGGAGAAAACAGGCAGCAACCTCTTCGACCTCAGCCTAAGCAACTTCTTCCTAGAAACATTGCCAAGGCAAGGGAAGCAAGGGCAAAAGTGAACTCTTGGGACTTCATCAAGATAAGAAGCTTTTGCAAAGCAAAGGAAACAGTCAACAAAACCAAAAGACAACCGACAGAAAGGGAGAAGATATTTGCAAATGACATATCAGATAAAGGGCTAGTATCCAAAATCTATAAAGAACTCATCAAACTCAACACCCAAAGAACAAAGAATCCAATCAAGAAATGGTCAGAAGACATGAACAGACATTTTTCCAAAGAAGACATCCAAATGGCCAACAGACAAATGAAAAAGAGCTCAATATCGTTCAGCATCAGGGAAATCCAAATGAAAACCTCAATGAGATACCACCTCACACCAGTCAGAATGGCTAAAATTAACAAGTCAGGAAATGACAGATGTTGGCGGGGATGTGGAGAAAGGGGAACCCTCCTACAGTCTTGGTGGGAATGCAAGCTGGTGCAGCCACTCTGGAAAACAGTATGGAGGTTCCTCAAAAAGTTGAAAATAGAGCTACCATAGGATCCAGCAATTGCACTACTGGGTATTTACCCCAAAGATACAAACGTAGGGATCCGAAGGGGTACGTGCTCCCCGATGTTTATAGCAGCAATGTCCACAATAACCAAAACATGGAAAGAGGCAAGATATCCATCGATAGATGAATGGCTAAAGAAGACGTGGTATATATGTACAATGGAATATTATGCAGCCATCAAAAGGAATGAGATCTTGCCATTTGCAACGATATGGATGGGACTGGAGGGTATTATGCTGAGCAAAATAAGGCAATCAGAGAAAGACATGTATCATATGACCTCACTGATATGAGGAATTCTTAATTGCAGGAAACAAACTGAGGGTTGCTGGAGTGGGGGGTGGGGTGGGAGGGATGGGGTGACTGGGTGATAGACCCTGGGGAGGGTATGTGCTCTGGTAAATGCTGTGAATTGTGCAAGACTGTTGAATCTCAGATCTGTCCCTCTGAAACAAATAATGCAATATATGTTAAGAAAAAAAAAAAAGAAGAAGAAGAAGGTAGGAGGGGAAGAAAGAAGTGGGGGAAATCGGAGGGGTAGACGAACCATGAGAGACGATGGACTCTGAAAAACAAACTGAGGGTTCTAGAGGGGAGGGGGGTGGGAGGATGGGTTAGCCTGGTGGTGGGTATTGAGGAGGGCACATTCTGCATGGAGCACTGGGTGTTATGCACAAACAATGAATCATGGAACACTTCATCTAAAACTAATGATGTGATGTATGGGGATTAACATAAGAATAAAAAAAAAATGATAGAGAACAAACTGATGGTTACCAGGCGGGAGGGGGTGGGGGGTGCATTATAGATGATGGGGATCAAGGAGTGCACTTGTCATGATAAGCACAGGGTGATGTATGAAAATGTTGAATCACTATATTATACACCTGAAACTAATATAACACTGTATGTTAACTAAGTGGAATTAAAATAAAAACTTAAAAAATACATAAATTAAATAAATTTGGGGTTACTACATTTTAGAGTCATTAAAAATTTGTTCCAAGTCACATGGCTACTGAGTGAGGAGAGGGAATTTGAATCCAGGCAGACTGACACCAAAGTTTAAGGTCTTAAGGAACTGTGCAGACCATTGTTCAAATGCCTATGTAGGTATATATGTGTGTCAGCATGGACTACACAGATATAGAAACAGGTATAGAAATATAGACATATATAGTGATTTCTAGCAAATAACTGCTAATAATATTGAAATATTAGGAATAATCCAAATGCTCATTAATAGGAGATTGTTTTAAAGTTCTTGTTCCAAATATACAATTGTGCACAATGAAGCCATTTTAAATGAGAAGGCATATTAACATGGAATGTTGTCCATAACATTTGGAGGGAAAGTATTTATTTTTAGAGGGCTCAGAGAAAGCATATGTATTATAATTTCATTTTTGGAAAATTATAATTATAACCATATCTCCAGCAATATGTACTAAAATTCTGGAAGGGTATAAAAAAGTTAGCTATATCTATAAAGGTAGAAAAATGTAAAATATTTTTTATTCCATAGAGTTCTGTATTGTGTGAATTTTATTATAATGAGTATTTATTATTTAATAATATAAGATAATAATTCCATTTTTAAAGTGCAGGTGATTTATAGACAATTGTGCTAATTATTTCAAGATAATTCTAAATTCAATTTCTGTTTTTATTCAGGATGTAGCGTATAGTATCTTTTAAACCTATATGGCCTGTTTTTATGGCAGGAAGATATGAACACCATAAATCCAGCTTATTATTGTTGAATATTATTTTTTAGTCTCCAATACTCTAAGTCCTACTTTAAAATTCAAACCAAAAAAAAATGAGAAAATATAGTTTATCATTCATTGTTCTTATTTAAAAATTGATCTTAATAGGTTACCGTTTAATTTTAAAGTTTCCCTAGTATAGTGGGTTGAAGAGTGATCTCCAAAATGTATGTCCACCTGGAACCTGAGATTGTGACCTTATTTGAAAATAGGGTCTTTGCATATATAATGAAGGATCTGGAAAGGAAAGCATATAGGATGGAGGGGGGTGATAAATTTAACCACAAGTCCTCTTAGAAGAGAAGGGAAGAGGACACAGAGGAGAAGGTCATGTGAACATGGAAGCAAAGATTGGGTCTGTGCAGCTACAAGCCAAGGAGCACTATGGACTTCCAGAAGCCAGAAAAAGAGGCACAGAACTGGTTGGAACCTCCAGAAGAAAAACGACACTGCAAACCCTTGATTTCAGATTTATAGGCTCCAGAACTGTGGGGAGAGGACACATATCTGCTGTATTAAGTCCACCCAGTTGCTGCTAATTTGTGGCAGCAGCCCTAGGAAACAAATAAACCTAGATATTTTAAAATATTATTTTTGACACTTTCTTTAGTAATACTGTAATTGGATAAAATAATTTTCTGAAGTCAGAATCTTACCATTTAAACTCTGTCCTATTTGTGTAGTACCAGAGGCAAAATCTATAATTGAACCACTTAGAGTTCTTGCATCAAATGCTGTATTATCCTCCTCCAAACCATTGATGAAGAAACTGATTTTTGTCTGATGCACCTGCAAGAAATTATCACCATTATTATTTTAATTGTGTAACCTTGTATTTTATAATTACATTTCAGCAGTCTTTCTCAAGTTAATTTCCTACTTCACTACTTTCTTCAGTTGGAAAGACTGAAGACTATTTTAATGGCTCAATGATATATCTGTGTGTTTGTATATCTAGATATGAACCTACATATTATAGTTTTGTGCTGTGATATCTACCAGGGTATTCACAGGTATATATAATTATTTGTCCCATATATTTAAGCAGCTCTGACTGCCATGCCTTCATAACTTTTTTGAGAATATGTTGTTCCTTTAGATACTAAATTTGTTACAACCATATTTGGAAATAAACAGAAATGAATACAAAAGGTAGAAATATTCAAAGCTAGATATACCAAAAATGTATAATATATGGATATAATACAATTTAAGTTGTTAATAGGAAATGTTTCTTGTAAATATTTCCTTTATTAGTGTTGGTACCATAGTTGGTGATATTCAGCTGTATTTACTTCCCCAATACAGAATATAAAAATTTGACAAAAATATTCTAGGCTAATTAATCTGACAACCTAACAACTCTCTACATCAGGGATCAACAAACTTTTTCTGTAAACAGGCAGAGAATAAATGCTGTTTATCTGCAAGCCAAGTAATTTGATTTTGTGGTCCAAATGGTCCGGGTCACAACTGCTCAACTCTGCTATTGTAATAGGACAGCAACCAGAGACAATACACATGTGAATGAGCATGGATGTGTTCCAGAGAAATTTTATTAAAACATTTGACCAGGGCACCTGCATGGCTCAGCCAGTTAAGCATCTGCCTTCAGCTCAGGTCATGATCTCGGGGTCCTGGGATCAAGCTCTGTGACGGGCTCCCTGCTCAGAGGGACGCCTGCATCTCCCTCTCCCTGTCCCCCTCCCCTCGCTCATGTACTACCTCTCTCTCTCAAATAAAATCTTTTAAAAAAATAAAAATAATAAATAATAAAACATTCAACCAACCAGATTTGTTCCAGGAGTTATGGCTAGATGATCCCTTAATTACATTATAATTGTGAAATTATGAAATTTTATTTGTGTGCAGTGATACCTGAATAGCCAATTCAAACAGTTACTCAGACTACTTCATGGATGGTATCTATACAAAATCTTCAATGATTGCATATATTTCTGAATAAACTGATCAGCTGTTTGATATCAACTTTAGTATCGACAAACAGTCCTGTTCAAGTGCTTTTAACTTGAATGTACAGGGAATCCCTGGTGCTCTAGCCAAGGGGCTGAAATGGCAAAAAAAACATGAGGGTGGGAGTAGGGATAGGGGAAAGAGAGAAATACAATGTCTTGCAGTTGAAAGGCTAGATGCTAACATTTTAATTAAAAATACAATGAAATCATAGCATTCAAAATGCTATTCTCCTAAAACTTCCTCACAATAACTGATGAAAGTAGGCCATTCTCCAACATCTTTAGATCATTATGTGAGTGAGTGACTGTCTTACTTTTCAACAGCCCTCTCTCTCCAAGCAAACAAACAAACCAATCAACCAATCCTGGGAGTTAACAACATGATTACTTGGGAATATTAATTCTTCAAAAAGTTATTCCATATAGCTTTTCTCCACACTATCTAATCTGCTTTTATTAAAACCATGTAGTTCTTTAAGTCTACCGACCCCATGTTACATTTTACTTAATTCTAAAACAAAGCCTTGACATAATGACCCAAAACCACACACCATCTCCTCGTGGGCCCGCATATATACCTCTCGGCTGGGCCATAGGGCTGCATTTTCTTTGCAACCCATTTTTTACAGCCTGTTACTGTCATTTGGTGTTTGACTGTTATCATTATAAAAGATACAGGCTTTTCTACTTTGTTATTTGTAGCATTATCTCATGTTTTACAACATCTTTGTGCAACATGCAGGCACATGAAATATAACTAGTGAAAAGTTCTCGATGGTATTAATGCATAAAAAAGAATGTGGTTCCATCTCTACTGTCTTTACCCAGCCAAAAGCTGATGAACAGCCAATTTTCCTTTATCACATTAGCACAGCCATGAGGGAAACACATTTGTTCTAGTCAGCTACACTAAAGATACTATTACCAATCTAACATATACATGTTTTATATCAGCTGTATTCTCAGAGCATGAGAGAGCCAACAATATATTAACACTAGCATGACAGTTTATTTAAGAAAAGAAAATTGTCTCTGTAGAGGGACAGAAGTTAGAAATGTATGGCTAAAGCTCAGTGTCACTGGTCTAATAAAGGTAATAATTCTTAGGCTTTCTTTATAGCAGGTAACACTCCTGTGACAGTTCTGTCATATCATTCAAATAAAAATGTTGTCTTTTACAAGTTTAAGTGCACCTTTATTTTGAGTCAGATAGAAAGCATGTTTTTGATTTTCTATATTCACTGTATTATATCTGTAGTCAAGAGTTCAGGACCTTCTTTTTTTTTTTTTTTTTTATCAACTCATCACATATTTGCTTAGTAGAAGGATTCAGTGTCACTTGCAGTGAATTCTGGAAGGATGTTTTCACTTTGTTGGTACTTACAAAATGATTAATGATGATCTCAAGCCACTCTCTTCTCTTGTCCCCTCCCCTATCAACCACCTTTCTATAAATAAGATTAAATCTTCTTTGATGTTCTGTACCATGTTTTATATTCCAAGATTCTCTTAACTACTTTGCAATTCTGGTCTGGGGCCCCATCACACTGGAACCGTGAAGATGCAGGTAGTTCTTGGCAATAGCTCATTCTGATGATCCCCTTGCCAGTTATCTGGAGGAATAGGAATATGTGTGGTGGAATTTCTGATTTGCGACAAGAAATCCTTCTGCTGAAGTAAACTTCACACCCATCTCATTTTCCACCTCTCAGGGATTAGAGGAGTTTGTACGTGTTTATTGGTGTGGCTTGAAGGAACGAATTGGCCAAGCCAGTGGTAGAAAAGCCTTAAATCCCCTCATAAGACATTCAAAAAACACATTGGAAAGAAGATAGAGGGGAGCAGGTCATTCTCGACCCTTCATTCTCCTGAGGTTTTATATTTCATTTTAATGATTTTTTTGGGGGGGGGGGTCAAATTTGTGTCCCTATGGTAGTCTGTGCTCATTCCTTTGAGCACAAGAGTGTATTAGTTGTTTTTTGTTGCTGTTGTTTTAAGTAGAATTCCTGACCATTTTCATGCCTGATTAGATGGGGGTGTAATTCAAAATTCCAGAAAGTCACGCAATAGCTGAGAAGCTACCAAGAAAAAAATTCAATCAAGTCCACCTGGAGTATCATAACTATCATCAGCTGTTCCACTGAAATGCCAAATCTTTGTTGCTTTTCTGCTCCTGCCGGCCACCAACAACCAAAAGAAAGTACTGACTGAGGCTAGGAAATATGCAGAATACCTGTGCTAACTTCCTCACCAGAGAAATCCTTTTCTTGTTGCTTATATTCTTCTAATTTCATTTTAATTCAATAAAGCAGGAAGGCAGTACTCACACTTCCCCTATAAATTATAAATAAAGAAAATAAAGTCATGATCCTTTTTCCCAAGGCACTTACATGTATGAATAATTTTAATAGACTAGTGTTTGCAACACTATAAATGATGACAGTTGTTTTTGACTTAAGTACTGATTCAGTGCAGTTAATAAAGTGTTGTCTTTTTTGAAGAGTTGCTTTGAGAAGTTGTGCCTCAATCCATTCATGTATGGTGTATAATTTTGGCCCTTTCCTGTAAAACTTGTCTTTTCAGAACCAACTTACAAGCCTCCCAGAAATACCAGTTTCATTAATTTAACGGGTCTCATTTTAAAGCAAAACCATTTTAAGAATTTTGAATAATACCTTTTTTATAGATTTAATATAAAGTGATTTGGCAACATATCTTGAATTCAAATTTACCCTCAAAAGATGATGATGGATGATACAAATATAAAGATCATCATTTTGAATATTAAGAAATTCAAACAAAAACAAAAACTGTGATATGAATCTGAAGGGAAAACTTTGTGGAAGAAACATGTCTTGGACTTTCTGAAATAGAAATTGCCCTAAAATAGAATTTCTATTTCTAGGTTAAAGAAGGCTTTGCAAAAAAGCATCCATAATTTTTTAAGCATAAGGAAGGCAATTTATTCTGAAAACTCCGTAAGATTATTTTAAAATATCATAGGTATGTTTTGTTCCCTTACCTGAACACATGTGGAATGTCCCTCTTACTGCTTACTATCCTAAACCAAAGGTTTTCTGAGGTTCTTCCTTACTCATCCCATCCAATTTGATTTCTAACTAATCACCAAGAGCCAACTTCATCTAACTGGAGATGTCTCCTCACTGTCCGATGATCACACAGTGCTTAATTCCATCTCCATGCTTTGTCCAAGATATTTCTATGGGAAGAACCTTGCTACTGTCTTTCACTTACCTAAATTTTTAGTATTTTTCAAACATATCTCAAGTCCTGCATCTTTCAATAATCCTTTTCCAGCTACTTCAGCATTATAAAAGTGTTCACATTTATAGAAAAATCAGCATGTTGGGCATTAAAATTGTTATGTGTATTTTCTCTGTTTATCCTTACAACAATCCAAGGAAGGTTTGTTATTTTATCTTTATCTTAAAGGTAATGAAACTGAATCACAGAGAATTGAAAACAAGAAGGTTACAATATTCAAGGTCACATAGAAAGGTTGATGGGTTCCAGAGGCTGTTCAAACCGATTTTTATTAGTCAGTTACATCAGTTAGCATTTCAAAGTAACAGCCGTCTCATGTGTCAGACCCATCCGTGAGTCTTTCTGCTAGAACTCCACTCAGCGATGATTTCGGCTTCACGTCAAACACCTCCCACAATGAGAAGGGTAACAACCCCGATGAACTACATAATCACTTGTCATATTCCTGACACTTTGCTGAATGCTCTACTTACACTACCTTGCTGAGTTCTCAGATTGCCCGTCTGCAGCGCTACTACCCCCAAAATAAGGACACTGAGTTTTAAGTGCTCCAGTGTCCCCCTTCTGCAGACTTGGGGAACCTTTCATCTTTGAACAGCTTTTACTATTATAAATGATAAAGCTGAAAAAGATCTCCTTATAACTTTAATTCATAGTTCCCAGCTCTAACTATTGAAACTACACCAGACAAATCCAATACCAATCCCTTTCCCATGTGAGAGCTCACAGATGTAAAGAAAGATGGCGTTTTCTCCTAAGTCTTCTTCAGGATAAATATGCTTCGTTTCTGTTGTGTTCTAAATATGACATGGTTTGGGGTCTCTCTCTTCTTAAAACGTGGCTCTCTTCGTAAGTACTGCAATCTCTACATGTGATTTGACTTGCCAAACTGAAACAGGATTATCACCTTAATATAATCCAAAATTGCATGCTAGATTTTTGGCAATGACATCATGCAGCTAAAACTGATAAATTAAGTTGAGCTGACTACTCACTAAAATACTAAGTCTTTTCTTTCTTACATACTGCTTAAAACACATCCACCCCATCTTGTATTTATGCAGTTAGTTTCATGGACCCAAGGACAGAAATTTATATTTATCCATGTTACATTTCATCTTGTTAGATTCAGCCCATTGCTCCAGGCTGTCAAAATCTTTTTGGACGCTCTGTCTGTCATCAATGTATTTACCATCCTCCAAGATTTGTGTCATTTGCAAATTTGATGAGCGTGCCCTAAGTGCTGGGCAGAAGCTCAATAAATACTAATTGATTGATTGACTAATTGATACTCCAAAAATAAAACCACCAACACAATCTACACTGTTACAATTCTAAGCGATGAAGGCACCATTTTCTAACAGATAAATGTGTCATATAAGGATTCATCACCTTTGCCGAGTGTCCTTGTTTACTAACATGAATTTTTATATAATTATAAATAGTCTAGTCTATTAAATATTCCCTATTGAGCCACATTTATACAAACAATATGAATAAAAGAGGTCAGGCAATTATTCTGGGAAGGCTGATTTGGCAGAAATTAATCACTTGGGTTGCCCTCAAATATTTGGAATGTGCATGTGTTCCCACAACTCGTTTGATTCACTAAATAACTGCTTATATTTTCATTCCCTTTGACCATATGAAAGATTCTACAGGAAAATGACTTTATACGCAGATAAGTTCCTCAAAGATTTTTCTTGTTTTTGTTTCTACTTTTCATTTTCCATGAGCTCATATGTTTTATTGCAACACTTACTCCTCTCCCCTCCTCCCATCTTCCCATCCCCTCATCCCATCCCTGTGCCCTATACACACACACACACACACACACACTTTGCTTTTCTTTCCTGAGTAACTCAGACAAGCCAGGCCCTTGAAGTAGTCTATGCCTCAACATATTACATTTTCACTCTAGGTATGATGCTTTGGATTTGCTAGTTTCCCCTTCATATCTATTAAAGCTCTGTTTATGACAACCTCATACAAACATGTCTCCAACTAAATCCATCTCTAAAAATTTAACATAGGAACATAACCGGTTTTCTTCATCCTATCTTGACTGGATGGGAAACTCTCATGGCCACTTCCTCCCAAACTGTTAAATTACTCTCTTTCGCTCTTAAAAAAAAAAGAAAGAAAGAAAAAAAAAAACTATTAGCTTACAGATATGTGATGGAAAAATCAGCCAGTGGTCTGATTTATTGTTGATTTCCTAGGGCATGGGGATAGAGCCAGCCCATTTTCTGTAGATACTGGCTAGAACGTTTCATGTACAATTCCACATTTAAGAATGCTTTCAGTGGGGCGCCTGGGTGGCTCAGTTGGTTAAGCGACTGCCTTCGGCTCAGGTCATGATCCTGGAGTCCCGGGATCGAGTCCCGCATCGGGCTCCCTGCTCGGCGGGGGGTCTGCTTCTCCCTCTGACCCTCTTCCCTCTCGTGCTCTCTGTCTCTCATTCTCTCTCTCAAATAAATAAATAAAATCATAAAAAAAATAATGCTTTCAGTGTACAGATGATCACACTATTTTATACTCTTAATTATCTCACTATCTCATTGGTTCCCTTTTCTATTTTATCTATACAAAACAGAGGGCTTCCAAAAAGTAACTAGAATTAGCTGTAAAACACCCTAGTAACCCTTCAGTATTTTATACCCCAAAATCTAGAAGTTATTTGTTATAACTATAATTTCCTTTCCTTAAAACTAAGTCAACTTATTTTGTCTTCCATGTTTAGCAAGGAAACTGATCACCACATCTTTCATTAAAAGCCATAGCTTTAAAAAACAAACATAGTTTTTTTGAGAATGGTTCTACTGTTTGAATATTTAATGAGCATATTATGATATGCTAAGTGTTATGCTATACATAAGAGATACATAAAACACAGGTCTTTTCTATAAGGAATTTACAATCTGTAATGGAAATGGACCTATAAAAATTCTTCCAATGCAATGTGGCAAATGCAATAAAATAAATATGAATAAAATGCTTGGGTACAAGGATGAGAAACAGAAATAATCTTAGCATTCTGCTTCTCCAAATACTTCCCCATTTCTCTTGTTCCCACAACAGTGATACCTCCCAAATGAGTTGTCTATATGTGCTTTGTCCTGTGTCTCTTTTCTTATTCTCTCTGTAATACAGTTCAATTAGTTTGTTTTTACTACTTAAAAAAACTGTCTCAAAATGACAGGTAAGTTGCAAGAACAGTATATTTTTTTTCTGAAACATTTGAGATTAAATTTCTGACAAATCCCATAATCCCTGAATACTGTAGTGTATTTGCTCTTAAAAAAAAGACATTCTTCTACATAACCACAATACAATCATCAAAATCAGAAAACTAACATTGACACAGCCTTACTATCTTATCTTCAGACCAATTCAAGTTTTGCCAATTGTTCCAAAAATGTCCCTTACAGATAAAAAAAAAATCTAGTCCAGAATCACATGTTGCATACAGTTATCATGATTCTTAGGTTTTTGATCTGGAACAATTCTTCTATCTTTCCTTGACTTTCATAATCTTAACACTGTTGAAGACCACTGTCATTTTGTAGGTTGCCTCTCAATTTGGGTGTGTCTGTTTCCTCAGGATTAGATGCAGGTCATTCAGTGATCATTACATTTTATCATGTATTATATAATTTCTATTTGTTCCATTATTGATAACTTTGTATGAATAAACTGGTATCTGTCAGGCTTCTGCACTGTAAAAATACACAGTTTCCCTTTGCAACTAATAAGCATTTTGTGAGCAGATACTCAGAGACTGTATAAATATCCTGTTTCTAATTAAGCTTTCATTGTTTACATTTATTTCTATGCAGACTCGTGAATCTGTATGTTATTCAGTGGGATATAATACTCCCAATATGTATTTCGATGCTTAAGTTGTTCCACATTGAGACAATGGAGGACTCATGAAGATGGATTCTGTGTCATATTGACATGTCCTCATAATTCTTTAAGCATCCTCTTGCTTTCTGATACAAAATATTCCAGGATCATCTTTACTTCCCTGCCCTAGCACCAGATATTTCTCCAAGAAATTCTGGTTTCTTTCTTTTTTAAGATTTTATTTATTTATTTAAGAGAGAGAGACAAAGTGCAAGAGAACACGAGCAGGGGAGAGGGTCAGAAGAAGAGGAAGAAGCAGACTCCCCACTGAGCAGGGAGTCCAACTCAGGGCTCAATACCAAGACCCCAGGATCATGATCTGAGCCAAAGGCAAACACTTAACCAACTAAGCCACCCAGGCACCCCGAAATTCTGGTTTCTTAAGTGATCAGTGACATTGAGGAACAAAGATCATTGCTAAGTATATCATACTGTTTGGTTGCTATTCTCCCAGACCCTCCCTCTCCCTCTCAGTGGATAGAAGTAGGGACTATGAAGATGATAGATAGATAGATGATAGATAGATAGATAATAGATAGATAGATAGATAGATAGATAGATAGATAGATAGATAGATAGATAGATGATAGATAGATGATAGATAAATAGGCAGACAGACACAGATATTAGGTATACACATACATACACATTTGCTTCTATGTTGTTTCTACATCTATGTATATATGCTTGCGTGCACACACACATATATGAAGTGAGATTACACTGATAAATTCAGTTCTAATCTAACACTCTTCATTCTGATTTTCTCTCTTTCCATATTTATAACTCCTTTTTCTGAAAGGGAGAAACCTACCTCCCCTTACCCTTAATAGGTGTACCAATTTGATGGATTCTCCTATACATCACTAATATCCTGCCTGCCACATCATCATAACTCCCTTATCATGGTCACCAATGATTTCCATGAGACTAAAAGCAAAGAGTAAATTCCCAGTTGTCATCTTACTTGGACCACCAGCCCCATTTGACAGAGCTGATGGTTCCCTCCTCCTTGAAACACGTATGTCATTTGGCTGCAAGTACATCAAGCTCTCTTCATTTCCTCTTATCCCTCAGGCTGATCTCAGTCTCCTTTGCTAGGATCCTCTTCTTGGACCTATAAATATAGAAGTGCCCCAAGACTCAGTCCTTACACCTCTTCTTCCTGAATATATAAGTAGTTCCTCGATAAAATCATCTTATCTCAATGCTTTAAGTAGCATCATTATGTTGATTACTCCTAAGTGCTTATCTCTACCTTAGACTTCTAAACTAGACCACTACATCTATCTTTCTATTCAACATCTTTTCTTGGAAGTCTATTAGGCTTCTCAAACATAAATGTTCCAAAATAGAGCTCTGCTCTTAAGCCCCAACCTGCTTCTTCCACAGCTTTCCTCATCTTGGAACATTGCAACTCTTTTCTTCCAGTTGTTTGGCCCCAAACCCTTAGAGTCCTCCTCAACTCCTCTCTTTCCCTCATGCCTCTCATCTCTTCCATCAAATCCAGCAAATGCAGAGGTTCTACTTCCAAAATAGATCCACAATCCACTCACTGCTCATCACTCCTCTTGCTGCAACTCTGGCCCAAGCCACCACCACCATTCCTCCCCGTAATTTTTGCAGTGGCCCCCTGATTTGGTACAGGTTGCCCTTTGGTATATTCTCAGGACAGCAGCCCAAAGATTCTTGCTAAAACAAAAGCAGGTCCATGTCACTCTTCTGCAAAAATACCTTCAATGAGTTCTTACCCTGTGTAAAAGTTAAAGTTCTACAAAGCCCTACCCAATCTGGCCCCTTGTTATTCCTGGCTTATTTCCTATTAGTATGTTCCTGTACTCTCAGTTGTAGCTACACCGCCTCCTTCAAACATTCCAGGCACTTATTTTCCTCAGTCATTGCTTTTTCTTTTCCCTTACTTAACATTAGTCCTACAGACACCTGCTGGCTTATTTGCTCATCTCTTTCAGATATTTCCTCAAATGTCATTTTTAGCAAGCCTTTCCTAGCTACCCTATCTAGAACTGCAGCCTAGTCCTTCCTAGCCCCCTTCCTATATGATTATTCTCTCTATCCACACCTAACTTGCATATTTTATTTACTTTCCTTTTTAGCATTAGTCTCCTCTCCAAGCCTATATCATAAACTCCATGAGAGGAGGCTCTGTTTTGTTTCTTTTTGCTGTTTTATTCACGGCTGTTTCCTTATTCCCCAGAACAGTAACTAGCAACGACTGGGTACCCATTAAATTTTCACTAAATGAATGAAGCTTCCTCTAGAGTAACTCTTGAAGGATGAAAAGGAATTAGCAAAGTACAAAGTGGTAGAGAATAGGAAAGAAGTGAGTTGTAGAAAGACAAAAACACAAGAAACAAGAAAATGGAGAGTCTTAGAAGTTACCCCACGCCTTCCATTTATGCTGATCAAGCTCCATTCTTTAAATTTTTCTTCCTTCTAATGAGTTGAATTTAAAATCACCTTTCTCACTTTTCTTCAAATATGTTCCAGTTTTTAAAATCCCTTTAAATTGTAATGCTAAAGTTAAATATCACTAAGTCAAATTACGCCTGAAAGAGGATAATCAAATTGGTGAATATTAGATTTCTGTTTATACTTTCAGGGAATAAGCCAAAGCCCTGCCAAGAGATGTGAACTCACTCCTGACCCAAAGTCAGGAGGGCCATCAATCAAACCCTCAACATGTGGACAGATACATAGGAAATCATTTCTGTGTACAGTCTAAAACTAAACTTCATGCCAGTACTCAACTGACATCTTAAAGATCCTGAGCAGTAATTTCTAAGTTGAAATGGAGTCCTACCATATGAAAAAAACAGAGGTAACAATGCCTACTTATACTATGCCTGAGTTACTCCTACTAAAATCTTCAATAAGGGTAGAATCATCCATGAATTAATGAATGGATTATTAATCTTACATTCTTCAAATACATGCTTTTTCATAAGAGCCACCCATCTTCTAGGCTTTGTGTTCTCTTAGATTATTTTGTTTTTCTCTTAGATTTTTTAGCAGTTCCAATGATACTGAGCAAAATTTATTAAAAATCAGTCTCATAAACTAAGTGAAGATGAGTCATTTTTGGCCAAAGGAAAAATGTGAATCTCTTTAACCTCCTTTAAGTACTGTATCATGTAATCTGATGTGAATTGCTTTGTCTTTAAGGACATTCTAGAATTGAGAATAAGGTCTTCATAGTGACCCTTGTTTAAAGGGCTCTCTGCCCTGAAGCTGGTGAGAGAATAATTGTCTAAGCAGTTTTTTCCTCAATCAGTAATGGAGACACACACATTTAACGTGGTTTAGACAAAAATAAATATTACACCAGCAAATAGGCATTCTTTTAAGGTAAGGATTATATCGGCCCTAAAAACAAAAGTAGCTATTTGTGGGTCAAATGCAAAACACTCAGCAGTTTCTTTTACACCCCTTGACATTATCAAAAAACAGGGATAATATCATCTGTTTGGACAAAATAAATGTATGTTTTTATTACCATCTTTCGAACCTCATGCTAATAACGGGATTACCAGATACAAGTAGCACTCTTGAAAATAATATTTTGTCTTTTTATAATTCCTATTTATTCATTTCAATTCTTACATATTTCTTCCCAAGCCATTTTTCCCCAAGAAAGCAGCAGCTGTCAACAAAAATCTATAAATTTGGTGGGGCTGTGTTTTTAGAATAGTTCATCTCTTTTTGAAAGCCTGGATTAGCCTTCTCCAAAGACTGGCAGGCCTCGGAAGCGTGAGGTCCAAAATAAAGATATTGTGTGGGGGAAAATATTTGCATGTTGATTTCACTTATTAAAAAGAAAAATGAGGTTATAATTCTTTTCAGTGTATCTTTAAAAAGGGTGAATCAAGAATAAAGGTAGATATTAAAAGGTAAAAGAATTAAAAGGTTAGGGTAAGAATTACGAGGCTTCTAATATCTACCATAGAAAAATTCAACTGAATATCCGATGTCTCTCACGTAACACCTGTGTCCAGGATATTTCTCTGAAGCTTTGAATCTCCTAATATCTGTAACATTTGTAGGGCAGGGTAACTTCCTGCCCAGGCAAGTATAATTAGGTAGTAGTTTATCTCTACTTTCTACAAATTTGCCTTTGAGTTATAATGTTCAAATACTCGATTTAAGTTGAGATTTTAGGACTTGAGACTTTTTTCTAGCACAGATTGTAGGGATGAAGGAATGTAGGATTAGCTGAGTCTTTATTTTTACCGAGATCTCAGCCTGTATATTGCCCCCTTGGAGAGACCTTTAATGCTGAAGCAGGCCCCAGTAATCACCAAATAATTTGCTATAATGTTATCCTGTTGTAATTCTTTGGATACTACTTTTCTCTCAATATATTTCTTGTTTAAGTTTTTGTCGCCCCCACCATCCCTGAACAAATGCATGTGTGTGCGTGCACACACACACACACACAACATCAGCTTTGATCATTCACTGCACTCATCTTAGCTCAAGACACTTTTGACTCGAAGACATTTCCTTTCATGACTCTAACATAACTTTTCTATCCATGACTTTCCCCCCATCCATTCTCTGTTTTCATCTCTGATACTCCTATAGGCGGGGGAGGGGGGTATTGGCTCCATCTGTGGATATGATCCTCTTCACTCTAGACTGGATCCAAAAACTTGCAGCGAGCATAGGTATGCTGTACAACTCCTTTTCTTGGCACAGGGACTCCCTTTCATCCTGGGGGCATCAGCCTGCCTCCTTATGGCCTAGGACCCACAGCCTGTACTCCAAGCTGAGGTCAAATGTCTCTACTGCCTGATGCCTAATGATGGGGAAGAGCATAGGAAGTTGACCCAGGTTGCCACTCCAAGTGCCTTTTGCCAAGTCATTTCCCTGGCAGTCTGCCAGATGGTGCTTACTTACAGTACCCACAACACAGTGCTCTCCTCGGCCACAACTTTTCCCTCCCGTGTGTATTTTGGGCTGTGCTTTCTTCTGCTATCTACTTTCATAGATTCCTAAAACAAATGTCATAACAATGGTATTCTTTTCTATACCTCACAGTAGTAACATTTTTGATGGACTGCTGTTACATTTGAGTGAGTGAAAACTGTAAATCCCCTTCTCTAGCAAAAAAACAGCAAGGACATGATAAACTAACTGTAAGAAATGAATATAGGTACTGCCTAAGTACCTTATTCATAATGCACTTGAGATCTTATCAAAATTTCACTTCACCATTAGGCTTTCACACTACTCGGAATCAGTGTCTAAGTCATTTATACCATTAGACCAGCTAGATGACAGCAAGTCGTCAACAGATTTCTCAAGGATTTCTCTGAGGGACTAGAGACTTACAAGGGGGAGAAAGTGTCATTCCATCTGAATCCAACCATTACACCAATTGACCTGAAAGCTAGAAAGGTTCTATTTCTCTAAGGAAAATAAAACAATTGGAAAACTTGAGTATCCAATCAAACAAATTACATTTACCTCCCTGGAGGACTACACCATTTCTGCTCTAACCAGAATTTAGAAGGAATATATATTTTAATGGATAAACTTAGCACAGGATACTGCAAAGGAACAGAAAACAGAATTAATAAAACTGCTATATGTAATTGAACCAAGAATCCATATAGGCATAAAAACTCAATCTTACTTGAAATAACATTTTATATGAACTTAAATCTAAGCACTGTCATTTAAAACTAGATATTTATGGAATTAAGGGGGGAATTGGTAAGAATTCCAGTTTTATTTTGGATTTTCATTAATGATCTGCAAGAGGAATTAGTCTGTTAATGAAATCCAGAGATGACACTAAATTGATAGGTATTGCAAAAAGTCACTGAGAAATAACATAAAAGAAAATTTAAGAGGTCAGATATTGGGCAAGATCTGAGTATGAGATTCACTCTATTTAAATGGAAGGTCATTCTGAACAGACATTTTAAATAAAATCCCTTTCCAAGTAGCTGAAAACGTGTATGTGTTACTATCACTACCTTGTGTTTACTGGGAAACAACACTGTCCCAGACACCAGGGAGAAAACAGCCAGAATCATAAAAAAATCAGAGGTCAGAAATGTCAAATGCAGAAGAAATAAAGTTCTAGGGAATGTGAGAGAAAGCAGTGTTTGCATCATTTTTCCTTGATATGAACAAGTTAAGAAAATGTGTTAGTTTGAAGGAAACTCCAGTTATCCTCTGCGCAGTACAGTTAGAAAAGGCAGAATATGAGTACATTTGTGGAGGAAAAGGGTATCACTGAATTCATCAAGAGACAAAATAGGAGAGAAAAAAAATCACTAATTTAGTCACAGTTGTTTAACTGATAGAGTACTAAGCCAAGCAATCATCATTGCTGGAAAACTACAAAGTGATCACCATCGTGGGAAGGAGAATTTTGTATAGTATAAAGAAAAATGATTATACATAATTTAGCAAAATTGTAAATGCTCATTCATCATTCAAAAAAATATATCTTGGGCTTTTCATTCCATGACATTTTCCTCAATAACATCAGTCTTTACCAAACTCACCCCATTTCCTTTGTTTATAAATTTATTTGTAGTAAACCTCAACCATGCAACAGACATTTTGCTGTTCTTGACACATACAAATGAATAAGGTATTTGTCATGGAAGACTCAAACCCTACCTAATGCCAAATTTACCTATAAATAACTAATAAAATCTACCTAGCAATGGTATAGGAGCAGGAGATAGGAGAAAAGGAGAAGGAATATTAGAGTGTGTTTTTTTTTTTTTTATAAAAGGAAGTTGCATTTGTGCTGGTTACTGAAATATGTTTACAAGAGATCTGGGGGTTAAGAAGGAGAGAAGAAATATAAGGCAGAAGAAACTGAGTGAAGGCAGGATGAAAAACTTGGATGAAGACCATGAAGTACATGGTTTTCAGAGACTCAGAAAACAGTGTGGTTAAAGCTCAAGGTACAAAGAAGGACAATGAGGCTACCAACATACAGCCTAGCAAATTCTGAAGACTCTTGAAAGCTTTGCTAAGAAAAGGACAATTCATTCTCTGGAGTATAAGCAACAGTGAGCATGCGGTTTGTTTAAACAAAGGAGGTATGTAACAGCATTTGTATTTTAGAAAGAAAACAATTTTCACTCTAGAGGTTGTTTTAGAGACAGAAGTAACTGAAAATACTGGAGGTGGGAAGTGGGAAGGGAGCAGTTATAAATGGATTGGCATATACAAAGCAGAAGTTAATGAAGGCTCCTTTCCTCCTCCTAGTTCTCACTTCCAAGCCATGTTGTAAAGAATGTTCAAAACTTTACTGCTTTTCATCTTTGCTGCTCTTCTAATCCCTAGGTTACCAATGAAATCCTCTCAGTTTCCTATTAACTTTGTTTTTCCTTTAGTTTTCTCCTGCTACATATTTGAGTAATATCTCTCATCTGTATTATTGTCTTGTTTCCCAAATCTCTCTATTCCAATACTGGATGATACCATTCATTCACTCACTCATTCATTCAAAAAAATATTTATTGAGAATTGACCACACTCAGACATGATGCCAAGCCCTGATGGGAAGAACAGTAGATATGGTAGAGTCCTTGACCTAAAGTTCTATGGTCTAGTGGAGGATACATTACAAACATTGGGTTACTTTGTACAAAGGAGAGAACAATACAAGGTATAGAGTATCCAGAAGCTATACATTTCTTATGTCTGTGAATGTAGTAGGATACAATTTAGAAAAGACAAAAATTAAAAATATAAATATCAGAAACACTTGTAAAACTAGTATCAACTTGATAAAGAACTTGGTTATAAGGAAAATGGTCAAAGACTTACCACTTATAATACCTAAATTTGGTTTTCCTAAGCTATAAAGTAATAGAGTAATGACATTACCATTTTGTCAAAACAAACTTCGGACTCCATTTTTAACAATTTAGTTTCAATTTCTCATTTCACAATTTAGTATTATACGGCTGACTGGATGGAAAAAGTCTTCAATATAGATCAAATTTTTCCACATGGAATATTCCATGCAAATTAAACTATCCAAGACCAAAACTGTGGGATTTAGACCATTTTCTTCAGATGCCGAACATTTTATAATTATTAGAAAAGAAGATTTGGGGTATAAAAGTTGTTTTAATATAGTACATAGTCTCCAGGTGGGCCAAAATGCTTTACAAATTAATGATGTAGATATTGGCTGTGTAGTGACTTCAGTAGGCAAACACAGAATCTATTAAGTACTCAATAATATCCTTTACAGATCCTCAAACATTAAAATCTATTTTAAAGTGACACTTCCAAAATGTGTCACAGGGTCTTTAATGCCCTGCACCACCAGAGACAAAAATAAAGGACCTTATTTTAACATTTAACCTGAAAGGACATTTTAACCTGCCTGCCCTCTTTCTTCCCTTCCCTCATTATTACACTGTCTGTATTAGGTATGAGGCAAAATTCTGGTATGGGAATTCAACTCAAATATCTCGTTGAATAGCATCAGGATCTCTTGGCCCTCTAACCTTCTTTTTTGTCCGAATCTCCTGAGAGTCAAGCATGTCACATAGTAACTAGCTTCCCCTTGAATAGCATTATTGGAAAGGGGGGGGAAGTCCTTGCCCAGGACTGACAGACATCCTGCCATGATCCAGTTACCTAGTTATTTAAAGTGAAAAACAACTAACTTCTGTAAATTTAACTCAGTGTGTTTAACTATAACCATTATTCTCTCAAAAACAAAACAACAAAACAACAACAAAAAAACAAACAAACACCTCGCTTTCATGTAAGGCAAGGATGTCCAAAAGGTATCTCCAACTGGAGAAGTCAATGAAACAACTGCATGGCAAAAAAATAATACTTTTTCTACAAATGGGACTGTTTTAATGTTTTCCCTTCCTGGGAGCTCACTTTAAGGCAACTGTAAGGACCTCCTCCTTCAGAATCTTATCTTTCACCAAAAACCCACAAATTTTGTGTGTGCCTTATGCTGCTTTTTGGTCGTTGCTGCCAGTAACCAACTAACTTTGTTTCTGTAGTTCTTCAAAAATTCGTTTCCATTCTCTGCATTTTAATATTTGGACTTAAAATGGAAATTGCAAACACACAAAGGAATTAGGACTCAGAAGATGAATTTTTATTGTGAACATAGTGAACAAGAAAACATATCACTTTTAACATAAAAGCGGCTTTCTCCACATGTCATGAGGCATTTGCACAGGTCCTTGTTCTCAGTCAGACCCAAATGCAAATGCCATGTTAACAGAGAGAGAAATCAAACAATGACATTGGAAGACAAGCCAGAGCTACAATTTATCTGCATAACGCTCGACAGTCCAATGGCAACTTCTAAGCTGCTGACACCACTTGCAGAAGCTCCTGCCAAGGAAACTCCTGCTGCTTTTTCTGTGAGGAAATTCCTGCCTTTTGTAACTTATTATGCAAGTCTTTCCCTGCCTCCCAACAGATATTCTTCAAACAATCAAATGGATATTGAAACTATGGTATTTAAGGGCAAATCAATTTTAATTTTATATGGCAAATTTTCACAAAGCTACATATAATTGCAGGACCAGGACAAGCATGTGGAAAGTAGCGACCAAAGCAGAATAAGACAATTAACAGGAGCCGAGGGCCCCTTGCTTGAGCATCTAGTGTTAAGTGAAAAGAGAGAAAGGTTCTGGGATGAAACTGACGAGCTTGAAATTGAGTACTTTCATAGAGAGTCTATACACTCCCGCATACATAATACTGGGACCAAATAAATAAATAAAATCTTGTGAGTACCATCTAAATGGTAAATAAATGAACATTATCATTTACTTATCTCCTTGTATTTTGAATCTCAGCTGTTATTTACAATATAGAGGAAAGATAAATGGCGGAAGTAAGCAATTAATGCTTCTATGATAAAAATTTTGGTTCAGGTTAACCCAACATGCTTCTACCAATAGATTATGATTCTTCACATTCAACTACTTACATAGCATTTCTTCAAGGAACAAATTTACAAACCAGGATATTTCTAACTATGATGAAACAACTTTTGATCTTGAATCTTGTATGTAAGCAGGAGTAAATTCTTAATCTGATATTAAGTTTTTAACCTGTTTTTTCTTCTCCACTATACACCCTCCATTGGCTTCTAAAGAGATTCATATGCTGACAAGATTTATAGCTAATGGAACAGAAAGTAAACGCACACCTTAAATAATTGGCCTATTTTCTTCAATACAAATAGTAGTCACATCCCTAATGGGGAAAATACGACATTTCTTTATAAATTTTTTTTAAGGATTTTATTTATTTATTTGACAGAGAGAGACATAGCGAGAGAGGGAAACACAAGCAGAGGGAGTGGGAGAGGGAGAAGAAGGCTTCCCATGGAGCAGGGAGCCTGATGTGGGGCTCGATCCCAGGACCCTGGGATCATGACCTGAGCCGAAGGCAGACGCCTAATGACTAAGCCACCCACGCACCCCGAAAGTATGATATTTCTAAATGCACTACGGTCTTGCTTCAAACACATTTTTATTTACCAGAGAACAGTTTTTCTATACATCCTACCTCCAGAACCATTGGGAATGATTTAGTTTTTATTTTAAAATAGAGCCAAGCATTTCCACTAATGCTCAGGTATCGGGTGGACAAAGTAATAGTGACTTACATTTACATCTTGCTTCCCAACTGTCAGTACATTTACTAGCTGTCAGTAACAGAGAAAAATAAAAAATTGACTGTCAGTTTTAAAAAAGAGTAAGAAAGAGAAAGTATACCAGGAAATATGGAGGAAGTAATTTTGAAAACTATTTTACCTACTTCAGCATGAGTTTTTCTCCTGCGTGAAATGTATAACTACGTGATTTGAATGGTTTGATATGTTAAAATCGCAGATTCTAGAAAAGATGGAAATGCATGAGTAAAACATGTTTGCTTTGCAATCACTGTTTCCAAGCTAGGTTGAGGCTGATGTAAACACAGCTGCCACTCACCTCGTTAAATAAAGGGATTCCAGAGTTTTGCAGTGTTATTTGTATAGAACGGGAGACTTAGGCTCAGATTATTAGATCTATGTGTCCCTTACATTTCCCAATCAGAATCTTAATGAATTTAGCTGAAAAGTTGAGAATGGAGTAACAGAATGAAGAATGAATTCACACCATAACTGTAACTTTTCCCAAACAAAACCCCCAAGTCTTAATTATTTTCCCAACATAAACATTTAGAAAAGGCAGTAAGTTTTTTACTTTATACTATATTGGATTATATGTATTTTATAGCTCAATGGAAATATTGTAGATATGTTACTTAAATTATATGCGCCTTTTAAAGAGCTAAATATTCCCAACATGAATACTTCTGTACCTAAGCTTTGAAGAGAACTCACAGGCCTAACTAACAGAAAAATAAAGGAATAATGATATGACAAATAAGTGTGGATATGTTCTTGTGGTATCCCTAATCATGTGCCATTTTACCAAGATTTAAAGTTTATTAAATATGCTAAGCAAAATAAGTCAATCAGAGAAAGACATGTATCATATGATCTCACTGATATGAGGAATTCTTGATCTCAGGAAACAAACTGAGGGTTGCTGGAGTGGTGGGGGGTGGGAGGGATGGGGTGGCTGGGTGATAGACATTGGGAAGGGTATGTGCTATGGTGAGTGCTGTGAATTGTGTAAGACTGTTGAATCACAGACCTGTACCTCTGAAACAAATAATACATTATATGTTAAAAAAAAAAAAAAGATAGTAAGAAGGGAAAAATGAAGGGGGTGAAAATTGGAGGGGGAAACAAACCATGAGAGACTATGGACTCTGAGAAACAAACTGAGGGTTCGTGGGGGGAGGGGTTAGCCTGGTGATGGGTATTAAAGAGGGCATGTACTGAATGGAGCACTGGGTGTTATATGCAAACAATGAATCATGGAACACTACATCAAAAACTAATGATGTAATGTATGGTGATTAACATAACATAATAAAATAATATTTTAAAAAAGAAGTAAAAGTTTAATCAACAATGTCAAATATGGGGCAATGCCAATAGAGAAAAGGATTTGGCAAAAATTAAACCCCTAGTCTAATATTTCCTGAGAAAAATTTCAGTAAATCAGTGAAGTAGAAATTAAATTGTAGGATAAAAAGAAATACAGTTAAACAAGACATCCATCAACAACAGGAAGGAAGGAAGGAATGAAAGAAGGTAGGAAGGAAAAAAAAGATGCTAGAATTCTCACATCACGTGGGAATTTTCTGGCTATCATGTTACAATTGTTCATCAAGGAGACCCTTTGCAATTTATCATTACTCATCTGATTTAATGAAATTAAAACTGGATGAGTGTAGGTTATTTTTATTAAAATAATGAAATGGAATCATTACAGCATTCTGTCCAGAGATAACAAGTGGATGGACGAGAACATCAGCTGTGAATATATTTAAATATAGATTTACACATGCAGTATTAAGGAAGGTAAAAACAGGATATGAAATAAACATTAGGCATCAACTCTAAGCTCACTGTCAAGAGTACGCCCAGGCTTCTAACCACAGAGTTCAGCTGAAGGTAACTATCTGTCAAATGTAATCTGTGCAAGTGAATATGCTTAAGCTGGTGCTATGAATCAACCAAAATTGCTTTGGTCTTATTGACATTCAATTGCAAGAAGTTGCAGCTCATCCAGTCCAATAGACAGTCTGACAACACCAAGAGTGCTTCCAGTGACAGAAAGCTTTAAATATAGATGCAACTATCATCAAAATACACATGGAACTAAACTTTATGATCCTTCATAGCGTCTTTTGAAATTGGTCAGTCAGTCATCAATGGTCATAGATGCCCCCAAGATCTCATCTCATTGCTCTAACAGCTGCCAGTTTGCTCAGTTAACAAACCATTATTAATCTTTTAAAAAAATAATGAATATAGATTTGATTGACAGGTGAAGTCCTCCTGGATTAGTATAAGAGTTTCTGTTGCATTGTGCTTAACCCCACCTCTTCACTTTGCAGATCTGCCTTTTATCTTTCCTACCATTTGAGACTTGCCCCCAATACATCTTAATAAATAATAACCAGGCATGCATGAAGAAATCCAGAGGGTCAATTTTAGACAATGCTTTGCAGATCTTTTTTGACATGTATTGAGTTTGCATAAGCACTGCATTATACCAACAAGAGAACTAAGGTGAGGGAGGTTAACTGTCTTGCTTAGAGTTGTTTCCCCCTGGGCACTGTGACCTCTCAAGCAGATTCTGCGGTGCCCATCTGCTTTTGTTCCAGGTCTTCATCCTATACTGAACAAACTTTCTATCTATTCTTTTTCTGTCTGTGCTTATTGCCAACCAAGAAAAAATGCTGAGCTTCAAACTGCTTGTGACACTCTTCCTCTGTTAAATATCCTCAATCACTCCATGCCTCAGTTGCCTTATCTGTACCTTCTTCATTGGGTAGTTCATAAAATGATACATTTAATACCTTTGACTCAGCAAGAACCAATGGACATAGATGGGTGGATTGGTAGATTTTAAGTTTTTAAATGTTATATAATTACTGTTCTGTCCCTCAAAGAGCTTATAGTCTAAGAGAAATTGCACTGTTAAGGACAAGCCTTTATAGGATATAAGGACAAGTGTATAACTTTCTACATTTTATATATATATATATATATATTTGAAATATATATATATATATATATATACACACACACACACACACATATTTGGAATATTTGGAGGTTGCAGAACTCTGTTATCCACGGACTACATGTATCTAGTATGTAGATGCCAGGGATGTTGCTAAATATCCTGCAGTGCACAGAACAACCCCTACAAAGATAGATATATCTATATCTATATCTATATATCTATATATCTATATCCAGAATGTAGCAGCTTCCTGAACTCTCATGCTAGCTCTTTTCTTTAGCAACCTGCTTCTTCTCTTGGGGAATCTCTATTACTTCCTTCAAGGCCTGCCTTGAACTATGAAGCTACATGAAAATAAACTGTGATACAATGTTCACTTAAAAAAAAGGAAAGGATAGAAAAGAAGGATAGAAAAAATTAGTATTATAGCAAAATTATTGGAGGGCATTGGTTGGATTTATCTTTTTTCTTATTTATTTTCTAAGTATTCTAAAAATGTGAGTTCTGTAACTTTTATGATTTTTCAAATCTCATTTTATTCAAAAATGATCTTCCAAAAATATCAACCCCACCTCACAATGATTTGTTTCTATTCCCCTTCTTGAGGATAGAGGGCATGGATGCACTGTCTTCAGTAACCTCAAGACTTCTTAAAAAGTATTGTGTGCAATAGTAGGCATTTAGGTTCTTTTATGCTCATGAAGGTAAAATGCTTTAAGCAAGAGGATTTGACTGTTTACCAGGCAGATGGCCACAGAGGTTCTTTGCAACCTATTACATACAGTGGCAGAAGACATCTTTGCCAATCCTGACTTCAACACATGATCTTCCATAAAACATCCTGTGGACTTGCTCTAAGTAACTTAGTATTGTGTCACCAAAGAATACTGTACCACAAAAGACTTTCCCGCAGACGGTAAAAAAAAAAAAAAAAAACTTCCTTGACAACCTTATTTTCATAATTTAAAAAAATTATCTTCCAGCAAATATTTACATTATTTGAAAATTTAATCAATATATAAAAATACTAAAATGAATATATAGAACAAAGGTAAGAATTTAACAAGAATTCAATAAGGTTCATAAGCCAAGTAACTTGCATTCTAGGGGCTGACAGAACACACTAAATGAGATTTAACTTCTAAAGATTTATTTTGTCTAGGGGTTTTAAAACACTGGTTATTTCCCACATGGCTTTTTATTTATTTTTGGTCAAAAAATTTATCAATTTTGATGCTTCTGTTTTCTTACATAGAAAATGGTAGTCAGAAATATGGATTAATGTTTCTAAAACACTGAAAACTAAAAAGGCATAATATAGGTCTTCTGATTCTGACCAAGATGAAGTAACCAACTTCAGCCTATCTCTCCCTGCCAATGACAACTAAAAACTCTGAATGAAATACAAAAAGCAACCACCTGAGTGTTCTGAAAAATGAACCAAAGCAAACAGATTGTTCAAGGAAGTCAAAACCTGGATAATTAAAAATTTCTGATCTGTAAAAGATACTGTTGAAAGAATGAGAAGACAAGCTACAGACTGGAGGAATATTTGCAAAACAAATAACTAACAAAGGGTTTGTATGCAGAATACATAAAAGGCCACTGAAGCTCCATAATAAGAAAACAAAGAACAAAATATTTTTAAATGAGAAGATTTGAACAAATACTTCGCCATAAAGATGCATGGAGGACAAATAAATGCAGGAGAACTTCAATGTTATCAATAATCAGGAAAATACAAAACCAAACAACAGTAAGATAAATATCTATCAGAAAAATGGCTAAGATAAATGGATGAATGGATAAGAGAAAAAGAAAGGAAAGGAAAAGAAAGATCTCTTGCAGATCATGAATGAAAACCTGAAATAAACTTCAATTCTTACTAATTTTTTTTTCTTTCTTTCTCATATCAAGCAAGTGCTGGTTAGGCTGCAAAGCAACTGTAATCTTACATTTTGCTGCTGGGAAAGCAAAATGATACAAAAACTTTGGAAAAAATTTGGCAATTTCTGATAAATCTAAACATACACATACCATACAAGCCAGCGATTCTGCTCCTAGATATTTATTCAGAAAACAAATCAGAGGTTGACAGTGTGGGAGGGTGGGGAAAGGGCAGTGATTATAAAAGAGTAACACAAGGAATATTTGGAGGTTGCAGAACTCTGTTAATCACGGACTACATGTATCTAGTATGTAGATGCCAGGGATGTTGCTAAACATCCTGCAGTGCACAGAACAACCCCCACAAAGAGAACTGTCCAAAATGTCAGTAGTGCTGATTGAGAAATCCTTCCCCAAAGCAATTAACCTCTTCAAGAATGTGACATATCAGGGTGCCTGGGTGGCTCAGTCCGTTAAGCGTCTGCCTTCGGCTCAGGTCATGATCCCAGGACTGAGACCCGAATTGGGCTCCCTGCTTAGCAGGGAGCCTGCTTCTCCCTCTCCCTCTGCTTGCTGCTCCTCCTGCTTATGCACGCTCTCTCTCTCTTTCTCTAATAAATAAATTATTAAAAAAAAGAATGTGACATATGCTAATAAAAATGTGAATACAAACAAAATCCAAACTTGGGGTAATTTCTATGCATTCCACTTATTCTGTTTCCAACCGCTTCACATCTATATACATATACACTAGTGAGTATTTCAATATCAAGAAGCAATAACTTTACTTTCACTGGCACTTGTTATACAAACACATAAGATTGAATCAGTTTAAGAATTATATCAAAAATGTGTAATAGAAAGACACGCGACGTGACTCAGGGAAACAGAAAGCCATACAGAAATGAGTCCGAGTGCAAGCAACGTTGAATCAAAACCTTCCTGCATGGGGACACAGTTCTGGTTTCTAGTATTAGGCTCAACAAGCAAACCTAATCTTTTTGTTTATGCTAAATCCAAAATTCCACATGAATTTTCTATGATTCTATTTGAAATATTACCTAAAATGTGTTTTCATTGTATACATTTTCCATGGAAGCATCCACTGTACATTCATAAAATAAGTCACCTATCATTAATGCTCATTTACACAAGTGTCAGTGATTTAGGACAGTATATCTAATAGGTTGCAACAAAAATTAACAACAGCTCATAATTATAGATGCTAATTTGGATAAGCTCTCACTAATTAATAGAAGAGTTTATCCTTGGTATTTATTTTAACCATGATCAAGCATTGCTTATTATTTTAATCGGTACATGAACCAGTTACACATGTTACAAATGAACATCAAACTACTTATATTAACACAAGAAACTCCTGGTCATGAGATCTGCAAATAATGATAATCATTTTGCATCCTAATGACTATTTTCCCCCATTCACACATCAAATATGCACCGAGGTGATGGCAATTGTAACACAGAAAGAGACAAGTCTTGAGGGTTTGTAAGTAGCTTTTCCACCTCTAAAGTTCCTTCAAAAAGACATACCTGCCAAAATTAATGGAAATAAAGTAGAAAAACAAGTACAAATTGCATTACTCCCCCCCGAGCTCCATCTCCTGTTTCATATGAAACATTAGCAATTTTTCTTTCCCCTGAAGTGTTCACGGTCAGGTAAATTAGCTGAAATGTTGATGCGTTGATGCCAAGTTAAACGTTGCCCTTGCATCAAGCCTATATTTCTAATTGAGAATTAATCTTCTACTTGCCCACATGAAAGGAATGGCTCTCTGCCAGGAGCTAGAGTTGCAGTAATCACAGGCAATAAAGGACACACCTCGTTGGCCTAAGTGGTTATTTTACATATAACCAGTCTGATATTGGGTGCAGAAACAATTTCAACCTTATCTTTTAACTGCAATTTTGACCAAATAGTTGCTAAAAAGTTTTGCAAGAATCTGCAATGTTCATGCACAGGTTTCTCATCAGCACTTAACAGTTAGCTAGCACATCTGAACACTGCTGTGATTTTATGCCAGATTTTTGCTTGTAAACAAGACCATGTCTAGCTTTGTTAGAATTGACTGCAATATCTGACCAGCATATTAGACAATATGCTGGTCAGATGCTTTTTCATTTCTATATCCAATTCATTTTACAAAAGATTCTTCCTTACTTCTCATCATTTTAGCCAATGTGTTTTAAATATAATGAAGTTTATAGCCACAGGCATTAAAAAATTGTGGGCAAGGTCCTACTGAAAACACTGTGACTTCTGGTTCTGACAGAGATGGAGTTGCCCTAGTCCTCCCAGATGCTCTCTCTATAATTAAAAAAAACTGTGGGCATAACACAAGAAACAAGTATAGGACAACTCTTCAAGGTAGGAAGAAGATGGCAAGAAACTTAGGGACCTCTGGATTGGAGGAACATGACAAGTCAGCACTGCATTTCCTCCCACCCTTGTCAGGGCCCATCAGGAGCTGGACATTTGCCTAGCATCAGTTAGACTGAACAAGGAAGTATGCGTCAGGGCTGTTTGGTACTTTATTTTTCCCAATCATTGGTGTCGGGGGAGACTGGCTGAGAGCTGAGCCTCCAGCCTACCTCACAGCAAAGAGAATGAACGCAGGGTTATGTATCAGGGCTGGTCTATACTCCAGTTCCCACCCCACCTCCATCAAGGAAGCAGGGATTGGTGGGGAGCTGAGCCTCTATCCCTATTAGTACTAGTGAGATTGAAGTATGTTGTATGAGTTAGGGTCAGGCAATATTCCACTGCCCTCTTCACTTCCTTGTGAATTGGACCTTGTGGGAAGCTAAGCCTCCATTTACAGCTGGCATCAAAGAGGTGCTAGGAGAGGGCATTGCTGAACATCCACTCCTCCTTCCCTTGGTGTCAACAGGGACCAGCTGGAAGCTCAGTGTCCACTCCCACCCACAGCCACAAAGTGGTGTGACTCAGGAATGTGCCTTCTCCTCCCTGGGGGCAGTGGGGCTCAGTGAGCCTTTCAGAATACATCACCACGCAGAAGCAACAGTGTGGTGCCAGCAGGTGGCTCACATTCCCTGGGAAGGTATTGAAGGGAGAGCTAAACTTCGACCCCACCCATCAGCAACCAGGCAATGAAAGACAATGCTCCATGTGTTTAGAGTGGTGGTGACAAGGACAAGTGGAAAGCATGTATATCCACCTGGCCATTAAAAAGGAAGCCAACTCCTTTCTATAAATTCCTTAGTGCCAACACCCCCAAAATGGCTACAGGTGATAGATTTGATCCAATTAGGATGATACAAGGGATTTGCATCCCAGAAAACAAACAACTTAAAGTTACATAATGTATGTCCATAATCTAAACTTTCTTGGTCAACCTCTGCCACAGTGAAATTGACATAGACTGAGTCTCCTCTCCAGGCTCCTGGACTCTTCTCTATCCCCATCCTTCCCACCGCAACACAAATGCCTTCTGTCACTTCTCCCCATTTTTTTCCATTCTTTTCGCCCTCCCCAGATTGAGAAGCATGAACGCTAAGCATAAACAAAATTGATCCAGTTACTTTTCTACCTCTAGAATATGCAACTCAATTTTTTTAAGGATTATTTCATGCAATCTTTAGAGAAGAGAATGAGATCGCTTTTTCTGACACTAGCACTTATAATATACAATTATATAATATAATATATACAATTATATAAATAATCTATAAATATCAGTATTTTTTCACTGCTGTAGTTAATTAGAAGATTAAAAAACCTATTAAAGCCTTTCCATTCTTGGAAACGTTCTTTTAATTTGTTTTAATTTTAACTATTCTTTTTTTGGCTTATAGATATCTAAACTGGTATCTTGAACATATGCTTTTATTATGTATCCAGAGCAATGCAGCTGCTTGAAACACTTGAATGTCATATTTGAGAGAGAGAAATACCAAGGGAAACAGTATGGGAAAATAAAACTATTAAAGTCTATGTTTAAATAAAGTCATATTCTCCATTCCATTACCAAGTGATACATACCATAGGCCCAATTCTGCCCTAGGTTATATGCACACTGTTCTTTCTCTCTTTAGTGGTAATTGTTCATGTATAACTGAAGCCATCAGTTAGCCCTGTGGGCACAAGAATGCCTATCCTCAAAAAAAAAAAAAAAATCACAAATTATCCGTCTTATTATATTTGGCTTTTAGATGAAAGTGACATAATATAAATGACAATTCCATTAAATAATATAGGTTTTAAAAAGCATTACCCTCAAATTTTGACCATTACAAATTTTACAGGATTACCATAGTGGCATTTTCAAGACTAGAGATTGTTGAAAACAAATACGTAGACACTGGAAAATACTCTTTTGATAGCACTTTTCAATTTTACTAGTGTATGTAATAAATGTACGATAATACTCATATGTATTTTCCTTTTGTATTTTATAGCTGGAGGCTATATAATGTGATGTGTGATGATTTTCTGTTCATATTAGCTAACCTGTGTGTGTGTGCGCGTGTGTGTGTGTGCGTGTGTGTCTATGCATTGTTTATATACCAATGGCATACTAATGGCCAGTACCAAATAGATTGGATTAGGAACAGGTGGAAAAAAAAAAATGGGTTGCTTGTCAGGAGGAAAAAAACCAAACTCCAAGCTCTATGTAAACCTCTAACCTATTGTTTTTTTCAGCCTTTTTCATTTAAGACACGTATTTCTTTCGAAGAAACTCAGACCCCCACTCTGAAACCTTTTGCTATTTTCACCTCCAGGCATTTTTCCCCTGTTTTTGATCTACTGAACTTTTCCTTCCTCTTCTTCTCCACCTACTTAAATCCTATCTAGCTTCAAGAGTTAACTCACACCCTAACTTTTTCTTTTTTTTTTTTAAGATTTTATTTATTTGACAGAGACAGCGAGAGAGAGAACACAAGCAGGGGAAGTGGGAGAGGGAGAAGCAGGCTTCCCGCTGAGCAGGGAGCCCAATGCCGGGCTCGATCCCACTGAAAACATTTTAACATGGTCAACGATGTTCTGTAAATATAGCTTCTTCCAACGGTTCTGGCTTATTGTACATGCTGTTCTAGTTTGCTGCCTTCTACCCACACTGGCCTTTTTGTTCCCCTCATGCAACATACTCTCTTTTATAAAAGGGTGTTTGCACTATTTGCTATGCATGTATAGAATGTCCTTCTCCCCTCTCTTTGCCTAGTTGGATCCTATGCATTTTACTGAATACATTTTGTTACCCACCGAATTGTGTCTCCCACAAAGATGAAGTCTTAATCCCCAGGGCTCATAAATAGGACCTCATTGGGAAATAGGGTCTTCCCAGATGCAGTCAGTTAAAACGAAGTCATACTGATTTAGGGTGGGTCTTAATCTAATATAACGGCATCTTTATAGGGAGAAAAGACAGTGTGACACACGAGGGGAGAAGACAGCCTCATGATAATGGAGGCAGAGATTTGGTGTGAGACATCTAAAAGCTAGGGATAGCCAGCAAATACCAGAAGCCAGGAGCAAAGAAGGATACTCCTTTACAGTTTTCAGAGAGAGAGAGAGAGCATGGCCTTGTGGACACCTTGATTTCAAATTTCTAACCTCAAGAACTGTGTAATAATCCATTTCTCTTGTTTTAAGCTACCCAGTTGGTGACCTTTTTTTTAGGGCAGGCCTAGAAAACTAATACACATGTCTAATGTAATTTCTTCAAGTAAGCCTTCCTTGACTTCAGTGATTTGATCAAATTGTCCTTCATATGATCCCAGAGCACATATCACAGTTATAATTTTGCTCTTATTGGTGTGATTGTCTTTTTCTCCTAATAGACTGTAAGCTCCATCATAGCAGATGATAAAGTGGTTTATCAGACATTATTGTCTTTACACGTCACGTTTATGGTATAAACCAAATAGGCTGGGTTTCTCTTTGTTCCATATTTGTAATGGGTATCTAACACTTCAAGGAGTTACATGAGTTTCTTGAGGGTTGCACAATTTAAGTAAAATGTCAAAAATTAAAGCCTCGCCTCTGACCAAATACTGAAAGTCACGTGCAAAAATGCACAGAAAATAATTTTTGCTTGCATGGTTTTACGTCTCTCCATCATCAAGTGGGAAGAATCCTCCTCTTATTTCTACTGTATCATAACATGCCTTGGTTCTGTACATCATGGATCTGGTGACCAGGACGGGGTAAGTGGGATATTCTTTCTTTAACCCACTATAGTCGTTCCGTTCCTGACTGCCATAAACCAGAGACATATTAAGCAGAACTTTATATAAAATTACACTCTGTTGTGCATTTAAACCATTTGTCTCAATGAGGATATAGTTGTAAAATACATTAATTTTAATTATTTGTACAAATCATGCCAATATGGGAAGCATTACAAATATTTACATTACAAATATGCACAAAAATAATTTATATTTATTTTACAGATATGTCTTCAGTTCTTGTACCTTTTGGTAAGAGGATTCAAATAACTTTACTCCTTAGATCATCATAATGACCTAGGTTCATGGCAATTTATTATTTATTTATTATTTATTTTTTTTTAGCTAAAGGTCAGAAAAACTAGAGATTATAAATCCAGGCTGTAAATCTGACTTAACCTACCTAAGGCTTATTTTTCTCATCTCTGAAATGGAGACAAGCCAATGACACAGAACTATTGTTAGCATTTGAAATTTAAGCATATACCATGTTTAATACAGTATACATAATCAGTGCTCAAAAATGGCAACTACTATTATCAGCATTTTTAACTAATTCTGAAATATAATTTGGTAAATTCTATTGACATTCAGTTAGTTTTCGATAACTAAAACTAGTCAACTAACTCGGGCAACATTCAGCAGCTGGATACAAACAGAAGACTTTGCACAAATAATAACATTTGACACCTGCATCCACACGTATCAACAGTTACAGTTAAAAGCAATGGGAAGTATTATACAATATGGATTGGGATTCTCTTGGAGTGAGGGCTGAGGTGGTGTTCCCATGAGAATCCCAGCACACAAAGCTTATTGAACTGAAGGAGGAAGCTTCCATCAGGTTGCATGGACATTCTATGCTCTTTCAATCAACAGAGACATGGAATACCTTTATAAAATGCGCACACGGGCATATACCCCAGAGATTAATTGAGAGAGTTGGTTTATCTATTCCAGCAAGTGTTAAATTGCATTTTCTTTTTCTCCAGAACTATCAATAGATTTCTTTTTTCAGATTGAATACATAAATCAAAAGAACATATTTCATGAACAAACTGTGATTATGAAACCCCTATTCTTCATCTATTGATTCCTAAAACTTGATTTACCATGCATTCTTTCCTTCATTGTATTAGATTAGAACTGCTCTTTTTCACCGCACCATGGCTAGAACCATCTTTGGCTCTTGAACTGTCAGTGTATCAAAGAGCCTTCGAAAGAGCACAGAAAATGCATGCAACCCCACTGCCAACCCATGTCTTGTTTCCATGGTTGTACTACTTTGTCAGTGCAAATTATAAATTGTTTTACTGTATTTCAGCATAATTACTACAAGGGTTACTATACTAATGATTCTTTCATGCTTTTTGTCCTATAAAATGTATAGAACTGCTTAAGGGAAAACCGTCTTTCCATAAGAAAGTCTGAGCTTTGACTTTTAAATGATAGGCCGCTAAATGTGAATACACTTCCAAGTTGTTCTACCCCCCAACCAATAACAAACTGCTGAAGTAAAACTCTTTTATGTATTTCAAAATTGTTTTTTAAGAAAGAAAATCAAAAGAGATCTCTTACAATAACTATAAGCACGTGCTGATTCAATTTGAAAACCAAGCTTTAAAAAATCTGCTAATGTTATCAGTGTTCCCCATTTGATAATAAAAAGTCTGAATGATTTTTTCCAGTTTTAGTACAAAAAATATGACATAACGAATTTCAGCTTGATATAATTTGAAATAGCCAATATATTAAACCCCAAAGTGAAATTTAAATTGGCAATCGTGTCAGATTCAAGTCCCTGAATGAATATTAATTTAAAAACTAATCATTTTCCAACAGGTTGAAGCTTCAAAATGCTAGTTCTTGAATAAAAGCTGTTAGATCCATTACTATGACATCTGGCATCTTTTGTTTAAGAAACTAGACCTCCAATGTTCAGTATGTCTGGCTCTTCCTGGCATCTTTTTTGCCCAGGGATTTAATTATTTAAAACTCATTTCTTTTTTCTGAATTTGGGAAATTAAAATTCTCATTTTACTGATGGAAAGCTGATACTGAGTGAACTGTCTGAGGTAAGGTGTGAGGTCAGATCTGTTAATTAATTTTATGTCATAGCCATTTGTTAAGTTAAATTCTGGTTTCTGAGCAAATTTTATAAGTAAAGGTATATGTTTTATTTTTACACACACACACGCACGCACATGCATGCACACCCCATATAAATACACTGATGTGTGGCCATATTGGAGGATGACTAAAAATATGCATTCACATTAATTAGACTTGCAATTTGAAATGAGACTAAACCAGATTATCAGTTATGTGTTCTATCCTATGCCTAACATGATGGAAGTCTCTAATCCCCAAATCAAACAGAATTTGGATGTACGATATAATAATGCAACAGTAAGTTGCATTTTATATTAAAATATATTCTTTGCAGTTATACAGTGAAAGAGTTACAAGCTACATTTGTCTCAATATTGGCCAGAAAATCTACCAAAAATGTTTCTGTATGAATACCAGACAGCATGGAGAAACAGAAAAAAGCACAAGCTTGATGGTCAGCTCACAGAGCTGGCTTGATCACTTACCATATAGACAACCCTACAAAACTCAAGAGATTTCTAACCTCCAACTGTGCCTCCCCCCACACTCCACTTACTTTTTTATGTGACTTCAGAAGGAATTCAAGGAAACCTCCTTTGTCACCTAGTTCAAACCTCTTTTTACATAAGTAAGGAAACTAAGTCAAATGGTTTCATTAAAACTACAGAGTAGCATTACCTGAATAAAGTATCCCTACATCTGATCTCTTGTCCTCCCCACTACTTTATAGCAACCTTTAAAGAATGAGCACATTCCTTTTAAGACATCTATAAAATGAATTATTACAAATTTCATAGTATCTTCAATGTATTCAGGCTGGTGTCCAATTTAAAGGAACCCTATGCAGATCTCCAATTTAGAATAAATAATCACTAATTTTCCTTTGAATGAATCCAGATTCTCATAATGCTGGGTTGTACCCAAATGCACCAAGAAAGCTAGGTGAACAAATGACTAATCTATACAGTTTTTCTAATGTTTTAGGATTGTTCCGTCCTTTTAACTTACCATGTAGAATGGGGAAAAACTTATGTAAAAATAAATTTTAAAAAGTAGTACACAAATTGGAAAGGACAAGTTTTCTCTTGGTAGTCCAACAGATATGAAATAAAGCAGCCTCATTAAATCACAAGTACTTTAACCTTTTTTTGAAAGAAGGGAAAGATTTAAAGATTTATAAAGAAATTTTTGCCTAAACTAGGAAATGACTCATATTTGACATGTATTGAAATGATAATGCTGATTTCAATAGGCACTCTAAGAGCATTTTACTCCCGGGAGAGTAATTCAGTCATGGTTACCTTTTCACATTTGGATTTTAAACTTTCTTTTGTAAAGCTTTTAATGCATTACCGCCTGCCAAAACATGGCACAGTTTCACAGATAAGGCAAAATAAAGAGAAGTAAAAAACACTTTTTATCATTGTTGATACAAAAATATGCAACAAACGTTACCTATGTGACATCTTCTGCAGATTCCCTTTCTTCAACAGTTTCTATTTCCATATTTTTAACATTATAACCTAATTCTGCTGCACTGGTCAGTGGGTGGGATGGACAATTTCAAGATACAGAACAAATTAGTCCCCTATCTGTAACTACCGGAAAATGAGAGGTAAGCACAACCATATTAAACCCATCATGTGCTATACACAAGGCCTTAAAACCAGACATGACTTACCCTTTTACAGAGCCTTTCAAACCTAGTACTATGGAAATGTTGCTCACTGCCAACTGCATTTGATAAACTCCTATTCTAAGTAAAAGCTGAGTAGATAAGGCAAAACACACTGATTGGATATTCCTCTGCCAATAATACCTTCCTATAGAAATCAATCATTGTCACCTCTCTGCACTCATATTTTAAATTTTCCTCCTAAGGCTTCTAATGTACTACTATGCCAAGACATGGTGGAATTTCAGTTACAATCAGGCAAAACAAGGATATGTACAAAATGTATTGAAATCCTCAAGAATGATATCTGTGCTGAAATAAACTTTAAAACCCAGATAACAATTCCCAAGGCCCACAAAGGAAGTCTACTTCCAAACTGCTTCAGGTTGCAAAAACAATGTGAGACATCAAAGATAACTGTCCTAATAAGAATGAGGGTGCAACTGTCCTCTAGTGTGAATGGGGTTTGCATGAACCACTCTTCGGCCACTCCTGGGAGCACTTGGGATGGGGACAGCTGCACATTGGACTGCTGGTATGACAGCCAAGGGTAGTAGCTTTTGGCTGCATTGGGCCATTCTAGGACCCTGAGGAGAAGAAAGGATAAACTCCGTCTCCATTCCCAGGAACTGTAAAATACCAGATTTCTCACCGTTATCTCAGCCTTTAACAGCTTCTAAGGCTAAAACAAACCGTGGCTGACAACTAAAGTAATCATATAACACTTTTTGAGCGTCTGAAGTGTAAAGTTCATGAGTTCTAAGGTCAGCATTTTAATGTAACAACCAAATTTTATTCACATCATCAGATGCGATCTGGAAGAGACAGTTGTTAACAACCAGGTGGGAGGGTTCATGGTGCCATAACCAGTAAAAGCAGTACCAGGCACTGAAAGAGCCCTGCCACATTTTTTCAACAAAATACACTAACCAAATAAAACAAAAATTTCCGGAGGATGTTATCATCCCAAAGAGCATTGTCCCAAGCTTTGGTGGGAGTTTTCACAGCAATTTTGAGGGGGAACTGCTGGAATATCAAGAGATACATCACTAGGTCATTTAAATGTTATTTTTCTTTAGTTGTCATTTACACATAAGTGAAATCTAAAAGCACTGCTTCAGACCTTGTGGGAAGATGCCATTTAAAGGAAAGACAGGAAGACTGATCCTTGTGTTTAACCAAACGTTAAATATTTTTTATTTTACTCACCTGCACACTAAGATGAATCCATTTCTTCACAAGAATTCTCCCCAGTGTCATTACTTTTATTGGAGGCTGCAAACCATTTACTGTGCGATAATAAAACATGGTCTCTTTCTCGGATATTGTAAGTTTGAACACAATCTGCCCATCCGCCGTCTTTTCTATAACACACCTTAGGAAGCAACCAGAAGAGAGAAAAGGTCAGCATCCAACCAAAAGACATGCTAAGGCATTGTGCAGTTACGGTGGTGTGAAAATAACCCCAAACTCCACTCAGAGGGGCACCCTAGTGAATAACTGCCTAAATGCCCTTATATTAAGAGCAGGTTTTACTCCAATTAAGAAGCCCTTTTATTTCAATAAAAAATAGAATTCTTATTTACAATATATTCCCCAGAACTTCAACACCCTTTATTAGAGATTCATGATGGAAACGAAAGTGCTTGAATCATCCAGCAAAACCAGCATTTAGCCTGTTGGCTCATTAGTCTTCTGCTATTTCTTTTATAGGAAGTGGCACAAGACACTATGCCCTGCTTGGGGATTGAGTCATCTGCACAAATTTTTTTTTTTTTTTTTATAATGTAAAGAGAATTTAGTGTTCATAGAAGACTGGAAAGTGTTAGCCCTGAAGTCAGAATCGCTCTACTGAATTCCCATGATGAAATGGAGAATGGACAACTGCAATCTCTACTTCCTTCCTCATCAACTGGCCAGAAGCCAAAGCCAGGGTCTGTAAGAGCTCTCCCTGGCCACACAGCCCAACTGAGGCACTGAGAGGACATTGATGATCTTAGATGAAAGGTCATACAATCATCTAAAGACAACAGTGAAATAATATTTTGATAAAATAGAAGAACGTTCAGAAATTTCCTAGGTCTTACGTCAGGCCAATTACCAAGTTATTTTTAGAAAATCACTTCTATCCTCATCATAGTGGCACACTTTTCCCATCCCTTTAAATCGACAAATGGTGTTTTTATACATGTTTATTTTCTATGTTAATTTATGTTTCATATAAATTATCTTATGTTGATTGTATGATTGCATGTTTTGGGCCACTCTGTACACACTGAACAGAAACAGCTATGAACCGAAGCCTCATTCCTCTCTATCACATTTCAATTTAATGATTCAACTTCTTAGCAGAAGAGAGAATATGATGAATGCTTGCTAGTAGCCTCCTGAGTGGATTATTCCCAAAGATCTGCTATTTAAAGACAAATCTCACTGACATTAGCCATTAACATCTCCCCAAGTAACTAGCTCTTAAAGATGCTCATCAACCTGCATCTCACAAACAAGAACTCAACAGGGAGGAGAATTTCACCAGGTACTGGAGGAGTCTGGGTCCCTTTCTTCACCCAGCTGCCTCCTACTCAGCTCAGGCATCGCCAGGACTATGCCTGATCCTGGAACCTTCTCTCTGGCTCAGGGTTGCTTAAGCAGCCTTCCTTGGTGTTCAGTTAACACACTGTGCTGCATTAGTTAATCGCATAATGCATCTGTCTTCCCATTAGCTCATGAGTTTTCTCAGAACAGCAGAGCCATATATACAGCCAGCCCTAAAAACCAAGGAGTCAAAGACCAAATCGAGAAGAAACAGCATCAAGAAACAAAGATAAGGTGAGGCCAACCAAGAACTACTGCTAAAGAGGTTTTCAAACTTTCCTTAAAGGTCACGTTTTCCACAAATTGTCCCTTCTCCCTTACATGTATTCTTTCTTGGAGTTGAGAGGTGAAAATAAGATTGGAGAACACTTACTAGTTACTATTTCACGGTTTTCCTATATTTTGTACATTTTTCTAGTGATAAAGTTATGAGGACAAGGATATTTTTAACACAGGCAAATAGGTTTAGTTGACAAAGTTTTTATATAAAGTAGAAATATGGCTTTATAGAAATTCTACTGTGATTTTTTTTAACTCTCCGGTGGATGGATATTTCTAAATCACTGGGATGAAAGAACTCTCTTGACCCGCCCACCCCCCACCCTTGCCTCCAGGTCTCCAGGTCTCAAACAACCTAAGAAGAGTTTGCCTCTACTCATTTTTCTTGAGTTTAAATCAACAGGTTTAAATTTGACCATTACTCAAGAATATATTTGCCAAATGCAAGCTTATTTTCCCAAGCTTACTGAAAATGCATTTCTTAATATGTTATTGATTATCTTCCTTGCTATTTTGTTTGCTTGTAAACATACTAGCTTTGGGAGATAATGAATGGGAGAGGAAGGCAGGTAGCAAAATATTTAGGAACTGGATTTATTCTGCTCCTGGATAAACAATAATTGGATAATCCATGCTTTGTTTGTTTTACTTATCTCGTGCAAACACCTCAAAATTCCCCCAATTCCCATAGTTATTTTAATTTTGAGAATGGAAATGACCTTGATGCATGGAACTCTCCGGACCGTAAACCAAGTACCACTGCCTCTATCAATACCTTCTCTGTCTTATTTATACAAAATGATACCGATAGAAGAAGAATTTGGTAGAGACTTATCCCATGGAAAAAAATTGGGGGGAAAAAACAATTTTTCCTAGCCATATTTGTCAACAATTTTTTTAAGACTCTTTGGATACTCTTTACATAAACTGAGTAGGTTGGATTTACTGACATTTCAAACAGTAAAAAAAAGAAAAAAGAAAAAAAAACAGGGTTTGCTTTTAGGGGAGATACAAAAATAGAGATAATGGTTTGTGATCATTTTCATTCCAAGTGAAGAAAAATGCCAACTTTCACTTGGCAAATTAAAACTAAACACCAAAGACATTTAAGTCATATTTGCTTATGAGATTATAAGACTTTTCTGGTTTGTTTCACGAGTTTTTAGATATTTGGCCAACACTCTCAAACAAAGAAACTGTCAGAAAGGGAAGAGCCAAAAGCCCCTACAGGAAGACAAAAGATAAGCAAAAAATGCCTCCAAACTTCCTTACTTATTCAAATCTCCAGATTGGCTCTAAAAACTGAGAGAAAACACATGGGAGGTCAGTTTTAGAAACTGTTGCAGAATGAAAAACAGGTGATTATATAGACTAACAAAAAATAATGTTAAGGAAGCCCCAGTCCAAATTCACCAAAGGCATTTCTACTGTGATCAATGGCATAAAAGCGTCTGGGAATCTTCCATGCTTACCTATATATTTCCTAACAGAAAACACCACAGGGTAAAGCACCAAAAGCTGTTATCTTTTCAGAGTTAGAGGATTATTCATTTATTCAACTTATATGATTGGGCATCTTCCATGAGTCAAACAAACATCTCTTCCTGGGAAAATAAGGATGAATAAAACACAGTCCTAAGCCCTTGGAGAGCTATCTGCCTGATGAAAATTTTCTACTCGGGGTGCCTGGGTGGCTCAGTCGTTAAGCGTCTGCCTTCGGCTCAGGTCATGATCCCAGGATCCTGGGATCGAGCCCCGCACCGGGCTCCCTGCACCGCGGGGAAGCCTGCTTCTCCCTCTCCCACTCACTCCCCTTGCTTGTGTTCCCCCTCTCGCTGTGTCCCTCTGTCAAATAAATAAATAAAATCTTAAAAAAAAGAAAGAAAGAAAGAAAATTTTCTACTGTGGCAGGAGCAGGTTGTTTATAAAAACCTAGATCAGGGGCGCCTGAGTGGCTCAGATGGTTAAGCGTCTGCCTTCGGCTCAGGTCATGATCCCAGAGTCCTGGGATCGAGCCCCGCATTGGGCTCCCTGCTCGGCGGGGAACTTGCTTCTCCCTCTCCCTCTACTGTTCCCCCTGCTTGTGCTCTCTCGCTCTATCAAATAAATAAATAAGTAATCTAGATCAGAACTTAGAAAATATCAGTTATTTGTGTCACTAGCCCCTACACCTCAAAACTCACACTGAGCCTGGCTGAGCCTCTAAGACCAAAGTTTTCGCTCAATGGCTGGAAAATAAATGAGACGTGGAAACAGATCTGCCTGCAATGAAAATATTTAACATATTCTTTTGTGAGGGCTCACTTCATCCATGAAAGAGAAAAAATTCTAAATTTAGTGGGGAAAGGTTGGAATGTAAACCTGAACAGGAAGACTATAACACAGGAGTTGATCTTCAATCGCACAAATTCCAGGGTTAGCCTTCATTTCTAGTTCAGAATTCATGTTGCAATAATCTTCACCACTACGGATGGTCCAGGACCCTAGGAAAGCTTACACTCACTCTACTACTTACATTACACATCCTCGCTCAGGTTTCAACCACACAGCTAAAGTAAATGATGCCGGCAGCCTCGGAGAAGGAGGAGAAGAAAAGCAATTCTTGTGATTTCCGAAAATAAAGCTTGTGGAATTGCTCTGGCAGTTGGGACACAGATCATGCTTGTCTACTGTGACGCAGCTCCCAAGGCCTTTGGAGAACAGGGCAGTGTAGACGGCAGGTGAAGATCTATAGGGGCAATCCTGAATGCAAAGCCGCTGGGTACAGAACCCAAGACCCTCAGCAACAGCAGAGCTATGACAAAAAGTGCTTCGGTCTGGGAGTCCACACGTCGCTTGGGTTGGCACAAGGGACACGTTCTTGAAAGCTCCCACATTCTCCAGCCTTGGGAAGAGACCCTGCGAGTCAGCCAAGGAGATGGCAGTGAAATACGCAAAGAGCAAGGTTTCTGGGACGTGGGTTAAGAAGCGGAAGCCCAGGGAAAGAGCCAGGCAATGCATGTTCACAAAAAAGCATGCTCCTCCTGGTGAAACATTCCTAAATAAATAATAAGGCCAACGTCGCTCGCCAGCCACGCTCTGAAGCAGGGCACCTTAAGTAACGTTCAGATACTCCATTTTCCAGAAACCGCAGATACGTGTTCACACTGAGGTAATACCAGAGACGTCCTTAGCAAAGGTGAGGACATGAGAAGCAGCTGGTGTCTGGGAAGCAAAAACAAAGTGTCAAGCAAAAGCTGCTACATCTTTAAAATATAAGTTCATCCAAAGCCTGAGGACTTTGAGCCCCTGACAAGAAACATTATTGAACTTCTCAAAGAAAAAAAACATTTTGAAGTACCTTGTCCAGAGGAAAATACTTCTTCTTTTGGTAACTATCTTCCTTTTGTGGGGCAAATCAGACTCTTGAAGAGTCCACAGGACAACCAGCTTTATGTATATAGTTATACACAGATACACTGTGCCTATATTTCATTACACAGTAATTTCAGATGACTACTCTACCCCAGGGAATTAGCGCTATCTACTTAGCAAGGAAAAGAATTGCATAGATTTTCTTTACACATACACCTTATGTCGTAGCACACAGCTAACTTACAGATGTCCGAAATAAAGCTGCCAAAGCACTTTGGGCCTTTCCCCCCATCCCAGCATGTGCAGCAACTTTAAGCTCACAGTAAAGCTGATTAGAAACCCAACACCATCTGTCCATCCTATGCCTTAGTATTTAGCAAACGTTTGTGTTCATGTTTCCTCATATGACTACTTATTTGTAGGTTAAATATGGACCCCTAATACTGTGTAACTGTATTGATAAATAAGCTGAATTACCATTGCTTTATTGCATTTCAACCAGTCCCCTCAGTGTGACAAATGGTTCTTCACAGGACCACTGTCCCCTGTTGCCTGGCAACGCCGTGGTAACCCCTGGGTTACTCTCAGCAAATAGGCCACAGCAGCCGGAACGCTGCAAGGAAGACGTGGGTGCCCAAGGAGCGTATTCTGCACGACAAACACTTGGTTACCTGAAACTCAGAGCGCAGTCTGCTTGGTGGCCCGCCTGGAACTGAGCTCCCCAAGCTTCCAGCAGGTGCTTCAAGCAGTGGGAGGGGCCTGGATGGGGCCAGGCATGCATCATTTTAAAGTAGCAGTCCACCTTAGCCTATAATCCCCTTTGTGCCCCTCCCCTTTCCCCCGCTTTCATGCACCTCAATCCATTTAATCATGGAATCAGAATGATCTACCACTATTAGACAGTAACACAAGGAGTAATTTCTAGTGCTCTCTCTCTCTCTTTTCTGGGGAGCAAAATGGAATTCTAAACCTTAATATATTGACGCCCTAGAAGCTTGGTCGGTGGATGTAAGTTTCTGTTGTTGCTGCCTTCTTTGCCCCTGGAGACCCTCTTCTAAGCAGGCATTTCGCTACATCATGAGGAGCAGCTGGTGTTATTTCTAAATGTTGCATTTGGAAATGGAAGATTTTAATTCAACTACAGAAGCAATAGGATTGTTGACATTTTAGCTGCCTAACTGGATATGAATATGTGTATACTTATGAGTGCATTTTTGATGTCAGTTCTATTGAGACTCTCTCTTTTCTACTATCTGGGATATCTCATCCTAGATGAGAACTATCCTAAAGCAACTGATACTTTTATTGCTCCATTCTTAGCTCACAAATGGAAAACTTGTTTGTGAAACAACTAGTCCATTGTGGTTCCATTTTCTCTAAGTTATTTAGAGAAATGTTTAGAAATGAGAGAAATGTTTTATTGTGTTTCCTGTTGGTAAGGCAGCCAGAGACAAACCCCAAGTGTCATCTTTTCAACTTCCTTTACTTTCTCTTCAATGAGAGATCTGGAAACCATGACCTTTTATGTATCAATTTGATCAGAACTAGGTGCTTCTAGAGGAAACTTTCATCTTTTGTCAAAATATCCTGTTTTCTACCTGTTGATTATTACAATCTTGCAAGGGCAACTTTCATTAAAAACAAATTCTAATTAAGACCAGCTAATATGTAGGGCCTTGGGAATTTGGGAAAATTGGAAATAGATACATAGGATGCAGTGAATTAGACAGATGCATCGTTCAGACCTGTTAAAAAACACGCACGTTTGTCTTTAAGCAAGTTAACCAATCACTGGCTTCCCCTTATGCCTTGTGAATCCAAGACCTAACTTTTTAAATTGTGTAACTACAGTATATCTTTTGGGTCACCATTCTGGGGATAAGAATTCTTCTACCACATAACTGCTGCTTTGTAGTAGGAAGTCATGACTCAAAATAGACAATCTAAGATTAGCAAGTCTGCTCCACATTCAGAAATTCTGCCTGTAATTTGCAAAGGCAGACAATGGATTGACACATTCTTCAACTTTTGCTGTTCTGTCCTATCAGTCCTGAGGACACATCTGGTAAATGAATTGGGCACCAACAGTTCCACCACCCCTATAACTGCTTGAGAAATAAGTAGAGAAAAAATAAAAGTGTACAGGAGGGAAGTTCAGCTAAACATGTAGCTGTAAGCTTTCTCTTCTTCTTCTTTTTTTTTTTTTTTCTTCATCTATTTTGGATCAGCTTGGCTGAGGTTGGATAGTCTGATTTGGCCTCACTATTTCAACTAGCAGTTGTCTTGACAGTTTTGGGAGTCTAATCCTAGGCTCATTGTGATAGTGGCAGAAAAATTCCCAGCAACGTAAATGGGAGGCTGCCAGGGCACCTGAGTGGCTCAGATGGTTAAGCGTCTGCCTTCGGCTCAGGTCATGATCCCGGGGTCCTGGGATCGAGTCCCGCATCGGGCTCCCTGCTAGGCGGGGAGCCTGCTTCTCCCTCTGCCTCTGCCTCTCTCTCTCTCTCTCTCTGACTCTCATGAATAAATAAATAAAACATTAAAAAAAAATGGGAGGCTGCCAGGTGCAAGGACTTTTCACACCTCTGCGGGCATCACATATGCTGATGTCCCATTAGCCAGAGCAAGTAACACGACCAAGCCCAGCCTTGGGGGCTATAAAGTAGACTCCATGCTTCAAAGAAGGAATGGCAAAGTCACACTGCAAAGGGGCACACATACAAAGTGGAAAGAGTTTGTGACCATTTTGTGATCGACCACAGAGAGTTGCTAGCAATTTCTCTTCCTAGTTGTAAAGACATCATGTCACATTGAATCATTATTTCCCTGTTCTGAAAAAAGTCAAGAAAATGGGGTTTTAGTTATACAACTCTAAGCAAGTTCATACTCATTCTGGAAAAACTTAATGTAATAAGCTTGGGTTTTCAAGCACTTAAGAGAAAGTTTTAATGGGCAAAATCAAGACGTTATTTCCTATTCCTGGGTTTTTAGCACCCATGGACTTCCTATTAAAATTGTTGAACTTCTGGCATAACTGATCAAGGAAAAATAATAGATGCGTAATAAATACTGGGTATGAAAATACAGGCATAAACTAGGTATAAGCAGATTATAAATATAAGAAAATAATTGTAGACAATTTTATAAGAATTGAACTTGAATTCTTAGACAAATTAGACAAATTTCTAAACACATTTCTAACCTAAGCTAATTCAGGAAGACAAGTAGAAACAACTCGAATTAAACTAATTCGAATTTTTACAAACACTCTTACAAATGGAATAAAAGAGAATATTTCCCAATTTATTTTATGAGTCTAGTATAACTGATACACATATTAAAGAAAAAACAGGAGAATATAAAAAAGAAAAATTATATGCCATTCTCACTAACGTATATAAACTCAAAAAAAAAATTCTGAATAAAACATAAGCAAATTGAATCCAGAAATGTACAAAAAGATTAAATCTCCTCACGAAGTTGGGTTCATTTCAGAATTACAAAATTTACTTGAACTTAAAAACATATTAATATAATTCACCATAAAAAAATATATTAAAGAAAAAATCCATGTGATATTTTGGGGACCAAAATCCTTAAGAAAAGATTATTAATTTAGAACCAAAAACTATTTATTTAGAACCAAAGCCCTTAATAAACTAAAAACATAACTTGACATAGGTTTAGCACTTTTGTAAAATCAGAAGTAGAATAAGGACATGCACCATCACTGTCTCTATTAAATATTTCACTAGCCAGTACATTGAAATAAGGACAATAAATACCGAGGAAAGTACCAAAGTGATTATCAAATGCGCTCTCTCTCTCTCTAGATAACACAATCTAAAGACAAATACTTGACCTAAGTTCTAGAGACAAGATGTACATATGATTCATGCTGCTCCTCAGTTTCTGGGGCTCTCTTTTTTTCTAGGCACATTCTACTTGACCCCTTGTCAAGTCAGAGGTGGTCACGTGACATGCTTTAGCTAATGAAATATGAGCAGTGACATGTGCCATTACCCGGGTAAAGCTACGAGTAGTGGTGTGCAATTTACTTTGTTTGCTCACTCTCTCACTCTGCCACGTCCAGATGGTGCTGCTCTGTTGGCCTCTTTCCCTGGCTGGGAAGACATAGATCAGAGTCCCCCTTGCCGGCCCTGTTGAACATGTAGCATGTGTGAGAAATAAACTTTTATTGTTTAAAGGAACTTTTTTGAAATTTTGGTCTTCTTTACTACTGCAGAATAATTTAACCCAATCTGATATAAAGATCAATGGACAAAAGTCAATTGCACTTGTCTATGCCAGTTAAAGAATGAAATAAGCAAACTAGAAAATGTAACTAGTCAAACGATGTTACTTATATTATAAGGTACTAATCTAAAAAGTGCATTAGTACTATGAAAAAAAAACCAGCTAAGCTTTATTGATTAACATTTAAGAGACCTAAAACAAAGGGAGAGATAGATTATGTTCTTGATTAAATGACTATCATAAGGATTATATTTTTATATGGTAATCTATTAATCCAATGCAATTCCTATAAAAATCACAACAGAGTTATTTATGGAACTTGACAAACTTACCCTAGAGCATATAAAGGAGAACAAAGAACTACAGTATCCAAGGCATTGCCAAAGTAGAACAAGGCAACAAGAATCTGTCTTTGCTAACAGATTTCAAGACATATATTAAAGCCATATAAAGTAGGAGAGTGTAACATTAGTGCAAAGATGGGGGAAAAAAATCCAAGAGAAACACAAAGAACCACAAGAAAATACATACCTCTTGGAACTTATATTTCTTTCTGCATATCAGTAGGAAAAAGACAAGTCAGTAAGAGTTGCAAGGAAAATTAATTACCCTTACTAGAAAATAAAAGGAAATTGGATCCCAATCTCTCACTAAATATAAAAATTACCATATACAGGTAGATTGAGACTTCAGTTAAAGCAGCAAAACTTTAAAGTCTTTTGAAATTAAAGAACACATTTTAATGCCCTTGAGACAGGAATGTATTTCTTAAAAGAGCACAAAACATAAAAAATAAATAAATGTTACTACTTTAAAACTAAGAACTTCTGCCCAAATGTCCTCGTACGTGGTGACATAAGCCATTTAGGGGACATGTCACACATAACAGAAAAAAGATTACTATACAAAATGTTTACACAATTCCTACAAATCAAAAGGTAAATACTGGAATTTTTCAAAAGATGTGATATGAACAAGCATTTCACAGACGAGTAAACACAGGGTCCAATAAACTTATAGGAAGTGTTCAACCTTATCACTAATCAGATAAAGGCAAATTAAAGCCACAATGAGATTTTATTTAGATAGTGCAAATTTTAAATCAGGAAAATGCCAACTGTAATGGACAGTAGGTAGTAACAGGAACCCTAAATATTTCTGGCGGAAGAGTAAATTGATGTAAATGCTTCAAAGAACAATTTGGCATATTTAGAAAAGTTGAAGCTACATATATCCTAAGAAACACAAGTTTCCACTTACATACCTTCATTAGAAAACCAGCAGGTATATTCCACATGTGCACAACAGCTGGTTTTGGTAATGCCAGAAAGTTGGAAAACACTCCATGTCGGTGACAAATATCAATAAGTTGTTATCCTATTACCATGAATTCTGCTGCTTATCTCATTCTGTATTATTTTTTTCTTATTTATTCTGCTTTTCTCCCATCTTTTGTGGATTACTATGATACAAGTTGGCTATTGAAACAGTTCTCCAATCCATTACAGTATGTGTCTTCTGCCACAGGTTAAAATGGGTAAGCACAATTAAAGCATATTTAAAAAGAGGAGGAAAAACAACTTCTCTCCTCCACCCCATACATTTTCCTTTTCTTTTAGAATTACATAGTACCATATGAGCACTGTAGAAAACTTTTAAAGCCATGTGGGGAGACCAACTGAAAGACTTCAGCCACATCCCACAGTCATCTACTCTATCCCTCTGCCGTTAGAATCTTTACCTTTGGGCACCTGAGTGGCTCAGTTGGTTAAGCGACTGCCTTCGGCTCAGGTCATGATCCTGGAGTCCCGGGATCGAGTCCCGCATCGGGCTCCCTGCTCAGCGGGGAGTCTGCTTCTCCCTCTGACCCTCCCCCCTCTCATGCTCTCTCTCTTATTCTCTCTCTCAAATAAATAAATAAATAATCTTTAAAAAAAAAAAAGAATCTTTACCTTTTTCTACAAACATGAAGCACGTATTTTCTACACAAAACAGATTCAACATTCTGAAAAAGTTTAGGAAAATTCTTCCTATTTTTGAAAATCCTCTTCCATTTCCCTTTGCAATTTTCTGAACTAGTACGACCCTTTGCAATGCTTAACATTCAGAGAGTAAACGAAATCACTTTTTTTTCTTGGTGCATAGCAATAATTCGCCTGTCACTTGGTTTCCAAGTTCTTCCTAAGGCTGCTAAGACAAGGTACCTGAGAATAAATCTAAGAAACAGTATGTGAGTAAGTGTGACATGTGTCACCTGCAGGAGAAAGTTTAAAGAAGCCAGTGCCGGAGCGGCCCCCTCCCCTGATGTGATTTTATCAAGACGGAGCATCCAGCATCTTGCAGGTTTCCAAATGACTACAACACCTAGAACACCCTGATTACCTGCAATGTACAGGTAACATGGGGGACATGTAGCAAAAGCAAGAAATAAACCCATATGGTTAGAAGTCTTTGAGATGTTAGGATCGCTTGTTATGAGAATAAGGACTACCCCTTGTGGTACACAGGGCCTGCTGCATTTCCTTATACACCCACACAGGCACTGGGAAAATTGCCGGCACTCCTATTAAATGTTCTAGAACAAGGCTGGTATGCTGCATGGACAGCTAATGACCTAATCTGCAACTACAGTAATACATTTCCTCCTGTCAGCTGGCAGGCCTGACCCTGCAAAGGGGAAGCATCTACTTGCAGTGCCTAGAAGGGAGTTATGGCATCTTTAATGTTCCTGGTATATCTGAGAAAGCAGCAGCTAGCTGACCCACAGAAGCTAGTGTTGGATCCAGTGGGTCAGCAGATGAAGACCAAAACAAACAACTGACCACAATCTTCTCACATGGGTCTTGGAAAAGGAGATTATTTATTATGGCAAGCAAGACTCTTCCAGAGAGGAAGCTCCCCAACAAGGGCCTGTGGGAAGAAAAGGACAGGTAAAGGGATGGCTGGAACAGAAGAATGAGACAGTATGTAAGGTGGAAGCAAGTTAAGTCAGAGAAAATAACCAGAACCATTGACAGGGGCATTGTGTGCCGAACAGTCTCACTTCCAGTCACCCACCCTCTATGGTGGGGCAACTAGGAAGTTCCTTAAGTGTCAGGAAGGAGCCACACCTTAATTCTTGGGAAAACTCAATGATGCCATAGAAGAGAAGCCGTCTTTCTTGGAATGGGTTAGCCATTTACCCAGGGTCTCCATGGAAGTTGACTTCTCCCCATTGTTTGATTCTCAAAGGCAGGCCTAGAACCTGGATAATGGAGCATTTGCCTCCTTGAAAATATCAGAAACTTCAGAACATCTCACAGCTAAGGATAACAAGCCAGAAAATGATAAGCCCCAGGACAGCACTGCCTGATGGAACCAGAGACATATGCACAGAAAAGTGACCCTTGAAGGCTTAGTGGGCCACAGTGAAGGAATGTTTCCCAGTCTGAAGAGATAGTCACTGGAAAGAGGCAAAATGTCATGCCTCGTTGCTGTGGCTTAGCCCCATCTCCCATAAGATGTAGAGAAGCTGGGGAGGGAAGTATTATGTTTTAGAAAACCCCTCCTCCTCCCCCTACCAAAATAATAAAAGGTTGGATGAATGCACCATATTCCCTCCATCAGCCAGGGCATCAGGACGGGTGGTTAACCATTTAGTGGTTAAGAATGCAAGCTCCAGAGACAGCCTGGGTAAGAAGCCTGGCTCCCCTCCCTACTGCCTGTGCGTTGTTGGCGGGTTACTTTTCTTGCTTCAGCTTCCTCATCTATAAAATGAAAATGTGACCTATCTCCTAGGGTTGTTGGGAGATTAAATGTAGAGAACAAAAGCAATGACTGGGTTTTCACTATTAGCGTTCGTTATATTATTTTTTACTATTTATACTTAATGAGATATTTTGTAATTGAACATCCAAAAGCAAATAGAATAAGCACATTTGGAGGAAATGCTACCATAATATTTCTCTGTCATTAGAAAGTTTACCAAACACTTTCACAGATTACTTCATTTGATATTTATGACAACTCTACAAACTGGACAGAGACAACATCGTTCCAAAAATATACATGAAGAAAATGAGAATCAGGGCTTAAAAGGGCCTTGCTCAAAGTCACTTGACTGGTAAGTGGCAAAGCTTGGACAAAGCCCAGATTATCTGGATTGAGCCTCGTGCTTTTCATTTTATACCGAAGTTGAGCTAAGCAGGTTTCATGGAAGTGGGGTGGGGTGTTGAATTGTGCCTGGAAAGTTGATGGTTTTTATAGAGAACAATGAGCATTAGGTTGACAGAAACAACCTAAGACATTGAGCTTAGAATAAAGATTGTCCCACATTTATGGGACATATTTTTCCTATAGAAATATGTAGAGAAATACAATTCAGCCTTCTAATGTCGAATTTATCAGATTTCTAGATTTTTCTGAAAATGTTTAAAGCTTTAACAAGGGTATTATAAAGCAACTTTGAAGAGCCTCAGTTTTATATTCAATATCTAGGCCCTATCAATACTTATTCTATTGCCTTGATCAAAATTGTAGAACACATGTTCTTATACTTCTTAAATTATGCAAACTCTCCAATGATCCAAGAATCGTATTTGTTTGAGGTATAAAAGCTTCACATAGATATTTCAGGTTACACTGGGACAGGAGGAGAACTTGATACCATTGATAGAATGTGGCAGGCCATCTAATTCCTGTCCATTCTTTCTTCTCAGCCTGGGTAAGGGCTCAGACTGAGCCTGGCAGATGAATTCAACAGTGACTCTCTAGCTCTGCGCCTGGCAGCGAAGTAACAGCTGGGAAGCAGTATGGGACAGTTAGCGGCAGGCAAAGTAATGGCTGGTGAGCAGGACAAATAGGTGGGCGTGGGTCTGAAAATGAAAATGACACAATGTGGGCAAGGACAGCAGGCAAGCAGAGCACAGAACTGAGCTCAAGCCAAACAGACAATCGGTAATAATTAAGGGTCAAGTTTCTACAAAGAGCCGTGCCCCTCAAAATGACATGGCACCTCTTTCACAAGGTGGGAAAGCTCTGGATTGCCTGAAATCCATGGGTGTGTGGTTTTGAAACGTGTTTGGAAAAGTGCCGTTATCTTGAGGGGAGAATCATGAAGACAGAGCAGGATGTGTGGCACAGGGAACTAAGCAGGGAGGGTGGTATATTTGGTCTTTGACACTCAATCTGATTGAATAACACCTAAAACAAAGTGAGTGAAAATTAATGTGTGCTATATTTAGAGGAAATGGAGGACATAAAAGTCATGATGACGGGGACAAAAATTGCTTTGCTTAGGAGAAAAAAACAAATGTGTTTGAGAGTGTTTTTGTTTCGACTGCTGGGAAATAATCTGGAATGTGCTATACTAGTAAACTCTTCTAAAGTGCTCTTTGTAACTCCATTGTAACCTACTTATGTGGTTTGTTCATATGATTTTTAGGTTCAGAAGCCAAAAGCGAAGAGGAGAGCAAGAAATAGAGAAATGATTAGGACAGTAGAATTGGAACAAAATAGATCTGCAGAACAGTTTCTAAGACATATGCAAACACTCACATTATTGGTATAACTAAAGAGGATAGTTTGAGAAATAAGAGGTTTTACTAAGAAATTGCATAAAGATAAGTGACATGATGCTCAGTCCTGATGGGACAAAATATTGTTTGTATTTGAACCAACCCAGGTTTCCTGATGCCCAAGCCAACATGATTCCTACCTCACTCCATACTCATGAACATATCTGATTAGTATGTAAAATCAAAATGTGCATGAAGAGAGCAATGAAGGAACATGAGCCTATGAGCAATTTTTTGAAATAGTAACAATACTACTAATGATGCTGTGTGCACCATATGTGTCAGACACATGTGGGAAATAATAACCTCATCTAACTTCAAGCAATAGTTAATACTGCCCCTATTTTAGATATCAGGATATTGAGCCGTGGATATTAAATAATTTATTAAAGTCTGACAATTAATATTTAGGAGGAAAAACAAGATTCAAATCTAGTTCCATCTAAATCTTCACCACAATGCCAGGTTGTTCTTAAAAGCATTAATCTCAGAGAACATTGCAATAGTAGATATTTTCTTTTATTCTAAATATATCCCTTAAAATAATTAAGGTGATAGTAAGCATCTACAGTCTACCAGGCACAAGGCTACGCTAATTGATGAATGGATACAAATCCTAAGAAAACTCTTGAAATTGAGGATTGGTCTTTTGCTTTAAGAAAAAAAGATTTTACTTCAGGAGGGAATAGAAAGCCCTCAGTTTAATTGTGATCCACAGAAGCAGCACCTTTTGGCTGTAATGTGTTCAGATGTCTCCAGTTCTGTTGTTCTAAAATAACATTAATAGAGCAGGTTTAGAAGGATTAACTGAGAAAAAGCCATGAATATGAAAAAATGTAGAGTAAAGCACAGTTTTGAATGAGTACTTGATAAGACTGAAGTTATTGGCAATAAGGGAATCACTTTATGTAGGGGCAAATGAATCAACTATAATTTCAACCTAAAGTACCACTATAGGGGTTGTAAAATTCTTTCTACTTGGATAAATACTCTCTCTTTCAATCACAGCTTGCATTGAGAATGCAATAAAGAGTAACCTAACTTAACAAGATACTATGACCACAAAAAAAGGAACTCTTTGTTAGGCAGTTGCAAGACCGACTACCAGAATTGAAATGGAATTGGAATACAGTCTTCAAATAACTCATCTAAAGCAGAGTAGAGTTCAAAAGAAATTAGTATGGGCAAAGGTCTGATGAGACATATAATAGGTGAGAAAGTGGGCTACAGGAAAGAATTACTTGAAGATTGGCTAAGGGACATACAAGATCAGCAATTCTACAAGAAAGGGTCACTGTGCATGACTGTATCATATCCAGTTGAATACCAACACATAGCTAGTAATTAATGATTTGTTGAATGAATGAAGGAGTAAACAAATGATCCAAATCTCGAATCAGCTTGTGGTTGGGGTGCCAACCCATATGCTGGACAGCCATGCTCTATGTTCCAGTTTTAGCTTCAGGGGACATATAAAACCCAGAACTATAACAAGATATACTAGCTTTGAGAGCTCCTAAAAACACCAACAAAAGGTAAATAAAGATATGGAAGACTGGCAAACAGAGGGAAAGAGAAACTAAAAGAGTCAGAGGGGAAAAATAAAAGAAAAATAATTTTAAAAAGGGTCAGAAGCCCCAAATGGACTTTTTAAAAAGTCAACATTCCATCTCTATGAATTTGGCTATGATAGTTACCTCATATAAGTGCAATCATACAATATTAGCCCTTTTGTGTCTTACTTATTTCACTTAGCATAATGTTCTTTTTTTAAAAAAGATTTTATTTATTTATTTGATGGAGAGAGAGAGAATAAGCACAAGCAGAGGGAGAGGCAGAGGGAGAGGGAGAAGCAGGCTCCCCACTGAGCAGCAAGCCTGATGTGGGGCTCAGTCGCAGGACTCTGGGATCTTGACCTGAACTGAAGGCAGATGCTTAACCTACTGAGCCACCCAGGTGCCCCATCAGTTAGCAAAATGGTCTCAAGGTTCATTCATTATGTAGTGTAGGTCTAGAATTTCCTTCCTTTTTAAGGCTGAATAATATTCCATTGTAAGTAGATATCACATTTTCCTTATCCCTTCATTACTTGATGGGCACTAGAATTGCTTCCACATTTTGGCTACTGAAAATAATGATGCTATGAACATTGATGTACAAACATCTGTTCAAGTCCTTGCTTTCAATTCTTTTGGGTATGTATCCAGAAGTAGAATTGATGGATTACATAATAATTCTATGTTTAATATTTTAATGATCCACCATAGTCTTTTTCACAGTGACAGCACCACTTAAATTCCTGCCATCAATTTGTAAGTGTTCAAATTTCTCCATAACCTCACCAATATTTATTACCTCCTGGTTTTGTTTTGTTTTGTTTTCATTAATAGCCATCTTACTGAGTACAAAGGAATATATCATTGTGGTTTTGATTTGCATTTCCCAATGACTAGTGATGTTGAATACTTTTTCATGTGCTCACTGGCTGCGTATGGGTTTTGACATAAATTTATACCTAAACATAAAAATCACTTATCCAAATTTCTTCTTTGTGATTACTTTATTGCTTTATGCTTAAAACTATGGAAACTTTCCTGTGATTGACAAGAAACTCATTTTGTGGTATAATTTTAAAATCAAGTATTGTTTTTAAAGGTAACTATCAACAGAACACCATTTATTAAGGTCATCTCCATTTCTACTATAAATGTGACAGTGGCACTTTTATCATAAAAAAATTATTACATATAAGATTTGTTTCTGAACTCTCTTATCTGTTATAGGATTCTGTTAGATCTTATACCTTGACTTCATTAAATATTAAAGAATTACATTACATCTTAATAACAAGTGAAATAAGTAACCCCCCTTGTTTCCCCATTCTTTGAAAAAGTTACTGATGCTTTTTATAATTATTCTTTTTTTCTTAAGATTTATTTATTTGAGAGAGAGAGAGAGAGAGACCAGGAATGGGGAGGGGCAGAGGGAAAGAGAGAGAATCTCCAGCCGACTCCCTGCTGAGCTGGGAACCTGACATGGGCTTGATCTCACGACCCTAAAATCATGACCCGATCTGAAATCAGGAGTCAGACGCTCAACCAACTGAGCCACCCAGGTGTCCCACAATTATTCTTTTAGACTCTTTTGAATTGCATTACTCAAAATTGAATAAAGAAATCTTGTTAGCATATGTGAGATGATGTTAACATGTAAGATAATCTAAAAATAATTAACAATTTTTAAAAGTTTAAAATTTTATCCTTTCCTCCCATAAACATGGTACATCTTTATGTTTATTCAAGATTTCTTTTAAATTCCCAAGTAAAGGTTTTTAAATACAATTATTCATAAAGTTCTCAAATATTTCTTTTTATTATTTTTATGTAATTTATATTTTCTCAAATGTCATGTATGACATAATTTATTTTCATTAAAATGTTTAAATGATCATTGTCATATACAAAAAATGTACTTATGTTTTATACATATATATACCTGGTCAGCTTATTGAAATATATTTCAATTTTTCAGTTAACTTAGGTCTTAATTGCAGAATATCAATTGCAGAGTTGATATTACCTCCTATTTTCTAATAGCTACTGCTTTTATTTTTATTTTATACAATATCACATTTTCTGAAACATTCAGAACAAAATTTAGTGATGAGGGTGACAGCAGGCATTGTTATATTATTCATTACTATAATGTAAATGATTCTTCCACCACTGGAAAACTATAAGGCCAAAACTGCAAAAATCACTTACTTTATTAAAAAGTCAACAATGGGGTACCTGGGTGGCTCAGCCAGTTAAGTGTCTGCCTTCAGCTCAGATCATGGTCCCAGGGTCCTGGGATTGAGCCCTGCATTGGGGTCCCTGCTCAGTGGGGACCCCTCTGCCCCTCTGCTCCTGCTCTCTCTCCTGCACTCATTCTCTCTCAAATAAATATTTTTTAAAAATATATCAACAAGATATCTTTGTATTTCTAGGTGTTATTCATATTGCTTCTACAAATTTTAATTCACATTTCAAAAAGATTGTTTTTTCCATTTTGATATAACAGTGTAGCATTTTATTGATAGGTTATTAAATGTTAGATACCTCTACATTTTTGGAGGCAAACCCACTTGGTTGTGATGGTTGATTTTTTTTGATATATAAGTAGATTAGATGCTGTGGTATTTTATTTAGGAATTTACATTAAAGATACCACCTCACACCAGTCAGAATGGCTAAAATTAATAAGTCAGGAAATGACAGATGTTGGTGAGGATGCAGAGAAAGGGGAACCCTCCTACACTGTTGGGAATGCAAGCTGGTGCAGCCACTCTAGAAAACAGTATGGAGGTTCCTCAAAAAGTTGAAAATAGAGCTACCATATGACCCAGCAATTGCACTACTGGGTATTTACCCCAAAGATACAAATGTAGTAATCCGAAGGGGTACATGCACCCCAATGTTTATAGTGGCAATGTCCACAATAACCAAACTATGGAAAGAGCCAAGATGTCCATCAACAGATGAATGGATAAAGAAGATGTGGTATATATATACAATGGAATATTATGTGGCCATCAAAAAAAAAACTGAAATCTTGCCATTTGCAACGACGTGGATAGAACTAGAAGGTATTATGCTGAGCAAAATAAGTCAATCAGAGAAAGACATGTATCATATGACCTCACTGATATGAGGAATTCTTAATTGCAGGAAACAAACTGAGGGTTGCTGGAGTGCTGGGGGGTGGGAGGGATGGGGTAGCTGGGTGATAGACATTGGGGAGGGTATGTGCTATGGTGAGTGCTGTGAATTGTGTAAGACTGATGAATCACAGACCTGTACCTCCAAAACAAATAATACATTATATGTTAAAAAAAAAAAAAAGATATTAGGAAGGGAAAAATGAAGGGGGGGGAATCGGAGGGGGAGATGAACCATGAGAGACTATGGACTCTGAGAAAAAATGAGGGTTCTAGACGGGAGAGGGGTGGGGGGATGGGTTAGCCTGGTGATGGGCATTAAAGAGGGCATGTATTGAATGGAGCACTGGGTGTTATATGCAAACAATGAATCATAGAACACTATATCAGAAACTAATGATGTAATGTATGGTGATTAACATAGCATAATAAAATAAAATTTAAAAAATATTCAAGGATTAGAGGACTTTTTGTAAGATTTTTATATTTGATTTTGTTACTTTACTAAAATCATTTGGCAAGTTTTCATTCATTGACTGTTATGGAAAAATGTTTATAAAATGATAATTAAATGTCCTTTGGAAATTTTGGAAGAATTCAGAAAAAAAGTGATTGACCCTGGTGCTTTTGTTTGGAAAGGGAGTACAATTATTGAATAATTTTAAAATTCCCCCCCAAAAAAATCCCCAGAGGAATGATGTCAGTAAGATGGCACAGTAAGAAGCCCAGAACACTTCAAATCCCAACAAAAACACCAATTCAGTAACAACTGATGGCCAAATTCCTTCTGTGAGAAATAAAAACTAATTGAAAGGTTCCTGCACACCAGGTGAACAAAATACCAAAATCACCAAAGCTGGAGATTCAAGACATCTTATCACCAGAAACTCTACCCCTGGCACAGTGCCATGCAATCAAAAGACACACCAGCTCTTGGATTTCCTCAGGGGAAGGAGGGAGTTCATTCATGCATTCAGTATCTCAACTTTTCAAAGGGGAATCCCTAAATGACTTGCTTCATTCTTCCCAGTCTTGGAGCTCTGAGAGATTTGGAACAGTCTACCTGCATGGGAGAAAATGGAGACAATGACTTGACTAGTCGATATCAAGGCTCTCCCTCCCCCACCACCCTCGCTCAGCACAGAGAAAAAAATCCCAGCTCTCAGCATGCCTCTGGGGGTGGGAGGGATGGGGTATGCCCCAGCCTCTCCAGGGATAACCAGAGAATGGGCAACTCTCTTTTTAGTCGTAGACTTTAGACAAAAAGAAACAGTCTAGCTATCTAGGGGCAATTAAGAACAGACAGACAGTCTGGCTGGCAGTTGCCATAGTCCCATCTCCCTCTTGAGCACAGAGTGAATGGCTAAGTAACCCAGCTCACAGCTTCTCCCTGGAGAGGGAAGGAGTTAGACACGGTATGCAAAGATCCAACTCTTCTGGGAGTGGCCAAAGGAATGGGATTCAGTTTCACTTTCCCCAGTGCACTGGCAGGACACTAGATGCCTGGGGACAGCAAAAGAAGAAGAAGGAGAAGGAGGAGGAGGAGGAGGAGGAGGAGGAGGAGGAGGAGAAGGAGAAGAAGAAGAAGAAAGAAGAAGAAGAAAGAAGAAGAAGAAAGAAAAAAAAAAGAAAAGTGAGTTAGACTACCAAAAAAATTTAAGAGGCCCACCAGAATCTCTGGCCGGCCTGGTTGGTAGGTGTCTTCTCCTGTACAAGACCAATCTGTTAACAATAAGAGAGGTGGCCACTTTGATGTGAAAACACCACAACAGAGTCAAAGAAAATGAAAAATTAGGCCAAGATTTTCCAAATAAAGGAACAAGATAAATCTCTAGAAACTGAGCCTAATGAAATAGAGTTACATAATTTATCTGACATGGAATTCAAAATAATGGTTATAAAGATGCTTACTGAGTTCAAAAAAGCAATGTATGAACCAAACGAGAATTTCAACAATGAGAAAATATTAAAAAGAAATCACAGTGCTGAAGAACCTAATGATTGAACTGAAAAAAAAAAAAAAAAAATCACTAGAGGGATTCAATAATACACTAGGTCAACCAGAAGAAAAAAGTTAGTGAACTCAAGGACAGGTCAGTGAAATGATTCAGTCAAAGGAACAAAAAGAAAATAAGATTTAAAAAGGAATGAAGAAAGCTGAAGAGACTAATAGGATACTACAAAGCAGAGCAATATACACATTAAGGGGCTCTCAGAGGAGAAGAGAGAGAAAGGAACAGAAAGCTTATTTGAAGAATTAATGGCTGAAAACTTCCCAAAATTGGCAAAAGAAATGCATATCAAGATTCAAAAGCCCAAAAGACAAAGAAAAAAAAGAATACAATAGAGACATTTATAATCAAATGTCAAAAGTTACAAAGAGATTTTTGAAAGTAGCAAGAGAAAAGGGATTTGTCATATACAAGGGAATTCCCATAAGATTTTCAGCAGATTTTTCAACACAAACCTTGCATGTCAGAAGAGAGTGGGGTGATATAGTCAAAGTGCAAAATGGAAAACAAAACAAAACAAAACAAAACCTGCCATCCAAGAATACTATACTAGGTAAAATTCTCCTTCAAAAATAAAGGAAAGATAAAGATTTTCCCAAACAAAAACTGAGGAGTTCATTACCACTAAATCTGCCTTACAAAATGTTAAAGACAGTTTTCTCAGTTGAAATGAAAAGTTGCTTAAATAACAACACAATAGCATAAGAAAGTCTGAAACACCTCACATGTATCAGAATGGCTAAAATCAAAACACAAGAAACAACAAGGGTTGGTGATGATGTGGATACAAAGGAATCCTCATGCACTGTTGGTGGGGATGCAAATGGTGAAGCTACTGTGGAAAACAGTATGGAGGTTCCTCAAAATATTAAAACTAGAATTACTCTATGATCTAGTAGTTACAGTACTTGGTATTCACCCAAAGAATACAAAAGACCCATTCAAAGGGATACAAGCACCCCTATGTTTGTTGCAGCATTATTTGCAATAGCAAAACTACAGAAGAAGCCCAAGTGTCCACTGATAGATGAATGGATAAAAATGTGGTATGTCTATAATGGAATATTACTCAGCCATTAAAAAGAATGAACTCCTGCTATTTGCAACAGCATGGATGAACCTAGAGAGTATAATGGTAAGTGAAATAAGTACAAGAAAGACAAATACCAAATGATTTCACTCATATGTGGAATTTAAGAAACAAAACAAATGAACAAAGGACAAAAAAAGAGACAAACCAGAAAACAGACTCTTAACTCTAGAGAACAAAAAGATGGTTACCAGAGGGGAGGTGGGTGGGGGATGGGGGAATAGGTAAAGGGGATTAAGAGTACATTTATCATGAAGAGCACTGAGTAATATTTGGAATTGTTGAATCACTATACTGTACACCTGAAACTAATATAACACTATATGTTAACCCTACTGGAATTAAAATTTCAAAACAGAAGCAAAAAAAAAGACAAATAGAGAATTCTGTACTCCTCTAATGGTGGTGAGTAAATCACTTTTAAACCTTATATAAACATTAAAGGCAAAAGTATTAAAAATAACCATAACAAAGAAATGGTAAGACGTACACAGTAAGTATATATATAAATTGTGACAATTAGGACATAAAGTGTGGGAAGAGGATTTAAGTGTAGTTTTTGTATGCAGTTGAACTAAACATGTTATCAGCTTAACATAGATATATTAAGATATATTAAAATAGACTATATATATAGACCAGAATTTAAAATAGTTATAGCCATCAGATATTTTATGTAAGTCCCAAGGAAACACACACACACACACACACAATAGAAGTTGCACAAAAGGGAAAACAATCAAAGCATATCAAAACAAAACAAAAACAGAGAAAAAGAGGACAAAAGGAATAAAAGACTAACAAAACATTTAACAAAATGGCAGTAGTAAATCTTTATCAATAACTTAAATGTAAATGGATTAAATTCTCTAATCAAAAGAGAGTAATATAATGGATTAAAAAAAATAAGACCCAACTATATTCTGCCTACATGAGACCCACTTCAGCTTTAAAAACACACATATGCTGAACGTGAAGGGCTGGAAAGAGATATTCCATGCAAATTGTAACCAAAAAGAGCCTAGCTGACTATACTTACATCAGACAAAATAGACTAAGTTAAAAACTGTCACAAGAGAAAAGGAAAGACATTATATAATGATAAAAGGGTCAATTCACCAGGAAGAATCATAAATATATATGCACCCAATATCAGAGCACCAAAGTACATAAAGTAAATATTGACAGAACCAAAAGGAAGAAATACACATCAATAAAATAATAGTAGGAGACTTCAATATCCTACTTGCAATAATGTATACAACATTCAGAGAGAAGATCAATAAAGAAACACAGGACTTGAATATTATAAACCAAATGGACCTAGCATACATATACAGACATTCCAGCCAATAGCAGCAGCATATACATTCTTCTCATTCACCCACAAAACTTTCTCCAGAATAGGTCATAAGGTAGGCCTCCAAACAATTCTTAACAAATTTAAGAAGACTGAAATCATACCAAGTATCTTTTCTGAACACAATGGAATAAAACTAGAGATCAATAAAATAAAGGTGGAAATTTCACAAATATGGGAAAATTAAACAACATACTTTCAACAGCCATTGGATCAAAGAAGAAATCAAAAAGGAAATTAGAAAATACTTTGAGACAAATGAAAATGAACACAATCTATCAAAACCGATGGGACGTACCAGAAGCAGGACTAAGGGGAAAGTTTGTTGTGATATGGGGTGGGGTGGGAGGGATGGGGTGACTGGGTGATAGACACTGGGGAGGGTATGTGCTCTGGTAAGTGCTGTGAATTGTGCAAGACTGTTGAATCTCAGATCTGTCCCTCTGAAACAAATAATGCAACATATGTTAAGAAAAAAAAAAGAAGAAGAAGAAGGTAGCGGGAGGGGAAGAATGAAGCGGGGGAAATCGGAGGGGTAGACGAACCATGAGAGACGATGGACTCTGAAAAACAAACAGGGTTCTAGAGGGGAGGGGGGTGGGAGGATGGGTTAGCCTGGTGGTGGGTATTGAGGAGGGCACATTCTGCATGGAGCACTGGGTGTTATGCACAAACAATGAATCATGGAACACTTCATCTAAAACTAATGATTTAATGTATGGGGATTAACATAAGAATAAAAAAAAAGAAAAAAAAAGAAAAGAAAATAAATAAGAAAAAAAATAAAAATATTTGCAGGAAAAAAAAAAAAAAGAAGGTTGAAAATAAACAACCTAACTTTATACCTCAAGGGCCTAGAAAAGAGGAGCAAACTAAGCCCAAAGTTTGCAGAAAGAAGGAAATATAGAGCAGAAATAAGCAAAATAGAGGGGTGCCTGGGTGGCTCAGTCATTAAGCATCTGCCTTCAGCTCAGGTCATGATCCCAGGGTCCTGGGATCAAGCCCCGCATTGGGTTCCCTGCCTGGCTGGAAGCCTTCTTCTCCCTCTCCCACTCCCCCTGTTTGTGTTCCCTCTCTTGCTGTCTCTGTCAAAAAATAAATAAAATCTTTAAAAAAAAAAAAAAGAAAAGAAATAGAGAATAAAAATTAAAAATGTTGTGGAAACTACATTTTCTGAAAAGGTAATTAGTTGACAAACCTTTAGCTAGACTAAGAGAGAGAGAGGATTGAAATAAAACAAACCATATTGAAAGAGGAGACAATACAACTAATGCTGCAGAAAGAACAAATAAAACAAACTCTAAGAGCTGATAAATTCAGAAGAGCAACAGGATACAAAATTAGTGATAGAAACATAACTGATTTGGGGGGCGCCCGGGTGGCTCAGTTGGTTAAGCGACTGCCTTCGGCTCAGGTCATGATCCTGGAGTCCCTGGATCGAGTCCCACATCGGGCTCCCTGCTTGGCAGGGAGTCTGCTTCTCCCTCTGACCCTCCCCCCTCTCATGTGCTCTCTCTCTCTCTCTCTCATTCTCTCTGTCTCAAGTAAATAAATAAAAGCCTTAAAAAAGAAAAAAAGAAAGAAACATTACTGATTTTTGTACGCTAACAACAAATTATCTGAAAAGGAAATTAGGAAAGCAATCCCATTTACAATAGCATCAAAAGAAGAAAATAATTAGGGGTAAACTAAGGCAATAAAAAACTTGTATCCTGAAAACTACAAAACATTGACAAAAAAATTAAACAAGACCAAAAAAAAAAAAGAAATTAAACAAGACAAATGGGACGAAAGGCATCCTGTGTACATGACTTGGAAGACTGGATATTGTTAAAATCTCGAAACTCCCCCAAAACCATCTATAGATTCAATGCCATCCCTATCAAAATCCTAATGACATTTTTTGCAGAAATAGGAAAAACAATCTTAAAATTCATATGAAACCAGAAAAGACTAGGAAAAAACATGTAATAAAATTTTGCTGTCCATTCTTGATAGAAATCAAAATTCTATTTAGCTGTGTTCATTATAAGGCAATTCAATTATAAAATTTGTATGAGGGACTCCCGGGTGGCTCAGTCGGTTAAGCATCTGCCTTTGGCTCAGGTGATGATCCCAGAGTCTTAGGATCAAGTCCCACATTGGGCTCCCTGCTCAGCAAGAAGCCTGCTTCTCCTTCTGCCTGCCTCTCCCCCTGCTTGTGTGCTTTCTCTCTCTCTGACAATTAAATAAAATATTTAAAAAAACAAAATAAAATTTATATGAAACTAAGGACAAATAGTTACAACAATCATGAAGAGGAAAAACAAGTTAGAGAGATAAAAAGAAGCTGGGAAAGGACACTAGTGGACAACAAGACATAATAAAGGTACAATAAGACATTGTGGGAGGGGTAAAAATAGACACCAAAGCAAACAGAACAGAGAGCCCAGAAACATACTTATACCTATATAGACACTTAACTTATGAAAACATTGCACTTCAGAGAAGTGGGACAGGTATGTTGTTTTTGTTTTGCTCTTCTTTTTGCCATAATATGAAAGAAAAAACTCAATACCTTAAAATTGGAAATTTCTGTTTATATAAAACATCAGTAAGACAGTAAAAGGGCAAGTCAAATAGTGGGATAAAACATTTGCAATATCTGATAAACAATCATTATCCAGAGTATATAAAGAACACCTACATATAAAGAACACCTGCAAGTCAATGACAGAGAAACGATACAGAAAAATGGGCAAAATACTTGAATAAACTTTTCACATGAGGTCAGTAAACATATGAATACATGCCAACTTCCTCCACAATCAAAGAATTAAAAACAATAGCAATAGCTAAAATGAACCTCAATCAAAATAGAGGAAATTAAAAAGATAAGAAATACCACATAGGGGCAAAAATGCAGTGTAATTGGAGATCATATATGCTGCAATTCTATTCCTAGGCTTAAGCTGAAAAGAAGTGTGTACATGTTCACTAAATGACATATGTTTATATGTATTATCATGTTCATAGCAGTGCTATTCATAATGGCTAAAACTGAAAATTCAAATCCAAATGTCCATCAACAATGGGATGGATAAATAATTGTTGAATATTCATACAATGAGACTCCATGCAGCCTTGAGAATGAACAGCTGATAACTACATGCAATGACATGTTTGAATCTCACAAACATGATGTTGAGTGACAGAGCCATCCATGAAATAAAACATAACATAGATTGTATTTACATAAAATTCAAAACCAGGGAAGACTAATGTATTATGACAAAAGTCAATATAGTGGTTTCCCTAGAAGAGGTAAAGCCTGAATGGAAGGAGGGTTAAAGGGGTAGGTGGGGGGCGGGGGGGGAGAGGGGATGTTTTTGAAGGTCTATAAATGTTCCGTTTCTTGATTTTGATGCTGGCTACTTGGTATGTTCAATTTGTGAAAACATGTTCAATTTGCATAAAACACACTTATGATTGGTACACTCTGCATATATGTTAGAATTCAACAAAAACTTAGGGGAAAAAAGCCAATCAGTGTCTGTATTTTAATAGGTGAGCTTAGTCCATGGATTAAATGTTATTATTTCTGATATTTTAGGGCTTACTTATTTATGCTACTATTTATCCCTGTTTCTGCCTTTAAATAGGTTGAACAGTTTTCCTGATCCATTTTCTTTACTCATTGATGAAAAAATTATACATTTAATTCATACTCTTAAAAAATAATTCATATTCATATAATGATTACCTCCTTATGATTTTCTTCAAAATATGTAGAGTTCATCAGAATCTTTTTTCTAAAAGTCAAGGATTTCAGCATAGTTTTACTTGTTCCCACATTTATCGTCTTCCCTCTAACATGGGTGTGTCATTTTGAATGAGTTCCAAATTGCATTTTAAACTAATGGTCGACATTGACATGGACACATCCCTTGAGTTTTACTAAAGCAACTCAATATTCCTTCGTCCATTCCATTTATCACCCCCCACGCATTTATCTTCCTGCTGAAGCAGTGATTTATTTTTCACAGGATGTCCATGAATGGTTAAATTTCTGAGTTCCTACATAGTTGAAAATGTCTTTAACTCATTCCCATATTTGAGTGATATTTTTATTTGGTATAGATCCTGCGTTAAAATTCTTTGTCCCAAGATCTCCAATGTTCCACATCCGTCTGCATCCAGTTTTGCTGATAAAAAACCCAATATCGAACTGGTTATTGTGCCTTTGTAGGTAATCGGGTTTCCCCCACTCCTATCTTCGGAGTTTTACAATTTTTTCTTTCTGCAGTTTCCCAATGTGGAGCCTGGAATATGGAGTCATTGTTAGTTTTTGCTGCTAGACATAGTTAACCCTTTCAATTTGAAAATTCTTATTTTGCTGTCATCCTGGGACATCATCATCTGCCTGTAGTTTGGATGGTTTCTCTATTCTATAGCCTCTGCCTTTTTCCTCTGGACATTTTATTAGACAAATTATTAAAAGTAATGTATTTATCCCACATATTTCAGATGTATTTCTCTTCATGTATTTGTACTACATTTGGGATAATTCTTTGTTCATCTTCTAGTTTACAAGAGGCACCTTTGGCTATGTCCATTGGGCTAATCCAGCCAGCTCTTTGTTTCAATGGTAAAATTTAATTTTACTTCCATCTCTCTTGGTAGTTCAACTGTCCTGTCTTTTGCTCTGATATTAATCTTTCCATGGATACTTATTATGGTTTTTCTAAAGTCACGCTTATAGTGCAAACTCTGTTAGAAACTTTCTCTATTTTGAATCTCTCCTCTCTCAAGTGTTGAGTTTTCCTCCAACGTTTGAGGAGTCCTGAATGCAGGCTTTTATACAGATTGTCAATTAGATAGTCTGCAATTTCTTTGTGGGCAACCTGATTGAAAAGACATGAAACTGAAGGCTAGTTCGTATTTCTGCATATTTAGAGAGAAAAGGTCAAGGAGATGTTTTAGTTACTGGTTTTGCAGGTGCCAATGTTTCGTGTTCTCCCCGTTCTGACCAGCCTTTCAGTCTGTTTGTCTCAAGCTCCCATACCTAACCTCTGTCTCTGTCATTTTTCCCTGGCTAAGGAAAAGGAAAGGGGGATGCTGCCAGGATCAATCAAGTAGTGTAGCTGGAACTCATCAGCCTGTGGATCGCCTCTCTGCCCCGCCCTGCTCCAGGTGCTACTTCTACCTTTGTTGGCATTAAGGTTCCATTGAGCTTTCAACTCTGATTTATTTCTTCAATCTGGAACAATCTCCTTACCATCTATAATTTTCTCTCCTTGCTTTTGGCATGAAGATTCCCCCTTTGTGTTTCAGCATGGTTGTGGTGTTGATTTTTGATCATCTTACCAACATTTTTTTAAGTCATCTCTACACCCATAGTGGGGCTCGAACTCACAACCCTGAGATCAAGAATCACATGCTCTATGCTCTATGACTGAGTGAGGCAGGCGCCCCGCCCCCACAACATTTTTAATATTAGGGGGCACTCCGTGTGCTCAGTCACTCATTTTGAATAATATAAGTCTCAAAACATTCTTTAACATTGCTTTCTAATTTGTCAAAGTTAGGAGCAAAACTAAAGTTCTTTTGGTTCCACCATTAGTAGGTGGTGATTTAATTACATCTTCATTCAACTCTACTTTTACCTCTTCCTGATCTTAACAAGCTACTTTTGAAAATACTTAGGATCACTGTGACTTCTGCAGTTTACATTGCGAATCTTCTTTTGGATTGGTTTTACCGTTTCCTACCCAAATTTAGAACAATGTGATTTCGATCCTTATTTAGATTTCAATATTCTTGTTCTGATTTTTTATACCACAATTTCCTTATCCTTAATTTCTTGGTGTTGTTTCTTCTCTCACATAACAGGAGTCTAGAATTGTGCCTGAAGAGTACCTTCTAGAAAGAATACAACGTGAATAGTGCCCCGATTGTTTGATACAATGCAGCGGCATGTGTATTTTGCAGAAAGAACACAGGAATTCTGTTTTTCTCTTCTGAGATTTGTTAATGTAGCAAAGAAGTCTGGAGTCAAATATGCAGTTCAGTTACACTTCAAGTCATTAATTAGTCTGAAACATGTTTTGAACATTGAAAGAATTTTAAACGAGTTTGATCTTAAGCACTTTAGGCTTGAATTTTAAAACCATGTGTGACAATTGCATTCTATGAAGCTTTTTAAAAAGGAAGAAACATCTACTTTCAAGTAAATAATGAAGTTTTTTTTTTAAAAAAAAAAAAGGGCAATGGGCCTATCTACGAAACAAATATCCGTATCATACAAGTACCCCTTCATTGTATTATATACAATCTCTCCAAAAGCATATTCACTAATCAACAAGCTGTAGAAGTTTTGCATTCTATGTAGGAACTAAGCAAAATCAGCTGTTACTTAGGCTAATTCCAATAATTTCTCTCTCATTTTCTCTTTGGAATCCCAGCCCCTCAATTACTAGAGCTACAAAATGGTACACCAACCAACTTGGTCTAGAATTTTCATCACTATTTTTCAAGACTAGCTTAGGTAAGAGATTTGAGAGTGCACTAATTTCAGAAAGACAATTTATAGGTCACATATATGTATATACATATGGGGGGGCCTTTCCAAAATACCGATTACTCTTCCACAAAATTTACTTTCCCTTCACATCCCCTCCTTCTCAAGTAGCCAAGCTTTTTGCTCATTGTCTCAAGGAAGGGATAAGAGAGGCCAGAAATAGAAATAAAATTCAAAATTCACTAAGAGACAGCTGTTATCTCTGTTTTTATAAATGAAAAAGTCGAGGATCACAGAAATAACCTGCCCAACATTACCCTGGTGGTAAAGGATAAGAGTTAGGATTCCAACCCAGGATGGTCTCTCTTCAGAGGCTACAAACCTGGGCTACACCCTAGACTTTATCAAATTCATCACTGCCATCTCACAATTCAAATCACTATGCAAGTTCATGAAGAACCCAGGCATCTGGACTCCCTCCCTCTCTCACCCTAGTTTATTATTGTGCTACAATCAGCAACTCACGGTCTTCACTAAACCGAGGGTATTGTGGTCACCAACACCTTCCCTACTCTGAAATCTTAAACCACGAAATCCCACTTACAGCTTACAACCTTGATTTTTCCCACCTCTTTCTCACTCCCTCACTTTTAGTAAAGTACAGCAAGACCTCATGAAGAACCATGAATCCTTGCATCATCCTTCATTATCCCAGACTAGCCTCTTCACTCCACACTCCTACCCACACCATAAAGTCCTTATATGAATCCCGGTGCTCTAACAGTCTCATCACTTTCGTTCTTTCATTTTACCCCTGCCAGTCCCAACCCAGATGCAGCCTTGTCTTTCCCATGTATGAACTGCCAGCGGTTGCTGGAGAGACTCACTAGGCTATCTGGTTTGCTGCCACTATAAATCTAGGACTTCATATCCCAGTGGGACTTCTGAACACCATCCAAGAGTATTTATATTGGTCATTTCCTCTATAATTCCCCATGCAAACAATTAGCATTCCCTCAAGCCCTCCCTCATCCTCCAAAGCCCTCTTTCACAGTGGACGATGGTAAATATGCTCCCATCCCCACTGACTACCCCTTCCTTCATCCTTACCTCTTGTTCTCAGGGACAGACCATGTCTTTCCTCTTTACATACAAAACTCTGAATTTCTCCTCTTCAGACTACTTCTGGAAATATACTTAAGATTTTCTTTTTAGGGGCGCCTGGGTGTCTCCGTCAGTTAAGCATCTGCCTTCAGCTCAGGTCATGATCCCAGGCTCCTGGGATAGAGTCCTGCCCCGGGGCTCCCTGCTCAGAGGGGAGTCTGCTTCTCCCTCTTCCTCTGCCCCTCCCCCTGCCTATGCGCTCTCTTTCTCTCAAATAAATAAAATCTTTTTTAAAAAAATTATCTTTTCCTCTGGTATTTTCTTTTTCAGCTACAAATATTCTAAATATTTTAATTCATTCATATAGAGAGAGGAAAAAGAGAAAGGGAAAGATGGCATTAGCCTTGCTCTTGCTGTAAGCTGGGTTCCAGCTCTCTTCAAACTTTGTGAAAGTAGGGGACGCCTGGGTGGCTCAGTCGGTTGAGCGTCTGCCTTCGGCTCAGGTCATGATCCTGGGATCCTGGGATCGAGTACCACATCGGGCTCCTTACTCGGCGGGGAGCCTGCTTCTCTCTCTGCCTGCCACTCCCTCTGCTTGTACTCTTTCTCTCTCTCTCTCTCTCTCTCTCTCTAGCAAATAAATAAATAAAATCTTAAAAACAAAAAAAAACAAAAACTTTGTGAAAGTAGTCTGAGCTCTTTGTCTCCATGTCCTCAAGCCTTTCTCTCATGTTTTGTTTTTAATTTGAGAGAGAGAGAAACCTTGGGTGGGGGGTGGGGGGAGGAAGCTGGAGGAGGGGCAGACTCCCCTGCTAAGCAGGGAGCCTGACACTGGGCTAGATCCAGGACACACCTGAGCAGAAGGCAGATGCTTAACCGACTGAGCCACGCAGGCACCCCCTTTCTCGCGATTCGATCTCTATCCCACTCCATTGAAAATACCTTCCCTATTTCGTCACTGATCGCCTATCGGTCAAATCCACTAGACTGTTTTCAGTTCTGTTTCTCTTCTGCCAAAATCTCTATTGAATGTAGTAATGTTACCTATTCCTACTTCAAAAAAAAAAGGGAGGGGGGAGGCACCTGGGTGGCTCAGTCGGTTAAGCTTCTGCCTTCGGCTCAGGTCATGATCCCAGGGTCCTGGGATCGAGTCCTGCATCAGGCTCCCTGTTCAGCAGGGAGCCTGCTTCTCCCTCTCCCTCTGCCTGCCGCTCTGCCTACTTGTGTGCACGCACTCTCTCTCTCTCTCTCTCAAATAAATAAAATCTTAAAAAAAAAAAAAACCTTTGCACAGTTAACGTCCAGATATCTTCATTTCTGTCTTTTATGAATCCTTTTTCTGATCTTCAGATCTTCTGCCTTCTCGAGTATTCTTTTTTTCTCCTTCTAGTTCCTGTCTACAGATTAGAATCACTTGGGGTACTTTTTAAACAAGTTGAAGCTGTGGCCCCATCCTAGCCCAATTAAATCAGAATCTCTTTGAGGATGAGTCCGTGCATCAGTATCTCTGTACTTTTAAAAGTTCCTAAGATGATTCTAATCAACAGCCAAAACTGGAGGCTTATAGGTTTCCCAGAAACTATTCTTTTTTTTTTTTTTTTAAAGATTTTATTTATTTATTTGACAGAGAGAGACACAGCGAGAGAGGGAACACAAGCAGGGGGAAGTGGGGGAGGGAGAAGCAGGCTTCCTGCCGAGCAGGGAGCCCGATGCGGGGCTCGATCCCAGGACCCTGAGATCATGACCTGAGCCGAAGGCAGACGCTTAACGACTGAGCCACCCAGGCGCCCCCCCAGAAACTATTCTTATATGCATAAGCATCACCTAGGAAGAGTCCTTAAAATGCAACTCTTCAAGAACTGCTTGCCAGATATTTCTATTCAGTAGGATTTGAGTGGGATCTAAGAATCTGCATTTTTATTTTTATTTTATTTAGTTTTTTTAAAGATTTTTATTTATTTATTTAACAGAGATAGAGAGCACAAGTAGGCAGAGCGGCAGACAGAGGGAGAGGGAGAAGCAGGGTCTCCGCCAAATAGGGAGCCCCATGCGGGACTCGATCCCAAGACCCTGGGATCATGACCTGAGCCGAAGGCAGCCGCTTAACCAACTGAGCCATTCAGGTGCCCTGAATCTGCATTTTTAATAAGAGCACCAGATGATTCTCATCAAGCATCGTCCAGAGGAGCTCCCTTTAAGAAACATAACTTTAAGGGCGCCTGGGTGGCTCAGTTGGTTAAGCAACTGCCTTCGGCTCAGGTCATGATCCTGGAGTCCCAGGATCGAGTCCCACATCGGGCTCCCTGCTCGGCAGGGAGTCTGCTTCTCCCTCTGACCCTCCTCCCTCTCATTCTCTCTGTCTCAAATAAATAAATAAAATCTTAAAAAAAAAAAAAACATAACTTTAAGAATTTTCATCCATTCCCTTTCTTTTAGAATGCCTTCTAAACTGCCTCTAAGCTTCCCCACCTGGATGTCACAGTCACCTGAAACTTAACCATGTCTACAATCAAATGTATTTCCCTCTCCCCTGCCCTACCTCTCCAGACCCCCATCACTTGCACTGTATTTCCCGCTCACTGCTAATGGCATCAGTGTTTACTCTTCATCAAGGAAGAAATCTCTGAGCCAACATCTTCTCTTCTTTCCTAATTCTTCACATCACATTGATCGATACAACCCTTTGATTCTATTCAAGAAACATCTCCACAAAATTCTGCTTCCTTCTCACTACGTTGTTCAGGCTTTTGCTTAAGAGAATGCTACTCCCTTCTGTTATCTCTGCTTTGGGATTTGCACATTGCTGCCAGAATGAACTTTCTAGTAATGAAATGGGCAGCAGATGATAATGACTAGCGTTAAGTGCCTCGTAGATTCCAGACATTGTTCTAAAGATGACACCTGTTGAATTCACTTACCCCTCACCCTCCCCACCCTAGCACTTTGCCAGGGAACTGTTGTCTCTGTTTTACAGATGACAGTCCGATAATAAGAAACTTGCCCACGTGTACTTACCTAATAAGCAGCAGAGCCAGGGTTTGGGTCCAGGCACCTGTGTTCTTAATCACTCCACTGTACTGATGTCTGATCACATCGTTTTCCATCTTTCAGATCTTGGTTTGCTCTACATTGCCTACAGAGTAAAACAAAAGACTCTCCAGCACAGCACACAAGGCCGTTCAAATTATCTACACCTCCTACCTTCTCCAACTTTATTTCCTACCCGACCTCTTCTTGGCTCTGGCCTCAGTGAGATTCCCACTCTCCCTCCCTACCAGGTTCTCTTCTGGTGCCACACCTTTGCTGCAGATGCTGTATCTTGCCTCTCTGATTCTTCCTCCCCACCTCCCACAGCTGACCACGAAATGCCTAGCCATCCTTTTAAAAATACGCTCAGTCATTGTTAATTCTATAAAAACGTTGCAGGTGCTTTTGACAAATAGCTGCCTGTTTATCTTGTAACATCACTCTTTCAACCTCTTAAAGACGAGTACTGTATATTATTCACTTTAGTAGCCAGTCTCCAGGAAGAGTGTCTGCATCAGTTTCCTAGAGCAACTACACAAATTAACACAAACTTGGTGGCTAAAAAGAAAAGAAAGTTCTTCTCTTGGTTTGGAAAGCCTAAAGTCCAAAATTAAGATGTCGGCAGGACCATGCACCTGCTGAAGGCTCTGGGAAGAATCTTTCTTGGCTTCTTCCAGCTTCTGGTGCTTCCTGGTGTTTTTGGCTTCTGGCAACATAAAGCCAGTATCTGCCTTTCTCTTCATGTGGTCTTTGTGTTTCTTTCTGTGTACTTGCCTCTTTTATCAGGACACTAGTCATTGAATTTAGGTCCCACCTTATACTGAAGATGATTTCTCTTGAGACCCTTAATGAATTACATCGGCAAAGACCTTATTTCCAAATAATGTCACATTCTAAGGCACGAGGGGGACATGAATTTGGGAGGACACTATTAGATCTACTAAAGTGTCTACTAAGGAATAGTCAATAAATAATAATAGAGTATTTGGTAGGAGGTAGGCAGAATGAACACATGACAGATGAATCAAAGGACTTATATGTAGAATCTGTAAAGAATTCTTTCAATCAATAAGACAATCTGACATTTTAACTTTCTATTTTTCATCTACTTTTTAAAAAACTTTATTTTTTAAAAGTAGTTTTAGTTTTACATCAATACTGAGAAGGAGGTACAGACATTTCCTATATACTCTCTGTGCCCACACATGAACAGCCTCCCCCTTATCACTGTCACCTGAATGGCACATAAGCCTATCCTGACACATTATAATCAACCTGAGTCCATAGTTTACATTAAAGTTCACTCTTGGTATTGTACATTCTATGGGTTTGGACAAATGTAGCATATGTCTCTCATTATAATATCTTCCAGGGTATTTTCACTGCCCTGAAAATTCTCTGTACTCTGCCTACTCATCTCTTCCACTCACCCCAGAAAGAAATTCTTTAAAGTCTTAAAATGTTCACCATAGTGGAAATTTTACTGGCCACTTCCCCTAAGAATGCCCTGCCTTACCCCCTCCTGCCGACCTTCCTCCTCTCCTCTATTCTCAGTATTCTCACCCATGTTTTCTTCCCACCAAATTGCTTATCAACAGGAATTCTAACTCTGATAAAGTAACATTTCTTTACTTACTTACAAATATGTGATTGACACCTACTTGTGAGATTCACTGGATTCCCTCCACTCCAGTTTAATCTCATGATATTGCATTTGCTTATTTGAGTCATAAAATAATTATCTTATTTTTTTTCATTAAAAATCATTTTAGGGCACCTGGGTGGCTCAGTTGGTTAAGCGACTGCCTTCAGTTCAGGTCATGATCCTGGAGTCCCGGGATCGAGTCCCGCATCGGGCTCCCTGCTCAGCAGGGAGTCTGCTTCTTCCTCTCCCGCTCCCCCCTCTTGTGCTCTTTCTCTCTCTCACTCTCTCTCTCAAATAAATAAATAAAATCTTAAAAAAAATCATTTTATCCCATTATTCCAAGAAGTTTTGGGGGTACAATTAATTTTTCCATGTTACCATGGGAATGAGAATGAGCAGTATCTGCTGCTAATTCATGAAAATGGACTAGAAAATCCCAATCTGGGGCAGGGGGGAGGTGTGCTTTGGCTACTCTCAACATTGACTATTTTCTCATTAGATTAAAGAATAATATTAAACTCTGAATGGATTTCCTTAATACCAAAGAGCAGTCATTTTCCTTTGCCAGCTTTAAAACACAACCATCCTATTGAACACAAATCCCTGCTTAACTCACAATGTCAATTTTTACTGTTTTTATGCAAAGATTCTGAAGTAAAATTCCCTTTTCTCCACAAAAATAAATAGTTAAATAAATCCTACCTCTTGCAGTCGATACTTGCATAACCTTAAGCAAAGTCACCGAGCCTTTGTTTGTTCATGCATAAAAGTGGAATAATAATAATAATAATAGCATCTACCTCATAGAGTTTGCTGGGACAATGAGGTGAAATAATCACATAAAAGTGTTTAGTACCATGTATAGCGCATAGTAGGTGCTCATTAGAATTAGCTATTATTACTGCTCAGACCAAAGTGTAATAAACAAAGTTTAAAATCAGAGACGAGAGAAGAAAAGCAAAGGAACTAAAAAGGGCTAGAAAGAAAAATAAGAGCTTCTACTCTGAGCTACACTGATCATCAGGGTTCTAACACAGTAGGTGTTCCTCTTGTCCTCCTCTTTCTCTGTCCACAAGATAACAAAACTCTTCTCAGTAACACACTAACTGTTGGAAACTGATCTTCCAGCGACTCTGTGACACAAACATTGCTTCCTCTGAGGCTGTTTCTTGACCTTGTAGCCATCTTGACCGGCCATCTCATCTCTTCTAGCTGAAGCCCCTGCTGTTATTCAATTAAGCCTGGATACCAGACCAGAAGCTCCTGGACAGAGAGTCCCCAGCCCAGATCTCCTGTGGGTACAGCACGGAGCTCACCCAGGCAGAGCAGAGCAACTAACAGTTGGATTTAGAGCTTTCTGGTTCACCCTGCACTGCAGACAAAAAGCAGTTCCTTTGGGTTTGCACAGTGTCTGGATGGAGTGAGTCATTTAATCCCATAAGGTAAATAACATCACATTTTAAATGGAACTCATTAAATACATTCATAAAAGCAATTAAGATATTTCAGTAACACCACAAAGCATTTATGCAACTCATAAAAAATACTGTTTTACTGATTACCAGCCTTCAAACATAGCTCTGAAATAGCACGTTTATCTTTAGCCTATTGATTAAGGAAATATGACATGTTGCAACCAAATTTTGGCATGTTTCTAAATATTTTCTGAGCATTGTAGATTATTTTTTAATATGAGAACTGCGAGCCAATCTCAGTAATCAACATTATATCTTCTAGAATCATTAGAAGATTTAGGAAGGAAAAGAAATGACACATATGATGGTTGCATATCTAGAAGAAGACAACCAGGAAGGAATCGAGTGATTGTAAAAACTTTTCTAAAAACAGACAAATTATTTAAAAGTACATATAGGCCAATGTTGCTATAAATTTACTGCCTCTGCTCACATATACAGGCAGAAATATTTCCTCCTCTATGTTTCCATGGCATTTCGAAAATGCCTCTAAGATAGGACCTTAGAGTGACTCAGAGCACAGTTTCCCATGTAGGGTTTGTGGGACAATAAGCCTTAGAGGAGAAGGCAGTATAGTAGGTCACATGGGGGTCAGGCCAGGGGAGAGGACAGTAGAGCAGGTCACATGGGGGTCCACCCTGCCACTTACTCAGTGTGGGTCCAGGATAAAGTTACTTCACTCTTCTGTCTTATTTTGGGGGGAGAATCCATTGAGAAATATAAGTGCCCAAAAAAATGGTGCCTACATATGACATCATTGAAATAGGGCAGTGTCCTTGGGCCATTTAACCTTATCTTTTTTTAAAATTTTTTTTATTATGTTATGTTAATCACCATACATTACATCATTAGTTTTTGATGTAGTGTTCCATGATTCATTATTTACGTATAGCACCCAGTGCTCCATGCAGAATGTGCCCTCTTTAATACCCATCGCCAGGCTAACCCATCCTCCCACCCCCCCTCCCCTCTAGAACCCTCAGTTTGTTTCTCAGAGTCCATCGTCTCTCATGGTTCATCTCCCCCTCTGATTTCCCCCCTTCATTCTTCCCCTCCTGCTATCTTCTTCTTTTTTTTTTTTAACATATAACGTATTATTTGTTTCAGAGGTACAGGTCTGTGATTCAACAGTCTTGCACAATTCACAGCGCTCACCATAGCACATACCCTCTCCAATGTCTGTCACCCAGCCGCCCCATCCCTCCCACCCCCAAACACCCAAGCAACCCTCAGTTTGTTTCCTGAGATTAAGAATTCCTCATATCAGTGAAGTCATATGATACATGTCTTTCTCTGATTGACTTATTTCACTAAGCATAACACTCTCCAGTTCCATCCACGTCGTTGCAAATGGCAAGATTTCATTCCTTTTGATGGCTGTATAATATTCCATTGTGTGTGTGTGTGTGTGTGTGTGTGTGTGTGTGTATATATATATATATATATATATATATATATATATATATATACCACATCTTCTTTATCCATTCATCTGTCAATGGACATCTTGGCTCTTTCCACAATTTGGCTATTGTGGACATTGCTGCTATAAACATCGGGGTGCATGTACCCCTTCGGATCCCTACGTTTGTATCTTTGGGGTAAATACCCAGTAGTGCAATTGCTGGATCCTATGGTAGCTCTATTTTCAACTTTTTGAAGAAACTCCATAATGTTTTCCAGAGTGGCTGCACCAGCTTGCATTCCCACCAACAGTGTAGGAGGGTTCCCCTTTCTCTGCATCCCCACCAACATCTGTCATTTCCTGACTTGTTAATTTTAGCCATTCTGACTGGTGTGAAGTGATATCTCATTGAGTTTTTGATTTGGATTTCCCTGATGCCAAGCGATGTTGAGCACTTTTTCATGTGTCTGTTGGCCATTTGGATGTCTTCTATGCAAAAATGTCTGTTCATGTCTTCTGCCGATTTCTTGATTCGATCCTTTGTTCTTTGGGTGTTGAGTTTAATAAGTTCTTTATAGATTTTGGATACTAACCCTTTATCTGATATGTCATTTGCAAATATCTTCTCCCATTCTGTCAGTTGTCTCTTGGTTTTGTTGACTGTTTCTTTTGCTGTGCAAAAGCTTTTTATCTTGATGAAGTCCCAATAGTTCATTTTTGCCCTTGCTTCCCTTGCCTTTGGTGATGTTTCTAGGAAGAAGTTGCTGCTGCTGAGGTCAAAGAGGTTGCTGCCTGTGTTCTCCTTTAGGATTTTGATGGACCCTGTCTCACATTGAGGTCTTTCAACCATTTTGAGTCTATTTTTCAGTGTGGTGTAAGGAAATGGTCCAGTTTCAATGTGGAGGTCCAATTTTCCCAACACCATTTGTTGAAGAGACTTTTTTCCATTGGACATTCTTTCCTGCTTTGTCGAAGATGAGTTGACCATAGAGTTGAGGGTCCATTTCTGGGCTCTCTATTCTGTTCCATTGGTCTATGTGTCTGTTTTTGTGCCAGTACCATACTGTCTTGATGATGACAGCTTTGTAATAGAGCTGGAAGTCCGGAATTGTGATGCTGCCAGCTTTGCTTTTCTTTTTCAACATTCCTCTGGCTATTCGAGGTCTTTTCTGGTTCCATACAAATTTTAGGATTATTTGTTCCATTTCTTTGAAAAAAGTGGATGGTATTTTGATGGGGATTGCCTTGAATGTGTAGATTGCTCTAGGTAGCATTGACATTTTCACAGTATTTGTTCTTTCAATCCATGAGCATGGAATGTTTTTCCATTTCTTTGTGTCTTCCTCAATTTCTTTCATGAGTATTTTATAGTTTTCTGAGTACAGATTATTTGCCTCTTTGGTTAGATTTATTCCTATGTATCTTATGGTTTGGGGTGCAATTGTAAATGGGATCGACTCCTTAATTTCTCTTTCTTCTGTCTTGTTGTTGGTGTATAGGAATGCCACTGACTTCTGTGCATTGATTTTATATCCTGCCACTTTACTGAATTCCTGTATGAGTTCTAGCAGTTTTGGGGTGCAGTCTTTTGGGTCTTCCACATAAAGTATCATATCATCTGCAAACAGTGAGAGTTTGACTTCTTTGCCGATTTGGATGCCTTTGATTTCTTTTTGTTGTCTGATTGCTGTGGCTAGGACTTCTAATCCTATGTTGAATAGCAGTGGTGATAGTGGACATCCCTGCCATGTTCCTGACCTTAGGGGGAAAGCTCTCAGTTCTTCCCCTTTGAGAATGATATTTGCTGTGGGTTTTTCATAGATGGCTTTTATGATATAGAGGTATGAACCCTGTATCCCTATACTCTGAAGAGTTTTGATCAAGAAACAACGCTGTACTTTGTCAAATACTTTTTTTCCATCTATTGAGAGGATCATATGGTTCTTGTTCTTTCTTTTATTAATGTGTCATATCACACTGATTGATTTGCGGATGTTGAACCAACCTTGCAGCCCAGGGATAAATCCCACTTGGTTGTGGTGAATAATCCTTTTAATGTACTGTTGGATCCTATTGGCTCGTATTTTGGTGAGAATTTTTGCATCCATGTTCATCAAGGATATTGGTCTGTAATTCTCCTTTTTGATGGGGTCTTTGTCTGGTTTTGGGATCAAGGTAATGCTGGCCTCATAAAACGAGTTTGGAAGTTTTCCTTCCATTTCTATTTTTTGGAACAGTTTCAGAAGAATAGGTATTAATTCTTCTTGAAATGTTTGGTAGAATTCCCCTGGGAAGCCATCTGGCCCTGGGCTTTTGTTTTTTGGGAGATTTTTGATGACTGCTTCAATTTCCTTAGTGTTTATAGGTCTGTTCAGGTTTCCTGTTTCTTCCTGGTTCAGATTTGGTAGTTGATACATCTCTAGGAATGCATCCATTTCTTCCAGGTTATCTAATTTGCTGGCATAGATTGGCTCATAATATGTTCTTATAGTTGTTTGTATTTCTTTGGTGTTGGTTGTGATCGCTCCTCTTTCATTCATGATTTTGTTGATTTGGGTCATTTCTCTTTTCTTTTTGATAAGTCTGGCCAGGGGTTTATCAATCTTGTTAATTCTTTCAAAGAACCAGCTCCTAGTTTCATTGATCTGTTCTGCTGTTCTTTTGGTTTTCTATTTCATTGATTTCTGCTCTGATCTTTATTATTTCTCTTCTCCTGCTGGGTTTAGGCTTTATTTGCTGTTCTTTCTCCAGCTCCTTTAGGTGTAGGGTTAGGTTGTGTATTTGAAACCTTTCTTATTTCTTGAGAAAGGCTCGTATTGCTATATACTTTCCTCTTAGGACTGCCTTTGCTGCATCCCAAAGATTTTGAATAGTTGTGTTTTCATTTTCATTCCATGAATTTTTTAAATTCTTCTTTAATTTCCTGGTTGACCCATTCATTCTTTAGTAGGATGCTCTTTAGCCTCCATGTATATGAGTTCTTTCCAACTTTCCTCTTGTGATTGAGTTCTAGTTTCAAAGCATTGTGGTTTGAAAATTTGCGGGGGATGATCCCAATCTTTTGGTACCAGTTGAGACCTGATTTGTGACCTAGGATGTGATCAGTTCTGGAGAATGTTCCATGGGCACTAGAGAAAATTGTGTATTCTGTTGCTTTGGGATAGAATGTTCTGAATATGTCTGTGAAGTCCATTTGGTCCAGTATGTCATTTAAAGTCTTTATTTCCTTGTTGATCTTCTGCTTAGATGATCTGTCCATTTCAGTGAGGGGGGTGTTAAAGTCCCCCACTATTATTGTATTTTTGTCGATGTGTTTCTTTGCTTTTGTTATTAATTGCCTTATAGAATTGGCTGCTCCCATGTTAGGGGCATAGATATTTACAATTGTTAGATCTTCTTGTTGGATACACCCTTTCAGTAGGATATAGTGTCCTTCCTCATCTCTTAGTACAGTCTTTGGTTTAAAATCTAATTTGTCTGATATAAGGATTGCCACCCCAGCTTTCTTTTGGTGTCCATTAGCATGGTAAATGGTTTTCCACCCCCTTACTTTCAATCTGGGGGTGTCTTTGGGTCTAAAATGAGTCTCTTGCAGACAGCATATCGATGGGTCTTGTTTATTAATCCAATCTGATAACCTGTGTCTTTTAATTGGGGCATTTAGCCCATTTACATTCAGGGTAACTATTGGAAGATATGAATTTAGTGCCATTGTATTGCCTGTCAGATGACTGTTACTGTATACTGTCTGTGTTCCTTTCTGGTCTATGTTGCTTTTAGGCTCTTTCTTTGCTTAGAGGACCCCTTTCAATATTTCTTGGAGGGCTGGTTTCGTGTTTGCAAATTCCTTTAGTTTTTGTTTGTCCTGGAAGTTTTTGATCTCTCCTTCTATTTTCAATGACAGCCTAGCTGGATACAGTATTCTTGGCTGCATATTTTTCTCATTTAGTGCTCTGAATATATCCTGCCAGTCCTTTCTGGCCTGACAGGTCTCTGTGGATAGGTCTGTTGCCAATCTAATGTTTCTACCCTTGTTGGTTACATATCTCTTCTCCCGAGCTGCTTTCAGGATTTTCTCTTTGTCTATGAGACTCGTAAGTTTTACTATTAGATGTTGGGGTGTTGACCTATTTTTATTGATTTTGAGAGGGGTTCTCTGTGCTTCCTGGATTTTCATGCCTGTTTCCTTCCCCAAATTAGGGAAGTTCTCTGCAATAATTTGCTCCAATATACCTTCTGCCCCTCTCTCTCTTTCTTCTTTCTGGGATCCCAATTATTCTAATGTTGTTTCATCTTATGGTATCGCTTATCTCTCGAATTCTGCCCTCGTGATCCAGTAGTTGTTTATCTCTCTTTTTCTCGGCTTCTTTTTTTTCCATCATTTCATCTTCTATATTACTGATTCTCTCTTCTGCCTCATTTATCCTAGCAGTTAGAGTCTCCATTTTTGATTGCACCTCATTAATAGCCTTTTTGATTTCTACTTGGTTAGATTGTAGTTCTTTTATTTCTCCAGAAAGCGTTTCTCTAATAAGTTCCATGCTTTTTTCAAGCCCAGCTAGTATCTTTAAAATCATCATCCTGAACTCTAGGTCCGACATCTTACTAATGTCCGTACTGATTAGGTCCCTGGCAGTCAGTACCGCTCCTTATTCTTTTTGTTGAGGTGATTTTTTCCATCTTGTCATTTTGTCCAGAGGAGAATAGATGAATGAGAGAACAAAATGCTAACAGGTAACAACGTCCCCAGAAAATATACACTAAACAAATCAGAAAAGACCTGAAACCAGTGGAAAGGAAAGAGAAAGAAAGAAAAAAGAAAAAGAAAAAAAAAAGAAAAAGATAAAAAAAAAAAAAAATCAAATATGATCAGGCTGGTGCATAGATCAGCACCACACACAAGACTTTGGGTATATTTTGGTCTGTTAGAAGAAAGTGCCTCCCAAAATTTTAAAGAAAGAAAAACTTATATATGTACAAAAATAAGGGTTAATACAATGAAAGAATGGAATATGACTGTAAAGATGAAAATTATAAAAGATTTTATGAAAGGAATTGATAAGAAGTTGGTTGAAAAAAGAAAGAAGAGGATTTAAAAAAAAAGAGAGAATGTGATCAGGCAGGAGACTAGAACAAAGCCATACACTAGAGATTTAGGGTATATTTTGATCTGTTAGAAGAAACTGTATCTCAAAATTTTAAAGATAGAAAAACTTATATGTATATACCAAAAATAAGGGTAACTACTATGAAGGGATAGAATATGACTCTAAAAATGAAAAATAAAAAATATTTTTTAAAAAAGGCATTGATAAGATGTTGGTTGAAAAAGGGAAAAAAATTCAAAAAAAAAAAAAGACAGTTAAAAAAAAATTGACTTTGAAAGACCAAAGAATCATGGTAAAAAAGCCATGGATTCTATGTGCAGTATTCCCCTAGCGCTGGCGTTCTGCCGTTCTCATTGATCGGTAAACTCGGTCTTGGCCGGCTGTTCTCGGTGATCTTCTGGGGAGGGGCCTGTTGCCGTGGTTCCCAAATGTCTCTGCCGGAGGCGGAATTGCCCCACCCTTGCCCTGTCCCGGCTAAGTCATCTGCTCGGGTTTGCTCTCCGGGGCTTTTGTTCCCTGCGAGCTTTCCGTACAGCTTTGGAGGCGGAGAGTGAAGATGGCGGCCTCCCAATCTCCGCCCCGGAGGAGCCGAGAACTCGGGGCCCGCTCCTCAGTGAGCCCCCAGAGAAAAGCCGTCCCTCACTCCCGTCTCCCCGGTCTCCGGCCGCACCCCGTGCTCACCCGGCCTGTGACCGCGCGTTTCTATCTCTGGCCCCCGACCCCGGGTGGAGTCTCCAAACCCAGCAGATCCCTGCGGTGCACTCCCGCGCGGCTCCTCCCGGGGGAGGAAGGTGAGTCTCCCCGGATCTGCCGCTTGTTGGGTCCCTGCTGGAGGAGCAGGGGCCCGACTAGGCCGCGGATCACGGTTTATGGCGACCCCGAGCTGAGGGCCCGCGCCTGGGCTCCGCCTCTGCAGCCGGCTTCCCTGCTCCATTGCCTGGGAGCTCTGCCACACTCAGGCACCCCCGGTCTTTCTGTGACCCCGAGGGTCCTGAGACCACACTGTCCCGGAGGGTTCCACCCCCTGCTTAGCCCCCAGAGTGACGTCCCTCGGCGGAGCAGACTTTTAAAAGTTCCGATTTTGTGCTCCGCGGCTCTAGCACTTGCCAGAAGCGGCCGACGGAGGCCCCTCCCCCGCCGTCTATCCTCCCGAATATCGCCGCGGATTCACTTCTCCGCACGTCCTACCTTCCAGAAAGTGGTCGCATTTCTGTTCAGAGAGTTGTTGCTATTCTCTTCTTTGATCTCCTGTTGAGTTCGTAGGTGTTCAGAATGGTTTGATCCCTATCCAGCTGAATTCCTGAGACCAGAGGAAATCCGGGTCTCCCACTCCTCCGTCATCTTGCTCCGCCCCCTGGGCCATTTAACCTTGTAAATGACTCTGGTTTCTTCTTTGCTTTGGATTCTGGGGAGCTTACAGAACAATTTTTCTGACCATCTCTAGTAACTACAACTGCATGAACCCAAATGGTACCCTTTCTGTGTGCAGTTGGATCCCTGGTTTTGTTAATATTTACTGCCTTTATGTTTCCTTCCCTTCAACTGTGTCAGTTATCTGCCTCTACCTTTGTAAAAGTGTGTGTGTGCATGTGTGCGTTATATCAAATATTCGTGGAACGGAGGAGTATAAGAATGGAAGTGAGTAAATAAATATTTTTTAAATTCTATCTGGCATAAATAAATAATTGTGCTTACCTAATTATATCACAGTTGCCTTGTGTTGTCCCCACAGCAGACTGTGAACTCCAAACTCCAAATGCTTCAAGCAACATGTCTTTTTCACTACTCTATTCAATGATTGTTAAATAACAAAGTCCATTTCTTACTGTATTACTGTATTATTGATTCTTTTGCTCTTTTAAAAAAGATTTTACTTAGCTTTGCACAGTGGCAGTATTGTAGCCAATGAGGTTTATCTGAGGCACGATTATTGCTAATTAAAAAAGATTTTATATATTTATTTTAGAGAGAGAGTGCATGAGCAGGGGGAAGGGCAGAGGGAGAGAGAGAATCTCAAGCATACTTAGCGCTTAACAGGGAGCCCAAAGCAGGGCTCGATCTCAAGACCCTGGTATCATGACCTGAGCTGAAACCAAGAGTTAGCCACTCAACAGAATGAGCCACCCAAGCACCCTATGGATTTTTTTGCTTTGACCAGTAAGGAATCTGCTCAATTTTTTTAGAAACAGAGAAAAAAAATATCTTACAAGTTTTAACTAAATATTATGAATGCAGGTTGCCTTTATGTTAAGGGTAATTCAGAGTTAAGTAAACCAGACCATCTCAGGGTCCCATGGGAAGCCAAGCCAGGATTACAACCCCATACCCTGGCCATCCACTGATTTTTCCCTCCATATTTCAGTATATCAACTCTATGTTTATTAATAGGGTAATAGATACTCTGATTTCGAGATAACAGTAAAGTCAGCTTTTAATCAGTCTCAGAAAGTAAATTATGAATAAAAATAGACAGGGAACAGTTACACAGGATGAACTTCGACATTCAGCCTTCATTGCATAAACAAGCTCAAAATCCAACTAATGCTTTTAATAGACTCTACATAACTATCATTTGTCTTGGAAAGAGATAATAAATTAATGGTGTAAGCAGCAACCAGATTTATATATACATTAATGTCCTAATTTATGAAACCAATTTGTGTGGTAGGGGAAAAAGAGTGCAATGCATTTCTCAATTTGTTCCCATGATCTCATTTACCTTATTACTTTGTTATTATTTGTAAAATTAATTGATTTCCCTTTTGCTCCACACTTTTCTCTGATTTTCTAGAAGGGGCAACAGCTGCTTTCTCAGTTCTGAAAGGCACAGGGAGCCTGTGGCGGCTGAGATGCTGACTAGTGGCTTGGTGCCCATAAGTGCTGTGATTTCCCCTCAAAGCTCTGTCAAATGAACCGGAGAATGGCTGAAAAGCAGGCCCTGCTATTCTCAGCACAGACTGGCAACAATTTGTGCTAAATTGCATTGAATTTGGGGATCCAGACAAATGCCCACTTGGGACTAAGTTTAACTCACCTGGTTTCTCTGAGTAACAGATAAATCCCAATAGAGGAAAACAGTTTTCAAATAAAGAAAAGGAAACTTGAAATTTTCTAATGTCTCCGGATTTGTGGATGCTTCCTTACCTCTGCTCCTCATTCCTCCACTTTTGGGAAAATAATCTTATGTTCTAACCTAAGTTTGTTCACATTTTTCCAGGTTTGTGCCTGATTTTTTAACAGAATATGTGTGTCAGTATGACTTTGAAAGTTAAAACATGGGGCAAAGTATTCCCTGGGTATTAATAAGTAAAAATAATCTTCACATCAGATACTAATGAAGAAGCTTTCTAGAAAATATCACAAAGCCTCATTGTATCTTAAATATTAATTTAGCTGAGTCAAATGGTACAATCACATTAAATCAGCTACCGATAATTGAGAGTTTGGGCATTAGGGTAAGTGAAAACTCCAAACTGACTGAAAAAAAAAAAATACATTCACTAACTCTAACACATGACATTTCTCCAAGTGTCCCAAAGAACAATAAGAACTAGCCAGTCCCACTTCTTCCCCAACCTCTTACCTGACTGGTTTTCAGTCTCCTGACTCTCATGATTTTTAGCTCCTCTTCAGACCTTTCTGTATCCTTAATGATCCTTAACATTCCACCCTCACATCTTTTATGTTCTCAAATATCCTCTATAGTCTAATGACTCCCTGTGCTTAACCTTTCCTTTCACAGGCAGGTTTCATACCTGTGTCTCTAACAACCTACAGGACATCTCTATCTCCATACCTGTGTGTCTAACAACCTGTGGGGCATTTCTATCTAAGCCTGAGCAGCTCTCTCAAGGGCCACTAGTCTGCATGAAGTGCTCAGTCAGTCACCCTCGACTCTCCACCCCCGATATCCAATGGGTCAATGATATCTATCAATTCTGCTTCTTCCTCTCAGAACTTCGACAACATTCCCCTTGGAGACATTTGCATTTCCACTTGAGGTGATCTCCGTCATTGAGCCTGTCTTCCAGCCCACAAAACTTTCCATCTGATGTCACCATTCTGCCCAAATTTTTCAAGGACCTCTCCCTGTCTCTGAGAGAAAACGAATGGCTTCATTACAATATTCATTCCATCGGTCTATCTAGTCACTCATCTATTTGTTTACTCAACAAATATTCACTCAGCCCTTCCTAAAAGCCAGGCACTGTTTATACTGAATGTGCAACAGGAGGTAAAATACAAGACCATGGCTTCTCTGAACCCCGGCCCTCCATCCAGCCTCATCCAGCCTCATCTCCATCCTCTCTCCCTACTATACCCTACACTCCATTCACACCAAATTTCTGAGTTTCCTAAATATGCTTTATACGTTCTACCTCCCTGTCTTTCACACATCCTAGGCTCTCTTTTATTTTTATTTTTTTTAAGATTTTATTTATTTATTTGACAGAGAGAGACACAGCGAGAGAGGTAACACAAGCAGGGGGTGAGTGGGAGAGGGAGAAGCAGGCTTCCCGCCGAGCAGGGAGCCCGATGCGGGGCTTGATCCCAGGATGCCGGGATCATGACCTGAGCCGAAGGCAGATGCTTAATGACTGAGCCACCCAGGAGCCCCTAGGCTCTCTTTTAAAATGAACTTTTTTTCCCTCTGAATTGTGAATTCCTAATGATACTTAAAGACCAATGTCAAGTGTCACCTCCTCTGAGAAATACTCCCAGGCTGTCCTAAAGAGTGTGGACCACTCATTGAAAACTCTCAGTAGGGTTTTATTCCTATGATAGACATCCTTCAATTAAACACATCTAAAAAGTGGCCAATAGCTAAGCACTACAGGATGGACTGTCGTTTTCTATTTATTTATTGCTTTTTTTTTTTAATTTGCAGCACCTCAAATAATGCCTTTCAAACCATTAAATGTATGTTGGGTAAAACAAATTTTTCTCATTCCACTTCATAAATGTAAAAAGCAAACTAGTTTGGTAAAATGAATTGTCTAATTCTAGTGATGGAGGCAAAACAAATGAATTTAAAATAAACCCTACTCCCAACTTTTCTGGGTGAAAGGAAAAATTGGTCTTCTGGCAATTTTCACTGCTGCAATTATTTTTATGACCTAGTTAGAAGGTAAATGAATGACCTAAATGAAAAATCTGATGTAGATGAATGTACTGATGGGTTTCAGAACTTGAAGACAAGGTGTTTTCTCACACATGCAGCTTTGAGATGTTCTAGGAAAATTGTGTGCTTCCACATCATTTACTCCCAAAAGTTAAGGATTTTGTGAGCACCTCTCTAATTACACTTTAAGATGTAAGTATGCAAAATGACCTCCTTTGGCCATATTAGCAGTAGCTGTCTTATTCTCAACCTGCCACTTCTTGAAAGAACATTAGTTTTTACCAATGGCTACTATTCACATAGTTTAGAATAAATGTCTTCACAGTCCCTCGGCGTAACTCAGGAAACTGACAGGGTATAGCATATTCTCCTACTCAATCTCTCCTTTGCTCCCCACCCCCACCCCAAACCCTTTCCAAGGCACCAATGTAAAAACTAACTGATAACATTCTGTATTCTTCACCCATCGCTGGTCTATTATGATCTAAAACTGGGCTGCTTCTGGCTACCGGGTGGAAATCCCATGAGCATCTATTGCTACATCATTCAAAGACCAGCAGCCTGGGATTCTGAAACACAGGAGTAGAGGAACAGGAAGAGGCTCTCATGGGGCATTTGTTTCTTGCAGATCCATAAAGCCAAAGTCTTCCTGGCTGCTTTTCATACATGGGTTCATTCTTTGTTAAAAAGATATGGCATAAGGCTTAGCGGGTATACAAGAACTCAAGCTGTTGGATTGTATAGAAAGGGGGAAGGTATTTTGTCAGCTTTTGAGATTTCTTTTTAAAATGTGACCAGACATTCATATACACATACAGACTTTCATTTTAATCAGCAACATGCAAATTGCATATTCATCTGGCTAGTCATAGGGCAGGCACTGTTCATAGAGATAGGGCTATGCATTATAGGCACAATTCTGGTGAAAAGGAATCTTTGTTTTAAAAAAAGTACTGGAGGTGAAAAGAAACAAGTGTTATAAAAGCAAACACAATTTGGGACCAGGACTCCTGAGATGTGGTTCTTATTTCTGGTTGCCTAGTACAAAGCCAATCAAATTTCCCATGATTGTTTTAAAAACGTCAATACAAACTCCACCATAAGATACAACTATTTGATTCCCAAATGTTTCTGTCTGCTACATTGGTGCAGTTTTCCTAACAAAAACCTTTTAGTTGATTATGAGTGAGTCCTATTTCCATGCTGGCTTATTTTTAACAACGAATTCCAATGCAGTCAGGGCTATTTTTGTGGCTGAATATGCTGAAAGTCATTCCAGACTCTTTTTGTCAAACTCATCAGTATCATGCTATATACCTATGTTTAATGTTAAAATAATAATAAGTATTTATATACATTTTATATTTCTTATATGATAAAAAAGACTATTTTCACCCTATGCTTTTATTTAGTCAGTGATTATCTCTTTCACATCCTGGGGAGCATCAAATTTATACTTAATTGTAATACTCTACAGGAATGGTGAATCTGCCTTAACATTCCCACCCCCATACCTACTTCTGAGTCACAGGGAAGAGTCATGGGATGATTCAACTTCCGTTTGATCCCAGGTACATATGATGACTTTCTTTTCTTCTATTTCTATAACACATGGAGATTTTGGAAAACTATGGCCAATCTCTGCTTCCCCCTTCACCGCACTGACCATCTTTTACTGTTAGTACCTAATAATCGCCTTCCAAGAGAGACTACAAACTACGTAAAAGTGAAGGTTGTCATCTGCTTTGCTCATTGCTACATCTCCATTGTCAGGAACAAGGATAGTACAAAGAATTACACGGATGAATCAATGTTTGAATAATAAGCTCAAAAGAAACAATAAGTAGGGCGCCTGGGTGGCTCAGTTGGTTAAGCGACTGCCTTCGGCTCAGGTCATGATCCTGGAGTCCCGGGATCGAGTCCCACATCAGGCTCCCTGCTCAGCAGGGAGTCTGCTTCTCCCTCTGACCCTCCTCCCTCTCATGCTCTCTGTCTCTCATTGTCTCTCTCGCAAATAAATAAAAAATCTTAAAAAAAAAGAAATAATAAGTAAATTGCCTAGATATCTGCATCGTCACTTATATACTCTTATTTGTTAAAATGTGAATAGTTAAGTAAATTTTGGAATTAAACATCAAATTGATAACAAAATAAATGTACATAATTGAACAAAAATTTAAATAGATGAACAGAATACAGTTTAGAGTTCACAGAGAGAGAGAGAGAGATGTAGTGGCCTGCAACATACAGTCAAACAAGGTAAAGGAAGGACTTCTATGGGGGCAGAAAAGCAGAGATGTGACCATTCCTTTATCAGCAACCAAGCTGCACCATACTTCTCTCACATTCATCTTTAAAAGGAAAGGGAACAAAACGAAGAGAAAGTAGACAAGTACCCCTCTATCAATTGCACTGACTTAGATTTGGGAAGTATAATTAAATATATGCATGAGATGATATTAACAGGATACACACCCCCCACCTGGTCCTATACTTGGTCTACCTTGACCCTTTCTCGTTTCAGGAGCTCCCAAAGCTAGGGCAATATGTACACTGGGCCCACTCCTCCATCATTATCTTGATTTTCACTTCAAAGTGAAAGTCCAGATGTCAACCTATAAGGAAAGATGTGTAAGAATGTGAAATCCTACAGATCCAATTTTGTACGGTTCTCCTCCCATCTCCAGCCGCCACCCCCCTCACTCCAAGCTAGCAAAAGAAGGAGGAGCAGAGTTGAAGAGGGCAAAAAAATGCCCTGGTAAGTTTGATTACATAAGTGTGGGAAGGCCTTGAAGTCACTTAGGTGGAATCCAATGAAGTAAATGAGATCCTTTGCCAGAATGCAAAAGCAGCAGTATAAGTCAGGAGCAGTAAGTGTGGGCAGGTTCAGTAGAGAAGACAGGGCATAATATTCCTTTCAGTCCCCCTAGTTCTACCCCCACAAATCTCCAGAAGCATAGAGAACACAAGATAATTTCCCCAAATTTCCTATGCCCCCAAAAGAATTGTGTAGGTATTGAGATGTGCTCAATGTAAAGAAAGAAGGCCTTGCATTCAGGACAAAGAAGCTAAGAGTTCCTGACTGAAGACTTGAGACGGCACAGACTGATGGCCATTTTAGTTAAGGCATCATGGCCAGAGATTTCTACATGATGCCATGATGCTATGGGAGTCCCAGGAATTAAATGGTACTCATGGGGGTAGAATAAAGAAGGGGAAAGTTTTAATTAGCTGAGCTAAAATGCCTGAGAAAACCCAGAAGTGGCTAAAACGTGTTCAGCCATCAGCTGGAATGAGGACTCGATAAAGAGACTTACAGCATGATGGACAAAGTCCCACAATACAGCTAGGAAGCATTCACATCTATTAGCATATATTGTAACTCCATTTGGCAAGATACATGCTGAGGATGACAAGCATAAGTGTAACTAAACAATCTTTAAAGTGTCATGAATACCTGAGAAGAGATAAATTCAAGTTTAATGCATTTTATCTAAATTGAAGGCAGCTAAAATAAAGGAGGCGGCAAAATACACTGTAGACACAGATGTGACCAATAATTTCCTTGAAAATATAGTTTAAAACCATTATTAATATTTTATATCAAATGAAAATATTATAGTACTATTTAAATTTCACTGTTCCTAGCAACACTGTCACCAGGAGGGAAAATGAGATGTTGACCTACTGTATTAGGACATGTATTTTAAATTTCTGCACACTGAGTCATTCCCTTACTTTACCAGAAATATTTGCTCAGGAGCTGGGTCAATGATTAAGGAGTACAGGATGATCAGAAAAAAAGTCTAACCTTCTGATCCATAAAAAAAAAACATATACATGATTTTGATGTAATTATTATTATTATTTTCATTATTTTATTGTTATTCAAGAAGCATCATCATATATGCTTATGACCATGGACTCTAGAGTCAAATTCTAGCTCATTCACTTACCAGCTATGAAACTATGCAGCAAGTTGCTTAACCTCTCAGTTTACCCAACTGTAAAATAGAGATATTCACCATACCCACCTCTCAGTAAAGTTAACTGAAAGAGGTATGACATACCTTGGAACAGAGTCTGGTACATAGTAGATGCTACTAAGGTGTTTATATTTACATATATTACTCCTGGTAGTAAGTTTGGTGGCATCTAAACAAAAGGGTATTTTACAATTTAAAAACCATACCTACACACACTTATCTATTTCAGTCTTCATAAGATCCCTTGAGAAGTAGGTGACACTGACCTCCACTGTTAAGAAAGAATACTGAGGTTTGGAGAGATTAAGTGACATCTCTAGTGAATGAAAGAGAATGGGATTGGAACCCCAGGCTCCCGACTTCAAATTCAGAGCTGTTGCCACAATATTTGCATTCTTGGCTACACTTGACATGAATTGTTCTCCTTTTAGGGAAACATAGAGAAAGGCAAGTGGAGCTAATACTACTTTATCCAGAGACATCCTATATGTAGACAGTGTGAATCAATGATGACAATGGCATCAGAATTGGGAAAGAATAGGTTGCACAGGAAGAAGTTGTCCTGGGTCACGATGCAAGAGACCAGCCTGGAGGACTGAGATCCATCCAAACCAGCAGAGCCACCTAAGGAAACCTCACTGTGCAGGAGGTAAGTTGTATACAAAGCAACCCCACTTCTGTGGATTGAAAGGCTGAACAAAGAGATACGTTGGTAGTCTTGTCTTGGAAGATCTTCTCTCTAATCATTGTAAGTGAAGTTGGATAAAATTTATAATGACCTTATGTGTCAGCGATTAATAGGACCTTAACAGACACCTCACCAAAGAAGATATACAGCTGGTAAATAAGCATATAAAAAGGTATCCCACATCATCAGGGAAATGCACCTTACAACAACAATGAGATACCATTACACGCCTATTAGAATGGCCAAAATCCAAAACACTGACAACACCAAATACTAGTGAGGATGTGGAACAACAGGAATTGCTGTTGAGAATATGTTGCTGGTGAGAATGCAAAATGGTTCAGCCACCTTGGAAGATGAGCGGTTTCCAAAAAAAACTAACATATGCTTACCATATGACTCAGCAATTGTGCTCCCAGGTATTTACCCAAATGAATTCAAAACTTACATCCATACAAAAACCTACATATAGCAGTAATTGCAGCTTTATTCATAGTTGCCAAACTTGGAAGCAACCAAGTGGATAAATAAATTGTGGTCCTCCCAGACAATGGGATACTACTCAGTGCTAAAAAGGAATGAGCTACTAAGCCACAAAGAGACATGGAGGAATCTTAAATGGATATTACGAAGTGAAAGCAACCAATCTGAAAGGCTGCATACTGCAACAACAGGACGTTTTGGAAAAGACAAAACTATAGAGACAACAAAGAGATCAGTGGTTGTCAGTGTTGGTGGGGATTAAAGAAGGAGACATGAATAAGCAGGACAGAGAGGATTTTCAGGGTGGTGAAAATATTGTTTACCATTATAAGGATGGATGCATGTCATTATACATTTGTTTACACCCATAAAACACAGAACACCAAAAGTAAACCATCATATAAACATAAGGACTTTGGTTCATTCTAATGTATCAATGTTGGTTTATCCTTGGTTAAAAAAAAAAAAGTATCATTCTGCTAAGTGATGTGGATAATGGGGAGGTTATGCATATGTAGGGCTAGAGAGCCTATGAGAAATCCCTGTGTTTTTGTCTCAAGTTTGATGGAAACCTAAAACTGCTCTAAAAAATCAAGTCTTTAAAAAAAAAAAACATATGAATAAGAATAAATAACAGTACTTTGAATGATGTCTGAGTGAGACCGTCCAAGGTTAAAAATATGTCAGTTCAAAGAAATATGGAGGCCAATATTTGCAAAGATTATGCTGGAAGGTAATGGAAATAATCCTCACAACTAGATAATAGAGCCTTTCCATATTAACATAGATGATATTTAAAAATTGAAACATTAAGCCATAGTAAGCATAAGCTCCAACATTAATGGGGCACATAAACAGAAAAAAATGGCTTTGTGCTATTTAATCTCAAAAATGGTTTAGTGACCCTTATCTGATTATGAGAACAGCACAGGTAACTGTATTAGATAAATAGGACATTAAAAATACTGCTAACTGGTAAGCACCTTGAAAATATCCAAATGAATATATTTTTAAATCAAATTTAATAGTCACTGAAGGAATATTAAAGAGATGTCCTGGATATGGCTATGACATTGGCAAATACGAACACATATAAAGAAAGTTAAAGAAAAGCACAGACTACCAGCTAGGAAAACAAATCAGAGAGTGAAAGTTAAGAATTTGGTTAATTTAGTTAAGTCTTGGTTTCTGCTCCCTCAGATACATCGATCCTCAGACCAATAAAAATGTTGAATAGTACAGTATGCTTTTAATGCATAATTACAACATCCTAATACTGAAAACATGGTCAAATAGTTTTCTCTGGAATTAGGTTTATTTTATATTAGGAGTCAGCTCTTCCAATGGACTGGAGAGAGCTTAAGAAAACCTCTGTAACAGACCATACTTGAAGCTAACCACCCCTTTTCGCTACCACTTCACTTGTCAGTGAGTGTCATGATGACGAATGAATGGGCATTGTTTGTCCTTCAGTGTTTGATTGTTGGTGGATTTGGTTTGAGACGATCCTGGCTACCCTTCTGATGTGCTCATTCATCTGCCCTTCTCCCTTATTAAGGTGTTAGTATAATGGAGAAGAACTTCACCCCGGAAGAAGATGACTAGGTGTGGGATCTTGCTAAGCCTCAATGCTGTAACTTGTAAACTAGAGCGAACAATAATGCCTCATGGGTGGTTGCATAAAAGAGGCAATTGTGCGCTTGGTAGAACCCACAAGCTCAATAAATGTTACTTGCTCTTCTACACCTCACACTACACTTTTAGTTCCTGAACATTGCTAACTGGCTCCAATCCCATGGCTCAACCCACTACTGATGGCCATCTGGGGATCTCCTGATATGGGCCATGGTTCTTTAAATTGCTCTCCTGGTACTATAACAGTGCATCTGAAATATGTATGTTAGATTAATTGTAGTTAGAAATACAAGAGAGAAATATATGTCACAGATAGTCCCAAAGAGCCGAGTCATTACCCCAAAACATTTGTTTCCATCCCAAAAGCAAAATTAGAATCACCAGACAATCTCAGCACCATATCACTGATACCCTAGAGCCAGAAGGGAAGTCTGACTGATGATAGTTGGTTGGAGTCTGTCCCACCTGTACTGGCCACTGTATTGTTAGGTTTGCACATTTAGTTCAGCTCTAGAGGTGGATATCACTAGAAAATGATGACTAGGGTTGGAAAGGATCTAGAATCAGAAAGGGCAAAACTTTCTGTCATTCTACGACATGATACTTAGATATATTTTCCCCTTGCCACTTACCTCACAAAAACTCAACAGTTTATTCTCTCCTCATTTTTCATGGTCTAACCTTTTGAACTCCAATTTGGAGGAATGGGCCAAAAATAACCTCTGTTAATAAAACCTTGTTGACTTGTTTTCTTTTGTTTTCTCCAGGGAGCTGAATGTTTTCTTAAGGAGTTCCCAAATGAGATAGCTGTCTTTATGAATTCATTTTCCAATTGGAAAATAGACGTGAAATCTAAAAGAATGAGAAAGGCAGTGAGATAATCTAAAATGTATTCCGGCTGCTAACACCTAGGTTTGACATCCCTTCTCTGAGTTCTGGAAACTTCTCCAACCTTTCCTGTAAGAACTCTAGTGCTACTGTCAGCTGCATCCGGAAGAGCCAGCAATGGTTTATGTGATTTCTCTCCCTTTTCCTTAGGAACTCCTTAATACCTTATCATCCACATGACTGTTTGTTCCCAGATACAAGTTACTGAGCACTTCCTATCTTGCAGGTGCCGTCCTGAAACAAAGTGTATAGGACCAAATGGAGAATGCTATGGGAGGCCAGCTAATAAATTCTACCATCTGCATATTTCCATAACTACCCCATAAAACCATATACAGTAAATGATTTCCAACTGTGAATTTTGTGAACTCAGTTTTTATTTTTTTTAACCTGCCTCTGGAACTACTTCATAATGGGAATATATTTGTTTCTTTCATTTTTATCCAAATTCTATTTGGAACCCAGTAGATTACAAAGGAAAAATCATTTTTCCAACCAGCATCATTCCCTACAACACCCTTAGCAAAAGGAGGAAGGTATCAGATTGTTAAGCAAATAATAGTTGGGTGTGACGTTCAAAAAGATAGGAATGACTATTTTCATTTACAGACAGAGCAGCTGGAAACTACCTTTCTTAATTGACAATTATAGATACAGTGCATCAAGTGGGTATGTGATAAATATCAGGGCTTGCTTGACTTACCAAATGTATTTTGTTTGGGAAAATATAAATGACAAATTGACCTTCAGATTAATAGCTACCATATTGGTAAAGTACAAATCACTTTTAACAGCCACATTACTTTAGGAAAGAGAAGCTTGCTAACTGCTCTTTAATTAAGTACACTAATGACCTTAAGGGGATTAGTACTCTTGTCTGATAATCAATAAGCATGGCGAGATTGCTGCCTCATAAACTGGGGTGGGAGAACCAAATTAATCTGCAAAGATTAGTTCCCCCTACTTTCTTCCTTATAGTTTGATTCTATGCAATCCTTAGGAAACTCATAATCCCAGACAAAAAGAACATACCAATAATCTATTTGTTCTGAAGATGTGTATTTATTCTAGCAAACATGGTTTAAAAATAATTCCCAAAATCCAAGTGATAAATAATAGGTCTTTGCCTACACATCATTGTTTGAATAATGCTCAAAAAGAATTCTCTGTTGCCCTATTTAACAAGTGATTGACTAATGGATTATAACTAACTGTACCACAATGAGATTCAGTTTCTTCATTTGTAAAATGAAAGAGGTGGCCTCGGGGCACCTGGGCGGCTCAGTTGGTTAAGTGTCTGCCTTTGGCTCAGGTCATGATCCCAGGGTCCTGGGATTGAGTCCCACATCGGGCTCCTTGCTCAGTGAGGAGTCTTCTTCTCCCTCTGCCTGCCACTCCCTCTGCTTGTGCTCTCTTCCTTTCTCTCTCTCTCTCTCTCAAATAAATAAATTAAAAAGAAAAAGAAGAAAGAGGAGGCCTCTAAGTTCCTTTCATTAAGTTTCTACATTACATTTTGAATGGATAATAATGGATTTATTTATGAATTATCCAATTTTTAGTAGCCAGTCAGCCTTGTGCAATCAGACTCTAAAGTTCTGGGCTAACGCTCATCTTCTTCTGCTCCCACACACTCAGCAAAAGCAAGCATAGTGGACAAGAAAGAATATTTGTACTGCATTATCAAGGTAAAACAAAATAAATAAATTAAAACTTTGAGCAGTATTTGATGCAATATGGCCCAGGGGAGAATGGAGGAGATGGGGGATGAGGTGGAATTTGGGAATAATAGTTTTAGAACCACCTTTTTGTTCAATATTTGACTCATCTACTTTTAAGATTCATGACCTTAGACAAATTGTTCTTTTCTTCTCAACCTCAGTATCTGTGTATGAGAGGATTAGCGTTTAGATCATCAGAATTATGGTGAGTAAATGTCCTACATGGCAGTTGCCTTTCCCATCCTATCCTCTGATGTTTCCGGGTCACAGGTAGATAGATCTCACATGCAAGTTGACATAGATATGTAAAATTACATGAAGTCTATATGCAATATAAATATATGGTATATAAATTCTACTCTTGTGTCTGAGTACCCATAAAACCCTTTGGAAATAGGACTATGTCTTATTAATCCATTGTTTTCAGCTCTCAGTGTAGTAAACACACATATCAATCAAACTATTAAGTACACTTCGTAGTAGTTTATTGGGAGCATTTTATTTATTTTATTTTTATTTATTTATTTTATTTTTATTTATTTATTTTTTTAAAGATTTTATTTATTTATTTGACAGAGATGGAGAGAGAGAACAAGTAGGCAGGGAGGCAGGCAGAGGGAGAGGGAGAAGCAGGCTCCCCGCCGAGCAGGGAGCCCGATGCAGGGCTCCATCCCAGGATCCTGGGATCATGACCTGAGCCGAAGGCAGCCGCTTAACGACTGAGCCACCCAGGCCCTTATTTATTTATTTTAAACCTTTAATGTTGTGTTGAGGCTACCTAGCCAATGAGCCTAATTGCTAAAACTAATACGTAGGATATGATTTTTCTTTAATTATGTCAGTATTACCAGTTTTATGCTCACTAGTTTACTTATACAACAATTAAGCCGATGTCCCAGGGATTGTGTGAAGTAGTTTTAAATATGAAATGACTAATTTGATCACAAAAACATTATGTAGCTATTTAATATGTGCATTCATATTAGATAGGCTTTTTCTTAAGGTCTTTTCATAGCCACATTCAACTCATTTATTATCGTAAATGTATGTCAATTATTATGCAAGAAATACTGTAAGCCTTGGGGACTCCATGACCGTGGCCATGAAGGTGAGGAAGAGCTAGCATGAGATAACCCCCTATTTACTAGGAACATTAAGATAATGTAACAAGAGCCACATTTGCAGGATAATCTCAGAAACTTCAAAAGCGAAAAAACAAAAACAAACCACAGAACGTCTAGTGATGTTCCTGATATTTCAGAGATCCTTTACCAGGAATTGGCTATTAAACTTAAGTAAGCCTTCTAGGAGAGGAAAATGAAAAAGTTCCTTAGAACAAAATCTCTGAGCAAGGGAAAGAATCCTTACCTGGTTGTAAAAACTGTTAACATTGCCCATATTCTAAGACTGAGAAATCCATAACATTTGTGGTAATGAAGCCCATTCTGAAATTCTTATGTGAGATGCCTGCTTTCTACCAAACACTGTTATCCATATTTTTAGATCCCATTGCAATCCATATTTTTTCCATTTGTGGAAAAACAGATAGAAAGATCAGCTCACCTCCAGCACTGGTATAGCCTGTAAATGCTTAAATACTGTTGTATTTCATTCCCTAAAGTTTGTATCTGGGCAAATGTTTCTGAAGCCATTCCTCAGCTTCCTCACTCTGAGGGGTGATTAGGACTCATGCCCTCTTTCCCTAAGGGCAATTTCAGCAGCCCCTACTCTGATCAGTGAAAAGACACTACACTATGTAACCGTTGTTGATGCTTGTGGACTGACTGGGTTTTGCTCTTGGTAATTTGACCTGTCAATTGATCTTGAAAAACTGCTGAAATATATATGTTTCTGGGGTCACTCAAGAGGTCCTATCGTCAGAACCATGAGCCATCGCTATCCTTATAGTCATCAATTTGATCTAGAGCATCATTATAAATTGCAAAATGCTTTGTTCAACTGTTTCCACATGGATGTGTTAACCTCAATATCAATACATTGTAGTAGGTCATGAGATTTTCTTAATCTCTCTCTTCCTGATCAGCCATTCCCATTAAAACAAATGCCAACCATTCACACTCATAAATGTTTCCTCAAAGTCCCTAGCTAGCAATGGGATAAAATAATAACAACTATAAAATTATAAATTTATTATAAATTTCCACTGTGCCTACAAATTCAGTGAAGCCCTACAAATTCAAAATGTCCAGGATGCAGTGATACGACTGTCCAAGGAACAGCTACGGAAAATAAACACTCCTGGAACTAAGACTTCATTCTTGATTTAGCTCAAACAGTACTACAAAGTATTATACAATTGAAAGAGAGAATGATAGGGTATTGTTATTATTATGCTATTAGATATTTATAGGCAGCAAGAAAATGAACAAGAAGGATAGAATATTCCAGAACTGGGGGTGTCTGGGTGGCTCAGTCAGTTAAGTGTGGGACTCTTGGTTTTGGCTCAGGCCCTGATCTCATGGGTCACAAGATCAAGCCCTGCCCCCCCAAACTCCATGCCTCCATCCTCAGTGGGGAGTCTGCTTGAAGGTTCTCCCCCTCTGCCCTCCTCCCACTCTCTCTCTCTAAAATAAATAAATTTTAAAAAAGAACATTCCAGAATTGATTCAGTTGAGGATTGATGGGTCTGCTAAGCACTCCTCCTCCTTTCTCGCTCTTACACATGCGTCTGCCTGAAGCCTGAGAAGGCTGTGATTTTTACATCGTCTCCAAAGGCATGACTAAAACATCACAGGGGTAAATGCAGAACAGTGAGGAAAACACAGGTGTTGCTACCATCATCTCCCACATGATCTCCATGGGACTTGGGCAAATCCTTTCAGTTCTCCAGGCCCACATTCCTCTTCCATAAATATCCATCTCACAGGGCTCTTGAAGGTTCAAAGCCTATTTATATGAAGCACCTAGCACGATGCTTAGGTTCAGAACAATGATTTTTAAATAGATGCTTTATTTTTCAAAAATTAAAATTAAAAAGGCAAATAACTCAGTGGTGTCAATGCCCATTCATCCAGATTAATTCATTAGTAGCTAATAAGGCCCAAAGAGAGCTGAATGGAGAGCAGAGAAGGTTCAGAGAACACACCTGTCCCCTGACCTGGGAGTGGGACCTTACAGAGGTCAGGAAGTAGGAGGTTACAGAAGGGTAAGCAAAGAGGATGCTCAGAAGCAGTTTTCTGAGGCGTCAAACATAGTTTCTTTGGCAGTTTGCTCTGGACTAGCACTGAGTCTGGACAAGGATATTTGATCAGAGAGCAGTGTTATTAACATCCAATTATAAATTTTATTCTGGAATAGTCGTTTTCATTTCTGTTTCTCTCTTGCAGAAAACATTTTTCTCAGCATTCTCTCAAATTGGCATTTTCTTCCCTCACAATGGTGTTGGAGGTTCCAGTGATGGAAGACCTGACCGGAGGCATGAAGCACATCAGGAGCCCGGGGTCCTATGTTTCGGTTGGATATATTGATAAACCACTCTGGAATCAGGCTGCAGATGCCTTCTGCCACAGATTATGAACTGGGGGCCAGGCTTATGAAACTCTAGGCAAAGAGCATTCTTTTTATGTTTTTATTGCCTACAAAATGCCAGGAGAGTTTCCAAGTAAGAGCAATCACTGTTAAAGAAAATAGGACATAAAATAAACTGTTATTACCTGCAAAACAGCTGTATTTCCTTTTCTTCCCACAGATGCACATAAACACTCTGTATACTCTGACATGAAGAAATGTAATAGAACTTTTATTTCTGTAAACACTAGATATTTGTTCTTTGATAGGTAACATCTGAAAAAAAAAACTGTACTTAAAATTTTATCAGCTGTTCCATGATCACAAAATTAAAGAAGAGATTTCACGAATTAATCTGATCCATTCTTGGTCTAAGACAAGGGATTTTCAAGGTTAAGAGCAAGGGTTGTCAGTCATCATTTTATAATATTGAAGGGGGCAATGAGAATATTTTAATTGCATACTTTCTTTTCCTTTTATTTAAACTCATTGCTTTTCCTGATTGTCTTCTTTGAATGCTGTGAATGGTTTCCCAGCACCTGTCTTATAGACATATTCTTCACATATCTAGAATCATGATTTTACAGCTGGGAGAGATGTCATATAATTTAATGCAAGTCCCTTGTTTTCTGGATGATGGAACTGAGCGTTAAAAGATGACATGACTTGTGCAATGTCGTAGGTTTATCCCTCAACAAGACTCCAGATATTCTGGGCCTCTGTCGGTGTTCCTTTCAGGTAATGTGTACTCTCTCTCTCTCTCTTTTTTCCTTTAATAGATCCTGCCTCAGGTTTACTTTACAAATAACCCGGGAGGACACTGGCCCCATGTGACAGAAGCCCAGGGGTTACTCCAGTCCTTCTGTCCTCACATCAGAAGGCAGAGGTCTCTGTACTGAAGCCTTTGTAGGGGCCTGGGCACCTTTGGGAGCTGAGGCCACAGCTGCCACCTGGGCCTTAGTTTGAACCTTGGCCTTGGCCTTTGGCAGGCAGAACCTGAGAGCCTTGGTGATATGAGCAGGCAAATTCCTTGAGGTCGGGGTGAGCAACGTAGGCAGGTCAACTGAGCTTGCAAATGCTACCTAATTGAATTTAAGTAAATTTTAAAAACTTCCAATATTGAGCAACATTTGACTCTGAAATCAAGTATTGGCCCCAAAATGAAGCAAGCACAGAACAAGCCACTTAATCACCTGCAATTGTTGAATGAAAGCTTCGTACGAAAGGAAGAAACTATTCCCCCTCTTCTTTCTAGTTTCTGTTATTTTCATCTTGCTTTATTCACACATCTATTTGTTCTTGGAGGCCACTTGGCAGGATTGATAAGACACAGACTCAAGAGACACATAGACCTGGATTCAAGCCTCATTCTCTCCTCCTTGTTTTCTGAGTGATCTTTCTCTCTTTCTCTGTTTTCTAACCTAAAAGGTGGAGATGCTAACATAGATCCCCCCAGGGTCCTGGAAACATAACCTGAAATAACGATGACTTCCTTTTCCCCTTTAAAAAACTTTCTTTTTTTATAGGCCACAGGTCCTTTCTTGTGATTAAGCTTTTACCTTACCTCCTTTTGATGAAGGTCAAAGAGTATGGATTTGGTGTGTAAAGTTTTATACATCACTTGTATCAGTTTGAAAACAAAGATGTTAAAATTTGAAAACTGCTTCCTATAAAACTTTATTAAAACTGGTCTGGGGGCGCCTGGGTGGCTCAGTTGGTTAAGCGACTGCCTTCGGCTCGGGTCATGATCCTGGAGTCCCGGGATCGAGTCCCGCATCGGGCTTCCTGCTCGGCAGGGAGTCTGCTTCTCCCTCTGACCCTCCCCCCTCTCATGTGCTCTCTCTCTCTCATTAAAAATAAATAAATATTTAAAAAAAAAAAAAAAAAAAAAACTGGTCTGAAGTAGTAACTTAACCGCTCCCTGGTTTCACTGAGGGGTGGAGTGGGGATTGTGGGGTATATACAGAAAGCTAGATGATGACAGAATTACTTTCAAGAAAAATACTTCTTTTAAACCTGAGTGAAATGAATAGAAACCCTAAATGGAAGGGAGGGGAGTGGGCAAAAGGATGAGACCACATTCCCCATCCATAAAAGCATCTGGCACAGGGAGGATGTGTAGGAAAGGAAAACAGTATCAAGCCCAGATGGTAACCAGCTCTGACACAAGCCAGGGAAGTCTCTATGGACAGAAGTGCCATAAGGGATGCCTGCGTAGCTCAGTCAGTAAAGCGTCTGCCTTCGGCTCAGGTCATGATCTCCAGGTCCTGGAATGGAGCCCTGCATCGGGCTCCTTGCTCAGCAGGGAGTCTGCTTCTCCCGCTCCCTCTGCCCCCTGCTTGTGCTCTCTATCAAATAAATAAATATCTTTAAAAATAAAATAAATAGGGCGCCTGGGTGGCTCAGTTGGTTAAGCGACTGCCTTCAGCTCAGGTCATGATCCTGGAGTCCCTGGATCGAGTCCCGCATCGGGCTCCCTGCTCGGCAGGGAGTCTGCTTCTCCCTCTGACCCTCCCCCCTCTCATGTGCTTGCTCTCTCTCATTCTCTCTCTCTCAAATAAATAAATAAAATCTTTAAAATAAAATAAAATAAAATATTTTTTTAAAAAAGAAATGCCATACAGATTGCAGGTGAGGAAACACAAAATACAGTCTTTAAAAATTACAGATGGAAATGTTTGTGTCCGGGTAGAGGAAGAGAATTAGAATTGAGTCATTATTCTAATAATGATTGCTTTCTAAGACCTAGAACATTAATTTATGTCTATGCTTTCCTTTGGGATGTATTGTGAGATATACAGCAGTTTTAAGCTGGGCAATCACGTTGGGAGGGTGTCTGTGTTGCTGGGGGTTGAAAGAGCCAACTGGAAAGGCAAACATCCCCCAAACTGGTCTGCATGCTCTGAAATGCAGTTTAAGGTACAACTGGGAGGTCAACAATAGGCCCCTAATTGTTCTCATTCAGCATGCATTTAGTGCCTGGCATTGTTCGAGATCCCCTGAACCAATCTATTCCCCTTCTCTACCCCCTCTCTCCCCAGGGGAGCTAACAGCTAGTTATTCTCAGTTCATATATTTCTTATTCAGGGAGAGTTTCTTCAACCCAGAGAGGCTGGATTAGGGCTCTCACTTCACACACCTTAGGAGCCAATATTTCCTTTTTGTAAGAACTCACTGCAGTTTCAAAGCCTGTCCTCCCTCTCACCCCAAAATGTATGAATGCAGGGAATAAGCCCACTTTCACACATCCTTCTCCAGGGGCTACAGCACGCAGTGCATGACGGGCTCTCAGTCTACCTAGCGGACATTGTTCTATGCACCTGTCACATGGTGATGAGCAAAACAGACACAAACCCCGCTTTATGGAGCTTACCTTCTATGAGGGGAGACAGGCAATAAGCAAATAAGCAAGACATTCTCTAGAGAAATGTTTGATGGTGATGATGGCTCTGGAGAAAAGGGAAGGAGGAAAAGGGGATAGTGAGGCTGGGGAGGGGGTTTTCAGTTTTAAGTAAGTGATGAGAAAAATGTCACTGAGGGTTTGAACAATGATTTAAAGAAGGTGAAGGAGCAAGGAAATCTGTCAGAATGGTGTTTCTTGGTTGAATGAACTAGTACATGAGAGGAACGGAGAAAGAACACACCTGCTGGTCTAGGGCCTCTGTCTAGGGCCTCCATCATTGGACTGGTTCCAACCTATGTGCCCGGTAGCACGATGGCAAGTTAGAAATGATCCAAATAAAAATCTGAGTAAGGAGCTCTGGCTTGGAGTTACTTGCTTTCTAGTTAGAAATACATTACTGGAAAGAGAAGCCAGATCATGTGGTATAGATCCACAAGAAGTCAAGGAAAGGAAGGATGGACACCAGCTGGGGCCAAGTTCCTAGAGAAGAGCAGGGAGGGGCAGGGCACCAGCATGAGCAAAGGTGGGAAAGGAGAAAGGAACAGGAGACACAGGGGAGGATCTGATTTCTGGGACATTTGGAGATGAAGCCAGCTTGCAAGGGTGGGTCAGAGACAGAGAGTGTTTAATGCCAGAAAAAAGAAATTTTGTGCCTGATGTGACAGACAACTGTATTAACTAGCAGATTTTATGATGATTAATTTGAGACCCAAGATAGATGGAAAAGGAGCAGAGAGGAAAAGCAAGTCAATTAGTGTATGAGAGCAACAGTCAAAGCATGGAATGATGAGGGCATGGCGCCCAATAGGGAGAGATGAAAAAGCAAGTAACTAACTGCAGGATGCTGGGCAAACACTAAACCCTCTCAGTCCATATTATTTTTTTGCCTGTACCATAAATGACTTGGGTCAGATAATACATGCAGTGAGTTCCATCTCTAATACGCTATGACTTTGCTTATACTATAAAAGGATAGCATAAAGAGAGAGATCTGTATTTTATATTAACCAAGCCACAATATTGCCTCTGTCCATGGTCCTACCATTAGCTATTGTGGGGATACCTAGACCAGTATGCTGAAATATTCATCGGAGGCTTCACTTAGAAAGTCTCTTTTCAAGATTCTTCTGAAATTCACATTCAAATCACTTTGAAAAATACAAAACTTCACATGTGTGAAACAGCGAGAGTTTTCAGAAATAGTTTACTTTATTCTGTGGCCATTGTGAGAAAATATCCAAAGGAGATAAGGAAAAAAAAGAGAGGGCTATCACTATTGAGAATTCTACAAGTCCACACTTACCATGTATAAAACCACAAAATGAGGTAGATACTAACTGTAAGAGCCATTGGTCATTTGAAAAACAGTAGCACATTGGCAACACCATCCTTTGGAGTCGAGAATTCTTGTCTTCCTTTCTCTCAGCTACATTGACTGTAGCTGAATTCATGTTTGGCAAGACTTGACCCACATCAGCCTGGTAATTGACCAAATATCTACGGTGTGAGGAAATCTCAGGCAAAAGTTCTATATAGGCAAGTAAAGTAAAAGTTCATTGAGATTTTAATTTGGGGGATCTACCTTTAAATCAGTTTGACTATTCATAGATTGTTGTTTTGGATTCATATGCTAAACTAATAGTTTCATTCTGTTTTGGTGTTCTCACACTGTAGGGTAAAAGAAGTCTTCGTAAGAAATTTTAAAATTAGGGTGCCTGGGTGGCTCAGTCGTTAAGCGTCTGCCTTCGGCTCAGGTCATGATCCCAGGGTCCTGGGATCGAGTCCCACATCGGGCTCCCTGCTCGGCGGGAAGCCCGCTTCTCCCTCTCCCACTCCCCCTGCTTGTGTTCCCTCTCTCGCTGTGTCTCTCTCTGATAAATAAATGAATAAAATCTTAAAAAAAAAAAAAGAAATTTTAAAATTAGTTTTGTCCAAACATATTTATAACTAAGCCTGCTTCAGGACATCCGGTTACCCACCAAGTGCCACCACCAATTCCAGTGTTCGTCTGTGTGTGTGTCCACAATTACTCTGGCATCAAATTGTTTCAGGACCATGACAAAAGTATAGAGGTATATTTACCATATAATGTGGTCTGAACATCAAATGCATGCTAAAAGTTTACACAATCTGCCTCAGAGCAGAGGGTTCAGAATAGCGCCTCCAGAGAAAAGTGGTTGTCTCAAATTCACAAACAGGGCTGACTCTGTAATTTGCAGGAAGTAATGCAATATGAAAATATGGGGCCCCTGGCTCAAAAAAAGCAGAGGGAAAATGCATTTATGTTTCCCCCATGGATTCTCTCTTGCCTCATTATGGCCATTTTATCAGGTATTTAATATCCCAGCCCCTTGAGTGCAGGGATACTCCCCAGGCTAAGGCAGACCCTCGCAGACACCCACGACTTGGCTCCATGAGGAGGCAGTCCACCGCAGCCTTCCCTCCACCTGCATTCACAATAGCATGTAAATGCCAAACGCGATAGGACCTGGGCTTTAGTGGCTGGCAGCACTCTGAGCCTGTACCAAATCTGGTTTTAAGCACACAGCATCATCGATCACTTAACTTATTCATTTGTATTCATTCATCTCAGAATTCTCAAGATTGTTGTATAATTGCATTAGAAGTGCACCTAATTTTGCATCTGTAACTATTTAAGTAACATGATGATAAAAAAAATAAGTAAATCTTGGAGATCTGGGGCTTTTTTTTTTCCTTTAAAAGCATCAAGATTATTAACTAGCATCAACTGCTTATAACGCCCCCTCCACTCTACACCGAAGCTGCCACAAACGTGAGGTGGATTTATGAAGTGTTAAGAAAAAAAACCACCTGTGAGAAATCCTTGGGGAAGCATGTGGGAGGAAAACTACACCAAGAGAGTGATGAGGAAGAAACAAAACGCAAGAGATATTTGTCTTTGTCATTGTGGAGCAGGGAAAGAGAATGGGGCCAAAAAAGGGAGGGAAAATGTGTATTATGAAAAAACTAATAACACTAGTAGAATTATGAGAAAAAAATAGACTTTAAAGAGAGAATGGATCCTAGAGCTAAAGCAGGAAAGCTCATAATGGTAAAGGTGTCATTTGCCAAAACCATCTAAGAGGTCTATAGCCCCAAAATAAAAAGAATTGACAAATCTACAATGAGAAATAAACAAATATATGATAGTAGGATAGTTAAATATACCTCTCTTAGGAACTGGTAGAATAAGCTGGTAAAATAACAGAATTTTAAAATATTATAAATTGTAGACAATTTGATCAGTAAAATTTACCTAATGGAAATATATATAATGCTGGACCTAACAACTGAAGAATTCGCATTCTTTTCAAGCAAATAGGAACATTTATAAATATTGGCCATATAATGAGTTACAAGGTTAAGTCTCCACAAATTTCAAAGGACTGAATTTGTACAGAGCATGTTGTCTGACCCTAGAGCAGTTAAGATAGAAATTAATAACTGAAAGAAATCTAGAAATATACTTCTCAATAAACTATGATCAAGAAGAAATAGATTAGGATATTAGAAATCCTTTTGAATTTAATGTTGATGGAACAGTTAATGTTAGTGTATGTAGTTGAGCAAAAGCTGTCAAAGAAGAAATTTTGTAACATATTAGAAAAGAAGGAAAGACAAAAACTAAATTAGCAGGCATCTATTTCAAGAACTTAAAAAAACAAAGCATGTGATCTAAGGAACAAATAATGAAGGAAAGATTTGAGAACAGAAATTAACATAACGACAATCTTCTAATAGAAGGGGGGAAAAATCCAAGTTTGTTCTTTGAAAAAACTTTTAAAATTCATAAACTTTGGAGAGAATGATTAAAAAAATAAGAGTACACAAGTACCCAATGTAAAAGGAGTTTCTAGTGGAAAAGGAAATGCCACCGTAGCAGGCTAAGCAACACCCCTGAAGATGGCCGGTCTTAATCCCTGGAATTTGTAAATGTTACCTTATTTGGAAAAAGTGTTTGTACAGATGTGATTGAGTTAAAGATCTTGAGATGGGGAGATGATACTAGATTATCCTGGTGGGTCCTAAATGCCATCACAAATATCTTTATAAGAGAGAGGCAGAGGGAGATAACATACAAAAAGAGAAGGCCAAGTGAAGACAGGGCAGAAAGAGATTTGAAGATTGGAATAATATGGCCACCAGTCAAGGAGTGCTAGCAGCCCCCCATAATTGGAAGAGGCAAAGAGTGGATGATCCTCTAGAGCCTCTGGAAGGAATGCAACTGTGCTAACACCTTGATTTTGGACCAAAGAAACTTATTTCAGACTTCTGGCCTGAGAATAAATGTCTGTTGTTAAGCCAGCAAGTTTGGGGCAATTTGTTATTGTAGCCACAGGAAATTAATATAACCACTCTACAATAGACTTCAAAGTCATAACCTGAGAATTACATTATGAAAAAGGAAAGTTATGAAATTTTCTTGCTCAGAAACAGAAATGGAAAAATTCTCAAAATATAAGCAAACCAAATTCAGTGATATATAAATAGATTAATATAGCATGATGAAGTTAAGTTTATTTTAGGAAGGCAAAATTAGTTTTACAATAAAATAGCAATCAATACATGTTGCCACGTTATCAGAATAAAGGAGAAAAATCTCAGAATACCTCAGTACATGCAAGAATAAGTATCAGATGAAATTCAAAGTCCATGTATTATGAAAATTGTTAGCAATAAGTGGAAAAGAAGGAAACATCCTTAGTCTATTAAAGGCTGTCTACAAGAAACTTACATCAAAATTAAGGGTGAAATGTGAACCCTTTTTCTCTGAGATAGGCGAAAAGGCAAAGTTTCTTGCTCTCACCAGTTTTATTCAACATGGAATGAAGGACTTTACCAGTACAATGAGACAAAAGAAGTAAAAGATATAAGGACTGAGAGGGAAGAGATAAAACAGTAATTATGTGTGAAAGATATGTTTGGGTACATAAAAACCATAAATCATTAGATAATAATTTATCTAATATTTATCTAACAGATAATTATTAGAATTAATAGGTAAGTTTATCCAGGTTGGTAGATGCAAAATAAATATATGAAATCAATTGTAATTTTATATATTAGCAAAAAGCATGAAAATTTAAAAGCTAACTATAGATATATATCCTTTATAAAAGTAGCAAAATATTTCATATGCTTATAATGTATATGCTATAAGAACTTTTTTAAAGATGTCGTTTTATTAAAAGCATAAAAAAGTTCAAGAAAAGTAAAAATGAGTGTTATGAACTGAAGTCTCAATGTAACATGGATATAAATTTTCTACAAATTGATCTGTAGAATCAATGCCATCTCAATGAAAATATTAATAGGTATGTGTATAACTTAGCAAGATGATGTTATATTTTATACATAAAGGCTAAATGACAAGATACTTAGCAAAAACACAATAGTTAAGTAGAATTGCTCTGTCAGCTATCAAGCCTTATTTTAAGTATTATAGGAAGTAATTAAGAATGTGCAGGACTGGCATGAAGATTGACAAATGAATGAATAGAAGAGGGGACCCAGAAACAGACCTGTGTGTATCAAAGTTGACACTACAGAGCAGCAGACAAAGGTCAGTCTTCTCAGTAAAGGGTGTTTACACAATTGGATGTTCGTATAGATAAACAGAAAGACAGAAAACTTGGCCTCCACTTTATGTCATATGCACAAATCAATTCCAGATAATTGGAAGAACTAAAAGAGAAAGGTAAAACAATACAAATTTTAAAGGCGATGTTTGGAAATATTTTCGTAACCTCAATGAAGTGAAACATTTTAAAAAGTAGGGCACTAAAAGCACAAACTATAGAAAAAGATTGATAATTTGGATCATACTAAAATTAAGAATGTCTTCATCAAAGACAGCATTCAGAGGGTGAAGATGCAAGCCACAGAGTTGGAGAATGTATTTGCTATACATATAACCCCCAAATGCTTCATATCTACAAAATTTTAAAAACACATACAAATCAAGAAGTACAGATCATCAGAAATGTGGATAAGGTAATTGACTGAAACAGAAACTTCATAATAAGATATTCAAAGGGCTAATAAAAGTATAAAAATATTGCTCAATATTATTAGCCCTCTGGGAAATGAAAATGAAAACCATTATAAAATGCTACTACATAGTCATGAAAGTGACAAACTTTAAAAGCATGCAGTCACATTCAGACTTTTAGAATTTTCTCCCTGTTAGTGGGAAAGTATATTAGTATAACCACGTTAGAAGATAGTTGAGGATTAACTACGGTTGAATGTCTGCAAGCTCTGTGATACAGCAAGTGACCCTTGGAGCAGAGTAACAAACAAATGTACATAGAAGCCAGGTGGTGTAGCAAACAAGTTTCCAGAAGCATTATTTGTACCAGCAAAAATTATATACAACCCAAATACCCATCATTAGGAAAAATAAACAGTAGTATATAGCACTGAAGATAAACAAACTACCATTAATCACAACAGGATGAATTTCTCAAGAGTGATGTTGATTCAAAGAATCCAGTCATGAAATGCTAGATAGTGTATAATTCAATTTATATGCATGTCACAAGCAAACTTCTACTATGTTGTTTAGAGTCGTACAACTAGAAGAAAAAGTAGATCATGATCATCTTTGTTTTTTTGTTTTTGTTTTTTTGTTTTGTAAGATTTTATTTATTTATTTGAGAGAGAGAATGAGAGAGAGCACATGAGAGGGGGGAGGGTTAGAGGGAGAAGCAAGCTCCTCGCCGAGCAGGGAGCCCGATGCGGGACTCGACCCCGGGACTCCAGGATCATGACCTGAGCCGAAGGCAGTCGCTTAACCAACTGAGCCACCCAGGCACCCATGATCATCTTTGTTTTAAGGAAGGGGTGTAGATGTGGTGTTTTTGAAGTTCACAATGTTTTAATTCTTGATTCGGTTGGTCCTTTCATGGGCATTAACTTCATGAAAATTCTTTAAAGGGTATCTATGTTTTATGCCCTTTCTATGTTTAAAAATATTTTAAAAGAAACATTATTTACTCTTAAAGTGAATGACTGATTAAAATGTCATGAAGATGATAAACATATGTAGTTGATGGTATAGACTCAATATATATAAAGCCCTTAAATGAAAAAAACTACAAATAAATCAATGATTATAACTGGTGATTCGAACACACTCCTCTAAGAAACTCTAATATCAAGCAGACAAAAATAAACAGTGATTAAATATTAAATGGCATTAATAATGTGCTAAAATGAAGATTTCATCCACCATTCAGAGTATTCACATTCTTTTTGAGCATAAGTGAACTTCCTCAGAAACTGGATCCTAACTTAGCCACAAAGCAAGCTTTATTAAATTCCATGTTTCAACCTCATACAGACTATGTTCTCTGACAGTAACAAAATATAATTAAAAATGAATAACAGCACATATTTAAAACAAATATTTAAAAACATACACCTGCAAAGAGATACACATACATAACATGCCAGTAGAAAGCCTTTAATTACAGAGAAAATCATAAGAAAAATTGTGGAATACTTAGAAGTGAATACCAACAAAAACACTGCATGTCAAATTTTGTGGCATACTGCTAAAGCAGTATTTAGAGGAAAATTTGTGGCTTTGGATAGAGTCATTAAAGAATTAAAAATTGAAACAAAATTATCAAAGCATTTATGGTAGATTAAATTATGGTTTCTATTTCTTTACTCCTGCCAATGTCTATACCACTTTGCCATGTAAATTTGAAGTTTCTTCCACAAAATTGCACAGTGTATAGCTCTGTTCTTTGACTGTGAACTCGGCTACATGATTTGCTTGGGCCAATGGGAAGTGAATAGACATGAGACAAGTAAGAACTTGAAGTGCACTGGTACCTTAGGATTTGCTTTCTTGTGCCTTCTGCCACCATCATGGTAGAAGCATCTTCTGAGGTCCCTGCTGGCCCTTCGGCCCAGACCTCAGAGTGAGACAGGAGGGGCTGACCTGAGCCAGCCAGACCCACAGGTTGAAGTAGAGCTCCTCAGTCAAGCCCTATCTAGACATCCCAGACAACTCTGGAAATAAGTACCTATCTTATTCTACACTGAGGTTTCGTGGTTATTACCCAACAAAAACTGCCTGATAGGAAAATCAGTACCTAGAAATGCAATTGCTGCCATAATGAAAACCTAAAATATATGGAAATGGCTTTGGGACAAAGGCAGTGGGAAACTTGTATAGAAAGCTGAAATATGTTATTGAAGGCTGACAAATGGTGGTTCATGTTACGTACTGGCAACCCATTTGTAAAAGTTTCGCCTTCAGTAACTTGGAAGAAAGAAAATGAATCTAACAGATTTATGAGTTTGGGAAAGGTGGTTTGTAGTCAGAATGCCAGAAGCTTGAGTAGACTGCTCTTAACTGCCCATAATAAGGTACAATGGGAAAGAGATGGATTCAGAAATAAGCCAATTAGTTTGCAATCTAAATTTAGAGGGGCTATAGATCATTTCCATTGAAAATTCAGGTCTGATTACAACTACTAAGGACGTCCAGCAAATTCCCAAGTGTAAGAGCAATATGCAAAAGGCAGTAGCATTCCTTTATTCAAAAACAAACAACTCACTAACGCAACAGAAAATGAGTGGTATTTGGCAGTAGCTACATATCTATAAAGTACCAGGATTTGACTTAAAAAAATAAGCCTTAAAAAATAAGGCTTTATGTAGGTAGTTTTTAAAAATCTCTACTAAAGAAACAAAATATGAACAAAATGGAGAGAGATAATAGGTTCATTGAATTTGATTTATAAAAATGTTAATTTTTTTCCAATTTAATTGTACATTAAAAATTCTAGTAAGATTTATAAGGGGATCATTTTGAAAACTTGAAAAAGCATTTTGAAATTTATGAGAAAGAATAAAATTTTCCAAAAAACTAAGAATTTGAAAAATAAGACAAAGTGTATGTGGGTGACTAAAAGATGCATTCTCTCAGCTATTAAGGCAAACTATAAAAATATAGTAATAAAATAATAAAATATAATATTAAAATATACTACTAATAAAATATAGTGATAGTATAGTAAAATATAGTAATAAAATATGGTATTATGTCAATAACATAGAGATTGTCCAAAGAGCAGAATAAAAAAGAATCAAGAAACAGACTTTTTAATATATGGTAGTTTGGTATAATATAGATGTGACATCACACATTGGTAAGGAACAAGGCAGTTGAGAAATAAAGCTTCTTATATCACATCGAAGATACCCAAATTGGATTATAAAAGACCTACATGTGAAATTTATACTATAGAAATAATTGCAAAAAAAATAGAAACAGATTTTTAACTCTGAAAGCATGAGGATGAAACTGATGAATATGACTTTATCAAAATTAATAATACCTAGTGAACAAAGGTCAAAGTCAGTAGATGCATGACCGACTAGAAGACATTTGCAAAACCTGAAGCTGACAGGGATCAATATCTAGATTATACAAAGAACTCCCGCAAATGAACAAGAAAATGATAAGAACCCAATAGAAAAAAGAGTTTGCTCTTTATAAACAGGTTATCAATACGCAGTTCACAGAAAAGAGAGCCTGATCTGGTACAAGAATAAGATGTTCAGAGAAGCTTAAGTCAAGACAACAATATATTAATTTTAAAATAATCAAATTAGTAAAAAAGTTAAAAGCAAAATGTATCATATGCTGCTGAAGGAAAATAAAACCCAAACAGACTGCTGCTGGGAGTTCAAACTGCTCTAATTGTGTAGAATAATTTCTGTAGTGAAAATAAACATACAAATGGTCAATAACTCAGTAACCCCCCTCCTGGGCATATAACTTAGAAAAATAATTACATTGGTCCATAAGGGAAAGCACCCCAAGATGTTCATTGCATTATTGATTGTATTAAGGAATTGAAAGCAACCTTATCATTCATCACAAAGGGAACAGATAAAATGTGAAGTGTGACTTCAATGGTTTACTATATGCAGCAGATTTCTTCCCAAAACACGGATAAGTCTTAAAAACCTAGTGCAGAGTAAAAAATAAGAAACAGAATAAAATAGTCAACCCAGCACAATTTCTGTATATAAAAATTCTGATGCACACAAACCAACATTATGTAGTTTCCAAAGATTCACAGGGAGATTTATGGTGGGGGATGGGAATGAACTTGTTGCCGGAGAATGAGGACAGTATTCCTTGATCAAAGCAATAGGATTAATCCAGTCTTGTGTCCCATATGTCCAAATAAGAAAAAAAAAAGATGTATTATCTACTATCCAATTTTGAGAAACTGTTAAATACAGAGTTAATGTTTTAAGATACTAGTCTTGGGAGTCAGACAAATTGGATTCAAATTTAGTCAGACTGTGTACTAACTAGATGGTCCTTGGACAAGTCATTTAACTTCTTGGAGCTTCCTTTTCTTCTTCTATGAGTTGGAGATATTAGTAGTATTTACCCCATAAAGCTGCTGGGAATAATAAATTTTATAATGCATTCAAAGAACTAGTACAGTGCCCAGCACATACATATGTCCATGACTGCTTTCTAGGTAGAACTGCGCTGTGCATAGGCACGTGGATGCTGACTTTGTATTATTTCAGTGCTGCCCACTCAAGAGGGGGTCCCCAGAGCAGCAACTATGCATCTGGATCCAAGATACCTACATTTCCCCCCTGCCCTAATGACTTTTTGTCCCAGTTTTAATTAGATTATTCTGGAAGCTTAGCCAGCCTCTCTCATGGAAAAGGGAAAAAAAAATTCACCATAATGAATACAAGATATTTTCTTAAGGGGCACCTGGGTGGCTCAGATGGTTAAGCGTCTGCCTTTGGCTCAGGTCATGATCCCAGGGTCCTGGGATCGAGCCCCGCATCAGACTCCCTGCTTGGCAGGGAGCCTGCTTCTCCCTCGCCCTCTACCGTTCCCTCTGCTTGTGCTCTCTTGCTCTCTCTGTCAAATAAATGAATAAAATCTTTAAAAAAAAAAGATATTTTCTTAAATTACCTAAATTCTAATAATAAGCCCTTGAGAGTATATATGTATTCCCATTTATTGAAGTTGAATAGACTTTAGTAACAAGGTCCCATAGCTGGTTAGTGGCAGAGCTGGGATTTGAACCCATGTATAACTGATACAAAATCCACGCATGAAACTAGTAAGGCAAACTGCATCTCTTCATTGTTACCCCTAGTCTACTTCAGCACAATCAAATCTTACTAAACCAGAACAACAAGGAAGTCACACGGTGTAGAATTCCTTCCTTGTAAAAACATCATCTTATCTAAACATCATTTTACTTCTTATCCAGCCTGGAAATTATTCTCACCTACATATTTATTTCTGTGGAGGAAGGGATTTTTGCCATACATATCCTTAGAAATATAGTCTATATATCTGTTTTGATTTAAAAGCATAGAGTTGATAACTTTAGGGTAAGTCGACTCATTTTGTTCACAAAGGGAAGAAGACCAAGGGAAAATACAAGTCTAGTGGAGATAACAAATCTCAGATTAATACAAAAGGATCCACAGGGTGTTGTTGTTTTTTTTTTTTTTACCATGAATATTTAGTATTTTTCATTTGTAATGATATGAAACCACATATTTAAAAGGAGAAAACCCAACCCTTATCTAGCTCTAGACCTCATTTTAGAAACTGCTGTTCTGATGTTGGTTTTCTATGCTGTTATTTTTTTAATAGCAGATCGTTCCTCACTTCCCAGCAAAACTGTGAAATTTGACTGAGCATGGCGGATCGCATTGGAGTGTGAATAGTGTGATTTAATGCTTCCGCTAGTCTGAAATGTTTTCCTGTTAGGTCCTTAGTCACCCCTCCCAACAGCTTGTTTGCATTTCCCAAAACCAGCTCTCCAAAGCTCAGTCTGTTATGGAACACACTGGCTTCTGTGATTTTTCACAAAGGTAACAGGCAGTTTTTGGTAGAGTGAGGTCCCAGCCTAATGTGACTGCATGTAACATTTGTATTGACTGAGCTTCATTGCCGCAGGGTCCTTTGCCAAAGCTGCATGAGAGGGCCTCTGGCAAAAATGATCCCAGGAATTCCGTATATTCTAGGACATTTAATTCTTTTTAAAAATAATATTGGAAAAAATAAATTATGCTCAAAGAGCATTTTGATTCATGCTTTGGGCTTCTGTGCTATTTATACTATGCTATTTAAAAGTATTTTTACACACACACACACACACACACACACACATTTGATTTATGACCTTAAGTTTAAAACACTTCTTACTTGGGGCAAAATTTCTCATAGCCAAAATTCTGTGGCATGCTATAGCAATGCAGTACTATGTGGGACGTCTTTTCTTTTTTAAGGTTGTACAATTGACAGCATAGTTAATTATTAATCTGGCTGGCATCTGTAATGAAAAAGGGAGTTCTCTCTCTTTTTTTAGGTCATGGACTTAGTACGTAAATCTCTCGTGAGGCTGCAATCATAATATTCCTGCAGCTAGGTGTCACCTATTGTAATTTTTCTGCTAATAAACAAATTTGAACTAGCCAGGAATCCTAAATTTTGAGACTAGTTGTTTATCTAAAATATACTCCAGAGAAATAGTAATGCAGTTCTGCTTTGAATTTAATTTAAACAGGAACAGGCAAAACAAATCTCTATGGAGGACATTTGACAATAATAAAATATTTCTCCCAGCGGGTGAGCTGGTAGCAATTGTATTGTTGCAATCCAAGCTCACGTTTCAGTAGGTCATTACCATCATAACAAGCCCTTGGACCAACTGGCATGGACATGCAACATTGAGCCCCTGATGGGCACATTATTTCAGACCTTTAACTTCATGGAGAACAAGACAAATACTCCTGGGAAAGGGGGATTATATTTTGAAATTCTTTTCTTTTCTGTTTTGTTTCATAATAAGATGAGGGGGGCAATCAATCTGCTGCTACTTGTTTCATTGTGCTTTTTCCACCCTACCAAGGGGCCCGAGACGCTAGACTTCCAGATTCGAAAGGGCCTGAAACATTGATTTAAACCCTTCGGTAATCTCTGGGACTGTGGAAAAATAGCCATTCAGTATGCAAACCATCACGGATGAAACAAGGAACTGAAACAGACCCCTTTTCTTTTCCAGTCTGATCACAAATTAATCACAATAAGCAAAGTGTACCTAAAGTTTTTGCATAGGCCCAAGAGTGAAATATTCGATCTCTGTTCTCATTTCTACCTCTTACTTACCTAAATCTGCAACTTGGAAAATGTAGGGACGAGAGGTCATTCTGAGAAATAAATTTTGTTCGGATTTTGTTCCTGTTTTGTTTTTCAGTAGGGAAAAACAGGCAGTTGAGCCATACCTAAATTCATTTTCAAGCACACGGAAGGGTCAAATGAGGATTTTTTTTTTTTTTAAAGGGATCGTGAGATGTTCTGCGCAAGGTTTTGAGCAGCTATCTCTACTTTCAGATGGGGGCATAACCAGAGGATGTGGCTTGGGAGCCACCAAATAGAATGTGTCCCCATGTGGCCAGGGAAGAACGGGTGGGAAGAGAGGACCAGCCAGTGCGTGGTGAGGGGTTGGGAGAAGGGGCGGTCAAAACAATCCAGGAGCATTTCATTGGCCTTGTGATTAACAACAAGGCTGAATCTTTTTGTCATGATATTAAAAAAATTAGTCTAAAACTCTCACAAAAATTCAGAGCCAAGGAACTAGAAGTTTTTATTTTTTCTGGATATTCCTGGTCTATGTGAGTAACATACAAAAATTTGAAGTGTCATTTTCTCATGTCGTCTTCACATTACAATCACCTGGAGATTATTTTAAGCAGGCTCCATGCCCGGTGTGGAGCCCAACGTGGGGCTGCAGCCCAACGTGGGGCTTTAACCCACAATCCTGAGCTCAAGACCTGAGCTGAGCTCAAGAGTCGGATGCCCACCTGACTGAGCCACCCAGGCGCCCCTGGACATGGTTTCTTGAACTGTTCAAAAGGCCAGGCCACAACTAAACCCCAATCTTCCGTGGGTGGGATACGAACATCGGGAATCTCGAACACTCTTCAGGGGATTCCAATCTGTGGCCTAGTTTGGGAACCACTAGATTAAAGCAAAGTCCTTTATAAACGTCAGGTGAAAATAAAAGCGATCCCTTGACACAAACACATAACCCATCTGTCAGAGTTATTCCTTGTTTATCTATCAAGAAATAAACCTGTTAAAATGTCAAAATCCTATTTTATTTTCTTTTACACCTGAGCCATCTCTGATAAATACATCAATACCAGCGAAGTTACTCTGTCATAATTCAGAATTAGAAAAACCAGCAAGAGAAGTCTGACATCCAAGTTCATAAAGGCGTTTGCGTGCGACTTACATATTTTTTAAGAGAGGACCTCGTTGGAAGGTTACAGACACGCTTTCCCCTGTTGGGTCTGTATCTCACATTGTGTCAGTTTCCGCCCAGGTACTTTGAAAATACCCAAAGGAAAACACCTCGGATCCTCTGCTGAGCTGTTGCCACTCGAAGGACATGAACACAGGAAAAGACCCTGCGTGATGCTGCCAGCTAGCGCAGCTTGGTGATTTAGGTAATCTGACGCCCCGAAATCGGATTGCGTTTAGTGGCCTTTGTGTCACCAGCCTGCGCTAGAGATCCAGCCACCTCGGAAAGGTGAGAAATACGGTGGGCAAACACTATGACAAAACACTCTCAAGATCGGCAGAGAAGCCAAGAAAGCACGTATCAGCACCTCGGTGATGGCTCCAGGAGGGTCCGGTGGACGCGCAGCTTGACCCCGAGGAACAAGGGCCGCAGCCTCTCCGAGGGAGAAAAGCGCGGGGGGCCATTTGCTGTGAGCAGAGCTGTTTCACCCTCTTGAATTCGAAGACAGCTCCCCCTCCTCGCGCACACGGATCTGTAAGCTCCGCTGTTGATTTCCCATTCAGGAAATCTGGCCGGCAACCCCCCTGGGGCTCCACAAGGCCTGCAGCTCGCTGACGAGCTCCATGCAAGCCCGTGATTTAACTGTGGATGGAGGGAAATAACAGGTATCTCTAGCAGGTTTTAATATGATCTTAAAATAGGGGGAAAGTTTTCTGTTATGACATTGACATAGAGGCGATGATTTTGAGTAATGCAGGATGATGTGGAGATGCTTTAAGATTAAATAAGAGCTATATAAAGGCTTGTCAGAATGAATTCTAATGTGCCATGAGACACTTTGCATACTCTTAAATATGCAAAATGTCTCTTGGCACCCTAGAATTCATCCTGACAAGCCTTTATATAGCTCTTATTTAAACTCCTACTTTATTTTTAGGGGATAGGTACTCAGAGATACTCTTTGAATGGAAGCAACAAAGGGCAGTGTTTACTGATTTCGTTCTTTAGTGGGGGGAACAAAAAGAAACACGATACAAAAGAGCAATCAAAAGTGGAAGCTTGTTTAATATTGCTCTACCATCATCCTGAAAGGCATAATAATTTGAGTTACACATCTGAACTGATTGGAGTTACAGAATCATATCTCCTTTTTGCATTTAACAATATATACAATATAAAATAAATACATTTACACAAATGGACATCTGCTGGAGCACACAGTATGGTACACATCACAAAAATATACAATTGATTGCTTTACAGATGTGAAGCCCATCTACAGCTATAGACATGGTTTTATTATTATTATTATTCTTTTTACTACTGGCTATAATGCAACTCCTGGATTATGATAAGCAGTTTAAATTTTTTGTCCTTTTACGATCTTTGCACATAAGACTGCCATAAAATGTTTTCCTAGGCAGGTAAACAGAGACGCTTAAATAATTAAAATACAATCACCAACACCCATTTTCTCTTCTATAAGAAAAATAGCAGTTTTAAATATTTCATATCTTTTATGTTATCATTTAAATGCAAAATAGTGGAATAAATACAACAATCTGATCTGATTGAAACACAAGTGTAACTACAGGAAGTCACACAATCCTATTGCTTTAAATAAGAACAAACCTAAAAGAAGCAAAATAGAAATTTAAATCATATGGCAAAAACATACACTTTTATAACTTTCAAAAACTTCACATTAAGTAAATGGTCTTGCTTGAAACTTGAAAAAACTTACCTCGAGCGAGGTTTAAGATGAGCACTTTACCCTAAAGCCCGTGCAGTTCTTTTAGATCTACGTTTTAAGTTGTGTTTCCTATTTGTGAGATTCGTGTTCTCTGTAATGCCGAGAGTCACTTAAACTGAAAACTAAAATTTGTACTTGATTCTTTTTTCCCCATCTCCATCTGGTGTTTTCAGTTGGTTGGCTCTGTGTTCTGAAGCCCAAGTACTTTAATGTGATACAGTGAAAACAATGGATATAGCATATATATTTTACTTATATATAGTGTGGTTGAATAGTAGCAACTTAAACCCTGCACAAACGTTCTGGAAAATAATCTTTTTAAATACTCACATATATAAATAATCTTATAGAATCAGCACCTTTTGTTCCCAGGAGTTGTATTTTCTGTTGTTATTTTTTAAAGGGATGTGCCAATTTCTGAACTCCTATCACAGCTATAAATTTCAAGTTATTGACCATCTGAATGAATTGCTAATGATGATTTATCTAGAATCACACTACAGCCACTTCTCTACTGAGAAACCACAATCTACGATATAGTCCCATATAGCTAATGATAGATAGATACACAGTATTCCTAGCACTAGGCTGATGAAACATCAACCCAAGGTATTTTGTTTAAAGCACACAAAGTAGCAATAGTTTTGGAAACGTGTCCGCACCAAAAAGTTTTGCAACAACACAGAGCTAGTTAATAACAACATCTGAGAGATGATTGAGTGAAAGCCATATATACAGCATTTAAAAATTAGACTTATCTATATTCTTGAAATATTCAAAGTTTTATTTCTAAGCTATACATTGGTATTCTATAATAAACCATTAGAGAAATTATTCCTTGTTTTGAAAATATTATTATGATTTTGATGTGTATCTGTTCATAATGAGTACTTGTTTGGAGTTTCAATCTCTTAATTATTATTAGGAAGAACCTTATTACTGGTAAGGAATAGAATATACTACTGTAGTCTCCTGAGGAATTGTACATCCAATATTGTCTCTAATTCTACCCTGTGTCTAAAAGCACACACCACAAGAATTCCAAACACCACAAGAAGAACAAGACAACAGTCTTTGAATGCAACGTAAAATTCAGAAAAGCACAGCAAACATGAAACATTGAAAAGCTGAACTACATTTCTTTTGTTTGTTAGGATTACAATTTTAATTACATCTGTGTACATAGAATAAGACTGTTCACATAGTACAGGGAGCAGCTCCTAACACTGGTCCATTGGTATAGCATCTGATGGAGGTTACTGTTTATTGGTTATTCAGCGACTGTAGATTTCGGGGGCATCTAATTGATTTCTTCATTAGATTACACCTCTTAACAGTCTGGAACCTGACTGACTTTCTTGCTGTGAAAATACTGGTTGAAAAAGCACATATATTGGCTTAGCTCTTGGTAAAAACTGCAGATTAATTTAAACAAACATTCCTAAATGAATAAACTCATAAAGATTAGGTTTTAGAATTTGGTCAGGCATCTGCTGTCTTTCATGTTTTGTTTTGTTTTTTTTTTTCCCCAAATTCTGGCATTTGCCTTATTGCCTCTTAAATGAATACTGGCTCACAGCTCCTTCTGAGACAAGGTCTGTAACTTTGCAAACAGGCAGTATCTCATTCCTAACCACCATGGCAGCTAGAAATCATATGGCAACTATACCTCCCAGGTAGAGAGGTGTACTCCTGATCACTCTACGGATCTGTACTCCATGTGCAGTGCTTTATAGACGTGACTACTCGGAGTCACTGCAGGTGTAATCTAATCCTTTGTGTCAGTGAACATTTAGGTAAACTGGAGCTCATGTTAAGAAATTGATGTTTGGGACCAGACTGGCACACGACATAAATTGCATCCGTGATAATATGCACCTTCCCTTCAACTATTGCTTGAGTTAGTTAAATTCCCATATTAATAAATGGCTGAAAAGTGGTAAAGCTGGTACAAAAAAATCTCCATTTGTAAGAAGAAACAAAACATTTTTAAAAATCTTCCTTCAGGATTCATTTGTCCTTCATCATTGTTCATAATTGTTCAAAGCCAGCACAAAATTGCAGTATTCTTATTTCTCTTTAGTATTGCATGAATGAATAAAGCTTAAACTATTCCCTGAAAAAGTTACATAGTAGCTAAACTAACAAATACCTGGAAGACTTGAAAAAACAATTAAGGAATCAAATGGCTGTAACTGATCTAGATGGAAAAGCAATGATAAGAAGCAGCCGATGCCACGTGGCTTAAGTTGTCTAATTAGAGGCTGCTCCCGTGAAATCTAATACTGCACTCAGTCAATCTGTCTGTGTTGCACTGTACTTTTAGGTACGTTGGTTCTCTCTCTTTGATTCCTTAGTCATTGGGGACGTTATGGTTCACAACAAGCTCACTGGTATCCATATTATGGATCTCCATCCTTTGGCAGGGCTGGCTTCCATCTCTCTTCAGTTAGAGACCTCTTTTAAAAGTTCAGCAGCAGAAGGAAGGAAGGAAGGAAAGAAGGAAGGAAGGAAGGGAGGGAAAGGCAAAGCAAGGAAGGGGACAATTCCCTTACAACTAGAGATATTTTCAATTTAGGAGAGGGGGGAAGGACAAGAAAAGAGAAGGAGGTGAGTAGGAGGAGGAAGGAAGGACAGAGGGAAGGAGGGAAATGAAGGAGAAAGGGAACCAGTAACGAAGGAAGCCAAGAAATGAGGAAGAGGATGAATAAGGGAGGGAGGAAAAAAAAAATAAGGAGGGAAGGAAGGGAGAAGGAAGATGAGAAAAGGGAGAAAGACACTCATCAGGAAGATACAGAGGAATCTGAAAGCTGCTTCATAGTCTTGCTGCTAAATGATCAGTGCAGTCCGTTGATTTTTGATGTTGGTAACTAAACTCTAAGTTTCTTCGACTTCACTCTGGGGTTTATTTTCCCTTTTTCGGCGTGCAGGCCAGGAAGGCCCAGGAAGCCTTTAGTCAGACCTTGGCCTCCAGCATTTCCAAAAAAAGTTTGTGCATGGGCACTTTGCCTTCTAGCTTGATGTTGTAGAAGTGCTGTACCGCCTTGGTGGAGGTCTGCCTCAGCAGGGGCAGCGTCATCAGCATCTTGCCGGCCCTGCGCGGGTCTTCCATGTGCTGGCCGGCCTCGTAATCCTGCAGTGCCTCGTGTAACACGTCCTGAAGCTTCTGAACAGCCTCCACGTCTTCTATGTGCATGGAGTCTGTACAACAAAGTGCAACACAGAATCATGTCAGTAATAACCAAAACCCATGGGGGGAAGTTCCACAGTACACTTGAAATTCCCTAAGCGCTAAGCTGTGATTTGCTCCGAGCACTTTCCATTTCCAAAAAATCTGTTTTTTTTTTTCTAAATTTCCCTCCAGGAGATGATTTCCAATATGGATTTAGAGCACAGAAATTACTACCAAAATATCCATTATTTAAAAGTGTGTTTTGTTTTTTTTTTTTTCCTCCTAAGATGGAGCAATCAGGGAAGACTTTCTTTTAATGGATGACAATCTTGGTTACTTTATTCATTATCTCATTCATATATTTATTCACCCATTCAACAATTATCAAAGGTCATCTATTGAAAGTATTATTCCAAGTGCTATGGAGGTAACATTGTCTAAAATTATGATGTTGCCCTCAAAAAGCCTGTATTTCCCAAAAGGAAAAAAAAAGTAGATGACCAAGGTTTTAAGAACTCAGTATAAATACACCGAATTTGGGGCGCCTGGTTGGCTCAGTCAGTGAAGCGGCTGCCTTTGGCTCAGGTCGTGATCCCAGGCTCCTGGGATTGGGTCCCACATCGGGCTCCCCGCTCAGCAGAAAGCCTGCTTCTCCCTCTCCCTCTGCCTGCCACTCTGCCTACTTGTGCTCTCACTCTCTGTGTCAAATAAATAAATAAAATCTTAAAAAATAATAAATAAATACATTGAATTTAACACTATGTTCAGGTATAGACTATACAGAAATCACAATAAAGTGCTTATCCTTTCAAGATTTTCAGTGTACTGTTAACAGTTCATCAAAGCATCCTTACACAGTCTGCTTCTACTGAAAAACAAGTGAAGTCTTTAATGAGTTCTGAAATATTGTTCACATTGGTGAAGGTGAACTTTGCCCTTAAGTGACTCATTTAAAAATCTAATTCAATCAAGGAAAGGGTTAACAGGGTTGCCACAGTTATTCTTTTGAGAAATGTGAGATGTGGGGGAAAAGAAAAGTTACTGCTCTAGCTCTAAAACAGACACTTAATTATATACAAGTTTGAATCATTTAGCACGTTTTATTGATTCTGATGACAGTTTATCTGTTAATTACACATAATGGAGTCTTTGGGGGATTCTTCATGTTTAATAATTCTCGTTCTCTGAGAATGCAGAGCTCTAAGATATATGTAGTTAGCCTAATCTTTCATATAATTCAAATATCAGGTCACATGCACAAAAAGAGAGAGGAAGTGTAATTTAAAATCAAGGGGCTAAACATATGATAAAAAAAAATTATGGCAACATAATTAAAAGGCTGACAGTTATAACCAGGAACATGTTTAAAAATTTCTTTGTATTTTGTTGTTTTTTTTTTCTCTTACACTATCATTCTGAAATTTTTTCACCGTATCATTGGTAAACTGACCACTGTTTACATGAGGTGGTTAATGACACGTTTCTCAAAAAGAGTTTTAAATAACTTGGAATACAGTGGCTTAGGAGGCTTTACCACTCAAGTCGACTCCTGCCTGGATGAGCCAAGAGGAGGAACTCTTCCACGTTGTTAAGGTTGATAGAGTGGTTGATAGTGTCCCTGGTGTGGAACTCAGGACATTTCCCAACACATAAGCTAGCCGGTCCCGATAGATTGTTTCTACCCAGGCTTCTCTCCCCTCTGGGTCCTTTCAGTGAGACAATCCCATCCACTTCCTGTGTGCCTTCTCACAGCAACAAGCACACATCATTTCCAAAGATGTCTACCGGCTGGCAATGTGAGAGAGGGAAAAACTGTCATGGAGCTCACAGCGCGCACTGCATTTTTTTTTTTTTTCCATTTTTCCTCTGAAATACTATCTGAAGGGAAAATGGTGGGCCCGGACGCACACTAATGGTGAGCGTCCAAGGACACAAAAAACTGACCTTGCACATGAGGGAAGGTAGATAAGGTGGACTTACCCAATCTGTCCTGGGACTCAAAGCACTCGAAGTGAAAATGGGAATAAATGGATAGGGAGAAGAGGAATTGCATCTTTACAGACACTATTAAAAGAAGTAACTATTTTCCCACCAGACCAAAAAAAAAAAAAAAAAATCTGAACATAGTTAGGTCTAACTCGGGTTTCTTTGTATCAAAATATGCTGCTAGAACGCATACCACTGCACGTGGCATTTCCTTTGTTAAAAAAAAATGAGTTAAAATGATCTTCTGAGTCCATTTTATTCAACCTCCATCTTCATCAAGAATCTTCTCTACATCCCTAATGAAGACATTTCCAGATGTATGTGGAACATTCTATTTTATAAGGCACAGAACTGCTCCTTAGAAATGTCTTCCTCAGATTTTTCCAAATTTGTCTACAACATCCGTCCTTCGGTCCTGGTTCTAAATACTGGAACGATACAGAATAAATGTCCTTCTTTTCCATGGCAGATCTTTAAATGCTTGAAGTGACTGCAGAGTCACCTCAGCCCCCACCCCAAGCCTTGTTTGTCTTCCCCACTACTCTTGCCCAGCAGGAGATATATTATAGGATGTCACAGGAAATGAGGCGAGAACAAATAGCAGAGAGATATGCTCACAAACAGCAATTAAGACTTCAAACTATTCTTTAAAGGCTGTGATTTAGCTTGAGAGATTTAAAAATGATTTAATCAAATTACTATGATAATTTAACTTCCCATTTACAGAAAAGATTCTAACTCATTTTAGCTTTACCCATTCTCGGATCTGCTAATACTTTAAATGCAAACTCACTAAATCTGAACTATTTAATTAGACCATGATTCAGCTGGCAGACTGCTGAAGAAAATATTAATCTCCATTAGGGATCCTAGTTCAAGTTCTGGCTCTGTGGCTTTTATCTCTGTTTTGCTCTTTGGGCTACATTTATACATTTATGCTAGGCTCAATAGAACTGGCATTAATTTATGTAATTATTTAGCTTTGGTTGTTGGAGCTGGTTTCTTTTTAACTGTATATTTTAAAGGAAATGGTCCCAGTATTGTGCTAATGAAAGCCAGTGAAAATTAATCATGGGAATCATAGGCGTAGGAACTAAGTAGACACGGTGAGCCTATCCATTAAAAACACTGGGTGAGTGGTTAAAAACAAGGATGTCTGGGCCCAAGTCCAGACCTATTAAACAGAAAATTTTAACTAGATCCAAGGCATCATCCGTATTTTTTAAATATCTAGGTGCTTCTACAGCCAAGCCAGGGTTGTGAACTACAAAACCAGACTGCTATTCTAAAAGAATCCAGATTTCAAAAGATAACCAGTGTTCACATGATGCACGTATTGTCAACCATATATTAAATTTCAACACTTAATAATAAAATAGAACTCCTTCACTGAATTCCAATATTTTATTCTGTGAAGTGGGACCATAAAGGAACATGTCTAGTTCAGATCATTACTTTGGGAAGGGAGCTAAATATCCTCACACCTACAGCTGCAAAATTTGGTGAGACTCAGAGTCATTGCAAAAGAAGATTTGTCAATTGCCCACATGAATAGGGTAATAAGGGGTGAGCAGACAGGACTCTCCAATCACTAAAGGAATGAAGCACCACATGGTGGAAAAGATGGAGAAGTGAGCAAAGGTCTATTTTCTAAAAGATAATTTGATCTCAAAATTTTTATCTGCAATATAAGGAGTCTAACAGAGCAATCCTCCTGGCTGCCATCGGCTGGGTACTGAGGAACATCAGGTGACTGTAATGCAAACTAGCTCTTGATTGACATAGATAGTTGACCCTGAATTTCAAAAAATGGTGCCAATCATAAACTTTCTAGGAAGATGGCAGTGGCGGCAGCAAGATATTTTAATCTTTCCAAATCTGCACATAAAAAAAAAAAAAAAACAGAACTAGATGGCCAAACTAAAAACCCATAGACAACACTCACAAACAAAACTAAGTGACAAGGTATCCCCAAGATACACACACACACACACACACACACACAATCAGGATTCTGTGTGTTCCTAGCTCTGTCCACGGAGAAGGCCTAGGAAGGATGGCCAAGCCAGGAATGCAATAATTAGCAATGAGCAACCTAGTACCCAGCTTATAATTAGATTCCAGGCTTCAGCTGGGAAATATTTAAGATAAGTATGGAACATCTTATAGTAGATAGAAAGAACACTATCTACAACTACTAAGTCATTCAGAAAGATTCCAGAAGCCAACCTGAAGAGACTCCTGCTGACCCAAAATGGTACAAGTTGAGCTTCCACAAAAGGATTATAATTGCAATTAATTGAAATCCACTGAAAGGGATGCCTGGGTGGCTCAGTTGGTTAAGTGTCTGACTTTTGATTTCAGCTCAGGTCATGATCTCAGGTTGAGATCAAGATCTGTGTTGGGCTCTACACTGGACATGGAGCCTGCTTAAGATTCTCTCTCTCCCTCTCCACCTCCCCCTACACCGCCCCACTTGAGCTCTCTCTCTAAAGAAAAGAAATAAGGAAGGAGGAAGGAAGGAAGGAAGGAAGGAAGGAAGGAAGGAAGGAAGGAAGGAAGGAAGGAAGGAATCCACCAAATATGTTTAAATAAATTTGAATATAATGACATTTTTAAAAGATAGGGCATCAATTCTTTATTTTGAAAACTGGCAAATGAAGGGAAAGAATCAAGCTCCTATATAAACTGAATCATCAGTCATCAATAAGAGATGAGAAAAAGCATATATATATACATATATATATATATACACACATACAGACTTATATAAATAAGTATGCCAATGATTGAATGTAAAAAAGAGATGAAAAAAAATCAAAGATCATCATTTCGCAACCCCCAGCAATGAATGGATTTAGGTAATGAGCATCAATAGCTGCTCACAGAGCACAGAGACAGCCGGACGCTGTGTGCCTCCCAATGAACAGCACACCACCTACGGGTGTCACAGGGATTGAACCTGAGCCTGATTAAGTCTCTGGATCCCGTTGTTAATTTGCACAAAATGCAAAGGGCAGAGAAACATGATGAACTGCACCCAGAGTATGCAATCTGTAACATCCAGACTGTGGGAAACTCTGCAGGTCAAATGCCCTGGCTTCTTCAACAGAGAAACTGGAAGAAAATGAAAATGAAAGATGAACTTTTAGATTAAAGGAGAGTTAAAAACTCCATTAAAAAAATTTTTTTTGGAAGTGGGCAAGACTAAACTATCATGTCTGAGGATACACATTTAGTGATAAAGTCATAATGAGACATGAGGAAGTGATAAAAACCACAACAGGATAGTGATTACTTTTGTGGGAAGGGGGGGGCAGGCGGTGAGACTGGGACAAGACACATGGAGGGGTTTCTGGGATATCTAATAAATTTTCATTTTCCATCCTTGCTCATATTGCCATCGTGACAGACAGCAAAATGGCCCCCAAGATACCCAAGTGGTCCCTCCCTGGAAGCTGAATGTTACCTCCTAGATTATCCAGGAGGGTCTTCAATGAAGTCAAAAGTATCCTTATGAAAAGGAGGCAAAGGAAGAAGAAGGCAAGGTATGGTGCTAAACTGCTGCCTTTGATGATGGAGGAAGCACTATAACTCAAGCAATGCAAGGAATGTCACTCTAGAAGCTGGAAAAGGCACAGAAACAGGTCCTCCCCTACAGCCTCCAGAAGGATCACTGCCCTGTCTTTATCTAGTCTTTAACCTTGTGAAAATGCTTCTGGACTTCTGACCTCCAGAACAGTGAGAGAATAAATATGTACTGTTTAAAGTCACCAAGTTGTGACAATTGGAGTAGCCATAGAAAACTAAGGCACTCCTTAAGTTATACATCCTGTTTGGGTGTGTTTTTCTTTTAAATCTATGTTTTATTTCATATTAAATTGGTGAGAGACAGAGACGGAGAGAGGGATAGTGAGAAACTTCCAATGGAATGGTCCCTTCTGGAAAGTAGTGAGTTAAGCAGAATTCTGAGCAAGCCGGCAGAAACACTTGGCAAAAATGCCAAGGAAGCTGTTCACATACCAACTAGGAGGTTGGATCAAAAGACATTTTAGGTCTTTCCTAATGCAGGAAAATTATAATTACTATAATAACAATTCTTATTACGTGCTTTATCATGGCGAGAACAGAACTGATTTTATAGCTTTCCATTGAGACATACACATTTTGGGGGGAGGACTATTTTCCTCATTTCTGGCTCTGGCTATCAAGCCGGACTTCGACATTTATACCAGCCCCACAAATCACTCCTCTACTGTGTTTATATTAGGGGTTGAACCACAGATCCAGAGCCCCTGGTTTCTTTCCTCCCGGCTTCCCTCTCATAAATCCCAAATTATTGTTCCCATTATTCTGTTTACCTTGCATAATCGGAATTCCCTGCTAAGACTCTTATTTCTCTACAAGTACTCAAGGCCTCTCTCTCCCTCCAATATCTAACACCTATCCAGGAGCTTTCTAACTCCCTCTACTAGAAGTGATAAAGACAATTATACTCAATAAGTGAATGTTGAGGGGCTCCTGTGTGGCTCAGTCAGTTGAGCGTCTGACTCTTGATTTGGGCTCAGGTCATGATCTCAGGGTCCTGAGATGGAGGACCCCACCCCCACCCCGGTCAAGTTCCCTGCTCAGCAGGGAGTCTGCTTCCTCTTTCTCCCTCTCTCTCTGCCCCTTCCCCCACTCATGCACTCTCTATTTCTCTCCTTCTCTCTCAAATAAATGAATAAGTAAATCTTAAAACAACAAGTGAATGTTGATAGCAACTTGGGTGGTAAATATTTCAATCTTCCACAATATCATAAATGATCTGCACCATGCTAATGACCTTTTTATAAGGGATTAGTCATTATCTTAAGATCTGTAAATGAAAATAATGTTATATTATGTCATTCCCTAGAAGTAAAGCAATTGTATTTATGTGCTTATTACGCAGTTGGAAGCACAGAGACACTTGCAGCAAATATTTCTTACACTATGTCAAGGCATAGCAAGCACTGAACATGGTAAGAAACACTTGAAAACCTACCTTTACTTTTTACATAAAAATTTGATATATCATAATAGGTATGAAATTAAAAGGTTACATTAAATAAAACCACCACCCACTTCAACTCAATTATATCATCTTAAGCAAAACTGAAATAATCCAAATAGCGATGGCAGATTTGAGCAAAAACCAAAGAAAAGTAGACTAGAAGATGGAAAATCGTAATTTTGATTTCCCAGAGAGTAGTAATTATGGTTTGGTCTGGGTAAAAGTTAAATATAAATATCTACCTGCCACAAAAGACCTACCCATACTTATTTCTTATTAAATCCTATAAAGGTAGTAAACATTTTGTTTCCAAATCTTTTTTATCACTTTCAAGAGTGGTTTTATACTACGGGAACTCCAAGAAGACAGCAAGATACAGTGAGTGCAAAATTCTAAACTAAATTAAAAGTACTAATTTCGGTTGGCAGATGTAAAATTGCATTGGCTAGTCTTCTGTGTTGATCCTTTTAAAGACGTCCTATCTACTTATTTGTGGAACAGAAATAGCTTATTGATAGCAAGGGACAGAGGGTCCAACCCTCTGCCTCACAGTGGTAACACATCTTTATCATCTTGCTTCAGTTACCTGCAAAAATGCTATTGGACATGTCTACCTCACAGGCATGTCATGGAAATCAAATGAGATTCCCCAGCAAAAGCTGAAAAAAAAAGAAATGTCTACAGAAAGATTCTAAAAAAAGGATAATCGCTTGATCAATATCTAAAACTAGGTCTAGAATATCACATCAGCAAATTTAGTCAAAATTTCAATAAAATTGTGTTTGAGGGCCCAGGAGATACTAAGGGACTGAAGAGGTTTTTCACTTTTATACTAATTGTTCATATCCATGAAGATATTAATATCCCTATATTACAAATTCAGCATTAATACACACATAACCACACACAAAATATGTGACCAAACTCACGGCCCTCACTTAAAAGTCACTGACATAAAAATTTTAGGTCATTTAGCAATATGCGACATTATTCACCTGCCTCATGTTACAGACAAGAAAACAGTTATGTGATTAAAGCATGCATTCTTAAAGGAAGTAAAATTTGGAATTGGAAAGTAGGGAAAATCTCTCTTTTTAGGTAAAATGCATACCTATCCAGTACACAAACAGATACATATTTTCATGATATTAATATTTCATTGGGGACTTATTAAGAAAAAATATCTAAAAAGGCTACCCCAAGGGAGAGATAATGAAAAAAGACTGAAAAACGAGACCAAACTTACATGACTAAAGATGGCCCTCCTTCCAGTCTCCTACAGTAATCATAAGCTTTCTATCCCTTGAAATTATATCACAATTCTACACATCAAACATTTGTTTTCAAGAACAAAATACTGTCAGGATGTGGTTATAATTACTTATGATTTGAAATTGATGACCAAAATATTACTCACAGCTTTATATCAACAGATGCTATTATTCTAGAAGTATGGTGTAGAAATAAAAAGAAAAGTCAGCTTTAAGTATAGATTCTGTTTATTCTTGAATGAGTTGGGCTCACAGGGCTCCAGGTTGGAGGCAGGGCTGGGGATACCACTTGGAATGAGTGACAGCTGTGAAACTGGAGGGCCTTGTGAGCAAAAGAGAATGACCAGACTAAAAGTAATTCTTACTCTTAAACTGCTTTAGTCTTCTACTATATAAAAATGAATATATCTCCTTGGGGCCAGTGATAATAGTTTCAAACAAATTCTTAAACATAAGAATCAATAGAACCAAACTGAGACAATAGAATCACATGAAATCATCTTACCCAAAATGCATGTAGTAATATTTCACTAAATTTTCCAATGAAGACATAAAATTAATTACAGAATCATAAAACTCCCCAAATGGAAAGAATTCTAGAGATGAGTCTAACTTCTTGGTGTACGGATGAGAGAACGGGGCCTAACAACATTATTACAATGTTAACATTGTGACTCAGATTTTCCTTTTTAAATTCAATTGCACTCTGGGGTGCCTGGGTGGCTCAGTCAGTTAAGTGTCTGCCTTCAGCTCAGGTCATGATCCCGGGGTCCTGGGCCCCGGGATCGAGCCTAGCATCGGGCTCCCTGCTCAGCAGGGAGTCTGCTTCTCCCTCTCTCTCTGCTGCTCCCCCTGCTTGTGCTCTCTGTCAAATAAATAAATAAAATCTTTAAAAAAAATAAATTAATTAATTAAAAAAAATAAATTCAATTGCACAAAGATATATCAGGGAGAAAATAACTGCCTAAGAGAAAGTTGGTGCTCAAAAGTAAGAAAGCATATAGTTTAAGTGAGCCTGTGAGTTTCTTACCTTCAAAAATAATTGGGACAATTATTTGGGGTTTCCAAATATTTGATTGTGAGAATGACAGTATTGGTTCATAATATATTGGGTTTTTTTTTGTTTTTTTGTTTGTTTGTTTGTTTTTGCCCATATCCTTTAAGATAGGGAAAGTTCTTCCAATGGTGTTCCTGGTGCTGTAAGTATTCCTGAATTCACATATGCCAGAAACAGAGCTACAAAAATATATGACAGGTATTATCAAGAAGACAATTCTCTGTTTCCTGAGCATAAGCACAATATTAATAATTACTGAATAAAGGCAGATGTTTAAAATAAGCTGAAATTGAGATTAATGAGACATTGGTTGTTAATACCTACAGCCATAAAGGGAATGCTAAGATATCTATAAATATAACACTAAAATTGAATTTTTTTTTTGCACAAAAACTCACAATCATCTGAAATTTCTAACTATTGAAAGAAAAACTATGAGCTTTTTAGGGTATCTTTGAAACCATTTTTCATACTGATGTACTTTTGAGCAGTTTAAGAATCACTGGATCTAAGCAAGAATGAATCTATAACTTTATTACTGTCATCCAAGTAATGGTCAAAAAATGGAATAAAATAGCATCATATTGACAATATGAAAAAAAAGAAAAGATTTCTGAGTGGTTTATCCCATGCTAAAATGGTGCGGTTTGGGGGTTGAATGCAGGAGAGAAGGGTCATATTTATATAGCACACGAGAGGTGGCACAATTTAGACATCAATATAATCCTTAATCTTTTCTCCTTTCTTATGGACTGATTCAATTAACTTTTCTTGGTATTGAGAAGTTAAAAAAAGTTACAAGCACTTGCAGAATAACTTTGTGACATGGAGAAATTTCCTGAAAGAAGTTAATGTTACTCACTACCAGTATAAGAGAAAAAAGAGAGGGCCTGTTAACCATTTCTGGTTTTAAACAAGAAAACCAACTAAGGAGTTCTTTAAAGACTTTCTAATCACCAGTCATTGCTCTCAAGGAGGTCACTTCCTCCTTCTAACATCAGGGCCTGTGGTATTTGAATATTTACATATCAAAACACTAATGATTATACTTCTAAACAACAGACAGAAATGCTGCTACTAATTAATTCAGGTACTCTAAATTACAATCCACAGCCATAAAGTATATATCTAACACCTAAAATTATAAGATTTTAGCAATCTTGATCAAGTTTTAGCATTGCTCAGCACTCACAATCAGTTAATAATTTAAAAAAGCATTATGTAATATAAAAGATATAAAACATGCTTGCTGGATTTTAAACATAATTGACCAAGTAGATGTTTTCAATTAGAATCACTATATGACTACCAAACAGAAATTCTTCTCCAAACCATTGCTACAGAATTTTTCATCTGATGACGAGAGATTCTATAACACAAAGTCCATGCAAACTAATAAATTCTCGGAAAATTTCTCTCCCATCTCCCACTTTGGTCTTCTAGAGAGCCAGACACGGGGCATCTGAGATGTTTGCATCAACAGTGCCACTTGTCATAAAGAAACCTATGTTACAGTTTCACAGGGGAGGAGGAAAAGGGAGGTGAACGGTGTGCTCAGCAATTAAAAGTATGCAATGCTAAACTCCATTATGAAGACAAATAGGAAAGTACAACTTCATTGTTGAAAACAATTTCCCTCCTATCAGTCCAAGGATGCATGCATCAATATTGTAGATGAACTGTTAATTACAAAATCAATTAAAAATTATTTCTAAAAACAGTCACGCGTCCCCGGCTCTCATGGGGGCAATTTGGGCAGAAGGGTCTCATCTCACTAGGACCGCGCCAAATCACAAAGTCGTCATCCACAAGTAAGCAAAAGCAATCTGGTTTTTCATTTTTCAGCGCGGCTGAGCCCAGCCTGAGATTGATCGTCACATATGGCCCCAGAAAACAAACTGTCAATACCTTGAATGCTGCAGAATTTGAACAAATAGCCGTCCGCCCATTCAAGCCACTCATTGCATCCCATTTAACAGATTTTATTGACAGTTTCCTTCTTGTAATTAAAGGGAAAACTACTGGCCAGCAACCAAGATAAAGTTCAAAGATAGGGTCAAAACAAAAGCAGATGGAGGGGCACGATGTGACTGTCAATGGTACATAGCATCAGAGCACGTTATTGACACGCAGGTATCTAAAGATCGGCACGTCATTAAGGAGGGATCTATCCTGAACTATATGCAAATGCTAAAAGAGACTTAAGACCACAATAAAGCATTAGGAGAGGCACAAAGGGAAAAACAACAAAGCAGCAACGATTTTTACTTATCAGAGGTTGCTATTTTAGTACGTTTCAGTTCAAATGTAAAGACTGTTTATTCCCATAATTCTTAACCCTTACTGCATAGGTGGACCTCTCGGAGAAATACTCGAGCAGAAGTTGCCTTCTGCAGGATTCCAGAATACAAGAAAACAAGAGTATTCTTTGATAAGCAAAATGAAGAACAACACTACATATGTTTTTCCAATTGCAAAATGTGCATTTATGAGGGGGGAAAAGTGCTTTCTGCATACCCACCGTGCACACTTATTTTCACTTGTGCCTACAAGAAAATGAAGGTAATTTTGTCCCGAGACCATCCATTTACACTACAAGTTCGGAAATGCACAGGCTGGTAAAAGTTTCACCACTTTCAAGAAGTAAATATAATAAAAATAATTCAAGTGGACTTCTCCTATTTCTAACTTTTCACTAGAAAGCTGTAATGACTATAATTTTGCTGTCTCATACAGAATTTACAACTGGGTTTAGCAAATCCCTGAAGAAGTTGAGGGAAGGGTAAAACTGAAATATTAAAAAATGTAACAATGACCATGTCAATATGCCAACCTGAATTAGCAAGAGCTATCGCTTTGAGGGTGACAAATTCTTCTTTCTCCAGCTTCATGCTCTTGTATTTCTTTACCAGCTGCAGGATAGCATTATTTAGGTCAAGAAGGCCTGCTAATTTGGACTGGTCTTCATCCATTATATAATCATCTGCATAGACAAGTTCATCCTCAAATGAAAGAGATCGGTATACGACACCAAGGATCAAAATTTCCATCCAAGCACTCTGCAGAAGGCTCATCTGGTCCGCCAGGGACAGCGTGGAGAAGCCTGCATGGGAAGATGGGCAGATCAAGTTACTTTAAAGCCATAATTTCATAATGCAACATTAGTTTCATATGGTAGTTGGCTTCTGCATCAGTGCTCAAAATTATGCTGAGCTTTGATTAGATGCTCTTAAATTTTCCCCTGATCATTTTGCGAATGGCAAAGTAAAAGTCACAAACCAGTTCAATTTCTTGGCGTTTTTTATAGGTTTTATAGACACAGGTGAGTATAACAGAAAAGTAGGTTTGTTTCTTTCATTTCAGAAGAAAATAATATGTAGCCTTTAAATATAATCTATTTCTGGCTACAGTTTTTATAAATGTCTTTCAGGAAGTCAGATTTTCATCCACTTCATCTCTAACAACTACTATTGAAAAACAACATAAAAGTTAAACAAACAAAAAAAAAAGAGCTCCCAAATAAAGGAAAACAAACAGTTTAGACTCACACCATAGAGTGCAATTTGGAAACATTTCTCATTCTAATAGTCAGATGCTCAGTGAATAATGAGTATTCGTATACCCCAAAGAACCTTCTTAACTGGATATTTTGCACCCACTGATATATAACACGAATTCCTCTTACAGTGGTGTTTATTGGTATAAAGGAGAGTAGAATACTTAGCAGCTTGGCCTCTCCGCCAAATCAAAAAGCTGCAGTTTATTCTTCTTCTTAAGATCCAGTTATTTAAAAAGTTAAATATGGCGGCACTGGAGTTCCATGGATAGGATATAGGCAGAACCAGATCCTCAGTTTAAATATTGGCCCCGCTGAGCTACTGGCTCTTTCACCGTGAGCAAGACAATTTACTTGCACCTCAATTTTTGTTTTGGGGACATACAAAATAACACCCAGCAAAATACTAATTTATAATATGCATTCAATAAATGTAGCTATATTAAATAGTATTTTTATCTGAAATATCTGGATGAGTCCTTTAATTCTTCACGAACAATCTGGTCTGAATTCACACATAACACACATACAGGCTTAAAGTTCCTTGTGAGCTTAAGAGAACATGCAAAAAAATGAAAAGAAAATGTGGTTCAATAGCGAAAGAGGAAGTAGTAAAATTAAACCTAGTTAGGAGTAAAAATATTTATTTATATCTCAGAGGGACTAGATCTGAATTCTAAACAGAAGTTGTAGTGAAGATACCTGATGATCAGCCACGTACTTTTTCCAAGAGTTCTAAAAAACAAATGTTTCTTAAATCTTCACTTTCATTTCTAGTAATAATTTATGCCCAGGGATTGGTAATGCCCAGGGATTCCAAGGGTGAGCAACCACCCCTACGGTTACTGAGGACAATAGTACTACGATTTAAGATCCTGCCACCAATAATTCTATAGAAGGAGAAAATTTTAATAATGCAACTTATAAAATCTATTTTCACTCCTTCTCTAGACCCTGCTACCCAAATCATTACTATCCACTGCTGCCCAATCTTCTTAGTTTACTGTTTATGGTCATTGCTTTTGTCTCATTTTTATTCCTATCAAATTGTTCCCATCCCATGTGATATTAGAAACTACTGCACAATGAGGAAAAGAAAATGATTTCCTGCCCTGTTGGTGAAAACTAGTGGTTTGCCACTTGGCACCATTAACTGGAGTGTTTAATAAAATCATCAAGAGGGATTAGTCCAGCTTTTACTAAAGGCGGGTCTTAAGACGTGTAAAAAGCATCTCTTTCATTGTTTATCAAGCCATTTACATATTACATGACAGATCTTCTTTTGAATTGGCGTCGTCAATCCTTCTTTCTCTTTTTCCACTCCTTTTCTTTTTTTGGTCATCCCATTGTGGGGTTACATAAATTTCTTATTAGAATTAGAGCTAAAACATGTGGTAATATATTCAAGAGAGAGTCCAAAGAGAAAAATAATGACCTAGTCTGACTAGGTTAGGTTCCATTTGCTTTCGATCTTGAGACTGTTACACTCACAGCAAACAAACCAATATTGCTCCTTTTGCTATCCCACTCCCCCCACAAGAAAAGAGATGCGACGCACATCCAAATATCTAACTCAAGCAAAGGGAACGGTTGGGATTTGTTTTGTAAATGAAACAGATGAAGAAATAAATGATCATCTTAGGAAGTTATGAGCCAAAACGGATGAGTATTCTCCCTTTGCCTTCGTGTGCTTGCTCCTTTCCATGCTCCCAAGCAGTTTTTTCTGCTGCAGCAGATGGACAGAGTGCGTCGCCCAGAGCACCTTCCTGTGACAGCCCTATTCTCCCTCCCAGACACTGCTGTTAGTAAATAGATTTACACATTCTCCAATCTCCACACATCTTTCTGCCGAATAATTAAAAGCAGGATGATTAGTTTATTGAGTGGAAGGAGGAACTTTTTTATTGAGGTCCGTCCACGATTTTATCAGGCCAAGCACTTTTACGGTTGTCAAGAGGATGCAGGCATCCAATTTTTCTTATCTGCCTGATTAATACAAACGCTGTTTCAGGACGCATTAATTAACAGATACAAATCTACGTTCTCATGGAAGGATCAATACGGAGAAGAAAAGAGGCATCAATGTGAATTTAGTGCTGATGATGGAGAAGGCACGCTATCGACAGTTACGTGCACGGAAACTTTAAAGTTGCACAGGGGCCCTTTTGTCCCTGTGATTTACAAATGCGCAATTTTCAGCCATAACAAGGTTTCGCACATTTCTTTGGGGTTTAATTAAGCAAAAAACAATAAAATTTCATTTTTTTCCTAGGTTGATCCTGCAATTTGTTGGCTCTCTGTCGATGACTATGCGTGTGTGTGTGTGTGTGTGTGTGTGTGAGAATCCTTCCTATAAACCTAACTTTTTTCTTTCACTTCTTAATGAAATAAAAAGAAAAAGGCCAGGGAGGATGGGGAGATGGATACAGCACAAAAGGTTTGACAAGTTTGCTTGCTTGATGTCCTCACAACTATTTCAGCTGGTTAAAGGAAGTGTAATTTTGCAAAAACGATAGGAAAAGGGCCCATCCATGCTTTCCAAAATGTAAATAGAAGTCTGGACTTTTATCTCTTCGTGCTCTAGAAAGAGCTGAATCGCAATACTTTTAACCCTTTCCTACCACACCTCTGCATTCTGGAAGCTGGCACAAAGAGCTCTCGTGCCCAAATACCTGGGTGACAGTGACACAGCCTTGTTAGGAGACTGTTGTGCTCACCCGGTCACGAAGGAGGCGGAGTACGTAACAGAGCTAACATCTGAATGCCACAAACCTCTACCTGCCCTGCAGGAGTGCTCGCCATAGATACTTCCCATACATAACGACATGGATAAGATAATATTTTGACCAGCACGCCTGAGCTAAGTATAAAAGCCTAAATGGCCAAGATCTAAAATAAGCTGAGTTTAAGGAATTTTCTAAAAGCACAATGGCTCTCTTGGTGTAGCCGTGCTTGTATCCAAATGACAATTACTTGTGTGCACCTGTGCCCGGCGCTTAGCGGTGTTTTATAGCAATCGGGCTACAAATGAGAGGTCCTCAGCACCTACACCATTTAGCTACCTCTCTCCCAAGTGAAATAAAATATGCTTCGCTGTTGTGTCGTTCAAACTTCATGTTTTGTACATCCTGGGATCTTAATCTTTGGTGTGTGACAGATTATAGTTTTAAATGTCCAGCCGTATTACAGCTTTTTAAAATACACTGATACATGGCACATTTTTTTCTCCTCCCCAGCCATGGCCCATTCCATGCATATTGCTGACAACCCTGATCTCTCTTCGTCTCCATCCTGGAATCAGTGCCATTTAATGTATCTCGGGCATTTTGCTAGCAGAATGACTCTCTACCTTGCTCCAAATAAACCAGATGACAGTTGGGAATAACATCATTTGGAAGGACTGAAAAGCATCTCAAGAGGCAGGTACCCCTGAAGTAATAGGCTTGAAGAAAGTATGTTTTGTGCCAACCCTCTTGCCTCCTTCCCCTAGAAACTTTGGAGGATGACAGTGGTACCATGGGCACTTGTCAACACTTTTTTTTTTTTTTTTTTTAGCCTGGCAAACTGATGCACTTTGCAGTCAACTTACAGAAAAGGCTAAGCATTTGAAAGTGTGAAGGGCAAAAAATATCTGACGGCTAGTCTTCAAAAATACACTTTCATTTCAGAAAGCATAAATGTTTATTTCCTGAGCGGAGTGTTGACAGAAATAGGCTGCAGTGCAGGCATTGGGGTTTAACCCCTGCTAGGCATTTTCTTCTCGGCTGCTTCCTTGAAACAGAGAGCAAGCATTTTAAATCTTCAGGGTGTCTGTTAATATCAGTTAATCATGGCATTGATTTGCCTGCTCACCGTTTCTGAACTGTAGTTTCTCTCTTCCACAAAAAATTGACGGTTTTCAACAAATAGCATATCATGCCAGAATTGTAATTATGCCGTAATGACTCACCGAGATGGTAAACGAAATTCACTGAGAGAAGCTGAGTGAGCACTGGGGCATAAGCTAGATTCTTTCTCTCCCATACAAATAAACCCAATGTTTACAGGAACTAGGGGAGAAAATCACAATAGCACTAAGGTTTGGTCTTAGCTACCAACAGATACACAGATGCTTAACCCTTGTTCGAGATAAACTTTATTTTTCAGCCAGTTGCTATTTTCACGTAGGAGCCAACATACCACGTGTTGTATGATTCACAAAACACACAGCTCTGGGGTTGCACTGTGTGTGTATATAGGATATACAAAATTAACATCTATAGAGAGACCTTTATTTTAGTCTGCTTTTTAGAGAGATGGACTTTATGGGCTGGCAATCAGTAGGGGCTGGAGTTAAGCAAGTACAGATGGTCAAGTGCAAACGTGAAAGCTGGAATCTTTACTTGGTGCTATCAGAAGCACTTTATTGAAAACTTTATTATGGATGACAAATATTACCTATTACATTAGCACATAAGCATTAGATACAATATCTAATTATTGTTATCTATTATCCTTTGAGTCTTTATTCTTTCAGTCTGACCATAAACCAGATTTCAATAATTCAGACTCCATTTCAATTAGTTTGGGTCAAATACAAGAATAATTGACAAAAATGGGATAGCTCCCCTTCTTGGAATTTGATTCTGTTTTTCAACATTTGTTGATTCCCTGATAACTCTGTTTCTTTATTCCCGTTCTTATACTTCAAGTAGGATTCACAGAGATTTTATGAAACCATTATTTATTTTTTTAAAGATTTTATTTATTTATTTGACAGAGAGAGACACAGCAAGAGAGGGAACACAAGCAGGGGGAGTGGGAGAGGGAAAAGTAGGCTTCCCACGGGGCAGGGAGCCCGATGCGGGGCTCAATCCCAGCACCCTGGGATCATGACCCGAGCCGAAGGCAGACACTTAATGACAGAGCCACCCAGCCACCCTGAAACCATTATTTTAAAATAGTGGTTTCATAGGACAAATGTGAAAATCTGAAAGAACTCCAATTCAAAAAATTCCATCTATGTGGCAAACTTGACCACCATCCATAAAACTTAGCAAACAGTCTAGGTGATGGTGATAAATTAAAAGGAGGGTAGAACAGAATCATAAAAGCAGTATCTACCAGTCCAAGACAGAATTATCACTGTTAACTGAGTTTACAGATGCAACTGGCCACTGACCACTCACGCTGATTATGGGAACAGCCAGGGGAAGTTTCAATTAGTCCACTCATGGGCACAGAAATTAAAAACTTGCCTCCATGGCACTTGTGAAATGCTATCTTTAGTAATTGTTCCTTGTTTCCAAGGCCAGCTTGCTAGGAAAATTAAAAGTATAATGGCAGCTAAAGAAAGATATTCCAAGTGGCTATGCAGGGAAGCCTCAAAATGGTGACCAGAGGGGTTTTTTGTTGTTGTTGTTGTTGTTTTGTTTCTGTGAGTGTGGGAGGGTGACAACTGCCAACCTGCTTTGAAAAAAGGACTAGATATGGGGCATATGACTGTAATACAAGAATACAGAGAATATCTAGATGAAGTGTACAGTTCCTCTGTGGAAATCCCACTTACCCACCTACTGTTGAATGATGACAGGGGCCTAAAAATACTCCTTTAGCTTCCCCCAAACTCCCTGTTACCTGACCTCAACTTTACTTCTCCCATCCTTTCATCTAAGCCAGGAAGAAACACAAATGATTGGAGGGCACGGAGAAAGGTATAGGCTGAGCTGCTTTAAAGGAAGGATACCTAATGGCTTTCTTTTCCTTCAACTTTTATTTTGTACTAGTTGAAAACAAGAGAGCTCTGCCTGGAAAGTTTCCTTTTTGATGTGACTTAAGTTTGTTTGACCATGAAGAAAAAAGGAAGGCAGTGCCATATAATGTGGGACTCTAAAAAAAAAAAAATCTTATAAAAGGGCATTTTCAGTTTCACTTTGGGATTAGATGGACATGGAGTAGGAAAAAAGCTCATTTTGAAGGCACATTTCTGGTTTGAAAGAAAAAGATCCTGTGCTTGACTGTGACTCACTCTACCTAATCACTGCTGGGACTGGTCAAGAAATACCACAGGGTGTTACAGGGCCCTGACCAGTAGTCCAAGGAAGATCGATCCAGCCTGTGCATCAGATATGCATGCAGGCACTGCCTTCAGGAAAATGCAGAGCCCTCATCAAATGTGCTCTAATATTTGATTTAAAAGGGCTAAGCGTCTGCCTTCGGCTCAGATCAGGATCCCAGAGTCCTGGGATCAAGTCCTGCATCGGGTTCCTTGCTCAGTGGGGAGCCTGCTTCTCCCTCTGCCTGCTGCGCCCCCTGCTTGTGCTCTCTCTCTCTTTCTGACAAATAATAAATAAAATCTTTTAAAAAATAAAATAAAAAAATAAAAGTCAAGCCTCCAAAATAAATGCATGTTGACTCTATCTGAATTTTGAGGATCTGTAGGATGACAGACATTTCCACAGATTTTTAAATAATCTGTGGGAAATAATTACTGTCAAATAACCCAAAGCTAAGGACTTACTGCCACGGAGTGATATATGAGAGAAGAAGCTAGCGTGGGGAACGGTGACTTTGAGGTCTGGAAATGTGGGTTCTAGGTCTACCCACACTATAACCAATAGTGTTAACTTGATCTCTGTTGTGGGTTGAATTGTGTCCCTCCAAAAGATGTTATAATCCTAACTCTCAGTACCTGTGAATGTAACCTTATTTGGAAACAGGGTCTTTATAGATGGTCAAGTTGAGATGAGCTCCTTAGGGTAGGTCCTAATCTGACTGTAGCTTCATTAAAAAGGAGGAAATTTAGACAGAGACAGATACAAACAGAAGGAAAATGATGTGAAGGTACACAGAGAGAATGCCATTTACAAGCCAAGGGATGCTTGGGGCCACCAGAAACCGAGAGCGGTTCTTCCTCGCAGCCCTTGGAAGTAACCAACCCTCCCAAAACTTTGATCTCAGACTTCTAGCTTTCAGAGACGTGTGATGATACATTTCTGTTGTGAGCCATCTAGTTTGCAGTACTCTGTTATAGCAGCCCCGGCAAACTAATACAGACCCACAGGTGACTCCTCATCTGTCAAATGTGCAATGGAAACTAGACATCTCTGAAGAAGCTTCCAGTTCCAACGCTGTGTGATTTGGAGTAACACCGTGAGCAGTACTGACATGAAGCACAAGGCTGTGTGGGTAATGGCGAGCACCTCAGGTAAAGATCACTGGACTGGAAGTTAGCAGACCTAGCACTGGGGGCCACCGCTCCCACCAAGTAACTGTGTAACTCTGAGCAATGAGGCAACTTCTCTGGTTCCTGCTTTTTCATCTGTAAAATGAGAAAGGAGAAAAAATGTTCCCAAGGGTGTCCAGTCCTACATTATTCAGTTCCCAATGGTTCCACTGTAACAAGATTCAAATCAATTGCTATTCAGTGCATCTATGGTAAGTGAAGCACCATGCTCAGAGTTACACAGTATATCCATTAGGATATACAAGATGAGTACAATATAATCCCTACCCTCTGAGATGTTACAGCACAGTAAAAGTAAATTAGATCACAATGAGGAGAAGAAGGTAGGTACCGTAAGGAATGATGAAAGTGCACGTATATGTGAGGGAGGAAAGATTGGTGTTTGGTTGTACACATCCTCTTCAATGTATCCATCACTTCTCTCCTTCCTGCCTCCCCACAGTTTTGGTCCAGACCTCCATCATCTCTTTTGGGATAAAGGGATATTGGTATTTCCTTCTTCCATCCTACCCGTGGCTATTCAAGCATTCTTCTAAATATGAATTCTAAGTAGGCCATCCACTGACCAAAATCCTTTCTTGGCTTCCACCCTCTGAAGGACAAAATGGAAACCCTCTGGCACAGGATGGCATTTCTTTCACTATTTGGCCCTTTTCTTCCTTTCCTGCCATATTTCCTGAAAAATCCTCTTCTGGTAACTCCTCTGTAGACAGACTAGCATGTTGAAAACTGGAGCATTTCCCAACCCCAGAGCTCCAGTATTCCTCAGATTAATGGCATCATCATCCACCTGCTGCCTCATTCGCAGGCTTTCAATGATCTATCACCAAGTCTTCCTTTTTATATTTCCGAAATCAAGTGCATACACTCCTTTCCATTCCTACCACCATTATTGTTGTTCCTGTGTAACATCCATGGGCACAGGTGCAAATTGTAAAATATAAAAGTGGAGCTTCGGGGAAAGACAGAAGCAAGTAATGTAGTGAATGTGATGATGTGCCACCTAACAGATAGATCTTTCCCCGTAGGTTGCCATGTTCTCCGAGCTCTTAATAGTGGAGGCCTCCTCTCTTTCTTGTTCCTTGCTGTAATCCTAGCACCCGCAACAGTGCCTACCACATAGCAGGTGCTCAATGTAAGTATGTGCCAAATCAATTAATGAATAATTCCTTAACAACTCATTGACTGGCTTTCAAAAGGAATGGGACACTAGGAATGAAGACAGCATCCAGATGTCAGTCCCCTCCCCTGGAAAGAAAATCTGAATATGCAACAAAAAAAAGTCACCTCATTTATTTTTTCATAATTCAACAAGTGTTTATTAAAGCACTGATTATATGTAAAGCTCTTTGCTTCTAAGTACCTGTATAGTATATAGGATTTCCTCTGGAGCCACTTAAACTCTGATAAAGTCCTTTCTCAACATCAGCTAGTTCCTTTTTAATTTATAATTAAAGTTGACCTTTTAATCATATGGCCTAACTGCCTTCTCTTATATTTACAAATAACCATTCACAACAGATTCCATGATAATGTCACAATGACTTTTATTATTTACAAGTATCTATGATTAATTTCTTTATTTTTTCCTACCAGTTTAACTATTTTGACAATGTGTGAATTTATTCTCTGTAGCTAGAACTTTAAACCTCTGAAATCCTAGCCAAGTCAGGAATGAAAACAAATACCCTTTGCTTTTTTCCACTTGCAGGAATAATAAACAAAAAAAATCTGCAGGTCTACTTTTTTAACATAAATTCTCCAGAGATTCCACATCTAGTTTCTGTAAAACCCAAATAACTAGTAAAGGCACTTTCCACACTGTGGAAAAAAAAAAATGGCAAGCAAATTGAGAAATCTTGGGTTTCCTTTCCCTGAATCAAAAACAGCAAAGAGAAGACAACGCAAGAAAAACGCATTCATACGTCATCTCCCTCTCACTCCATTTTCGAACAATGGGATTCTCACTGAGTAAATACTCACTTGTCAGGAGTATCTGCAACACGACAGCCACTGAGCAGCACCAAGGGAGTAAGGTGCCTTCCCATTTTCAAGCAGCAAATTAGACATTTACAAACAGCGAAGACGGTACTTGTCGGTTATGACCTTTCACTGTGTCTGTACAAGTAGGTGTTAATGTAATTTAAATGCCATTTAGACATGTTTCAGGTTTATCGAACTGGTTTGTATATCCATTCCTATGGAATAATTTTGAAGGAGAACCATTTCCACCTCCTGTAGGAACAAGCATGGCTGGAGATGGTCCTACGGAAATATTCTGAGCGAGTAAAAGAGGATCCATTTAAGTCTATAAGAAGTCAGGTTGGACCTTAAGGAAATCAAGCAGGGGGCCAAAACCATTGTTAGTCAGACAGGTAGTAGGTTCACATGATTTTTGTATGAAATTTTTCCCACCATTTTTCATACACATTTAGTTGAGAGTTTGGGCTTAAGGGCAAACAAGTTATCTCTGTTAGAGATGATAGTTTTTTCCAATTAAAATACAGATACGGGGAGAAACACAAGAAGGTGAATTTTGTTAACATCAGTTTTAGGGTCAAATATATGTTTTTTCACCATCCAACATTAATAAACTAGCCAATAAATTATTAATAAAGCATGTCATTTGTCAGATTTCAGCAAGAGATAAATGTGTCTCAAATAGTCTTTAGAACTATTGGAGAAACAACCACAACTGTAACTTTTAGTTAACTTTTTTTAAAAAAACAACAAATTCTTGGCATGTTTTACTTTCCTCCATAATTTCTAATATTGGATTTTTTTTTTACTGTTTCTGACCTAAAACAGATTTTAAATTAAAAATGAATTTTTGTGTATTTTTCTTTTGCCCACACATAAAGTTTAATAACTTAAAAAAAAAAAAAAGATGAACTGCTTCTCTTGGGAACATTCAACCATTAAAGGAAATCTATAAACAGCAAGTTAGCCATAGTTGCTTTGTTTCTGTTATATGTGACCCAACATAATATTCTGATACTGAAGAATCTAAAAAGCACATTCCATACGCTGGATAAATTAGGATTAAATATATACATATATATTTAATATTTACGTTAAATATTTATATGTATATATAAATTTACTGAGATAGCATAAAAGAGAAAATTAGAAGGGAAAGAGAAATGCTTGATCCACCCCAGTCTGACTTTGGATTAAATACTGCCTATCTACAGGTGAGAGTTCAGAGTTTGTCCCAGTGCATCAGCTTGCATTAATGAAGGCAGAGTTGCAGACTTTAAAGCTCAGGTTATCTTTTCTTTTTGTTATTTTCCCATTCGTGAAGGCCACAGCTACATGCACGTTAATGTACAGAATGACGTTTGCATCATGAAAACCTGGGTGATTTCATGAGCTCACCTAAAAACTAGAAAATGTCATGCCAGCTACCAATTACAAAAAAAAAAAAAAAAAAGATTTGTGATCATCTCGTGTGCTTTCACTGAAATGACCAATAGCTGATTCTACGTGAGAGTTCTCTTATAATTTCTATTTTAATTTTAAATAACATGCCTTCAAATCTTTTCAGATTTACCTAATTGGTCCCTTGGTAGAGAAACACAAATTCTAACAAGAGCACTAATTGTTAAAGAAAGGGTATTTGTGGAGTTAATGCTAACATCTCTCCTTCTCTCACTTTCTTACTAGTTACAAGTAAAGCAGAAAAACAAAAACAAAAAAACCTTCAGGTGTGCTCTTCTTGATTTTCCCCAAATAGAAAGACGCTATAACTCAGTGTCTCCAACATATCCTGCCCGAGAAGGAGGAGAGGCAGGAAAAAAAAATCAGGAGGTCTTCTGCATAAACACATGTTAAAGGATTTACAGCACAGGCCATTAAAAACAAAGTGTCATATGTATTCATGAAAGAACGTAGGAGAAATATGTTATCCATGAGATGCATGTCACAGATATGAAATTACAGCCTCCTGACCCTGAAACTCCACATTCAAATAATATTAGAAATCCTCACTCTCTATGCTTAAAGACCTGGGCATAATTTGTGCTCTGGACAGAATGAAAAAACAGCTTCTCTGAATTTCTAGCCCCAAGAGTTCGGTTTAAAGTCAGGCTCCCACACTATTTTTCTCGGTGGCTAATGAAGATCTGTTTACGAATATTTACTCCCAAGTTCACGGCTGGTGTTTGCTGGCTCAAGCAGAGCTAAGTCATTACGGCTTGGCGTACGTTCCGCTGGGGAGGCTACAGTTACCTTCTCATTGACAATAGAGGCAACCCCTTCGAGTCCTCTCTGCCTTCCCTTCTTCCTCTCTTCACTGCCCCCCATTTGGATAACTGGCCAAATTAAAACAAAACAGAAACAAAAAATGAAACAACACAGCTCTTGGAATCCCCCAATCACATGAATGCAGAGTCGTTATCAGGAGTAAAAGGCTGCCTGTCGTATTTACCACGGATACATAATATACAAACCGAACCTGTGCCTCTTATAATAACTCTTTCGGAGACAGTGTTCCATTCAAAAGTAGAATGGAGGAGGAAAATGCAGCTGCGGTAAAAAGCTCTCACGCTATAATTCCTCTCCTCCCTAAATGAACAAGGGCACTCGGAGCACTGCCCCGGAGTCCCCCTGCTTTGATCTGTTGGAAAGTGTGTTTATCTTCGTATCCCACCTCTCCTCTACACTGTGACCAGTCCCTTTCATGTCACTGAGATCGTGCAAATAGACCCAGGAAATCCTGGAAATTCCTATATGAGGTTGATTCAAGGAAATGAGCACAGGAAAAGGCAAATGTCCATGGCTGAAATCTGTTCGGAAGTTGCACTGTTTCCTAACTCGTTCTGAGGAGCATTAAGACTACCTCTGCAGGCAGAGACTCTTATATCTGCAACAGTCCAAAATGAAAGGGGGGGGGTGGGAAGGAGGGGAAAAAAAAAAGCTGCCTGATTCTAATACACCTAATTAGCCATCGGCAGACTCTTAATTGCATACATTAGGATGATTCCATAGTGGAGATTAATTCTAAATATACCCAAGCAGCTGGTTAAGATGCCATGGATTACAGTGTGGACTGTACTTTTCCACTTAATTAGATATCAAAATTAAGCAGCAACAAGCATTTTGACATAACGGGGATCAAGCCGCTGCTTGGTATCCCAGAGCTGCACTAAAGTGACCGCTAAACAGAGCCGCACAGATGGAGAGATATTAAATGCCGCACTGGAAAGTAATTTCAAATAATAAAATATCAATATTTACATTTTAATTACCCCTACTGAGAGCCGCTCTGTCATTTTCACTATTGCCGACGCAGCAAGGGGTAGTGGAATGACATTGTGGCTCTGGATGCAATGACTATTTTGTTTCCATTAAAGAATGACAAGTGTTTGAGAGGCAGGGACGCTCGGTGTGTGAACAAGAGTGACAGCAGATCAGAAAATTCCTATTAAGGGACTAAATGCCTCAACAAGAGAATTTACTCTGAGCAGTAGCTCCTCCTTGAAGCCCATAATCCTTTCCAAATTTTCTGCCGAAAGTTTATTATTGGGGATGCCCCAGGGAAGTTTTAGTCTCCCATGAAATATTTAGATCTGTAAAACATTATATGATGATTGTCAATTTAAAAACAGTAATACTTGACATGAACAAATATCCAGGAGTTAGGTGTAAATTGCAATGATGTTAGGGGTTTCTTTTTTTGAAAATTTTCTCTCAGGTACGTCGATGGTGCCATTGATCATGTTGCCTTGAAACATGTCTGTTTCCTACCGGTACATGCATGGGATATGGCTCAGAATCATCATAATAAAAATGCTGGGCTTGTTTTCACCATCTTGTCATTAGTATTTTATAGTATGCAACCATCTCAATCATAATTTCCTTGGCATGGAAAACAAAGTCAAGAATGGGTCATAATTTGTATGCACAAATGCACATACACGCGCATGTATGCTGTATACTTTACTTTAGCTTCTGTTATTATTTAAAAACAGCAAATTCCTACCAGCTCCTATAGGCCCTCACAAAATTTAATTACTCTTTATGGGGTGTGAAGATGAGATAATGGAAAAAAATAAAAGGTATATATTAGATGTGACATGCTGGATTCACAGGAAAATAAATGAAAACAGTAAAGTCTTCCTTTGGGGATGACTGTCAAAACTGTAGAGATCTTGAAAGAACTTTAATGCCTCCAGATATGAGAGAGTGCATGAGAGAAACTCCTTGGTCAGTATACTATCGTAGGCAGTTAACTGACCCCCTATCTGGCAGCCTGCATTTATTTAATGTGTAGAGATGAACAACCATAAACATGATAAATGGCTATAGCAGGAGGCTGAATAGAATTTTTCAAAGAAGAGGAAAGGGAAGTTGGGGAGTTATATAGACCCCTAGCACTCTCACTCCCATGCCTTTTAAAATAGCAGTTTTGAAGTTGGAATAAAAAGTTGCTAATAGCCACGGTCTACTCGCGCTTTTTCTCTAACTAGGTGTTCCTCGTCACAAAAAAATAAAAGTGCCTAGGAAAGTTATTTCTTAAGCATCCCTAATGCTTTTAGGACAAGATAGATCCCCATTTCTCAGCGACTAGCACCTTTTAATTTCTGAAAGAGCCACGGTTGAAAATCTTAATTAATTGTTCCATACTGCTTCAGGATCATTATGCAATGTAATAAAGGCCGTGTAATTATGAAATTTTACAGCCATTACCAAGGCTGATGGCTCGTATTTCATCCTCAGCTGGACCCGATGGCTTTTAGGCACTCGGCTCCCCTTTGATGAACTACAGACAGATCTATCAGGCCCAAACAATATCCAGGCGAGGCAGCTATAATAGCTACCTACAGATGAAGCCATTGATAAAGATAAACTATAAATCTACACACACAAATGCAGGCACATCGCCTGGGGATGACAGAGAGAGGATGAGGCACTGGAGAAAGGCAGTTGCCCCCACGGAGGTGGCCTCCTGAGTCTCTCGCTCATTCACTCCAGAATGGGTTGGATTTCATAAAAGACAGCGAAACCCAAGTGAACATCTCATTTATTCTCTGTATCTCGAAATCAAATGAGAGAAGGAAGGGGTGTGAGTGTGTCCATGAGCATTGTATTTAGTGCATTATTTAAAGGGCAGAAACTACTCAGATATCCTAACATCTATTTCAGTGGTTTTAAAAAAAAAAAAAAGTTAGATATCTGGGACTTTTTTTTTTCCTCCTGCACATAACACTAATATAGCAATTCAAAATAAGTACTCTGAAACAAAGTAGATTATAGCTCAGGAGTATCTTTTTCAGAGATACTAATGTTTAAGAATATAATTTAAGAACAGAAACCCATGCCGAAATGTAGACAGGGAAAATAAAATCACATTCATATATCACTAAAACATCTGTAGCTCAAGCATATTTTCATTTTGGAATATAGGAATTCAGATAGCCTAAGAATTGATAAAACTATGGTTTGCTTAACATGTTTCCAACAACATCTATTTTTTTTTATTTAAGCATTTATGTAGATCATTTTAAATATCAAGTTCAAGGGAAAAGGGCCATCCAGGAGGTTCATTTGACAACCGTAAGTGCTACACTCCAGGGAGCATCTAGTTCAACTCTGCCTTTGGGATATGGCAGCAACTTCACAGAGCTAATGCCCTCAGTCCTTATGATGGCATCAGCCTCATGCTGGCTCATTTCATGAATATGACCAGACAGCCAGTCTGCAACATGGCTTATCCAGGAGAAAAAGCCCATCTGAGGGTCAATCCAATTCAGGCTGCAAGCTGAGACAGTGGACCACGCAGGGCAAGAAAGACAAGCAGCAGGATGCATGTAGGCTGATTTTGAGATTGAAGACTGGCAGGGAGGTAGGGTGTATGTGTATGTAAGGGGGGGGGGTGATGCCTATAAAAAAAAGATATATTACTGGTTTAAGTGGCATTAAGTCTTTGGAAAGCACAGCTTGAAACACTTCACTGAGAGTACAAATGAAGAGAAAAACTGGTTTCAGTAGAATGCTGGCTACTAACTAGCCGTATAACCTTGAGCTAGTCACCGAATTGCTCAATGTCCTTATCTACCAAACAAGGATGCTCGACTGGATGCACTAGTCTATAGTACATTCCATACTGAACATTCTATTATCTTTGGTGTTCTTTGTTTTGGGCAGGAGAAAGTGTGGATCTGAAACATACCTTTCCTGCACAAATGGATGGTCTCTCTGACTGAATCCCTTTCTCGGCTCGGCTGTATTTTATTCTGCCCATGTGATCTCACCTCCCACTTTATTGAGAAATGAAGAATAATAGATATAAATGCCCTTGACCTGCTTCTCCTTCTCATCTATAACAGAACCAATTCCTAACACCTTCCCATTGTCTCTAAAGAAAAGGGACTGTTATTTCTTCCCAAGGAAGGTCTTTACTATGTTCTCAATCCCATCTGTTCTGGCCACCTTGAAGATTTGTTCCATCAATTTTCTGCTCAGCCTCTCTTCCTTTCTTGTGTTTATTCATCTCTCCTTCTCCTGAGTTCTCATTCCTTCATCCTTCTATTCTCATAAAGTTTCCTCTCCTCACTGGCTCCTCAATAGCTAGCTCTCTGTCTCTCTGTTGGTGTCTCTCCACTTCCCCCACCATCTCACCATTGGAATTCATAAATAAATGGTATACTCACACTGCTCTGCACATTCATTTGCAGTCAAGATCATGTCTCAGCCCCTCCATCCTACTATGGTCACCAACAATCACCTCATCACCAAATCCAATGGCCTGTCCTTCAAATCCTATTGGCTCTTCTGCCCTTCTCTTCCTTTCTGAAACACCTGTGCCCTGCCCACCCCCTGACATCATACCACATATTTCTCCTGGTCTCCCTTCTTTTGTGCCAATCCTTTCCATGCCATACCTTCAATAATTCTGCCCTGGCTTCTTTTCTTCTCCCTCTACTGCTCTCCCCACTTCTAGGGATATAAGAAACCTGTGTTACAAGTACACACTTACTTCCAGCTCCCTGAAAGCCTCAGACAACTCATCTCAAAACATATTCCAAAGTATTCCCCAGAGCATCATCAAATACTCAACAAAATAGAATCAAAATTTTGTTACTTTCTTTGACTCTTCTCCAATGTCGATTGCTTCTATGAAATATCCCTTAGTTGCACCTTTTATTTCCAGTCCCACTGCCTAATTCAGCCCTCCATTATCTTCCACCTGAACCCAACTCATGGTTTCCTTAACTTGGATCGGACCCCTTATGGATCTAGATCATAGACCACCTCTTCCATGCTCCTTTGATTTCTCTCTGTGAGGTCTCCTGAATCCTTCACAGCCAGGGGTCCATTCTCTTTTCTTTATTTCTCATTCAGAATGATGGGGGTGGTAAAAGTCTATAAAATTCATTCAGGGCTTTATATATGCCAGGCAGAACGCTAAACTCTTCCATGTATCATGTGTCTGTCATACTCCAGGCATGAGAGATACCCATGGGACAAAGGACTGGCAGGGGGAGAAAAACGAATAAAAATATAAAAATAAAAATACAGTAGTGCTATGGAGAAAATGTCCACAAAACGAGGGCAGAAAACAGGCACCAGGAAGGGGCTTGGGGAAGGAGCTGGAATTTTCAGCAGGGCCACCCAGGAAAACCGCCCTGAGGCTGGACCTTGGGGGAGATCTGAAGGAGGTGGGAGAGCAAGTCTTGCATCTCTCTGTGGAAGGGCATTCCAGGCAGAGGGAATGGCAAAGATGCGCCAGCTCAAAGGGACCTTCTTTTTGAGTTTTGGAGGACTGCAAAGAGACCAGCGTGGCTGGAGAGGAAGAGAAGGAAATGGGGCTGGCAGCATCTCGTGGCGTGGATGGGGTACAAGGTTCGTGACTTTTTGCAAACTTTTGCAGCTTTCACTTTGAGTGAGATGAGAAGCCACTGGGGACTTTGAGCCAAGAGGAAACAGACTCTGACTTGCGTTTTAAAAAGATGGCTGGGTAGAGGAGAGCAGTGAGCAAGCTATAAGCATTTAATTCTCACTAAATCCTTACGGAGCATGTAGTAGTCCCTTTCCCATTTTACACAGAAGAAACTGAGGTGCAAACCCACTCAAGGTCACATGGCTAAAAGTATTAGCGGTATGATTTGTACCCACACCATCTGAGTCCAGAACCTGTCATCTGACCACCGTGACGCCTGGTTCTCTACCTGTGTTCCAACCATTAACTATCCCTTCCCCAAATAGGCCACATGATAGTGTACTTCTGTGCTTTTGATATTTCTTTACCTCTGCATGGGATGCCTTTTCCCTTCCTCTCCACAGGGCAAGTGAAAACTATCCATCTATATTTGAAATAGTTTTCTATAAGCATTTCTTTTTTTTTTTTAAAGATTTTTATTTATTTATTTGACAGAGAGAGACATAGCAAGAGAGGGAACACAAGCAGGGGGAGTGGGAGAGGGAGAAGCAGGCTTCCCGCTGAGCAGGGAGCCCAATGTGGGGCTCGATCCCAGGACCCTGGGATCATGACCTGAGCCGAAGGCAGACGCTTAACGACTGAGCCACCCAGGCGCCCCTCTATAAGCATTTCTTTAATGACTTAGGGAGAGTGACGCTCCTTCTCGACTGTTTCCTCCCCCACGACTTTGCCCTATTTCCACGATCACTTTGCATTGGCACAGCTGAAGTCACTACGTCTTCTGTGATATCAAACCGTTCATTCATCTCTGCATCCCCAGTGAGTGACAAACAGCATTTTTAATTGAAATATTTTGTATGTGTATGCCCAGAGCTTGCAGGGGTGTCAAGGACCTAAATGGTCTTAATCCATGTCTAGGAAATAAACAAATAAAGAAATGACTGGTGGGAAGGGAAAGTGGTCAGAGTTTGGGTAAGGGCAAAAGCAGTGAGTCTGTGGCATCTATCCCTCCTGCCCCTTACTGGTCCCACTTTCCATCTAAAGGCTGGAAATCAGAACGCAGGGAAGATTTCCCACTGCTGCTGTCCAGTTAGAGGTGACTCAAGCAGCTGAATAATTCCTCAAGGGGAACACAGGATAAGCCTGAGAAGCTGGACGAGTATGAGAGTGAAAAAGGAGCAAATGCATCCCTGAGCCCAAAAAGAACATGCTAAAAACCTTTGAAAAGGGCCTTCTCATCATATTCCCCAGCTTAACACCAAGCTACTGCTCCACATTCTTGGGTTTAATTCTCCAGCACTCCAGGCACCCAATTAATAGCAAAACTGTTTCAAGGTAACTTTGGAAAGCTAAATGCCATAGTATGATCATGTTACCAGGTCTTTATTAAATGAGGTCCATAAGAGCATAGGATACAAGCCCAGAAAGCAGTTTTAAAAACTATCTTATTCACAGTGCTTATTTAAAAGACAAGAAAGCTGACAGCCCTTAGGAAAACAAATTCCATCATTATATTAGACACATCATATCAGTTAGCAATTGCTCTAATCAACAACAGTGGGACTTAAACATTTGTTGTTACGATATATGTTTAAAATGGATTTTGATATGTTTGCTCATGTCCCATAAGTTCAACATTCCAAATACAGTCAAGGAAATGAGGATAACCATTTTAAATGCAGAAATAAAGTCTAACCTCAAATCTTTGGAGGGATTGCTCCTCAGATATAAGGATAGAGTTAGGGGCGCCTGGGTGGCTCAGCTGGTTGAGTGTCTGACTCTTGGTTTCAGCTCAGATCATGATTCAGGGCCGTGAGATCAAGCCCCATGATGGGCTCCAAGCTAGGCAGGGAGTCTGCCTAAGAGTCTCTCCCTCTCCCTCTCTCTCTGCCCCTCCTCCTGCACACATTCTTTCTCTCTAAAATAAATAAATAAATCTTTAAAAAAAAAAGGAAGAAACGATGGAGTCAACAGGGACATTTTTTGCCATGCCACATGAGATAATGGCTAAAATGTATTTGCTGACAATTTACTGAATGAATTTGTTTCACAGATTGTACATAAGCCTTTAATAAGGAGAGCATGTCCCTAACCTCATTTGAAAGTACAAAATTTTAATATGGTTGATCATTGACAATATTAATGCACAGGTGATTAAATAAAATGATGCATTTGAGGAGCACCTGGGTGGCTCAGTCAATTAAGCATCCGATTTTTGGCTCAGTCATAATCTCAGGGTTGTTAGATCGATGCCCTGGGATGGGCTCTATGCTCAGCAGGGAGTCTGCTTCAGAGTTTCTCTCTCCCTCTCCCTCTGCCCCTCCCCCCTTAAAAAATACATTAGAAACTGCATGACAGTCAGTGGCCCTCTTCTTTCCCACCTCATTTTCTACCACCCTCCCCCATCCCAGGGGATTGCATTCTATTCCAACCAGCTGGGCATCCTTACTATTCCTGGAATATTCAAGCACACTCTTGCCTCAGGACCTTTGCAGATACAGTCTCTCCTATATATATTTTCTGTCTCCTCTACTAGAGCTTAAATTCCACAAGGGTAGGGATTTTTTTTCACTTTTGATCACTGCTACATCACCGGTGTTTAGCACAGCCTCACACAGAATATGTGCTTTATAAAATACTTGAATACAAGAATTTAGGGAAAAATGTCAATATGCTCAGCACAAGCATCATATTGTGAACTGTATAGATTTTTAATGGAGATTGTTCAAAATGCTTTAGTTTCTTTTCCCATTTCAGAGCAAAGGAAGATCAACTGACTCAATTTGAGATTGAAGAAATACATACAATATTTTTATTTCAAAAATATTTCTTCAATCTGCTCTCTAAAGGGCAGTTTAAAAACATTATTTTAAATTTTAATTAGACTGGAAGAATACTTAAAATTAGAAACAGGAAAAAATACTATAATTTAACAAAGAAATTTGAAATAGAACATATTTCCCCCTCTCTAATCATTCCAGGATATACTATCTGGCCACACTGCATGTAGAATTTATGTACTTTAATATTTCCACCTTATCATATACCTAAGATAGAGGTAGCTTTATAAGCCTTCTCTCTTATTAACACTCCCCACAGAATTCAGATACTGCAATTTTCATGTTCTGAAGAATCTCAGCAAAGCCAGTGGACTCAATGATTCATACATAAGGAAATGGGAATAAACTTCCATATTCCATGCAGAGAAAAAATTTGTAGATGATATATTACACATATTTTTCATTTATTACATATTTTTAATTAGAACAAAAAGGTATAATATCAGACTCATAACTGAAGCCTCTAACTGAAGCCTACACATGGTCATAGAGAAAGGACTTTACTTAATTTCTTGACTGGTTTATTTTTTACCACAAAGTAGTCACTCAAATAAATATTCATTAAATGTATACACTCATAAGAGCATGTTGCCTCTATCAGTCAATATCCTGTTTGAAATAATAATGTGTTTTTGAACTTTTCATTTCTAAGTCCAATTTTAATAAAAATAAAACAGTCACAAATAACTTAGCACTTACAAATTGACAGTAAAATGCAGATGTAATGGTGCTACGTACTAACCTCGGTTTCAGTTTTCTAGGATCAAGGCCTAGAAAGTACTTGAGCAATTGAACTATGGGACAAATAATAGCTAGAAGTAAAGACTCATTCAAAGCCAATTATATCTCAATCCGAACCTTTCTTTATTCTGGAGCTTTTACTAAGGTGTGTTCCTTAGAGTAAGTCCTGTTGTGCTTGATTAGGATTTTTTGCTACTTAAAATTCAATGGTTGAATTATTTCTAAAAAAAAAAAAAAAAAGGCCATCAAAGAATTTACGTTTTCATTCCTATTGAAAACTGGCAGTTTTTCAAGAGGTTTCTTTATAACCCAGGAAGATGACATTTACTAATGTGGTGAGGAGACAGGGATTCTCTTTCGAGGCAGGCAGCACTAATAAGAAAGATATGGTTCAATGTCCTAGGTATTCTTCCAAGTTTTATTAATTAGGTGGAAAGCCTACTTTCCCACTGGAATAGTGCAAGGTATTTATTAACACTTCAGCCCACAAATAGAACAAATGTACAGCAAAGGAGGTAATTATTAAATACACCGATCCCTTTATCAACTTGGCAGGGACAACCCAAAAGACGGTTTCTGATTATGATCTTTTTCATGATATTTTAATTGTGCTTCTTAACCTGCTAAATTAAAAACTACAGGGCAATCTCACTTAGATCACAGACAAAGAAGATCATATCAATTTGCAACAAAATGTATGAATGCTCCTATCTGCTTTAATTACATCAAGAATTTAACAGGCAAATTCAATAGGATCACAGAAGGATTGAGAGCTAAATGTTATCTCTTAGCCAATGGCATTATCATCTCCCGTATGTTGTTACACATTATGGAGTGCGAACCTCTGTTTAATAATAAGTTTGGGAAATAATGATATTTAAGTAAAGGAGGCTTGTTCTGAGTCTGTTATTTTTATATCAGCTACCCTATATATATCCTGGCCATGGGAATTAAGTTCTGGGACTAGAAGATAAGCCCCTGTCTCTTAAACCAAGTCAAGATATAGATTCCAAATATGCTTTTACAATTTTACTTTATTCTATGTCGTAATCCACTTTAGACCAAAATCCTGCCAGAATCTCTTAGCCAAACCTGTAGTTTTTCTCAAGTAGTCCATTTACCTTTATCCTAAAACCCATCATACCAAACTTTCTTGTGATCCCTGAGCATCATTACAGAGCAGGTTCCTGGGAGTGTCAACAACCAAGTTTTTTTTTTTTTCGTTCCATCCACAGCTTTGGGAGCCTAACCCAGGCCAATTTCCTGGTAACAAATTTACCTAAAACATGCTCTTTGGTGAGTCTTCAAGAACTGGATATACTCTACTACATTCTGTGGTTGTACTATGTGTGTTTTGTTGGGGGGGGGGAGGGAGTTTTCTAATTCTACTACTAATCCTGGTTGATTGATTCCTATTTTTTCTATGCTATTTGCAAAGGAAATCCACTCTAATGCTCAGATCCTGCTGATCTCCATTTTTTTCCCCTCTTTCTGGTACTATTTTCTATCTCCGTCCCAGAAGTGAGACTTCTTATTTAATCACTTCAGCAAGATTCAAGCTTTTTGCTCCTAAAGGAATAAAATGATGCACTTTTTTTTGATTCCTTATGTAGTAATCCTTAGCACAAACACCTGAGACATTTCTTCTAGAACTCTACTAATCCCTGGCAGCTCTAAAAGAGTAAACAACTAATTTCCTTGAGCCCCAAGGCTGCAAGACCATCTTGGCAACCCAGGTATATATCACGTGAGCATTCCAGCGAGCTTCTAATTTCGTTTTATTATTTCAATATTAATGTCCAATTCTTACCTCTTGGAGACTTACTGCTAAAATTTTGGGTTGGAAATGCGTGCATTTCAATATCTATTATTACCATTATATCATTTATTTCCACTGTCTATCAAAACTACAATTACATTTGCAGTGTGTTCTCTCAGTTCATTGAAGAAAAATATAGTGCTCACCATCTGTTGAATGGTATTTTTACACCATTCCAAAATTTGTAGCATTCCATCTATACTTAACATCATAATGATAAGTAAAGTCACTTACATTTCTTTTTAAGAGATAGAGCCATTTTTAAAAAAATAGAAAGAGGGGCACCTGAGTGGCTCAGTCGATTAAGCGTCTGACTCTTGATTTCAGCTCAGGTCACGATCTCAGGGCCTGGGATTGAGCCCGGCATTGGGAGTCTGCTTGAGGATTCTCTCGCTCCTTCTCCCTCTGCCCCTCCCCCTGCACTCTCTCTCTAAAATAAATAAATAAATCTTTAAAAAAAATAGATCATAGAAGTTGTCATTTTTGTGTTTATGTTCAGTACATGTGAAGACGAGAAAAATCTTGGAAAATTGTTTCAAATGTCAAAGTAACAGAAACCTGATCATTTGAATTTACGTATCTTGTAAAATGTATATAGCAATTACCTAAGCGATACTATTCAGGATGCAGATATGCATACAGGGTCAACTGTGAATTTGGAGAAAATCACTTCATCTTTAGGTCTTGGTTTCCTTATCTGAACAAAAGAAGAGGGTGAATATAACAACTTCACAGGGGTGATGTAGGTATCAAATGCAAGTAAGGATCAAATTTATTTGGAATCATGCTGTAACCTAAGCATCCCTAGGCAAATGACAGTCATTGTCATTATTATTCTCTCATTGATGGCAATACTGATTCAGACTCAGAAAGGATGGTGGCATCTCACGTAGGTGTATTTCATTATCTAAAACTCCAAAACTTGGGGCTCCTGGGTGTCTCAGTTGTTAACCGTCTGCTTTTGGCTCAGGTTACAATCCCAGGGTCCTGGGATCGAGCCCCGCATCAGGCTCCCTGCTTAGCAGGAAACCTGCTTCTCCCTCTCCCACTCCCCCTGCTTGTGTTCCCTCTCTCGCTGTGTCTCTCTCTGTCAAAAAAAAAAAAAACAACTCCAAAACATTTCTAAAGATTTCAGATATCTTGGATAGAGTCCTTTAAAATGATTACATATTTCTCAGTCTTCTTAAACTATGTCAATTAAACACATATTTAATTTTCCTGATGACTCAGAATCAGCATGCTAGGAACTGACAGATCATCCAAACTGCGCTGAGCTGCCCTGAGAGGTACCTGAGGAAGTGGGGCTGCCCAAACCCACATTACGTAACTTCCACTGCTAGGCTTCCCAGGACCTGATCTGCATTCCATAGTTTTGCATGCGGACTCTTATTTCCTAGTGCTGTCCCTGGGATTCCTTTTGGCATCAGTCTCTCCTCAGATTTGCTGTGTGCTAGAAGAGCAGGCTAGTTGGAATGGTTCAAAGGAAGAGTGTAAGTAGCCCTATGAGTGAGGGACTTCACAATTACAATACGTCTGGAGGTTACCAAGAGGTTTTATTTTTCCTGTTTTTTTTTTTTCAATTATGCTCTAGGCTGCTCGAAATTTGACATATTATCCCTAAAATGGAGAGAAACTGAGTTGAAAAATAGTACATAAAATTTATTGAAATGGAAGTTTCTGTGGAAAAATCTGGTTATTATGGTTTATTGGATTTTCCTCTTAAATGATTGGAAAAACAGTTTAAGCATTAGAAAATGCCAATAAGCATTGAATTATATAGCCTCATAGATGCTTATGAATAATTACAAAAGTATTTATGCAATATAGCAATGTTTTTTACATATAATGACTTTATATAAACTTTATACAACTCATTGACAAGCTTATGACATATCCATCCCAGCTCACCAATTCTAAGCATGTCCAGACTAATATTAACAACTTTAGAATTATTCTGATGTTATTTGTATACGCTCACATAAAAGATCTGTCAAAAATTCAAATGTCTTTAAATATACATAGCATCTACCTGAGTGCTTAGAACATTTATCACTTAATGTTTATAAATTTTTATAAACATTATTTACATCAAATAACTAAGAAAATGTTTCTGTTTGGTGAATAAATACATATTTATATATCTGTTAAAATGCATATTGTTTACTCGATGTGCTAAAAGGGCTCCTTTTTCTCCATTATATGTGAATATGTAATTAATCCCATAATAAATATCTCCTATGAAATTTCCAAGAAAGCTCTTAATTCAAATGTGCCACAGTCACTTTTCAGGGTTCACTTAACCTTTCCGTTTTATTTTTAAATACCAAAGATAAAACTTACAGCTTGGCCACAAAGTGCTGGAGCAAATGCATCTTGGCTGCCCAATAAATATTTATTGATCTGGTTGATGAAGGTGGCTTCTTGTGAAGTAGGCCTTCTCCTCAGTAATAAAGCTACCATATTTATTTATGTATGCATTTATAAGATTTGCAAAACTGAATACTAAACTCACAAACCTTACGAGGATGATAGTTTACGACAGGTTTCTCAGCACTGCTGACATTTTAGGCTGAATAAGTCTTTGTGGGGGAGCAAGGGGGGAGGGGCTGCTCTGTGAGGTGCAGAATGACGGTATGATGCATCCTCCCAGGCCTCCCAGGCCTCCACCCACTAGATGCTCCTCCTTCCCTGCTGCTTTCCTGACTACACCCACCAAAATGTCTCCAGGCATCCCATCGCCAAGTGTTCCCTGTGAGGCAAAATTACCCCTGGGTGGGAAACACCAGTTAGGGGCAATGAAAGACATCTTTTCCTTCCTAAATGAATGACGAGTTGTTGAGAATGATGGTATCAAAAATAGCTTGTCTTGGTCTCTGTAGCATCTTCCCAGACCTAATCATACACAGACTTGAAGAAACATTCCTCTATTTATGAAACTTGTCCCCAAGCAAAATTTCCATCTCTCACAGCAATACCAGGCCAAGTTCCTGGGTATGTGACCCATACAGAGAGCCAGACTTGGTTTCATGCTCTGCTGTTGCCACCCTGGAATTCTTAGTAATTTTTTAACAATGAGTTCTGCATTTTCATTTTGCACTGGACCCCACCAATTATGTAGCCAATCCTGCAGTGACTATCATATCAACATGATTGGGACGCACCAATGAAATCTGTGTTTTGCCATGCCAGCAAAAGATTTTAAGATCCCCTCGTGCTAAACTAAAAATCAAGCTGGAACTTTAAAACAAAATGAATGAGTTCATATCAGGAATTTGGGTTAGCACTGTAGATAAAAATCAGGGTCTGGAATCCAATAGATCTGAATTTAAATCTCACCTCCTCTGCCGTACTAGTTTTGGGAGCTCAGACAAATTGTTTGATTCCTCTAATATTTAATTTTCTCAGTTATAAAGTGATGTCAGAAGCAAACCACAATTACAGGGTAGCTCTGAAGAATAACTGATGTAATGTACATAAAACAATTAGCACTGGACCTGGCACCTAGTAAGTGCTCAACGAACACAGCTCCATGATGATGATGACGCTGCCCAAATCCATTCTGGATTGGGATGAGAGAAAAAAATTCCAACTCAAAAGTGTCACTGTACAGTTTTTGAAGGAAGTTTTACACAGTTCTAAGAGTTAGTCGCTTACACTGAATAGTACTTACCCAATATTTTCCAGTCACTATGGACAAAAAAAGTGTCAGATCTAACTTTTAAAAATGCTCTCAGGTGCTCAAAACCTGGCCCTGAATTTACATATCCAGGTCCGAATGTCCAGAGGAACACAGCCGAATGGGACTGCGTGTGCTTGACTGCTGATATGCCCCCTACGTCGATGGTGCGAGCGTGTGTGTTAATACATTTCATACATTAAAGATGTAAATTTTATTCTTCAAGCTGAAAGCCAGGTGATTAATTCTCATAGCATAGTGATCAATTGGTGCAGATGCTTCACCTGTATTAATGTTTGTTTTTGTACACATTAGTAGCAGGAGAACACCAATAACACAGGTGTCTGACACAGAGCTGTGCAACATTCCCGTTAGCCGGCAAACATCGAGATCCGTAGTTAGGCTGCACGCAGCACTGCCAATTTTTTCAATTAGACCCATTATTGATTTGATGAAAAAGCAAATTAAACATACCATGGTGGTATGTAAATCGGTTAGAGAGAGCATCAGGTTCTGGTACAAAGCTTCAAAGGCACGAGCTGTATGGCTTTCATCAGCTGTAGCTCATAGGGGTTCCTGGCAATTGCTGCGATGTACGGGGTTCCTTGAGCTACATGGGCTGGCTGGCAAAACAGTCACCTGGAAAGACCAGAGCTGTATTTAAAAAATTCATCACAGTCTTGCAGAAAGGAAAAGAAGGCTGGACATCTACTAACTTTGAGAGAATATGGCGAAAGAGGTGCAAAAGCAGCACAGAATTGTTTCCGTAAGTGGACGGTGCATTCTGCCTCCCACGTGTACGGCATGCAGACGGCAGCCAACGGGCATACGCAGGGGACGCTTAGGGAGCTGAGGGTGCTGTTTCAGAAGCTGTTTTGACCACTCCCTCAAGCTACTGGATGTTTTCATCGTCTAAGTTTGAAACCTCCTGGCTTGTTTTTCTTGCCAAACTCTAAGCCAACTTCTGTATCATAATTTCATTAAAATTTGGAAGAATGTTCTTCATTTTTCAATGAATGACGTTTCTCAGTCCTGCTAACAAATGGGGCAGAGGTATTGAAAATGGGCCCGTTTAACCTACACTGTTTCATTAGCAGAAGGAAGCCAATGCTTAACTAAAACATCTGAATACCTCTCTATAAATTTATCTTCACTGGATTTCTAGACAAAAAGCCTTCAAGGCTTCAGGAAGCCTTCTCTGATTCCTAAAGTTAGAGTGTAGTAATGCTTCTTTGTTTATTTTTATCCCCAACAGACTGTGACTGTATCTACACGGTTTACTTTTGTATCCTTCCCTCAGCAGGGATTAGGTTACGAAGGTACCCAACACATTTAAAACAAATAAGTAATGCAGTCAGAAATTTAATTTTAGGGCGTCTGGGTGGTTCATTTGGTTAAGCGTCTGCCTTCGGCTCAGGTCATGATCCCAGGGTCCTGGGACCCCAACGGGTCCCTGCTCAGTGGGGAGCTTGCTTCTCCCACTCCCCTTGCTCCTCCCCCCTGTTCATGCTCTTACTCTCTCTGTCCAATAAATAAATAAAATCTTAAAAAAAAAGAAATTTTATCAATTTTAAATAATAGATTTTATTAAATAATATTTCAAAGAGTTTGCCTTTCTCACTGCAAATAAGAGAATCTAGTAAGCCAAAGGGTTGGCTTTGTCAAATCTTAAGCTCTAAGCTTTAACTATAAAGAGTATGATAAATCTGTCGAGACAAACTGGAATCAGTCAATGATTGGAAGTGCCACCAAAATAAAGTAGCAGGTGCACTGAGGTCATGTAAATTATGCTCTTCACATCCTATTTAGCAACTTACACTGGAGAAGGCAAGTAACTTTTGTCGAGAAGAAAGCAAAAGAACAAAAGTGATGTCAGTAACTAGGTGAGGCTAAGATGAAAAACAAAAATCAAAGAGAGAAGTATTGCAAATGTTAAATATCATCACATCAATGATTTAAAAGAGCTTTTTATATTAGAATTCAGAAAAAAGAGAAATAGACAAGAGACATTATTGGAAAAGGATGGAAAAGTACGAATATTGACGGTATTGAGATAAACAGAGCCAAGCAAGATTGGGGAGGGTCCTCCATTTGTGAGAAGTTAATTCCTATGAATGAATAAATGGATGAGGGAATGAATGAGTGAATGAATGATTGGATGGATAGGCAATTGTCACAGTTCATCAGAAGACACTGAGTTGCCAAGCATAATTTGGGAAAAGGCATTCAGATCAGCTATTCCAGCCAAATAATTTCATTTCTTATCTTTTGAATTATAAGATTTTTTATTTGTCAACATCAGTATTGTGCCAAAAATTAACACTTACTCTCTTCCTTGGCCGAATCAGGGCACTGCATACATGCACAACTTCGCAGAGAAGGGCTTAAATGAAAAGAATACACTGTCCAAACAGAGAAGCTCTAAAAACGTGAAACTCAGAAAAATGAAAAGTTTTTGCTCCCTTCCTGCCCCGAGGGAGATTTTCTGTCAAAACAGATGAAGATGGTACAGATTCTCTGAAGAGTTCTTGGCTGTTTTTGTTTTTCTTTATTTTTTACGTTTGTGAGTTCATTTTCTTTTTAACAGAAAATATAGGAGATTGGAGCTGGTACTGCCAGGAGTTTCTGATAGGAGAGAGCATGTGTCTCCTGTCATGTTGGCATCTGACTGCAAGAGCCGCGTGGAAGTCAGTTCAAGTCCTTACATCAAAGTTTGCTTGCCATTGTAGGGACGTTGTTAGAAGTTGAAAAAAAGCAATGTCCATTTGAAGCTCGTCTGTGAACTTTGCATGAACTGCTAGGAATAATGTAGTGTGATGACAAGCCAGTTATACCTTCCACTAAATTTGCTGTCTGGAATGAACTGAAATAGTGTTTGGTTTGTGTAATTACGTCCATCTATCTTTATATTCCAGCGGCATATCGCAAATTGAAAATACTAAAAATTGACTGTTGGTTCTGATATTTAATGATTGCCAAAGACAAGACGATGATTTATTGGTTACTTACCGATGTGACACATTTGCATCTTATTAGACGGAGATTACTATTCCTTAAAATGCGGACGAGGCCTGATCATGTCTGATGGATTGATTTGATTTGCAAATGTAATCAAACTAATAAGAGGGAAAAAATGAGCAATAATGCCTTGTTTTTCAACTGGCAATCACTCCCCTGCCAACAAGGCTGATATCCCTGACTAAGCAGCCTTTACACAGTCTTCCTGTCGCCTCAAATAAACAAAGGGATGCTAAGAGCTTGATAAGAGGATAACAAGCCAAGTATGGATGCAACATGGAGCCCACACCTCCGAACTGTGCTTCTGCAGATGAGAACAAAAGTTAACGGCAGGAGATGCAAGGAGACCTTAAGCTCCTGCTGAAATCAGCTCCATATTCCCAGATTATGCCAAGGTAGATGGAGAACCCTTTCTTAAAGTAAAAACATTGCAACCCTCCCTAATGCAGTAGGCAGGTCTCTTTTCATAAAGACACTCCATTCCTGAGGTAGTTTAACCATTTAAAATTCAAATGGGTTCAGAACAACCCCCTCTATATATAGTTTGAAAACCTCTTAAAAATCCTTTCAGGCAGCTGCTGGCCCTCAGTTTGGTCCATGGGATACCACTGATGCACAGAACCCAGGGATAAAGAGCTGTGGAGGGGAAAACACTGAAATACTGGGCCAGGAGGCACGGCTGACATCTGGCTTAGATCACTCTCAAAACAGTTCTTCAGGACTCTTGAGTATGTGTGACAGAAAAATGAAAACCATGATCCTGAATGAGTTGCAAAGCAACACTCTTGAAATAAAAATCCAAAAGAAAAAATAATTCAAAAGATATTTTGGTGAGAGATCAACTCTGCCTCACAGTCATATAATAATGACAAGGAGAGACTCCCAAGAACAGCAACTATATATAGTATCAGGCCGATCAGATAGCAAGGAGGCCTCCAATATATGTATTTTTTCAGTGCAGGCGTGAATAGGTATTAGCTTGTTACAAAATATATTACACACGGTATTTTTGTTGGGGAACTGAATATTACAAAGAGTTTAGGGAAATGTTGAACTGAATTTACAGAGCTTATTACCATACTCAGATATCTCAAATATTATCATAGTTGATGTCCTGAAGATAACATATCACCCATTCTCAGCCCATATAAAATTTATTCAACCATACAATCACAGTATGGTCAGACTCAAATTAAATAATAAATAATTCTATTCTAAATATGTCAAATTGCCTTGGAAGTTTGAGTTAAAGTTTCATGGCAATTACAGAGATGTCAAAACCTAAAACCCTCACTGAGTGTAACAGGTCAGATAACTAACCAGGTTAATTAGCATCCATGGATTATTCACAAGAATTTTAACCAAATGTTATATACTGATCTGTCAGAGACATTGTTTTCAAAGATAGCATCAGTATTTACAGAGAAGTATATTCAAAGACGCTTTATAAATAAGGCCCACCTCATGTATTCATGTTATTTTATCCTTCTGCTATCTAGACACTTAGTTCTGCACTAAGATCTTCCACTGAGCAATCTTGAGGCTACTTTGGCCTCTTGGCTATGTTTCCCCACCTCCAGCTTTAGTTAGGGATTTTTCTCTACTGTATCACCCTGTATGCTACAGAAGTATTCTGAGCCATACCTATAGATTAATAATCCCTCAGAAAGGGTTTTACATCTGATATATCCGGATATTATACCCAGGCTTTACCAAAGAATAACAAAAGAAAAGATAGGTGTATTGCTTATAATTTGCAGTATGCAGTTTAAAAATATATCACAATAACTTTTCCATAACATTTTCACTGCTAGTCTATCTTCAAGAAATGTGTGTCCAAATACATACATGTATATGTATTATATAATGTAATATAATGTGATGTAATATAGAAGAGACATAAAGTTAACATGATAACTTGCTAATATTTAATACTATGCATAAGGATGCATACTTTTTTTCTGAAAAACTGGTAATGACAATGACAAATATCAGTAATGCCCAACTGGGAATTAAAAGACTGAGTTTTCGTCTCAACTCTGTCACTGACTAGCTTGTTACTCTGGATAACTCATTCAGTTTTCCTGGCTGTAAGTGTCTTTATCCATAAGTGAATTTATAAGTGAAGGCATTTAACATTCACTGAACACTTACGATTAAAAGCCAGGGATGGGGTTGGGCAGTTTACAAACATTAACCCACAGAATTGTCCTAGCAATCTATAAAGTGGGCATTATTATCCCATCTTACGCATAAACACACTGAGTTCATGGTATGCAGCAATATCAGAATTTGAATCATAGTCTCCAACTCTAAAGAGCACACTGCCCACTACAGTTTAGTAAATGAAATGCACTTAAAATGCAAAGTTTTAGCAAATGATCTCTAAGGTCCATTCTGGTTCTGTCATCCCATGATTAATTTTGGGGGGAAAGAGGTCTCTCTTCAATATTATTTCATTTGTTTTAAAAAAATAAGGGTGTCACAAAGATTCCTCCTGGCATGTTCCTGAATAAACAAATGTATTTTTAAAACTCTGGGGAAAGTCTCTCATAAAACACTTTACTTCAGAAAAATAGCAACTTACAGAAATAAATCTGAAATGCTATCAATAGTTACTCCATGTTTTTCCACAAAAGGTTAATCTGAGTAACACGCAGAGGCGAAACAACCATCAGGAGTGTATTCCTCTTTCAGATATATGGATCTGTGTTGAAGATACCCTGCCACTGGGCTCTGCCATGACACAGAAAATCACAAGAATAAGTACAGATGGACCTTTTTTTTTTCCCCCTAAAATGCCGACCACATCGGGAGGAGCCAGTCTTTCCATGATCTCCCAGCTGCTCCTTCTCCCTGTCTCCCTCCTCAGCCGAGGCCACCATGTGCCCTGGCACAAACGTGCTGACTGGCTGAGGGGCCCACACTGCAGGTAATTAATCCTTTCCTAATGTAGGTTAAGCAGGTGTGAAGCCTCCTTCACAGAGAGAGGAGGGAGTCGCTCTTCAGAGACACCCCTGGAGTGATAGTATTTATTAATTGGGCTCTGATGACTCTCTAAAACCAGACAGTCTGGGCTGCTGACCTGGACATCCAGTTATCCACTTTCTTCATCTAAATCCAGCTGAAGAAACTGGTCCTTTCCCCTTCTTGATCTTATAGTAATAATTTGCAGTCAGGGCTTAACGCCCATTTTGGCAACAAAAATATAATTTCTGTATTGGAAGCAAAATTATGTGATTCGTAGAGACTGGTAAAATTTTGGGATTAACTAAGTTGAATTGACTATAACTCTCAGAATTACCAAGGGGTGATGTTTATCCATTATATTTTCCTCCTTAACTAGGTAACAATGTACTACACTTTTTAATTCATTTAATAATACTGCACTGCACCATAAGAGATCCAAGTATATGAAACGTAAGTTGAACATTCCTTTTACATAGAGTTTGTGTATTTTGTACATATTTCCTGACTCTCGCTGGGGGGAAAAACAGTTAGCAAAAATAAATAAAACATAAAAGTTGTTGATTGCTTCAGAGAGAAAATTTGTGGTGCTTTTTTCTGGGAAAAAGAAAAATTTTCCTAAGAAAAATATCAAGGTATTTATAAACAAATGGAGGTGTTATCTGTTTATCAGATAGCATAAGCTTCTTAGAAATTCTGGTAAATTAAAGTGATTTGGGCAGATTAAATAGGTTCTTCTAATTGGATTCGTCTAATTAAGAGTCATTTATGATGTTTGGAAGTGGGCTGAATTGGGAAAGAAGTAGCTTGATTTTAGGGAAATCACATGCCTATGGACAGATCAGATACATTGTTAAGACATCTGATGAGTAAAATGCCACTGATATGGAGAGTTGGGGTCACACTGGAAATAATTCAAAATAAGTTAGATTTTGGGACGCCTGGGTGGCTTAGTCACTTAAGCATCTGCCTTCGGCTCAGGTGATGATCCCAAGTACCTGGGATGGAGTCCCGCATCGGGCTCCTTGCTCAATAGGGAGCCTGCTTCGCCCTCTGCCTGCCACTCCCTCTGCTTGTGCTCTCTCTCTCTCTTTTTTTTTAAGATTTTATTTATTTATTTGACAGAGAGAGAGCGGGAGAGCACAAGCAGTGGGGGCGGCAGAGGGAGAGGGAGAAGCAGGCCTCCGCTGAGCAGGGAATCCAATGCCGGGCGCGATCCCAGAACCCTGGGATCATGACTTGAGCTGAAAACAGCTGCTCAACTGACTGAGCCACCCAGGCGCCCCAATAAATAAAATCTTTAAAAAAAAAAATAAGTTAGATTTAGGGGCACGTGGGTGGCTCAGTTGGTTAAGCATCTGACTCTTGGTTTCGGCTCAGGTCATGATCTCAGGGTCCTGGGATGGAGCACTGAGCGTTGGGCTCCCTGCTCTGTGGGGAGTCTGATTGTCTTCCTATCTGCCCCTCCCCCACCTCTCTCTCAAATAAATATTTTTTAAAATAAAATAAATTGGATTTATTGAAAATTAAAGGAAAGAGAATAATAATATAGAGTTAAAGGGAGAGCACCTTGACTATGTGGACCCCAATTTCAGTTAATAAGGAATAGTCATACTGAACAGGAAAGAGGTCAATGAGCACCCAATTCCAGCTGTAGATTTTACTTTCCCCTTATCCTTTCTCTGCTCTGATAATCCCTCCACAGAAGCGAGGCAACAGTCTATTAGATCTCAATATCAAAAAATATTCCCTGATACTCCTCACACCTTTAATTCCTCCCCAAGTGCCCCTGGTGAGTTCAGTTCAACTTCCCTTCCTTTGCTTCATCGACACTCCAGCACTACTTCCTTTTACATATCAAAACCACACTTTGTGTCTTGAACCTGATGGTTACTTACTCACTGAACCTTGGTGTAACAAGGAAGTAGGCTGGCTTAAGTCACATAAAAGAACACAGCCAAGGCTGACATTCTTGGGAAAAAGGCATACAGAAGTGCCAAGTTGCATGGCTTTTCTCTACTGAGATTGTGATCCAAAATTATTTTAAATTCTCCTTATGGTGATGAAGTAGTTCCATTCTTTACAACACACACAGCTACAAAGTACTAGCACTTTCAAGCTAACTATTCTATTTTGTATAGGATTATTCTTGAATATTTCTTTTCCAAAGTAATTAGGTTACTTCCTTGCTTTCATAAACTAATTTTGATATATACAATCCTGGATTACATAGCTATTTTACAGCTATTTTTACATAGCTGGTATAATGTCTTGTACCAGAAATTCTGAGTTCAGCTGAGTAATACTTACAACCTCTTTCAAAAAGAAAACTCGGCAGTTAAATTTTTTGAAGACATCACTTCTCTCCGTGTTTAAAAAGTGCTTTTAAATTACTCTGTATTCTATAGAAAACTGTTTCTCTGATGCTTGAAGTCTCCAGCTGCCACACAATTTATATCTTTCTTCTGCTCTTTGTTTTTCAGCCATTTTCCCTGAATGTCAAAGTCAATTTAGTGCATTTCACTTTGCTGAATAAATCAGAGGCGAAATCCTTGCTAAAAGTGAAAATTTGATTTGCTAAAAGGAGCTTAGGGCAACTATTAATCAATATATCCAGAGTGTCAAAGCCAAGGCCAGGATAGACATGCATTCATTTGGAGATTGGCTGAGGCAGATAAAGGGGGACGCAGGGGAAAAGTGCAACCAGCCCACAGAAGGTAGGCGGGGTTAGGGTTGGAGGGAGGGTCAAAAAGGAGCAAAGAGAGAAACAAAACATACTGGCATCATGTTCTGCTCTTCTCCCTCAAATTCTTGTTTTAGAGGTAAAAAAAAAGATATTTTGATTAAGCATTTAAGCATATATTAATTATACTGATTATAGCAGCTCTCACATAACAATTTCCTCCCAAGACACGAAAGTCTTTCTTTAACTCATTAAGTAGCCTCGAGAAGAATCTAAGAGTCAGAAGTAACAGCTCCATTAACAGAATTCCAGAACAGAAAGAGTTGGGCCAGGTATATAGGATGTCAATATTTTGATAATCTTCAGGTAGATTTCAAGCTATTTCAGGCTTCTGAAAGATCATGACTTACAGTAAACCAAATGACTGGACTCATCCTATCACCTCATCATGCAAAAGAGTTTAACAATTACCAAGAACTTGCTTGAAAATGGTATCCTATTTTAGGACCTGGTACATACAGAAATCTTTAACACTCAGAAATTTAACAGTGTTGTTTTCAAAAGTACACTGAGTAATCTTTCTCTATGTAAGTTGGCTCAAGGTTCAGATTTTAATCTTTTCAAAATGCAGTTTTAATCATGTCACGGAGTTAAAAATGTTAATTGCTTCTATTGCCTTCAGTATAAAATGCTATTTCCTTTGCAAGAAACTCAAGATTTTTCATGATGGGGTCCTTGGCCACGAATCTAGTCCCATGCTGCTCCTTCCATGCTTTCATGTGACTCTGTGACAGCAGCATCACAGCCCACATCCCAGAGTTAGAGCTGTCCTTTCATCTCTCCGAATTACCCACTACACTGGGAGGGTCGTAAAAGCAGATCCTGTGCTGTGTTCATACTCGTGTGCATATCCATTGTGCACAATGCCTGACACAGAGCTGACTAAATGCCTTATGGAAGGAAAGAAGGAAGGAAGGAAAGATGGGAAGGAAGAAAGGCAAGAAGGAGGGAAGGAGGGAGGGAGGGAGGAAGGAATGGATTCAAGTTGGTTAAGTGGTGGAGCTAACATTTTGATATTTGGTGTGGTTGAAAGTCACTTGACTCACTTCTGCTCCGGTTTACCTATAACTCTCAATCAAATTCAATGGCCAGTGAATCCAAACACAATAAGGGAGGGGGAGCATCCAATTTTAGCAACTAATCATTTAAGGAACGTTCCAACTACTCCGATGAGTAGTTAAATGGCAATTACCTTGTTTCATTAAAATTTGTGATCAGGCATATCTAGGGTACACTATCAAACACATTGATTTTCACTGATTGAAAAAAGTGTCATACATTTCCTTTTTTATTCATCCTCCTTTCCTTGAATCTTGCATTTTGTAAATGTATAGACAAAATTGAAAGATAGGGCAAATATGTTACATTCACCTAAGCTTGTTATGAGAGGTAGGTAGATAATCTGGAACAAATGATACAGAACACAGGGGAAGGAGATGAGGACAGGGAAGAAAGACATAATGAAGCTACTGGTGAAAAGCCATTTAAGTTAAATATTCTGGGGGTCCAAGTAACATAAATAGGGTGAGTCAAACTTCCTGACTCTCAAGTTTGCTCATATATAAAGTGGGGATAATAAGAATAAAACCTACCCAGAGAATAACAACAGAATTGTTGTAGGTATCCAATAAATGTTTATGAAAGTGCTTTGTCAACAATAAATAACCATATAGATGTTAGTTCTTTTTGTATTGAGAGCTTAATCTCATTAAAATGAGATTATCCCATATGTATGCACACACACATGCGTATATATTCATTTGGACAGAGATACATGATTCAGGGTAGAGATCATGTCATGTATATCTTTTACATTTCCCACAGTACCAAGCATAGAGTTGGGTACGTGGCACCTACTCAAATACTTAAATTGGATTCAATGATTACTATGAAAGTACAATTCATTTTTGATTAGAGGTATACAATAGCATGGCTATGAATGGGTGGCAAACATAATTTGGAGACACCTAGTAATGGAGCCTAAGGAACGCTGGAATACAGATGACGTGAGCACAGGTAATCCAGCAGGGTTACAGAACGGGCATTAGGTCACGAACCATGGACTCAGTGGTGACAGTAAATCTCTATGAGCATCTTTAACAAGATTTGGGTTGTCTCTTGAACTGGATCTCTGTCTAGGAAAACTGGCAACTTCTTGTCGGTCTACATATATATATTTTTTTAATTTCTAGGAAGGGTAGCTGCAGAAAATGAAGGACCTTAGGTGACCTTTCAGATTATTTTTTTCATAACACATTTTTCGACTTACTGGTTCCTGTTTCCCTATCATAGTTGTGACTTCAGAAACTGATAAACATTCAGTTATTTTAGGTTTGGCCAAGAAGGATGAACTAGATTATTTAGATGCTAATGATCCTGCCCACCTAAGACAAATGATGACCATATCCATACACAGATCCTTTTGGTTAAATAAGCTTCCCTCCTACTTTTGTATTACAACCGATGTTTATGGTGGATATCTTTTGAAATGGGTTTTATTAACACTGACTTTTTGGATCACTTGGTTTTAATTGCAATAAAATGACAATCTATGTGCAGTATCTTAGGAACTAAAATGAACACTGATATTTTACATTTAGATCATGCTTTATAATTTGCAAATTAATTATACATATGTGTTTAATTTGCATGTGTATTCTTTCCCTCGTTTGATTTTCACAATATAACTAATGGCTAGAGCAATTAAGTGACTTAAAAAAATTACTCCACTACAGCTTAGGTTGTCTGATTTTACTTTCAGGTTCATTCCAGCCTTGGAAACCACAAGGATAGGTGCAGAGGTAGACAACTACCAGGTACATGAAACAGAACTTCCAAATATTTGGTAATTGAATAGAATTATAATTTAAATAGTATTTATAAAGTATCAAGGCTTTGGGTCTAAAATTTATATTTTCTCCACTTAACTAAAAGACTCAACTACTTCATAGTTCTGCAATCATTAAGTTACATACACAAAAGAAAAATTAATCCTGAGAAAAGAGGCTGTGATCACTTCAATTCATTCACAGCAAAGCAGAAATTACAATTCCCTGTAAATTCAGTTCTGGGATGGGCTAGAGAGGGGAGTCTCAGGGCCAATGAGCAGTTTGGGGCTATGCATATTTTAAATCAACTAATCAGTAAAATATTTATCAAGTTCCAGTGATAGAGATCCCAAACTGAGTCTTAGGTGCTACTTACATAACTCTCTCTTAGTCAAACATGCCCTTGGCCCGCACATCAAACCATAATCACACACATATACACATGGAAACATATTTTTGTGTTATAGATGGAAACATAATCTTATGGTAATTATTTCCACCACATTTGTTTGTGTGTCTTTTTGCACATATCGTCATCACTTAATGGTGCTACCAGTTTAAGATAAGGAATGGGCATTTTAAAAACCTCCACAACTTTGGCTGGGGATGACATCATCTTAAAAATCGGTCTCTACATAAAATGCTGTTAGAACAATAGAACAATCTTTAAACAGCATCATTAGCAATAGATGTTTGAAATACCCTTGGGTATTTGCCCACAAAATTTATATGCTAATGTAGAAATAGTTTATACATGTTCTTTAAAGATTTCTGCTGCTTCTTGAAAAGTCTCAATACTTCTGTTGAGAAAAACATAAAAATCCAACTCAACGAGCAATTTTTGATACATTCTTCTAATTGCATATTTTTTTTTACAAAAAAATGCTTCATTGTAAATGAAAAATACCAGTTTCTATACTTTAGATTTCTGTTTCTCACATGAATAAACTACACGTAAAGACTGATCACATTATCTTCCTAGTGTGGTTTTCCTATAGAGCTTAATATTTCCTGCCTTCGCTGAGTATGAGTAAAAATTGTAGAGTTTTTCTGTTTTGATATCATTCCAAAAGATACCATTTTATAAATGTGACTAAGAGGCCCCAAACTTACACAGAGTCCTCTTCTTTAGCAAGCGAGGGTTTAATTTGTCATGTTAAAAATAAACAAACCTACCTGAAAATCTGCCATCTTTGATAAAGGAAAATTTTTCTAAAATACATTCATTCACTTAATTGTTCAAATACCCTTCTATTCTCTTAAACTGTCAGATGAGACCCATAATATATTTAAGCCACTTATATAGGTCAGCTAATATGGGTTATACTTTTTTAAGCACCATCTGACTAAGCACATTCTGCATTTTGCTAACAAAGTAACAGTACATAATAATGTTTTAATCAACCACAAAGAACAATAATAGATCTGACTGCTGGGCTGATAATCGTCTTATCACACCCTGTGAAACCTAGCTCTAATATTTGGCAGAGCCTCCATTACTTGGCAGCCCATTCTAAAAAAGGCCAACAATGGGGAGAGAATGAAGTGGAGTGTGCAGTAACTCCGTATCTACATAAAAGAGATTAGAGGCGACAGCGTTCCATTTTACAGCTCAATCATATTGTGTTAGCATGCGCTTATCCGAGCGCGGACGAAATTGAAAGAGAAATAAAAAAGAGTCAGGCAGATAGGAACCAGAAAAGCGAGGCATGAGCAATTTCCAAGGATATAAAAGGATGCTAATGGCGGGGCCCTGTCATTCTTAAAAAGGGCTATTAGGGCACCATCATCTGTTCTTGTGCCCTTATGCTCCTCCAACTAAAGTCAAGCATTTTCTAAAGCCCTTGTGATCTTTTTTCTTCTGTAGATAAAGTATGGTCATGTTTCCTAAGAACACACTTTTCCATTTATATGATTTATTAAAGTAAGTCAACTAATTCGATTTACTGATAAAAAAAACCACTCCATATGTATTTTTCTTCAATATTTTCTTTTGTTGAATTCTGTACTTTTTTATGTAGCAAAAGCAAGGATGTAAGAGTCCATTCCCAGCAGTGCAGAGAGGCTACTGATCTTATCTTAGATGCTAAACTTAATTTTTGAACTGTGTGTGTGTGTGTGCGTGATGACACAAACTGAGAACAGCATCAAGAGAGCAAAGGCTTAGATTTTAGCATTAAAGAGAGATTTCACTTTAATTTTAACAGAAGCCTTACACAAAGAGTTTTAAAGTTAAGACAAAGACAGGTGAAATTTCAGTTCTGATTTGACTTTAATTCAGGCTCTGACCCCAGTTATGAGGACTGGGTCATGTTATCAAGAACATGATTTTACTTCTATCAAGGCAGAAATGTGACCTTAATCTTTATATTCTCTTTGTCTCCCGCCCTACCAGCCCCCCATCCTATACTCCAAATTGCTGCTAGGCCCAGCCTCCCTGAACCCAGGGTATACTAGCACTCTTAACATCAGAGCATCCTCTTCTTCTACCTCAAAACACTGCATGGCGCGCTTATTATTTAACGATTTAAAAGAATTCCAGTTAATTCTTGTTTGGCTAATCCTTTTCTGAAAAGCCAAGCCACTCCTTGTAATCATTTAAACACCCTGAGGGTATCACAAGCACCAGGGCTGTGAATCATCACTCCACAGTGACCTCCTCTGGCATTTGCTATGGAGAGAGAATCACGTCAGTCCCCACCAATTCTAAGCCTCAGCTTAAGACTGAACACATAATCGTATAGTAATTGTTTCCACCACTGGAAATGCTGTTACTCATAGTTATTTAAAGTTACTGTCTTCACTAAAGTCACCAGAGAGCCCCTTTACTGTGACAGGTTCCTTTGTAAGCTGACATTTCTACTTAGATGCACAACTGGACCCACAAATTTATCATTGACTTTTCCTTACCAGAGAGCATTGTAAGAAGTTGTTGACTTTTATTGGCCTTTATTATGGGATGTCTGGACAATATTAAAATATTGGCTTAACACGTCTCTTAATTCAGGGAGAACCTGTGCAGAGTTCTCTAAAATAATGGGTGGTTTCGAGTCATAGTGACACAGTCTTTCATGCTGCTGTTATCAGTAATATGAACACTATCACCATTATTATTTTGAAGTGGCTCTTTCAAATGCAGTCAACCCGGTATCCTGATTCTACTCCAGGAAGCAATGCTGAATATGCTTTGAGGGCATCGGATACATTTGTGAATTTGTGTAAGTGTTTTTACCTCTTTATGCCTCAAACGTCCCTATCTTTGAATTAAAGATAATAGTACTTGATTTCTGGATTAAAACAACAGTTCTCAGTTGGGGAAGATGGGCACAGTTTTGCCCACCAGAGGACATATGTCCACATCTAAAGACATTTTTGTTTGTCATAACTCAAGGGTGCTAGTGATTGAAACCCAGGATGCTGAACATCCTACCCCGAAAAGGACAGTCCCCCACAACAAAGGATGACTGGTTTCCAATATCAATAATGTCAAGGCTGAGAAACCCTGGGTTCAGATAATGATTTTTTTGGTCTTTTTTATTTTATTTTATTTTTAAGAAAGAGAGGGAGGGAGAGAGAGAGAGAGAGGAGAGAGGCGCAGAGGGAGAGGGAAAAAGAAAATCTTAAGCAGGCTCCTCACCCAGCAGAGAACCCCATACAAGGCTCAATCTCACAACCCTGAGATCATGACCTGAGCCAAAATCAAGAGTTGGATGCTTAACCGACGGAGCCACCCAGGTGTCTCAGAACAATGGTATTTTAAATATGTGAGTGTAGAGGTGCCTAGCTGGCTTAGTCGGTAGAGCGTACAACTCTCGATCTCAGGGTTGTTGGTTTGAGCCCCACATTGGGTGTAAAGATTACTTAAAAAGAAAATCTTTTTAAAAAATTAAAAAAAAATAAAATATGTGAGTATGTACATGCGTGTTTGTACATGTCTACATATATAAAGTAATGAAATATATAAATACAAATGATACATATTGATTATCTAAAAAAGTGTGGATACTTCAACAAATGTTAAATTTTTTTGCTCTAAACCCTTCACAGCACTTTTAATCTAGATAAGGTTTCATACACTGTTTAAGCAAATTCTGATAGTTCCCACTGTCACAATTCCCAAATGTCTTAACATCTTTTAGCATATCCTTTTTTTTTTTAGAAATCACATAGATGTGATTACAATTGAAATTTGGCTTCAACTACCCATATGATCAAATTCTCATCCTTCTCGTACGTGTAGCAACCCTTGTTAGGTATCTTCTAAAGAACACACTCAAGCTCACCTATTTAACTAGTTTTGACTTAATTTGGGGTGCTTTATTAGCAAACAGTGTAAGACAAAGTAGCTAGTATAATACAGAGTGATGTTTAAATTAGTTTACAATTTGCTTGGCCTCATCTAGAACTGCACCGAACAAAGCCATTCAGAAATGTCAGCTGTGTTCCTAACCACTGTAACAAACTGTCGCTTGAACGCTGCACACCTAATGACTTCAAATTAGCTTCACTGCGATATCGCCTGACAGTTCGTTACGACTGTTAGCAACATAGCTGGCGTATCATGACCAAGAAATTGGTTTCAGTGTGGGCTGGGAAAGGGACTTCCATCAATTTGATTAAAGAAATTACTGTAGCATTCAAAGCATAAAGACAAACTAGTTTAAGGAGACAGAAGTAAGTTAACCATACCAGAAAAACATTGCTCATCGTTCAAAAACTTGTTTACAAATTACTTGAAGATCAAAGTTCAAACAAACAAAAATAATCCAGGTAGGTTGCTAAAATTCTCAACACTTGTGACCAGGTGTGTTTACTGATGTTATGGGATGGGCCAGGAAAGAAAAGTAATAGGATACTTTAAAATACTACTTTTAAGTTACCACCTGAGAAGGTTTAGGTTGTCTATTTAATATTTATTTTTACAACTTGTGTACGAATTCATGGTAAATATCTAATTGTCAACCAAAGCTGCGCTGGTAAATACGAACAGCAATTCAATGTAAACAGCCACCATGAACAACAAAATGAGTGATTCTTAAAAAGAAAAAAAAAGGTACATTAGATGTGTGCTGACAAAGACATTTTTTAAAGTGAAAAGAAAAAAGCGAAGGATTTCTTTAGGAGAAAGCTCAGAATTTTAAGAGGGAGAAAGATATATTTTTTTGAAAGTTATATTCTCTTGGGGCGCCTGAGTGGCTCAGTCGGTTAAGCAGCTGCCTTCAGCTCGGGTCATGATCCCATGGTCCTGGGATCGAGCCCCGCATCGGGCTCCCTGCTCCACGGAGAGCCTGCTTCTCCTTCTCCCTCAGTCTGCCGCTCTGCCTACTTGTGCTCTCTCTCTATCCCTGTTAAATAAATAAATAAATAAAAATCTTTGAAAAAAAAAAAGTTATATTCTCTTTACCTTATGTTGGGAATAGTACCTTTGCATACGAAAAAAAAAATAACCAGAATTCAAGGTGGTACAGACAGAGAAAGGTTTATGATTCTATTAAGGTCAAGCAAAGCTCGAAATTAAGTATGATAAAAGCAATGTAAAGGTTAAAAAATACAGTAATGAGAAATTTTTGGATTCACCTAAAACTACATATTAGGGAATTACTGAAACCTTTTCTGTTTCATTTTTTCTTCTTTTCAGAAAATGTACCTGGAATATGCTTCGCCCATCCAATGATAACCACCAACTCGCGGTCAGCCAAGTCACACAGGGTAGTGAGAGCTTTGATGTCACTGTCGGGGACAGTAGGGTCAGGCATGGCATAGATCTTCTCCGGTTCGGCCACCAACAAATGTGAGACAATCTTGTTATCTGCAGGATCAGACCAGAGCACTACAAGATCACTAGCAGCATCATCCCTCTTTCCCAAACCCTTAAGTATGCTGCGTTTTGACAAATCATTCCAATCGCCTACAATAAACCCCAACTATTCTGTTTCTGGTTCAATATATGCAGAGTAAATAGCATTCAGGAAAACTCAGAGGAAGAAATGAGCCACTGTAGTCATAACGGAATGCATTCCTTTCTTCTTCTTTGCTCTACCTGCCTTTGCTGGAATGAAGCATCTGTCCTGTAATGAAATTTTTTTATAGCAAACAGATAAGAGAAGTTAGATGCTTTCTGGGTTGGCTCTTTGATTCTTAAGTGGGATTTGGGAAAGCAGATTCAATAGTGTACAACATCTTTAAACTAAAAATCCACAGTCAGCCCCTGAAATACAGAACATAATGTGGAAGGCAAAGAACTACCTACGCCCATAGTCATAATGGGCACGAAAGTCATTAATTGTCTTAATTCCTTTAAAGAAGAGCAGAGGTCACAGCCCTTCTGCCTGGGTGAATTACTGACTATATAACTCTATCTCTGTGGGATGCATTAAATAGGAATTTCTCTCCTTTCTCTCCCTCCCCACACACCCAGCCAATCTTTCAAATACAGCCAACATCCGTTTCCAGAAAAATACTCGTATTTAAATGTTACAATATTTTCTCTTCGGAGTGTCTAATTCTTTAATCCTCTATTTTCATCTGTTGTCTTTAGCTCATTCTCTGGTTCAGATTTATCTGTCTGAAATTTGTGATATATGTTTTTAAAATTCTTCATAAAATAAACACTAGAGACAAATGGAAAGCATCACATCAAATGTGTTTTATTGCTCAGGGGCATGTGAGAGTTTATGGAAAGGTGGTAAAGCCTTGCTAACAGAATGATTTTTCTTGTTGGCCCTATTTTCAATTTCTATATGTAGCTTTAGATTTTATACTTTCTTCTGAGTGAAGAGATACAAACGGGTAAGGATAAACCCAAATATTTCAGTGTTCTGTGTATTATTACTCTAGCAAGCCAGGGCATTAAATGGGACTTTTGTGAGCAAAGCCAGTTTCCTCTGTGTTTACTAGATAATTTTCCTTTCATTCTAAGTTTTTAACTTTTTTAGCCCCAAATGAAAAGATTGCATATACCTTAGAATTGAAAACATAGCATTCCCTTTAGTCTTCTTTAACGAAATGACAAGGAAATTATCCAAGCTATAATTAGCCACTTTTCTAACATTTTAACATTCTATTATTATGGCTGCTATATGAATTACATTTATTGCAAATAATCAACAGATAACCATTCATTGACAGTAATATTCAATTATCACCAAATTGAAAATGCAGATTTGGAGATTTGGGAGGAAATATTCCCAAACACCATATTTTGTAGGGAAAAAAATAAAAATAAATAAAGATTCTTTTTTTTTTTTAATTTCTAGGATCTGTTAAGAATGGCATTTGTTTCTTGTGTATGCTATGGAAACAACACCCTGTATTTTTAGTTACGCTTGGAAAAGTTTCAACTTTCATTGCTCTGACAATGCAACAAAACCTGTCCGCAACCGCGAGTTTTCTGAGGATTAGACGAAAATGCAGTATTTAATAAAGGGCACAAAAATGTGCCCAAAGGAAAGCCTGATTCTGATTCTTTTCATCCTGGGAAGATGGTTACCTGCTTGACCCAAGTCAATGGATACTTGACCGGAAGGGTCGGAGAAATCTGGTTGAAGCTAAGAAATTCCCATCATTCAGAAAATGGAATAGCCAGCAGCACTGTTTCTAGGTAAATCTTATTTAATGTTTTCCTAATTAGAATCAATAGAACCCAATTTCCATTCTTGGGCTTCTGTAGTACACAAACAATCAGTCAGGGTCCAGAAATCTCCCTCAGCCACTTTCTCAGCAAAGCCCATGCACAGCCTCTTGACACTTATCTGACAGGATCTGAAAATTAAGTTTTATAAATGTTTGTTACAAAAACACACTAATTGGATGGACTAAGGAAAATTAACACAGAGGCCTTGAGATAATGAGTAATGATTTATTAGGAGTCCTCTTTATCTCAGACAAATGGAGCTTGCTGAAATTGCTATAATCTTCTTAAAGGTACTTGACGAGCCACTTCCCAATTCCTCAGGTTTACACCGAAAACCATAGATGTTCCTCCATCATGTGGACTTGCAAAACGGCCTAGAGCTCATTTTTCTCCCAGTCGAGGAAATTATCAATGGTTTCAGTCAATGCTCATGTAAAATGAATGAGAAATGGGCAGTCTGTATAATACTAAGTCTAAGTCTAGGAAAACTAACCTCTAATGAAATTAAGCATTAGTGTTTATTGCGTTTTATTGTATTATCAGAAAGTTTTTTACTGTAATGTGCAAAATCTGCTTAATGCAGTCCTAGATTGTATTTGCAGAATGCCAAACAGCTTATGCAGGCTAAGGAGGAGATGCCAGATTGGACAATTGAAGGTATAATCAACATAATGTTTTTTGGAAAGGCGAAAGGAAACTATGCCATATGTTCACTTAAGCTTTAAATTTTATGTAAAACTGGTTGTTTTTCCTTTGACATAGCTAACATGTCCTTTCATTTACAGTTCAGGGTCTGTTTTATTTATTTAACAGATCCCCATATGCTCACGTGTGTGATGCCCAGCAGCGACCCCTCCTGGAGAGTCGGAATGAGAAGTTGACACTTTCTCTTCCCTTGAAAGCAGATCAAACATTGCCCGTGTCTCTTCTACAACCACTATGGATGCAGCCTCCTCTGATAAGTGCTGGTTGTGTCTTCTTGAGACCGAGACAGCTAAATGTGGGGACTGTTTCCATCAAGCACTTCTCAGTGCCTTGTACGAACTCTATGCATAAATATGCTAAAAGGCTAGTTCTGTTGCATTAGAACTATGAACTGATTTTTCAGAAAATGGGATGCAGTTATTGCCTCAATCTACATCCCAGCTCCTTCTAGCTAATGACAAAGAGAATGGGGCTTGCGTTTTAGCAATGTACCCATCATCCTTTCAAATTGCAATCTGGCATTATAAAACCATGGACTCTTTAAAATCAGTTCATAATGCCCACAAGGGCATCTGAGATAGAACCATCAACCTATGCTTGTTATCGGGAGGGCCTATTCTTGTTTTAATCTATTGCTAGGTAGTGTGTTAACCTTCTATAGCACCAAATTAATGAGGCTCCTAATGTATTTTCATTGGGAGGTTGAGCAGTCATACTCATTTAGTTAGTGAAAACTACAAAAATCACTTTCTTGTGAAATCTGAAACTAACAGCTCCAATGAACTAATGATTACAGTATGATCCATTTTATGTACCTCTGGAAATAAAGATAACCAGTAAATGTAAAATTCACACTATATAAGCTATGCCTTAATATGCTTACGCTTCTACAAAATGACTAGGTGAAAAAAGGGCAGGGGAGAGAAAATCATAGGAAAAAAAAAAAGAAGAAGATAATTAGCCAAGTAGCTGTTGCTCCTCAAAGGCAATCCTTGGGAACAGAGCCACAGCCCCCCAACAAAGACAAGTCTCCTTGGAGTTGGTAGGGATGGGCATGCCAAAACTGATACACATAGAGCCAACTGGGAGGATTCTGTGTGCTGGAAAGCCAGACACGTCTGCTGTACTTACATGGCTTTTTGGCTGGCTGAACCAGCTGAGGGTTCAGGTAGGGGCTGTTCTCCGCATCTATTCTGCGCTTGTACTTCTGCCGACCTCCACGTACTCTGTCAAGACGCACCCCTGTGGGCAAAGACAGGCACTGGCTTACTGCTGACGTATCCATCTTTGAGATCAGTCAAATACATAGAGTATCACCCATGGATGCTGTGGAGACAGACTGCAGAACACAGAATGGTCCAGAGGTACTGGAGGAATGTTTAAAAAAGTGGTGGCTAAACCAAAATGGCCAGTGGTTGGAAACCAAATCTCGGAGAGCATGACAAACCTGAAACACATTTCATGCAAGGCCATCAAAATCACATTTATATACCAAAGGAAAGGCACATTTCCATGGGAGTTAATACAAAGAAACTGTTACTTGGTACTAGCCTAGTTTCTCAAATTAAAGACAATGGCAATCTGGTATCCTCTTTACCAGTCACCCATGAAAGCTGACCGCGTAAGAGTGATCCATCCCTCCCTAGTCTACCAGAGGGTTCACTACGGACCCGTGGAATTTAAGTGAACTGAAGATACCTTCATGCTGTGGAAAGCTGGAATTACACTCTGCAAGATGAGATGTAAGGATTGTTCCCTATTATAATGTCAACATGTCTCAGAGGAGAATGTTATTTACATTTTGGCACACATTTGTTTTTTTCTTCCAAATGAGAGAAAACTGGGAGTAAGTTTGGACTAGACACGGGACAGAAAGAGGAGCTTCCTGAAAGAATTCAGAAGGCTAGGATGTTGCAAGAGGGCTGTGTTCGTGAGGCAGAGCTAAGGGTGAAGCCAGAAAAGGAGACAGGCAGTTACTAAACCTTGCCAAAGAGTGATGGGTTGGGTCAAGATGCAGCAGTTTTTGCTGGCATGGGATTTAAAAGATTGAGGAAAAAGGTAAAAGGTAAAGAAAGGAATTAAAAATAAATGTTTCATGTATAGGGGGGAGTGGTGAGAAGAGCTTGTTAATAACTTGGTTACCAGTCTGTCATGGTGAAGTTTAGGACAGGACCATGTAACACTTTATCTAATACAGAGGTTACTTGGGAATAAGAGCAAGGCAGAGACTCATTCTATGATATTATCTTAATTGATAAAACAGTGTAACATCATCCCTTACTAATTTCAACCGAGTAGTTCGCTGTACATGGTGTTTCCCAAAATGTTTAGAAAATAGATTTGGTTCCACAGCATCATCAGTATGATTATTTTACTGAAAGGCCTCTCAGAGCCTTTAAAATGCAAATGACCTCTGTAAGACTCTCAGAAGGAGATACAGCCTATGCAATGCTTTGCAAACCAATTTTACCAAAGATCTGGTCTTGGGAATATTTATGAATATCCCATGGAACATGTGAATTGTGGGTTCTCTGAGTTATGCGACACAGTTTGGGAAACGCTGACACAGTTCTGTGTGAACCCTGAAGTGAATATAGATACTCGAATGTTAAAGGATTACTATTCTATCATGAGATAAAGTAAAACACAATTTTTCATATTATCTTAATAATACAACTTTAAGAGTTGATTATCTTTCAGTGAAACACGGAAATACACACTTGGTTCTAGATAAAGCCTGAAATGTCATACTGAAACGTCCGAGCAGCGTTTAAATGAAATCAGGAGATGACTTCAAGAGCAATTAAGTAGGTTTTGACAGCAAATTTCACAAAACAAAGACATTAGTAGAGTGCCTAAGTATTTACTGAAAATAGTAGCGCTTGTGAGTCACGAAGAAGCTGTATTTCCTTACTGCTGCTTTTAAAGCACTTTCTGCCTACAGTAGAGCTCTGTTCCCTTGTTCATCTAATTTCTAGTGTACAAAACTAGATGGCAAACAAACTGTGTAATACACTTCATCGTATTAGGATGTTGATTTCATAGAGATGAAACACAGAATACAAAGAACAGAAATATTTAATCAAAATGTTTAAAATACTGTAAATCAAACACTATAACTGAAGATTCTACCTCTATTGCACTTGACAACACATAGGTTTAAACCGTAATTTCTCACTGGTAGGAATAAATGCAAAGGATACGTTGAGTTAAAAAAGAAATACCTATCTATAAAAAAATGAAGAGCATTCAGAGGGAAAAAAAAAGATATTAAAAGTCACCAGATAAGAATATTTTAATGTAATTGTAAGTACTCCTATTTTATAGAAAATGTCTTGGGTTATCTAGTCTAAAATTGTTTGCCTTGCATCTATCAAAATGCAATATGTATCATCAATTTATATAAACTTGTTAGCCAGATCCACAGTCTGTTATAATGATTTTGTGAAAAGATTAAAGATCCCCCTTTTAATGTTTCCAACTATAATAGCATAATAATTTACTCCTAAATATTAGGTGAAGAATATGTTTTAAAAAAATAAAGCATAGTTTCCAAGGCAGAATGGTTGTTTTTTTTCTGGCTCTTTAATTAACTGGCTCTGTAAACTTTGATGAGTTCCTTTTTCCAAATATAAGATGGATATAAAGACAATATCCTTCTGGATGTTTTGCTGTAATGATCCAATATTATATTTACATAATATATTAATATGTTTGGATATGATACACATGCATTATTAAGATATGTCATAAACCTTAAAATGCCAAGGAAAATAAGGAAGTTATTGTGTCTGTTTTGTTGAAATATTGCTATATTACTTCACTGATATATATTTTGCATCATGATCATTTATTAAAAATCTATCCCCATGGAATAATGGTCTACCTTGCCTCAGTTCTGAGGGAAACAGATTTGAGGTATGATGGAGTGGTAAGATAATTCAAAGGGTACAAGCCAAATAATGATACTCATTTGATGTCTAAATGATTTATAGAATTACTTGGTATCCCATTCTATGTACTGCTCATCCCTGTCATTAATAATGTCATTTTAGATATTATTTTAGAATAGATACAGAATCGAATCCAAATTCTACCAAAAATGAGGATGCTATCCCCTCATGTGTGCTTACCTATAAGCACACAGTACAAACTTAAGCAGAGACCTGACAATTATCCAATTCACCTAATGCATTTAAAAGTCTCCAAATAGTTTGGCAGACACAAGATAAACAACAGTATTTATAATCAGGACCTAGAAAATCCAGATTTGCCCTAAAGAGACATCAATCAAATCCAAAGTGACGAAGCTTGTCTCTTTCCTTCCTTAGTCCGTCGAAATACAAACCATTTCTGTCTGGACTTCACTAGTAACCAGTTTTGAAAAAGTTGAAAAGTAAGATTTCTCCCAGGAAATAAGATACCCACAATGTTCAATGTGTGACAGGATTTGAAGTTAATTAAGGCAATTGGATTTTCTATTCATGTGGAGACCCCTATTATCTTTTTTTTTTAAATAAAAGATTTTAAGAGTTGGCATTACCTACCAAGTAGAATGTTTCACATCGCTTCTTCTTTCATATACTGCATGTGCCTACCTTGCCACAAGGGAATTACAAATCTTCTACATTGTCAGAATTTACAAAATTGAGAAAGCAAGAATAGGGCAAGGAAGGAAAAAAATACACCATGAGGCAAATAAACGCCAAGAGAAGTAAAACAGTTCAGAGGCAGGTCTTCTTAGGTCAGCTCATTTTAAGTCTACGTTTTATGCCCAAATGCAAATTTTCCAATTTTATACAGTCCAAAGTCAAACATATTTTTCACATTTTTAATAGCACAAAGTCAGAGGCATTTCATAGGGTAATAAAAGATCTCCCCTTCAGAGAATTATACAAGGATACCCTAGCCTACTTTTCTAAATTAAAGACCAGGCTTTTACAATGTTGTTCCCAAGCAAAGGTTTGCTCAAATTATTAATTACGCAGACCCTTGGAATACTTAAGAAAGATGCAGATAGTCACGTTAAAGTGATAATACTTTTTAAGAGATAGTGAAGTTTTTTAAAGATGAATTTAATGAATGCTAAGTAAATCATTGTGTTAAGTACATGTTACCACACACGTCTTGTAACTGAGTTTTTGAGATCAGCCTGGAAAAGCAAGCCTTCTGAAACAAGAAGGTAAAGAGGGTGGGAACTTTCCCCTCACTCTAGATCTTCTTGATACTGCAGTTGCCTTTGCTGCAGAAGGAAACCACGCTCCTTCCCTTGGGGAAGAGAGGTACCTAGCAGCGCCCTTGAATTCTCCTGAGACTCCTGTGAGGGAACCACCATCAACAGAGGATAGAGAAAATCCCTTTGAGGAGCTGTAGGAAAAGAAGCTAAGGCAGATTAGCAGTATCAGACAGCAGTGGGTCATTTTAGTGGCAGCCTCTGATGGGGTTCTCCTTCGGGACAACGTCCTAAAAGAGCATACCAGTTTAACCGAGAGTACTTGTGCATATTTATAGGCTGCTCCTACAGGGATGAGTGAAAGTTATTTGTATATTCACACATATACTCCAGTGAGAAACTAATCATATTAAATTGTTGAGGATTGTGTGAGAAAATAAAATGTACCAACCCCCAGCTATCTTCAACTACCATGGCCCCTCTCAAAATAGACAGAGATACTGTTACCCTCGCTTCCTGATTCAGCAGTCTTTATTCCTCATACCTACATTTTCCTCCCAAGCCATGTCTTCATTATTAATTGAATGAATCAATCTCCGCATGAAGTGTCTTGGAATACACCAAATATCAGCCAGTTACTAGCAGTCATTGGCTGTCAAGAGCTTATTATAGTCTAGGCAACGGGTTAATTGTTTTACATATATGAACACATTTAAGCCTTATAGCAATCCTATCGGGGGGTGCTATGATTATCCTGGTTTACAAAATGAGAAAGCCGGAACAAGCGCGCAAGAGGCAGAGACAGGGGTGGGAGCTGGGAGAACGGCTGCAGAGCCCACATTCTTAAGCGCTATGTTTATACTGCTTCCCTGCCATCAAATTCTATTTTTGGAAAAGAGCATTTGGTATTTACTCCAAAAGCTAGAACTGCAGGCATATACAACCCGATCATCACGGTAAACAATACTTTCGGCACGATGCGGGGTCCCTCTGCCTAGGTAGGAAGGCAGAACTCTGGGTGAGTGGGGGGGGTGGGGGGAATGAATGCTCTTACTCAACGGAAGGGCTAGTGATTGTGCATCACTCCATAAAGGGGGGGACAGGACTTGAACAAGTTTACAGCTGTGAGACTGTGGACAAACCGAAAATAATAAAAAGATTCTGTGTCTCTGCTTTTCCACCGAGGCAGGGGCCCAAAGACATTCATTTCCTTCCTCCTTCTGCTATTGCAAATGAGACAAGCCTGTTTTGCCTCGGCCACGGATGCAGAGCAACCTTCTGGCTGCATTTTCAGCTCATGAGGGAGGCCCAGACAGCAGCAGCTTTTCGACCAGACACCCCTGGTCTGGCTGAGGCTTACATTTACTTCCGCCGGAATATTATGGCAACAATTCAGGAACTTTGGAAATGGCCTGGCTGCATGTGGAAACGCTCTGAGTTCTGCTGAAATAATAGGAGAAAATCACACAGGGAGAAAAAATGCATATCCATTAGGTGGGCTCTTTTTTATTTTTTTTTTTAACTGAGTCCTTAGTCACTAAAAGAGATAAAAGCCATGACTCACATTAAAGCTTCCTTGCTCTACAGATGAATTAACAATTAGCAAGGGGAAGTCTTTCGTTTTGGTCTCCTGATAGCTATCTGGACTATTAAACATGTGGGGCTTGCATAGGCAATTACAAAGGCTTCCCTCTGTTTCAGATTCAAGGTACATCCAAAATACATCTGTAGATTTCTGCGCATAGGACTTCCTCCTCCATTTTTGCAGAGTTCACGTGATTCACTCTTCTTGCCTGGTTCAGAGGTATGCGCTAAATTTATAATCTGGGTTGGAGCTGAAATCAAAATGATAGAAATTTGAAATAGCCATAGACAAAATATTTTGCAGGGGAAATGTTGTTCCATCAGGGGTAAAGCTGCTTCATCTGAAGCATGTAGCCCTAATCTATGACACATACAGGTACAAATTAGGTCATCTGCAACAGGTGACAAGTTTTAATTGAATGTCTTCTGTCTGCAATTCTGACAAAAGGTGAATGGAAATAAATGAGTCTGGTGACACGGCCCTGAGCCTTACAATACCCAATATCTCATTATTTTTAAACAGCTATCTATAAACTGATGCTGACAAGCCTTGAACCTTTTATTTCTGCTCAAGATGAGGTGGTTGTGAAGGGAAAAAAAAAAAAAAAACAGAAAAAGAAAAAGAAAAAGGGGCATCTAGAACATTACATTAAACATGCAATACGTACCATTATCACTTCCCCGATGTAATTAAAGGAAATCTATTCAAAAGGCACTATTTCTTACTTTACTTCATGTCAGAGAGAGAGAGAGGGAGGGAGGGAGGGAGAGCGTGCTTGGCCTGCACTTGCTAAACATAGAGACAACCTTTAAAGACAAAAAGAAAATTTTCCCTTTCCTGCTTTTTGCCTGTTAAAAATTTCATAAACTATTGAAAGAGATATCGCTGTGACTTATGCCTATCTATTTTGTCTTGTTACTCTTTAATACCAGTGACTCTCCCCTTTATCCTTTTTGAAATTGCCTTCTCATATGAATAAAGTTATGAGTTAGTGGGTAAAGACATGAAATGTGGTCGCACATCAACATCAGGAAAAGTGATTCTACTAATTCACAATTAAATGTGACACCAGCAGCAATAAGTTTAACACAATAATAACAGTAATAACAGTGCACAGCACCCCATGGGGATGCTCTGTGTAAACAGAAGCACAAATATTATTTATGCAAAATTCAATGCCCTGTAAAAATGAATTAAATATGAAATCAACCAAGCTGGGTTTACAAGTTGCTGGGTTGAGAGCCAGAGTCACTTTGTTTCATTCAATGGAGAGGAAGACAGGAGGAGGAGTCTAATGACCAAAAAAGCACATGTGGATTTCAAAGAGAATACAGGTCTGGGGGGTGGGGTGGGGGGAGTGAAAACAGGTAACAGGGAAAGGCAGCAGTGAGTCTGGAGGTCATTTGGTTTCATTAGGTGTGACTCGAGATCAGATGGATACCCAGCAAAAAGCTTTTGAAGCTCAAAAGAGAAGCACATGATATTTTTAGCAGAAGAAAACTTGAAGTCCTGGCCAATTTGTCAGTAATTCACCAAAGGTATTATAAATGTACCACCAGACTCAAGCAGAGATGCTGAGAGCCAATTATAAGATACCAAAGTGACATATGATGTTTAATAATATTTTTCTGGTTATGTTATTTTGGCAACAATTGAGATTCAAAATAAAGTACGTCTCATACAAAAAAACATAATATACATATATCCAGGTCATGTAAAAAAAAGAATTATACCTAGCACATAAAATATGTAGGGAAAAAAATCAGTTCGATAGATTAAATGTTAATGTAATATTAATGTATACATGCCCAAATCTCATACCAGTGAGAAATTTTCTTGTGACACTAAGACACTCATTTCTTATTTCTTGTGACACTGGTAGCAATAGTTTTAATACAATAATAATAGTAGTAACAGTGCACAGCACTCCACATGGATGCTCTGTGTAAACAAAAGCACAAATTCTATTTATGCAGAATTCAGTACCCTGTAAAAATGAATTAAATATGAAATTAAACAAGCTAGTTTTCGAGTGGCTGGGATGAAAGCCATGGTCACTTTATTTCATTCAATGGAGGGGAATATAGTGGAGTCTAGCAGCTCCACTGAAGGTCTGGAGTGGAGTCAACAAGTGGCATGGACTGAATGTGTCTCACCGAAAGTCCTATGTTGAAATGTAATCCCCAGTGTGATGGTATTTGCAGGTGAGGTGTTGGGGAGGAGATGATGTCATAAGGGTGCAACCCTCATGATCGGATTTGTGCCCTTATAAAAGAGACCCCAGAGAGCTCCCTCGCCCCTTTGTCCATGAGGGACAGAGAAAAGAGGGTCGTCTATGAACCAGAAAGTTCACCACACAGTAAATCTGTCAGTTTCTCCATCTTGGACATCTCAGCTTCTAGAACTGTGAGAAGTAGACTTCTATTGTTTGTAAGCCACCCAGTTTCTAGTATTTTGTTACAGCAGCCCACATGGACTAAAAGAAGAAAGGAAGGAACATAAAAAAGGAGTCGGAGAGCTAATCTACAATGGGTTGACTCAGGGCCTGATATAAAATAAAGAAAATACACTGGCCTCCATCCCTATCATCAACTCCATATTCCATCACTAACCCCCTTTCACCTGCCAATGGGTTGTTAAATATCTGTGAGGCAAGTTAATGGAGAAAAGGAAAGGAAAAACAAGAGAGAGTATGAGAGTTAGCACGAGTCTTGTAGAAATGCAAAAGTAGAGAAGACAAGCATGTAAGAATCGGAGTATGTTCCCAGTTGCCCTTGGCGCTGAGATGTCCACAGCACCACGTGGCCACGCTGGGCCCATTTTCAAGCTAAAATTTTTCTCCCTCAAAGTTGGCAAATTAGATTATTGAGGAATTTAAGACCTCATGAAAAAAACTGGGGTAGAAGAATCATGAGAGGAAGTGATAATAAGAAAGCACCTTTATATAAATAATATTCACTAAAATTAAATAAAGAAAAATATTAAAAGACTATCAGTAGCAGGGGCACCCAGCTGGCTCAGTCCATGGAGCGTGCAACTCTTGATCTCAGGGTTGTGGGTTTGAGCTCCATGCTGGGTGTAGAGATCACTTAAAAAAAATCTTAAATAAAAAAAGACTATGTTAAAGTAATGTTTCTTGTCCAATTAATTCTCATTTATCATCTTTTGATCTCTTGAGTATTTTCAGCATCTCTGTTCTACCTGGTTTCAGCAAGATGACCATAAGCTCAGTTTGCTGGAGACAATATGCATATAAAAAGGAAAAAACATGTTTACATCCAGTTTTCAAGCCAAACATTCAATGACATATTTAGTTTACTACTCTGAGAATCTAGGTTTTAATAAGGAACTACTCCAGACTCATGCTTAATTGATAAACAATGTTGAAGATTTGGGGGAGAGTTATGCATAATGTAAACACATCAAAATGTTTCGTCAAGGAAAGTAACAAATAGGGAAGTGCATACTCGGAGAGCCAAAGAAAGGTGTACGTTTATTTTTTTAAATTTTTTAAACATTTATTTTATTTATTTGAGAGAGAGAGAGCACGAGCAGAGATAGGGGCAGAGAGAGAGGGAGAGAAAGTGGGAGAGAATCCTCAAGCAGACTTGGGGAGTGTAAAGCCCAATGAATGCAGGGCTCAATCCCAGGATCTTGAGATCATGACCTGAGCTGATATCAAGAGTCAGACGCTCAACTGACTAAGCCACCCAGGTGCCCCAAGAAAACTGTACATTTAAAGTGTTATGACAGGAGTAGGCCATAACCTGTACTTTTATTCTCAAATTAGTACGTGTGAAGAGTGTGGAAAGAAATAGAAAACATGAATGATACTTCCAGATGCGAAATACACTGGGTCCCAGCTGAAGAAGCCTGCGCCAGGTGGTGAATTTCCCAATGGACTTCCTGTGTAGAGATGCTACGTGACAAGTTAGTTGGGAGTATACTGCCCCATACTCACATGGTCCACAATGTTAGGAGGGATCTTTAAATCCCAAAGTGTGCCAAGAAAAGACAAACACACTTTTCTAGGCACAAGACAACTCAAGACAAGATTTATTATATTTCTGAAATGCAGCCTGGGCTAAACTCAAACTTCAAAATGTTTTATTTATTATATGTATCCAGCTTAATTCCACAAAAAATTGAGGGCAGAGGGCATGGTGAGAAATGACATTCCTAGTGCAACAGCTTCAAGTGATCAAAAGTGATTTTGGTGTATGTTTTAATTGTATATTGCTCATCATTGTACATGCAGGATACATCACATGCCCGCCACACATTAGGCATTCAACTACTGAGGAAAATGAATAAGTAAATAAATTTATAATATGCTTTATTGCTATGTAATAATTAGGGGTTTTTTCCCCATCTTTTGGTTTGTTTGTTTTTGATACTTCAAAACCTCGAATGCAGGGTGCCTGGGTGGCTCAGATGGTTGGGCATCTGCCTTCGGCTCAAGTCATGATCTCCAGGTCCTGGGATAGAAACCCACGTTGGGCTTCCTGCTCAGCGGGGAGTCTGCTTCTCCCTCTTCCTCTGCCTCTCCCCTCTCTCTCTCTCTCTCTCTGTATCTCTTTGTCTCAGATGAATAAATAAAAAATTCTTAAAAAAAAAAAACACAAAAAACCTCGAATGGACCCATGGAGAGTTAGGAATCTCTTGTCAATTGTCTCAATAGTTCTTGTTGCTTGTGTTTTTCTCAATGCACTAATATATTATAACTTTAGAAAGGTATAGAAAACTTTTAAAGACAACAAAATAGCTTGAATCCTGAAAAAAAAAGTTGCTGAAAGGTAGGACATCGGAATTTAATTTTTGTATACTCATCCTGGACAATATGAGAAAAAAAAAACAGCATCTGGTTTGTTGGGAAAAACCTCAGATAGATATGAAGAAAACTTACTAATGAGAATTACATTTAGAAACTGAATATTGAGCAAGAAAGACCATAGATCCTCACAGTTGGGAAATTTGACAAATGAAGAAAACCATTCTCTTTCCGAGACGTTTTTATTGCCCTCCTGCCTGGAAGCAGATGAATGAGTTTGATCACGTGTTAAGCTCTCTTCCAGTTCTAAGATTCTGTGAATGAAATGGTGTATTTAAAAAGATGGAATTGACCCACAGATTCAGAGTACGACAACTGCTTGGCAGTTGGAAACATCAACATACTTCACATCTTAAATCAGGGAAGACCGGAGCCAAATGGAGAGCATTAATGAACCAGAAGAGCAGTAGGCTTTCTGGCACAGGTCTTAGCATTCCCCTTACACTGAACTTGGCCAAATGCATTTCCTTTTGTTCTTGACAATAATAAAGCAAATAAAGTGCCCACACTTGAAAAATGCATCTAGCTTATTACTGCATTAGGAAAAGATCAATGCCTGTTGCACATCACTGTGGAGAATGAAGTATGGAAAATCATAAACAGCTTCGGATTTGTGTGCATTTTACAACAGATAGACTACATTATGCTAAGGGGAGGAGAATATGACCTAATAATGGATATTTTGAAAGCAACCAATGAGTAGTTAAGGGCTATTCTATTATTTAACTAAATTTTGTCTGAGTTTAAGAAGAAAAAGGTATTTGACTAAATATGACCAGAGTTCAGTCACCAGATCACAATGGGGAAGGTTTCATCTCAACTTTTATAGCCACCCACTTTTCAGAAATTATAGTGGATATGTGTATATACACATATGATAAACATGCACACACATGTATGAACACATCATACAGAGAAAGATAGACACACAATTCTAAATATATAAGCTATTATTCAGTTTCTTTATTTTCCTGATAAAGGTTTGGCTAGTCAAACGATTCTGTGAGAATTTTTTATTTGCAAAATTTTTCCATCCAAGCTCATGCTGTGTGAGTTTATATGGATATTTACATCAGGAGTTGTGAATTCAAACAACTATGCAGAGCAAAAGGACTGTGTTTAAAAAAAATGAGGGGTATGTATGTACCGCGGTGAATGAAAGAGCACTTGGCTCACAGATACACCACTAGCCTCTACCAGCACCCATGTGATATTGCCTCGTGGGAGGAAGAGGCATAACTGAATATGATCTGGTGTTATTAGAGTTCCCACTTTCAAAAGATGCCAGCAATCTGGATCTTTATATAAAATCACCCAATATTTTAGCTAACTGGTAAACGCCAGGCTGCCAGCTTATAGCATTGGTCTACATTCTTTTATTCAGGGGCCCACTGTCCGTAATTCCCTGAGAGAGGCCAACTCTGACAGTTGGCCAGTTAAACTGATCATATTATAAGTTGGTAGTTATTTAGAAATTATCCTTTTATTTTATGTAGGCCCTCATTATATGAGCATAAATTAAATTGCCTAACTGCTTAAGTTATTCCATAGGCTACATATTGAAATTCTAATTTTAAAATGCTGTTTAGCATGGTTTCAAGTATAACAATAATAATGATGTATAAAATTTAAGGGGTTTTCATTAGAAATCATTTCAAACAAGAGTAAAAATTTAATCACCTATGCCCATGCATGGCACCTGTCATTTAAGAATACTGACATGTTTTGATCCACAGAAGCCCTCTTCAAGAATCTCTTGTTAAGCACAGATCTCCACAGTTATTTATTGTAAATGGCAGCAAAGGCTTTCTTTAAATTCATCTGTTATGTTTACTAAATGTTTTTACTTTTTGAAGGAACATCTTTCTGCCTAGTAAAATCTGTTGGAAACTGCAAGTTAGTTCTTGTAATACAATTGGTGCATTTTCATTCTCACTAAGATTGTATCAAATGAATCACCTTTGGGAATTAGCTGACAGAGAATCACTTTTCTGTTGGCTTCGACCTTTTCTCCCCCAACTTCTTGCATGATATGGAAGAGAAGGTCCTTGAAGTGGCAAAAGAGTAAAATCATGCTGAATGCTTTTTGGAACAGTTGTAGAAGGAATTAGGTTGTAATAGCGTTTTCTCTGGGTTAGTAGACTATAGAGTACGAAGGACCAGAAGATGCTGCTAGAATGGAAAGCTGAACGGGGTGAGTGTACGTGGGAGATGACCAAGATAGTGTGACTGTCTAGCAAAGATATTGTGAGAGAAAACAAAGAGAAAGAAATTTAATTTGAAAAGCCTTGAGTGTTTAAAAAATAAAACCTATACATTTGAAAGAAGGTGGTAAAAATCATTTTTCTATTAACTGTTCTGAAGACTAGGCAAGTATATTATGAATAATTTTCCGTACGCCAAATAACATATTATATAGGGTGAAAAAGTGAGTCTCTAAAAGGGCCATGACACACACTGGACAGCCAGCAATAGGTCTTGGACCAACATATCATGCAGCCAAGATCAGTAAAAATACAGATTCATTGGTAACAGAGGAAAGCCAGCTGTGTATATCTGATGACCTAAATGGTTACTGGCTTCTTCTAATGGCATGAATTTCAGAAACTCACTTTCCAAAGCCTCTTATCTCTGCTGCCATCAAGAGAATAGAAAGAAATGCCCTGAACTCGTCATCACAGTGCCCTAATCATTCAACAGGGTTGCTACTGGGCAGCATGAAGCATCCCCTCCACTGACAGGGGCTTCCTGGTGGCCCTCTGAGCACTCAGTCCCTGCTGGCCAAGGAAATGAAAGACCATGAAGTTGAACCCAAGTCATCACCTGGCAGGTTAAGAAAGCACAGCACCTGGTCCACCAAAGCAGCCTGGGAGCGAGACTTCAATGTCATAATAACATTTCCATCCCAATGTTGAGACTGGAAAAAAGTATGATCCTTAGATTCCTAAAAAAGTTTGGGATAGTCATAGATCTTAGTTCACTCATGCATTTAAGCACACCCTAAGGGAGATTATCAACACAGCCAAGAATTTATGTGTTTTTCAGGGGAAACAGTAAAGTCTTTCTTCCTCTCATCCTCCCTTACTTTTCCTGTCTGCCCAACCAATTTAATTTTATATATATTCACACACATATAAACATATATCTGTATTATGTATATATGTATAGGACTGATTAAATCTTTCTAAATTAAATTATATTTTTTGTAAATCTGTGTACTTTGTTTTTAAAAACTTGTAAGTTACAGATGGGAGAACATAAATACATCAGTAAATTCTTGTCAACATTCCTTGCATAGCCACTATTCAAATTATCTTACAGATTTCAAATAATTTCCAAGCCATCATAAAAAAATTTTTGCATATCCTTTGAAAGTTTTCACATTGCTTCTACATGTATTTTACTTGCTATTTATAAGGTTAAAAAAAATAAGAAAAGTACTGTTTACCTAGTATTAAGATGGGGAAAACAGAACTCAGCTCTATAATTCTCTACATAACCCTCCATAATATGACTTACTTTTTGCTGCTGAGGGCATGATTCAGGAATATCAACATGTGATAGAGTAGTTTTCAGGCCAGTTGTAACTTAAATACTGGATAGTATTAAAATGTTCCAGATCTCATGGCACAAAAAATATTCGGTAAAAGTTCATAGTTAATAAGGATGAAAGTAAAAATAGGTGGAATTATTTTAATTATTAGTTCTAATAAAATGAGAATTCAATTCATCTACCAATGCACATTCAGCCCCAAATTGAGACAAATTTAAAAAGTTAAATCCGATTTGGTACGGACCTAGTACTGAGATGAAAAAAAAATCTGCAAAAAATAGTACTTGGTATTTTTTATGTTTCCCTGGTCCTTATTATGGATTTTCTTTTTCAACACTGAGGTACACTTAAAGAAAATGGGAAAATAAAGAGTATGGTATGAGCTCTTTAAGTCTACATAATCACACTTACTAAACTACTAACATGTTCTGAATTTTCATGTAAAGTCTTTAGCATAGGATTACACCAAATATTGCACCATCTTTAAATTTGAATTATAGGTTGCCTACTTAAGAGAATGAGGTGGTCAGATATGAACTGAGAATACATAATTATAACATTTCTCTTGAAATTAAGTTAGGTGAAGAAAAAGGGAGTAAATAAATGCTAAAAATATTCACTGAATAAATAAATGGGGGAAGAAACCAGATCTTTGAGAAAAAAAAAAAAACTGTTAAAAAGTAGGCTAAGGGGCGCCTGGGTGGCTCAGTTGGTTAAGCGACTGCCTTCGGCTCAGGTCATGATCCTGGAGTCCCAGGATCGAGTCCCGCATCAGGCTCCCTGCTCGGCAGGGACTCTGCTTCTCCCTCTGACCCTCCCCCCTCTCATGCTCTCTCTCCCTCTCATTCTCTCTCTCAAATAAAAAAAAAAAAAAAGTAGGCTAAGTATTTCAAATAACGTCCTAAGAGATGTTTATGAACAGTTGTGCATAAGTAACATATTGTTTTTGAATAACATGTTGCTATTGAATAATGTGACAAAAATAGGAATAAAGGACTGATTGTACAAATTTTCTCAATCCCAATAATTGAATCCAGTGAAAACACATAAAAATAAAGCTTGTTCTTTAATATTTAACAAGTTCTTATACTTTTTAAAGAAATCCCAGTAACAATACTGCACTTTTCATATAATGAAACGTGAATATATACAAATGACAATTCACAACAAGAGTAACGATTCTTTAAATTAAAAATTGAAATCTTTACAGCTTTTCTAGTTTCCTGTAGGGCATAAGGCTAGTTTCTGAAGCTGCCTGGGTTTCAGCTTCCTTACTACATACTTCAGCACAATCTTTCCAGGACTCTGAAATAAAAATTACTTTAAAAGTATTTAAAAATATTTAAAAAGATATTTTTGCCATAGATGAAACAACATTTTGGAAGCCAATAGTTAATGTTTTCTTATAAAGCAAATTAGTGGCAAAGTTAAAAGGTGCCATTAATTTTGGTCAGTAGAAGAATGTGTTGTTTTTAAAATGTAATCTAATAATGATAAAACTATTAAGTGAAATCACAGCAACTCTATGTCAACTTCTACATGTGCAAGGAAGCTGGTTGCTTAAGTAACTTTTGGGTTTCCAAATCTTCCTTTATTAACACCTCCAAAATACTTGAGATTTTTTTTTAAGATTTTATTTATTTATTTATTTATTTATTTATTTATTTATTTAGAGAGCAGGGAGGGGGCAGAGGGAGAGGGAGAGAGACATTTCAAGCAGACTTCACACCCAGTGCAGAGCCAGATGTGGGGCTCGATCCCACAACCCTGAGATCACAACCAGAGCCGAAATCAAGAGTCAGCCGCTCAACCAACTGAGTCACCCAGGTGCCCCAATACTTGAGCTATTTTATCCTACTTATATCTCCTATGTCTGATGTCTAATTAATACCCATATGATAACTGAAACTTTAATAAAAGTATATTATTAATTCTTCTCTATGAATTGGTATTATAAATCTCACAGGTATATATATGATAAACTGGCAATGGGAGTAAAATAATGGTACATTTAATATTAAATATTTAGGCATGCATTCCATGGAATTCTGAGCAAGAAAATCATTTTTGAAAAATTATAAGTCATTTCACAATCCCTCATTTTGTTTCAAATCAATGTTTTGGACCAAAATGAAATTTCATTCAGAAATTCTAACGCATTTAGTAATAGTTAGACAATCTACACCTCGATTACAATATGTGCCCACTCTGAAATTTAAAAAGAAAGCAGGGGCAATTTTATTGTAATCTGATGAAGAAGTATTTGGACCTTTTGGGCCGGAGTTAATGAATTACAGATCTGAAACCAAGTTCCAGGGATTCACTGTGAACTTCCATTCAAGTAAAGTACATGTCTGTCAAATTGCTTATGAGGACAAATTTATGGAAAATAACCAAGAGTAAAGCTTTATTCTTATTAAGAAACATGAATATGTATGTAATTTTAGCCAGACTAAATTAACCCAAAAATGAATAAATAAAAAAATAAGGACAATAATTGTCACAAGAGAAGGCTTGCCTCCCTTCCCGCTCTTAGAAAGGCATTTATATTTAGAGTTTCACAAAAGAATTCATGTTTTTAAATAAAACTAGTTGGAAAGAAACAAAAGGAATCTGCAAGGAAGGCACCATGGGAGCCAGAAACATGTAGTTTCCCCCTTTCATGATACACCTTTTTAAAGCAGGGATAGCCTGCAGGCTTACTATGGACACAATACATGAGAATTGGTGTTCATGCAAGCAGTATGTTATGGCTGAGGTGTGTTCATTTCCTAAGCATGACTCTATTTAGAAAGGTTACACTGAGCCATTAATCCTAATTTTACATTAAACATCTTTTGAAACTGCATGAGCTCTGAACAGAGTAAAATCCCATTTTAGCAGCAACAGCATAAATCTGACACGAATATCAAATATATCACAGAGCGTTGTGTGAACTCCTCTGTGTCTTTGTGGGCATGGTACGTTAACATGGGCTCACCCTGACTCATGCACAATCATCAATTAATTTGAACCAATATCAATAAATAAGTGCATTATGTCTGTGGTTTCACCTTTATTTTCAATCTAGTGATTTAACTTGATTGATGCCCGTGGATCATTAGGAATTTTAGCATATGAAATCAGTACTATTTAAGTTAAGCAAACTTGCAAATTATACTGCTGTTAACTCTCTTGTATCTATGGGTTACTGTCTCTTGCATAATCTTCTAATATGTGGAGTAAGGAACTACTACATTATACACCACCACCAAAATTTAAAAACAAAAAAACAACCAAGGCAATCAGGAGCGTTTCTATTAATAAATTTATTATTATGAATTAACTCTGGTATTGTCATATATAAAACAGAAATAAATAACTATAACTTCAATACCTTTATGTTCCAGACGGCTCAAATACATAAATCAGCTATATTTAAAAGAATCTGGAATACAGTAAGTAAAAAGCACCCAAGTGAATTATTAATGTTTACAAAGCACTTTCATCTAGATCATCTAATTTAATTCTTATAAACTCAGTGCCATTGGTTTAGGATTACTGTCTTTAGTTTGTAGGCTCAGAGGAATTAAGCAACCTATGATCAAGATCTTGGACTTGGTTTTGTAATTCTAAATGCTCTTTATACTTATATATATATATGTATAGTATGTTTTTATATATATTATACATATATATACTTTTCAAAACAATAAGCAATTTTTAAAAAGAAGATAGAAAAAGAAATTAAAAGCAGATAACTCACTCATTGATCCTCCCACCCCTTGTCCCCCCAAACAAGCACTTTGAGTATCTACTGGGTCCCTCTCCAAGGACCTGCAGTCAATGGGAACAAAGTGAAAAGCAGCAATCTACAAGACATGAAAGGTGTTATCACCAAAACTCACAACTGAGTATGTGGTAGAAGAAAAGACAAGGTCAAAGGAAGTGCCAAAATTTAGATCCTAAAGGAAAGAAAAACAGTGCTCTTGGCTAAAATGGAGAAACTGGAAAAGGGAATCAATTTCTAAACAAACATGAAGTATGGTTTTATGCTCGTCAAATTTGAGATGATTTGGGGGAAATCCAAGATATAACACACAGAATTCACAACTGAAGTTCAGGTAAGAACATAGGATTAGTTAAGAACATAGATATTTGAAAATACATGTGTAGATTCGTTTTTCAGAGAGTAGAATAGAAAAGCTGTAACACCAATCTTGGGAACTACTTATAAATAAACAATAAGTGAAACTAGAAAAAGAAAGTGTGGGTGATTTTAAAAGTAGGAGGGGAAAATCTGTGTAGGAAGTGGAATACATACAAATTTAGCAAAAAGAATGGAGATGGTAAAATTAAAGAAATAATACTACATCAATTTAAGGAACACATGGTAAAATTACTTATAATTTTATCAGTTATATTATAATTTTACAATAAAATTGAGTATCTTAAAATAGTATGAATATATATTCTTTAAAATATGTTTAATCAACTTTAATGAAAATACATTCAGTATATAGACCTTTATCTAAACCAAATCCTTCTAGTATATGTGCTGCCGAAGCGAGCACTAAACCAAATCCTTCTAAAGGCAATCATTATTAATAGCATGATTAATATATAATTATATTATAAGGCCTTATATCAAAAGGGAAACTATTATATCATATCTTATTGCTGTGTGTGTGTGTGTTTAAAGATAATTTTCAGTGTCTGTGTTGCAATGTATCCTTGTGTTTTCCTTAACACACTTGAAAAAAAAACAGTATATCAAAGTCAAAGGAGTAAGTATCTACACACAAAGCTTCATGCTTCCAACAGTTTCAGGATCCATGGTATGTTAGTATTGTTATTTTTTGTTAAATTCCAACAAGAACCAATCTCATATGAGATATCTACGTGAAGTACCTTGAAGGTTATGAACTTAAGAACAATACAGTCAACATTGGTTTATGTAAAGATGTCACATATGTTAAGAATGGGCAAAAGAATGTGGATATACATTACATGTATATATAGAAAATAAACCTGGATTGTTCTTTTGCGCCAAACTACATAAAAAGTAGTTTCAATCAGACTTATATTCAGTAACTAAAGGATAAATATGTGTTCCTTCTATTGTCTCCTAAAGCTTATGCTTTATTGACACATGAGCTTCTAAAGCTTAAGCTTTACTGACACATGACCATTACCCTGTGGTAAGATGATGTTCCAATTATACAAACAAACAAACAATAACTACGGTATCATACAAAGATATTTAGTCTTTGTCCCCATTCTTGGCACATAGCTCCTAAAACTTTTGGAATTGTCTGAGTGATAAATAAGGGTGATAGGAGCCTCTTGGGTTCTAATAAGGAGACTCCTGGCAAGCTCCAGTTTAGCTTGAGGATTAGGATTAATCACCAGAAAGACCAAGCCTTTATTAGAAGCTTAGAACTCTCAGATTCACGCCTCAAACTCCTGGAAGGGGACAGCAGCTGAACATTGATTGAACCACCAATCACCATCAATTTAATCAATCATGCTTATTTAGTGGACACCTCCATAAAATACCCTAAAAAATGAAACAGGGTTTGGAGAGCTTCCAAGTTGACCACACTGAAGTAGGAGGATGGTGCACCCAGAAAGGGCATGGAAGCTCCAGAACCTCCCCCATACATTGCCCAGTGCATATCTTCTGTTGGCTATTCTTCAAGTACATCCTTCATAATAATCAGTGATAATAAATGAAGTGTCTTCCTGAGTTCTGTGAACCAGTCTAACAAATTATGAAACCTAAGGAAAAGGGGTGTGGGAACATTCCATTTATAGATAGTCAAAAGTATGGGTAGTTTGGAATTTGGGATTGATGGATGAAGTAAAGTAGTCTTGTGGGTTTGAGCCCTTAACGTGTCAGATCTGATAGTAACTGCAGATAGGTGGTGTCAGAACTTAATTGAATTGTTGGACACCCAGGTGGTGTCTGGAGAATCAGAGAATTGATTGTTGGTGTTAGAAAACATCACAGAACAACAAAAACCCAATAGCAATAGTGTCTAGATCTTGGTTTCTCAATACTATTCTACACCACAAGGAACTAAAGCTTCTTGGAGACATGGCTGACTCTAAGGCCATGACACAGAAAGTAGAAAATAAATTGGATTGTTCTTTTGTGCCAGAAAACCAAGAAAGTGAACCAAGAATGACAGCAATGTATCAGTAACTCACAAGAAGCCAGGTTGAAGAATGTCCCCTGCAACCTTGCTGGGTAAGTCTGGGACAGTTTGAGCATCACATAAATAATGATAGCAATGGAGTATATATCTTACTGAATGAAATAGGAATCCATGAATCCAGACTGACATAATCATTTGCAGGTTGGATAAAGAATTGAATATTTATATAGTATCAAATTATCACCCCACAAAGTTCTTATTACTCTCAAAGGGGAAAAGAGCAACCTTATAGTGGAAGAGCCTGGTGGATACCCTCAATAAGTGGCCAAGCTAACGTCATCAGTAATGAGACAAGAGGAAATCATGTTCCACCTGATAGGATACAATGAAATCATGATATCACTTCTGTGATATTCCTGTCAAAGATCTATAACCTGAATCTGATCATGAAGAAACATCATAATAACCCAAACTAAAGAAGATTCTATAAAATAAATGGCCTGAAACCTTCAAAATTGCCAGTTATGACAGTCAAGGAAATAATGCAAACTTAATTATAAGCCCAAATTTCCTGTAAATGGAAATATATTAGTCTTGGAGTTTTCAGTAACCCCTTGAGTTTAGGTTTTTTTGTTTGTTTTTGTTTTTTTAAATTTTTAGTTCCTTCAATATGGCTCACTCTCTCTGTCTTACCTTCTTTTTCCTCATCTCTCCTTTTCCCCAGACTCCAAAAGGTTAGTGTTACCAGGAAGCAAACTTATCCACCAATGAATTTCCATTTTCTTTTTCTACAGCCTGAACTTGTATTTTCAATGGATTTTAATGACATTGGAGTTGGTGTGATTTCAGGATGGTACTACTATCTTGGTAAAATCTGTCAGAGGTAACCATCTGAAGAATATTTGTGTATTGCTTTTTGGTTGAAGCACTTCACCTAGCTTACCTCTTCTGATTCTCCTATCCACTCTGAGAGACAGGTATTGCTATATTCCCAATTTTATAAATGAGGAAACTGAGGCTGACTCAATCCATTACAAGGTCTGTGGATTTAAGTGAGCACTCTGATATCAGCATCACATGGCAGCCTTCCTTATATCCAAGGGACTATCTGCATTTCAGCATTATAAAACAGAAGAAATCAATTAGACAGAAAATTGCCACTGAAATAAGTTGGCATTGTACAGATTGCTCAATGTGAATGAATAACGGTCCCTATGCCATCTCAATTAATGTATGGAAGGATGCAGTAATCTATCTTCTTTTCCATTGCTACTTAGCTTTGTAACTAAAATGGACAGTCCTTTTTTGTTAATTGTGATTTTATTTAAGGAAGTGAAAGTAGAAGAAAAGAAAATGAACAAAATCAATTATAGCTGTTGGCGAATTCCATATATTTGAGGCAGAACTTTATTGTTTTAATTAAATAGAAATATAGACTCATTGTCTTATAGACATTAAAAAGACAATTCCAACCTTGACGTTGGCCCTCCTCCACACCCTAAATCTGTCTTTTTAAACTAGAACATCTATGACAACCAGGCCAACCACTGTATAGAAGACTGGATTCTGATAATGGCCAATTATAAATAACTACCTGCATTCTAATTATTCCTTTAAAAACCCAATTAATTACAAGTCCACTTTGTATGCTTTTGTAAAGTTTGGATAGTTATCTAGTTTAAAGTAATTTGATAGAGTTCACAGATTTGGAATCAAAAGGAACTATATATATGTTTGAAATAAATTCCCAGTGACTAATTCTAGGATTTATTCCACTCACACTGACTGAATCTTAATAGTAGTATGAATCCTGAAACACAGGGAAACCTTTCATAATTGGTGTAAGGAAGCACTTAATAGGGCATTGTGACTTTAAATTTGTGAGACAGGATCAAATCCCTGACTCCTTCCCTTCCCAGATGTGTGATCTTCCTCTCATTGGGCCTTAGCTTGCTCATTTATAAAGTGGACATGATAACAGTATGCACCGCCCTGACACATGATGACTACATGAGATGTGTCTCTAGTACAAATAAAGTTAGCTATTATTGTATTTACATTTGCATTTCAGATATACTTTCCTATGCGTTAGACTTTGCCTTAGTTTTTTCAAATTCCTATCCTATTTAGAGACAATTATTTATACCTCTTTGAATACTATTTCCAGTTGGAATATTCTGTGGATAGCAAAATGTCCATGGATATTTATTTGCTTGGTGGTTCCCTCAGCCCTGTTTTGTGGCCAGCTCTCCAATCTAGAAGGAAAACCTCCAGCAAACTGTCTTCTCTCACCCCCACCTTTCAACCTTGGTCCTCTATCTCCTGCCTACCAGCTGACTAGGGCACTGAGCATCCTGGAACCAGCTAATGAAATCTGATCTCTCAGGTCACAGTCAAGTGAAGTAGAAAAAATGATGGGGTTTTGCTTGAATCACAGGTCTCCCACTTTCTCACTGTGTGACCTTTGCATAATTCATTAACCTCTCTGAAGGTCATTCTCCTCCTTTCCTGTAGAGCTAGCGTGAGGATCCAGAAAAAACATTTCTAACAAGCCTAGTACGGTACCCGGCACACAACAGACACTCAATAAATAGTAATTCTTCACTGGCCTTCATTTTACCCCTTCCCAGGAAAGATGAACATATGAAGGAAAACAACTGCAATGCAAAGAAATTAGTTTGTATTGGTGGAGTTTCAGGACTCAGTAGTATCTTGGTAGCGAAGATATTTTGAGACCTGAGGCATTTCTAGCATGTGTCACATCACAATAGGCAACCACTTAATCCATCCCACAGAGTAGACTATGGCTAGAGGTGATGTTTCCCTAAACTCCTCTAGGAACAATCCTGCAAGTACTCGAGTGAGAGAGTGGGAAATCTATCTCCTTTCCTAAGAAAGACAAAGGACGTTGTGGTCTAGGCAAATATTTGAAATACATGTTTGAAAAGAGAAACTAACATGATTCAAACATTATATAGCACATGAAACAATGTTTAATGAAAGAACATGTGGCTTTTTTTTTTTTTTTCCTGGGGTTGATATTATTACCTGGGTAGGCTTCCCTGGTGTCTCAAAATCTCTTCTCCTCATGGTACTCAGCTCTCATTACTTTAAGAACTCAGGTTCACTCAAAAATGACAGGGCCATGTTCCATACAGAAATAGGAAACTCTGATGTGGAGCAACCTCTCTAGTCTAACATAATCAATCCCAATTGGTCTTATTTATTTTTCCACTTGAGAAAACATATTCTGGAAATGCATTGAGAAGCATGTACAATAAGAACTTGTTTAAATTATTTGAGAGAATTAAGTTTCCAATAGTTTAAAAAATAAACTGCTAGTACCAAATGTCAAACGTCAAATGCATAAAATGTCAACTTCTTGGAAAGGGTGCAGCACAGATTTCATTTCTATTATGCTTTTAGCACCTTTCCTCTATTTCTGGAGACAAATAAATTTTGAGCAAGCCTAATTAGCTGTCTGTTCAAGTACAACTCAGTGAAAAATCTAAGGGCATTCCTGCCTATTTTTCCCCAACTTCTGATTTCTTAGAATGCTGAATTTCGGCTTACGTTGCCTCAAAGCCCTTGGGATCAAGCGACTGTTTTATTTTCTACAACACTGGATTATGAAAACACTTCTACAAAACATTAACAGGATGCCTTCTCTACATAATTTTGGTAGAAAATGGTAGAACATTAAAAGTAAAAAATCGGCAACAAGTTGGGTGTTTTCCTCGTGTAGGGGGAAAGACAAGGGTTTACTGCCATGTTTTATATGCATTATTTTGACGGGTGCTGCCCCAAAGCCAATTCAAAGAGCAATCAGGGAAGACGCGCAGCTGTTTTCTCTGGAGAAGAACACGCATTCTTACATTGCTTCCAACCTGTACAAGCCCCATCCCTGGGGTCAACTGGCTTACTGAGAAAGTCAGATGAGGAACAACATAAAACACGATTACTACTCTAGTTTTCCCTAAATGCTCTAGGTAGCCGTCACTTTCCTCTGTGTACACCACATTCCATTACTGCCCAAAGTAATAAAGACTTCTGTCACTGTGAGAGCTTTTCATCTTCAGAGCTCCTTTCTCTTCTCCTGATAAGACTGCCAACTCCACTCTCAGTAAATGAGCTCATGTGAACACTTTATTTTCAGTGCGTGAAAACAAAAAGGGCCATCGCCCAGCTTCAGAGATGGAGGGGGTGGTGCTCTGTCTTCAAAGTCAGAGGAGGATGTTTGAAAGGGACTGAAACTGACCTAGGGAGCTTCCCTTGGAATAAGGAAGTTAAAGCTGAGCCATTATACCCTACTAGCCTCACTTTTATTTTGCGATACCTGAAGACCTGGGAGGGAAGGGGGCAGGGCAGGGATGGCCGGAGGGAGGGAGGAAAGGGGTAGGGGGGACGGAGCAGCTACCTCTAAATCAATTTCTGTTTGCGAACATTAAATATTTGCATTCACTTTGGCCAACACCACCAGCCAATATCAATGCCACAAGTATATGTGAGCTGAACGTCTCTTATGTGGGACAGATGGCTCAACCATCACAATGCACTCAATTCTGAAATAAGTGAATCGCGGCTTAGGCTTCCCCGTCCAAACAGTAACTAAATTTAATTTTTTTGCAATCAGCGGCATATGTTTGCATCTGCCTACAATATGACTTGGGCCAAGTCTGATCTGGCCATGGCATCCTGAGTACTCAGGCTACACAATTTCTAGTGGTAAATGTCGTCCAAATACCAGAAGGGCTGGGGACAGGTTAACTAATAAAAGATACACGTTGCCTTTTTTTTTTTTTTGGTCCCTTGGAGATCTACCATGTTTGTGGTCAAGGCAAGAGTGGCTGACCAGCTAGAGGATCTTCTCGGTTGTGTTTCTAAAATGTTGAAACTTGCCTGATCGATGATGATGATAACAATGATAGTAGTAGTAGTAATAAAAAACAAGTGGACCACATATTTAATTTTCTATCACATCTAAGAGGTTGGCTTTATCGTTTGGCCTCATTATATTCACCCAAGCCAGTTGATTCAATACATATGGAGTGCTTATTATGTGCCAGGCACTGTGGTAGGCATGGGGCAATACCAGCGTATTCCTTTCAGGTTCACAGTCTGGTGGACTGCCGGGCATATAGATAAATTAATTACAGTGATGTAATGCTTTCTTTTTTTTTTTTTTAAGATTTTATTTATTTATTTGACACAGAGACAGAGAGAGAGACCACAAGCAGGGGGAGTGGCAGGCAGAGGGAGAGGGAGAAGCAGGCTCCCCACGGTGCAGGAAGCCCGATGCGAGGCTGGATCCCAGGAGCCTGGGATCATGACATGAGCCAAAGGCAGACGCTTAACCAACTGAGCCCCCCAGGCACCCTGTCATGCTTGCTTTCTAATAAAAGCCGGAGCCAGGCCCTAGATGGAGCATAAAGAAAAAAAATAACTTCTCTGTAAGTCAAGGAAGGTACTTGTGTACCACTGAATTGAGACACGGAAGTATATATACAGGAGAGGAAGGTGGAAGGACAGGACATTTTTGTCACACCAGAATAGCTGTGCCGGAGAAGCAAGTAAAAACAGGATCTGGGGGGCGCCTGGGTGGCTCAGTTGGTTAAGCGACTGCCTTCGGCTCAGGTCATGATCCTGGAGTCCAGGGATCGAGTCCCGCATCGGGCTCCCTGCTCAGCAGGGAGTCTGCTTCTCCCTCTCCCACTCCCCGTTTGTGTTCCCTCTCTCGCTGTGTCTTTCTCTGTCAAATAAATAAATAAAATCTTAAAAAAAAAAAAAAAAACAGGATCTGGAGCTGTGTTGCCCAACATCTGTCTATTTAAATTTCAGTGTAAACGAATTAAAATCAAATCTAAAATTCAGGTTTTTTCAGTTATACTAGCTATATTGCAAATGCTCCACCACTGTATGGCTAGTGGCTACCACACTGGACAAGGCAGTTACAGAACATTCCCACCACTACAGAAAATTCTATCGGGCAGTGCTGACTGAGGAACGCAGGCTTTTGAGGAGTGACAAGCTATGAGGTTTGAAATGCAGGAAGGGACCTGGTCCCATAGATCCTGAGAAACCACTCCAAGAAATGGAGGCTTTAGCTTATGACATTTGAAAAGCCGCACGTGAATTTAAGTGGTGGAGTAAGTAGCGTGGGTAGAGGAGAAGAGCAAACGGGTGACTTGATGAGACTTGCATTCTAGAAAGACTTTCACTGAAGCTACAGTGTAGAGGATGGCACACATACACACATGCACACTCACCCAGAAACATTCCACACACAGGCGTACCAGCCGTATATGCTTCTCTCCTCTTTTATTTTCAGTAACAGCCACAATTATAGTGATGATGATTAACACTTATTGAATGCTTATCACAGGCCAGGCACTGCCTCAAATGTTTCACATGTATTAATGCATAAAGATCAAGAGATAAAAGGATATCCTAGAAAAACATTTTAATGACTACACGCCAATATTTCTATTTAATCCTTCATTTATACTGTTTTACAGAACTAGAAATAAAAGAACTGTGAGTAGAAATAATTACAAAAAAAACATACAGACAGGTTGAATCAGTGGTGTAATTCATCATGGCAACCAAATTTAAGCCTTAAGCAGGTTATCTTGGAACTTGGGGCTGAGTTAACTGTGCTTGCTACATGTATCTGCAAATAGGTAATATGGCATTCATGGAAGTGCCAATAAAAATTTCTAGAGTTGTATTAATAGGAACTTCTCTATCTAGAGCATTCACCTGCAAGCCCTGATGGAAACTGTTCATGTTGAAAACCCACAGTGTGAAACTTGAAGAAACAGAGGCAACAATTATAAGCAATAAGGAGCAGTGAATTCTCCAGTGACCTGCATTTCGCTTAAATGGTGAATTGAGGTGGCTGGATGTCTGGCCAAATCTCAGCTTTCTTTATTTTCTTGAGCAGGGTATTTAGCTCACCATCCTAATCACTTAAAGTCATGCTGTGCCTCACAGTACGCTCGTGAAATATGTTGTCTTCTTTAATGGACAAAATTTGATCCAGGTTCTGATGAAACAAACAAACAAAAAAGAGGTCTGATATGGTCTGGAGCCTGGAGCTCCTTCCAAGCTAGCGTCTTTAGTCCCTATCGCTTTCCTGTAATTTACTGAGCGGATCAGCCAAAATAGAACTAATTGAATTCCTACTGTGTACAGAGAAAAGCTCATGGCAGGTCAAGAAATTCATAATTCTGACATTCAAAGTGTCTAAAATCTAGTTAAAAGAGACAACATAAACATATAGAAAATAATATGACAACAATTAAAAAGCAACAAATAGTCAATATTTAAAATAATGTGTTCTAAACGGAATCCTTGAGTGCTACAGAGATTTGAGAATTTAGGATACAGGATGAGTATAATGATATGGGGTTCAAAAAGGAAGACTACCTGAAAGAATTGGTTGTGAAAATGAGTAAAGGAAACCCCACTTAAAATCAAGTTGGGAAGTCCTGGGTGGAGGGTGGGAGATTCATACACCACTACTTCCTACCATTCACAAGCTCCAACTGGAATAAGCTTACCCTACATACTCTAGTAGGAGGAAGAAAGATTTTCTCCTCACCCAGCAACAGCCCAGCCAATGACAAAATGCCCCACTCAGCCAATGAGAAGTCGTCCCCACCCTGAACTCTTGTTCTTCTCCAGTGAATCTGCATTCTAAACAGCCCTTCCCAGATCCCTCTCTTTCTCCCCAAAGGAATACTCCTTTCCTTTGTTTTCTGGACTTGCCTATGGATCACCATAGTCTTCATGTCCTGAATTGCAATTCCTGTGCTCTTCCTGAATAGACTCATTTTGCTGATAAAATAGCCAACCATTTTATTTCTAAGGTTAACATTACATGATATCAGGAATGGGATACAAAGGAAACGAGCCCCTGAGGAACTAATGACCCAAGGATTCGGGTGTGGAACCCACTGGAACCCACTTAAGCCCCTCTGTGCTCTCCGTTTCCTTGAGTTACCTTTTTCCTTTCCATTTGGATGATCACCTCTTGGATTGGAGCTCCCTCCCTTTGGCTCAGCTCTCCAACTTTATTTGGATCTGTTTTTGTTTTTATGAAGCTTCTCAGTAAGCCACCCATCCTGCTCAAAATGGGGAAAACATGTGAATCCTGGTGTTTTAGATAAGCTGTTGGAAAACAGAGCCCCTCGTATTTAAGACGTTTTAGGGAATCCAAGGGAAGACAGATTCCACCTGGTCCTTACACCAAGATCTTGTGCCATTCTGAAAAAAGGGGTGAACTTTTGGATCTTTGGAACCATAATGGCCATTCTGGGGAACCTTTGACCTAGGTAAATCTACCTTAAGAAACACCTTAAAAGAGAAGATCCCAGACATCTCAGGGACAATGGAATATATTTTTTTTGATTTGTATGCATAAGTGTAAAAGACAAAATGACTCCAAAAACAGCTCTAAACAGATTCTTATGGCATGAAAATAAAAATCTTTAGCAAAGTACTTTGGCCACCTGAGCAGGTGACCTTAACTTAGTCTATCTGCCAGAAGCACAATTTGCATCCAACTATTCTTTTGAGTTTTGCACCTGATCATGGCTAAGATTTTTTTAAAACTACAACTTTAAGATCTTTGTGTCTGTCTTCATGTTTATGTATGTCTATGTATGTGTATGACATTTTTCGACCTCCAGAAGGTACTGCCAAAATTAATTTTAAAGAGCTCTATTAAACTGGCTTAAAGAAAAAATCAGTGCTTATATAAATTAAGTAAACTAACCCAAATGTTTTTCAAGTTCATGTGATCTGGGATAATCTATGATAATTAAAAGATAGTTTAAATTTGTTGGTTTAATTAAGACAGACATGTCTTAGAGTTATCAACATTGAATAGAATGCAAACATACAACTTTTATTCTACATGGGTTTATTAGTCCAATATGTTCATGTTATCTCTGTTGTAAAATCTGTCAGCAAGAAAATTCACTTGAGATGATGCCTGACTTTGTCTAACTTCTCAAAGTTTTTGAGAGCAATCGAAACATAATTGTTGGGAACAAAATGATTTAGACAGATGAGTGAAAATGGGATAGTTTTTAAATGCAATAATTATGTTTTAAAAAAAATATCTTACCCAAATCTTTTTTGGTAAGTCAAAACTTTAGAGTTTTGCTCAGTTAAACTAAATGATGGAATTTCACTGAATATCTGGATCATTTTCTAAACAAGATAAAATACTAAACCATTAATTTTTTTAAAAGATTTTACTTATTTATTTGAAAGAGAGAGAGAGCACAACCAGGGGGAGTGGCAGGCAGAGGGAGAGGGAGAAACAGGCTCCGCTCTGAGCAAGGAGCCAGATATGGGGCTAGATCCCAGGATCCTGGGATCATGACCTGAGTTGAAGGCAGACACTCAACCAACTGAGCCACCCAGGCACTCCTAAACTATTAATTTCTGAATATAGGTTTATCCACTTCTGGCTTCTCGTTAGGGAAAAAGTAAAGATATTGGTGTCTATCAGTAAACATGTTTTATATCACACTGGGAAAATTTTCTATGAGAAAGAACATATTTTTAGAAATTATAAAATGTATTTATAAATTTACCAGTTCACAATTGCCTATTTCTTAGTTTTTGCTGGCAATTAAGGATTCTAAGGGTTAAGAATTCTAATTAATATATATAAAATAAAACTACTAAAAATAATGAGGATCAAAGAAAATCACTGTATATGGGAAGTATGAGAGGAAAATAGGATTTTTTTTTGTTGTTATTAAAAGATGGTATGAGGAATGGAGATGCATTTTGTTGAAGGAAAAGGAAGTGTTTTTGTTTTTGTTTTTTCATGAAGTAAAGTTGGTTATTTCAGAAAGAGAACAAGGGACACAATAAAATGGACACAGGAAGTTTTAGGTTTGTGGGAAATTAATTTTAAGTGTAATTAAGCAGGGTAAGATTAAGATGACTTTATTTAAAAATAAGTTTAGGGGTGCCTGGGTGACCCAGTTGTTTAAGCATCCAGCTCTTGGTTTCAGCTCAGGTCATGATCTCAAGGTTGTGGGACTGAGCCCCACATCAGGTTCTGCACTCAGTGTGGAGTCTGCTCCAGATTCTCTCTCCCTCTCCCTCGCCCAAATAAATAAATAAATAAAATCTTTAAAAAAAAAAAAAAAGTTTAAGTATCAAAAGCGCACTGGCAAAAAATTAGAATTTGTTTTTTCTTTCTACCGAAAGGACAAAGTTTTCTTAGATTATTGGTCATTCTTATTAAGAAATTATAAAAAAGTTTCTTCACCTTTAATGTAAACTGACTAGGAAACAAAGATCCCGTGTTTTGTCTTTATCAGATCTTCGATTACTCTAAACTAAAGCTGTGATAAATTTAAGATCAGAACACTGAACTGCATAAGAATTTCTAAAACTAATGAAAAACTGATGGCTTTAATGTTCTGTTTTTCCAGATTTAAAGGACCTCCTTTTCTCCTTTTAGCTATCTGTAACTTACAGCAATTTGGTAAAGTGTATCTTTACAACAAAGACTGAAGCATTGATCTTTTTCTCCCTACCTGATCTATCCAGAATTCTGAAGCTCTTATTAAATATTCTTATTTTCCATGATTATATATGTACTTGTATAAGTTCAATGAGAATATGTTCTCCTTGTAACAGGACACCCAATGCACCTAGCCCCTGCTTCCTTTGATTCACAGCTGATAAAAAGCGATATACTTCAATTTTGCAAAAGCCTAATCAAATCCATAGAGAATAATCATACTTTGGTAGGACAATCTTCCACAGTGTGCTCCCGGGAGGTGAAAGCATCAGATGTCATAATCTGCAGCCCTGAGATTTCATCTATTAGAAAAGATACCTCCAGAAAGATTTTCTTCAACCCTGTTGGAAAGGCTCCTATCAGGTACTGTTAGCCAACCCTTGTGTTGTCAAACTCTAGGGAATAGACTCATGGATTCATGTGTCACATCTGGAAAAAAAAAAAAGAAAGAAAATCGCCAAACCCAGACTGGACCTACACACCAACAGGTGACCTAAAAGAAAAGATTTCTAGGGGCACCTGGCTGGCTCAGTCAGTAAAGCATGTGACTCTTGAATTTGGGGTAGTAAGTTCGAGGCTCGTGTTGGATGTAGAGATTACTTAAAATCTTTTAAAAAATACAAATAAAAAAATATAAGAGTAAAGATTTCTAGAAAGAGATGAAAAGAGGTGACACTGGAGGGAGACAGATTTGCCAAGATGTTCAAGCCAGGCCAGTACACCTGTTTCTTGCTGTTGCTTCTTACCTTCTCTTCTCCCTCTTTCTCTTGGAAAGACTCTAATCTGCATTTCTCAATCCACTGCAAAGGGGAAAAACTTTCTGACTGTTGGATCTGTCACCAAAATCTCCGAACTGTTCATGATGTAGGAGATCCCCTGGTCTCACCTATAACCGATTCCTCTTCAGTCTCAAATGCCACTATTAATTATACCTGCAACTTTACAGGTGTTACTATCAGGTGAGGCTATTAGAGCCAAGTGTTCCCATACCTTGTTCCAACCTTTCTCCAACCAAAACCATACCAGTTCAGCTGAACACCTCTACCTTTACCAATTGCACAACCTTTGCCTTCCCCCTACACATTCTTTTCCCTATCTAAATATGAGCTGTTTCCCCGCACTCAAAAGAAACACAAGTGGGCTAACTCTTCTCTGCAAGGCTTTTAAGAAAAGACCCCTTTAGGATGGAATGGACCCCTTTTCAGAATATCAGCCCAATTCCTCTGCTACCTGGCTTGGAAACATCTATCAGGAAATTCCAGCTAGCAGACCAATCAATAACCAGACCTTGGCAGAAGTCCTCTGTACTCCACCTGGTTTCATTTTTGTCTGGGATAGACGGCATTTCCCATGAGCACGTGAATATTTAGACAGCCATCGAATGGGAGGTCAGTGCTTATTGGAATGTTTAACCATCCCTGTCAACCTCCATAATAAATCAGAAGTCTCCCATTGGCCCACGCCATTAAATCTCCATAGCCGCCTTAAACAGGAACTTACAGGAAGTGCACATGCGTTTGCCTCCACAGGGAGAACTAGCTGATTTCCACAGTCAAAGCAGTAACAGCCCAACAATGACCACTTGACTCATTGGCCAAAGTAATTTTGGTCAATTACATAGCTCTTGATCACTGACCTGCTAAGCAAGGAGGTATTTGTGCAATAGCAAATACCACTTGTTGCATATGGATAAATGTCTCTGGAGAGGTAGAAATTCAATCATACAATATTAGCATATGAGCCCATTGGTTTCTGACAAATTTCAGCTAATGACCCCTGGTCATTTGCCCTGTATACCTGTTTATCTTCAGGTTTGGAATCCTGGTTTAGAACCATAATACAGACTGGATTTGTCATATTCCTTTTAATTCTGCTGTGCGTAATTATTTTTAAGTCTTATATCTGCTGCTTGTCAGATATATGCCTGTAGAAATGACATGCCCAACAGGGTGATGCTAACTCAGCACTTCAAGATGATATACAGTGATTATAATTTTGATTTAAGATGAAAAAAGCCTGAAGGTCCTCCCTCTTACCCTTCCTTGTTACTCAAATATGGCTTCCACATTTTCCAATCTGTGCACTCTCCCTCTGACATAGGATATGACAATCCGGAAAGGTCCTTCCTGGCACTGAGGAACAAAACCACCAAATGCAGAAAATCTAACTCCTGATCGGCAATGCTTTTGAGGAAAGATCTTGATGTAAAGGAGGAAATGTGAAAACGAGGACAGGAAATCTCACTTAAATTGAGTCTGGAAGCCCTAGAGAGGGAGATCTCATGTACTACCACTCACCACCTTTGGCAGGCTCCAGCGGGAGGAAATGTACCTTCTTTCTCCAAGGAGAAGAAGCTTACCTTCACATACCCTAGCAGGAGGAAGAAAGATTTTCTCCTCACCCAGCAACAGCGCAGCCAATGACAAACTGCCACACTCAGCCAATGAGAAGCCGTCACCACCCTGAACTCTTGTTCTTCTCAATGGACTTTCATTCTAAACTGCCCCTCCCAACTCCCCATTTTTCTCTGTAAAACAATATTCCTCTTTTTTGTTTTCTGGACTTGCCTAGGTTCACCATAGTTTGCGGTTCCCGAATTGCCATTCCTCTATTCCCAAATAAACACATTCTGCTGATAAAGTAACTGGCTATTTTATATTTAAGGTTAACAACTGTGAATCAGGTCATGAAGGAAGTATTGGGGAACTAAACGTATTGTAGGTTTGGATATTTATAATGGGTCCCCATGAATTCTTTCTGATTTATTTTATAATAAAACCACAATCAAAGGATTTAAAAATCTGAAAAGAGAAATAAGAGATAAAATACATTAAAGCGCCGACTGGTTCATAAGTCGTTTTTAATTAGAAATTACATGTACTAACATCTCACAACAAGAAAGAGAACTTTACACATCGTACTTTCCTTATAATTTCTTAAAACATTGCTATTTACAATTTCTAATATAATTAATGGCGTGTTTATAATGCTTAATGCTGAAAATCCTCCTATCTAACTAATTTTTAAAATGAATTATTCCACTTAGTGAGAAAAAAATCCTTTTGATTTTTACCCACATGCTACAGTTCTCCAAGTATTCCATATTTTCAGCTATTATCCCTTCCTTACAAAAAGCCCACTTAATAATGTTCACTCTAACAACCTCATTTATTTTCCAGAAAATTAACTCAGTTTCAACCCTGATTAATGATTTCATCTAAATGAATCAAATTAAAAATTGAAAATTATATTTCAAAAGCCAAAGGAAAAAAAATTGACCATTTCCAGTTAACAAATGATCCTTTCAAATATTAAAAGATGACCATGAAGAGTGCGTGATAGTAATGAAATCTGGCTCAGGCCTGCTGCTTATCTGGAGTTCATGGAGGAAAATTAAAGAAAAAAAAAAAAAGAGAAAGAAAGAAAAAAATAAGGAAAGAAAGGAAAAAGGTACCCTATGCATTTTTTAACACTAAAATCGCTTGGGATACCAAACTGACTTCTACTTAGGCTTTTCTTGTGATCAGTGTACCAAAATAATACAAACATTTCCGTGTTAATTAAACCTGGTTGGGCTGGAGATGCCCCTCAGCAGAAGAGGGGTTAGGGAGTCACATGCACACACACTAATAGCCCCTGTTAACAAAACCCAACCCATGAAATGCTGCTTCATGCTATCATGTCTTTTCTATGAGGCAGAAGCAGTCCATAAAGAAAACAAGCAACTCATGTGGGAGAAACTTCTTTTCTGATATTTATTTTCAAAAATTCACTTTTGGTTTAAGGGCTGGGGGGGAGGGAAGGATGAATAGGGGAAGGACACAAGATACTCAGGGCAGAGAAACCAATTCTGTATGATATAATAATGGTGGATATGGGTCATTATACATTTGTCAAGACCCACAGAACACCTACCATGAACCCCGATGTAAAGTCTGAACTTTGGGTGATAATGATGAGTTAGTGTAGGAAGGATTGTAACAAGTGGACCACTGAAGAGGAGTGTGCGCATGCGTGGGCGGAAGAGGGTTTACGGGAACTCTGTGCTTTCCGCTCAGTTTTGCTGCGAAACTAAAAGTACTTTAAAAAATAAAGTCAATTAAAAAGGAAAAAAAGAATCCTTCCCCTACCACCAAATCCACTTTTAGGGTCTACAGGCTTGTTCCATTTATCCCAAGGTCTATGGAAGAAATTTAGAATAAAGGATCACCTAGTTCTCGGCTAGAGCTCATTTGGTTCCATTTTTTAAAATGTATGTACAAGAGTAACAGACGCCGAATGACTGGCCTTGCAGCAGGTCTCAGAGAGTGTTAACGTAGGCCTGTGCATAGGCTGCATCCTGTATCCTCGACAGAGAGATGCACGCACCCCAAGCTTTACCTTCTGGGCACAGACTGTTCAAGATAAAACAGCATCTCCAAGTCTGCGGGCGAAAAAGCGGCTTCTGCATTCCTCCCCAATTTTTCTCTTCTCTGGGCTGTGGCTCTCCAGGGCCCAGGCTGCTGAGGCCCTGGTAGAGACGCCCCTACCCCTATCCCCACCCCCACCCCCAGCCGCCAGCGAAGGCGGCCGCGGGGCAGCTGCGAGCGCGGGGCGCATACCGGGCTCAGCCGGCCAGCTCCAGCCCCGGCCCCCCGAGGGCTGCCCCCAACCCCCGTGGGCGCCAGACCCCGGCGGCGGCCGCTGCGCAACGGGCAGCTGCGTGGAGGAGACGCCGTGGCGAGGTCAGCTGGCCTGCAGCCCGGGCACCTGGGTGCCGCCTCGGGCCCCCCTCCGCGGGCTTCTCTCGGCAGCCTCCGAGCCACCACCAGGGGCTGTGCGCCGCAGAAGCCAACGTCCCAGGCGGAACAGAACGGGAACACCTGCCACAGGGAACGGGGGAAGCTCCCAGAAAACTAAAGACCATAAGGAACACCTCTTGTGCGTTACGGGGAAACAACTGGGTATAATTTTTTTACAACATTTACTAAACAGTATGAATTCTCATGAGTTGTTCAGGTCTGATAGAGAAACGCAGTTTCAAAGTGCACCTGTCTTCAGGGCAGGGATGTGGTGAGTTCGGGATTTATATGCTGGGGCAAGTTAGCATTCCTCAGTTGCTTTCTCTTCAGTGGCTTATTTCCCACATCCCTTGTCATAACTGTTGTGGCCACACGCCGCTTGCCCACAGGTTGGAGGATTACTTCATTAATCACCACAACAGGAGGCAGACATTATTACCTACAATTTACAAGGGGAAATCAAGACCCAGGAAGAGATGACTTGCATCAAAACAAAACAAAACAAGTGTCATGTTATATTGCTCCTTAACTAGTATTAATCTGCCAGGCTTTCTAGAGCATGCATCCTAAAATTCTAGAATTTTTCAAAAGTACTTTTTTATAGAACTGTAAAAACCAAAGTCCATTCAAAGCCCTGAGAACTGAAGTGGGTCTAAGGGAGCTTTATTAAAATGCCTCCATTTAACAAATACATAAATGAAGGCTCAAAATGGTAGAATGACTTGTCTAAGGTCATGCAGCAAGTAAGTAAACATAAGAAAAAATATATGAAAATGTCTGAATAAATCCTAGTCTTTCTATGTTCTGCTGAAATTCCCAGTGCTTTCAGATATAGTAATTGTTTAACACAGTTAAGGCTATTATCCACATTAGCACAGAAAGTGTTGGCCTGAATGAGCCTTTAACATCTGCAGGGATTTTGTAATGATTAGTGGGGAGAATGAGAAGGATCGGGTGCTGCTGTACATCTAATTCCTCTCCATTACATTTACCCGAGGAGGCTAAATGCCCATTGACCCTATCTTGTCATGAGCCTGACAAGACTTTGTAGACTATTCCAGGTACTATCAGCCTTTGATATGAAATGTAAAGCAAAAAATAAAATTTTGCTTCTGAAAGCAAATACTCTTCAGTACCAAATATAATCTGTTTCTTTGCACTTTTCAAACAATAAAGCTGGGATGAGAAAATCAGAATGAGGTCCAACTGTAACAGGTGCTAATAAAATTTTTCCATGAACCACTGTGTTGGTATAATCCCTTCTCTGACCTGGAACACTTTGGCCATTTTAATGCCAGGACTCCCTGGATTATCTCTTCCAGGTTAAATGTTCCCAAGTGGATTGTTGACTCCATGTAATGGAGAGAAGGTCTATAGGGATTATTCCAGAATGGCACAAGAATTTCTCTGACATACAATCTAGATGAACCAAGTTTTCAAAACTGTGATTCAGTGAATTAGCTACCAACCAACATCTTCACAGCTTAACAGAACAATGAAATGATTTTTCCTCCTGTTCAAAGTTCTGAAAATAAATGTAAACTCACTGTAAATTAATTTAGTCTTTAAATTAATACCTGATCAATAATCGGACATTGTTTTCATTGCCTACATTGCCTATAAGACGAAATAATTTCTCAGCTATGTCATAACAGTGTAAACAATATCTATGCAGCAGAAAGGAAAATAATAGGTGGAAATTCTATTTGCTTTGCTGGCTCTAGATTGCAAAATCCAATAAAGATTTCAAAGCATTGTCTTTTTAGTTAAATCACAAAGTTAGCTGCTCTCTGTATTGATCAAAATAACCACACTAATTTTCTTGCTTTTACATTTCATATTACTTAAAACCCCGTTTTAATCATTAAATGTGCTGAATGACATTTTAAGGGAAATGAATCTAAGTAGTCCTTAAATTTCATTTCATTTTCATTAATATTTCCTGTTGTTCCTTTTTAACACTAACTCCTTTGCTTACTTTAAAATATAACTCAAAACCCACACTCTACACAGTTTTTCAAAATCCATTTTATTCATCTCTTCTCCCAAAGACTCACACAATCCATGAATCGACCCTAATTTTCACTGAAGTAGTATGCAAATATTTGCTATAACTCTATGTACCTATCTACTTTATACAGTTTGACTACTAGCTGGATGAAGATAGATTTCTATTTAATCTTCACTGTAAAAAGACACTCCTGGACGCTAAGGAGCCTGGGACCATTTCATAGAAGTTCCCCCCTCCCCCCACAAACCAGCTGAAGTAAGAGGCATACAAAAAATAAAAAAACACAGAGGCTCATCGATCTCAGTAATTTTTAGATGATTCTAGAAAACTCTGATATTTCCAGTCAAGAAAACAAAAACTGTGCCATCACACCCTAGTCACACATTCTCGCCCCCAGTGTGAGGCTGTGAGGATAAAAGAACTCATGTATATTAAGTTATCAGATTGTGGTTCCACCTTTGTCTGTGTCCAGATAGGAAAATGGAAACCACCCTAGGCATTTCCACAGGGAGAATTTAATAGGAGAAGTTGGTTCAGAAGGGGTTGGGGAACTACAGGAACAAAAATGGAACAGGGACAGTAACTATGACCACGGCTTCTATAGGTTATGGGAACAAAAGGAAAAGTCTGGCTTGGAGACTCTGGAAGCCCAGGGAAGACACCCTGCTGGCTGAGACTCCGACCTCTGAGTAGGAGACGCCAGTGGCCAGTGCTGGGTTGTGCAAGAAGCACCATGGGCCTTGGCCTGGAGTGCCAGAAAGAGCTTGAAACTGTGCCAACTGCCACTGCCAGGGCAAAGGGTCTCTGATGGGGCGGCACTGTCAGGAACAAGTCAACAGGAAGCAAACATAAAGATCAAATTTCTTCTCCCTCCTCCAGCCCTAAGTCCCAGCCCCCGCACCACAAAAAAGGGTGGGTTTAGAGCTGAGAAACAATAGCTTGATAAAGGGCACTGGGCTTAAGAGGGCTTTCATAACTGGATCATCAACCTCATCTCTAAGAAACAGTAACCTTTCTATAAAAGTGCATCCTATGGCATTAGAAAGGGATTGGGTCACTTTCATGAGCCAATAATCTGTTGCTAATACCTAGTGTTCACCCCCGAGCTCCCACATTTTCCATTCTTTTCCATGGCCTGTGTCACCTAAAATATTTCTCCATTGCTCCTCGTTCTAAAAGCATATTCTTGACCTTTTAACCTTAAAAAGACAAAGTATATCGTCGTTTGTCGCCAAATACACAGTAGTATTTTTGTGCAGGATGAATACATCTTTGAAATATATTGAAATCCTAGCCCTGTGGCCTTAGGGCTGCATTGGCTTGTGACCAGGTGGACAGGTGGATGGAAGGGGGAAGGGGAGATGCCTGTATGTGAAGGGCGGATGAATATGTGTGCACAATGAGGCTGCCTGTGTAAAGAGAAGCACAGCACAAAAACTAGGCCAAAAAAATGTAACCAGGAAACAGAGCTCAAACCAAAACTTGATAAAGGAGTTATGTGGCTGTTTTTGTTTTTTTTTTTTTTTTTTTTGCATTAGTGTTTTTGGTCAGCTCCTTAATGTTATATGAAAACAGAACTATGGCCTGTGAGCCAATTTACTAAACAAATAGCAGCTGTAGTAAAACATCTGTTTGGGAAAGAGGAAATATAAACTCATAAAATCAAATGAAGGCAATGCGATCTGTACTTTCACAAATATGTGAATGTGAGACATATGGAGCAGGTGGTGAAAGATTATCAATCATTCTATTAAAAAACAAAGTTTGAAACAGGTAACATTATGATCTTCATACAACATAATAGCCAGTATCTGAATACGATCTCAGAAAACGGTATGTGAATATTTCTCGGGAATGAGGGTAGCTATGAACATCTTCCTTGCAAAAGAAATTTTTAAAATAAAAAATAGGATTATATATCTAAAAATAACTATATGTGTCTATACTGTCGCCAATAGTAGAATGGTAGAATATAATGATATAGAGCTAAATAAATTAATAATAACAATAGGAAAGAAAGACTGTATATGGAACTCGGGAAAGACATTTGCTGTATTACACATAGACCTGCCCTGTAGTTCCTTGGAGTCAAAGTGATTTGCTTTCTGAGATCAATCATTAGAGGACCTCGAATAAAAATTGCAATGAAACTAAGAAAGAGAAAAGCAAACGAAAGACTGGGTTTCATCCTTATACATCCAGCCTGGAAGAGAAGCAAAATCAGTAAAGAGAGCTTAAATTAAAACAAAACAAAACGTACCTTCTGAAGAAGCTGTTGCTATCTTCATAATAACAGAAGAGCTGATTTCTTTGTTTGTTTGCAATACTTTTTTGCCCCTGCTCTCCTTTCTCTTTGATTCACAGAGTTTAAGTTAAAACCAAAGAAAAACATAATACACCCAAAAACAAAATCACATCACTAGGATAAAGCAAATCTGGGCATAATAATAAAAAATGTCAGAGCTATAAAAGCAAAGGCAGTAGCTAGGTTCTTTTTTTTTTTCTTCTTCTTCTTTTTCCCCTCTCCATACTTAAAAGTGAAATACCTAGCTGTTATCTTGGTGCCTGCAGAGCCTCCCCATTGTAGATTCAATAATACAAGAGGCTTCTTATCAGCAGCTGGGGTGACTGATTGGAGCTGTGATATGTTTAGACAATGCACTGTATTTAAGTGAATTTACAGATGCCCCAACTCAGACGTGGTAGTAAACGCCAGAGACTAATAGGAAATTAAACATGTACAATGGACTAACTCCATTTGCTCTCACACAGTGTAATATGTTTAGTTAACTTACTCATAGTCCCACTTTATCTTTTTCTCTATGGATTCCCTGGGATATGTTTCAAATTGGCCAGAGATTAAATCTTCTTTTCAATTTTTTGTTACCATTTTATTGCCGCTTTCCCTTATTATTGGCCACTCTTTCTCTTGCAGAGATAAGCTAAACAAGATGACCCTCAGTACTCCACCCCCCCAACCCAATTATCAGATACTCAGCAAGGAATGCAAGGATACAGGATTCCATAATATTAATATTAATATAACATGAGAGGAACAAAAATCAGTCACTTATTTGAAAGCAATGGTGTATTTAACTCATTTGAAATTTAAATGTGAATTTTAATGTACCTGGTCTGTAACACATACGTACAGAACGAGAGACGGTGTGGGAGCAGCATGCATAGGTCAGTTTGAGAATTATTTCAACTCTTCATTGTTTCACATATTTGCTCACAAAAACAGCGGCAAGAACACACGTGCCTGCGGAAGTGTGCAGCTCAAATGTCGAGAAGGGAAGGAAAAGATGTCACAATGCTCTAGTACTTTTCATCTGGTTAACAGAGAAAGGTAATTTATCCTTAGATAAATCCACAGATGGATCTGTAGATCTGCTTTGAAAGAGGCTGTTCACAGAAAACTCTCGCTGTATAACAGCAAGTGAATCCATAATGGTTTTGTTGTCCTTAGGAAACTGGGAAGAATTTCTACATTCACGAGAGCCTGTTACCTAGAAAGTACAGAAGAGATCTCTAGCCTGTTCTGATCACATTCAGACTCCTGTGAGGGTTAAAGACCATTCCCTCTGAATGCCGACCACATCCCCACACCTCCGTGGCCCTTTCCTTGAGAAAAGCGGATGGAGTTCGGGGTGAGAAAAACTGACGACTAAGGCTATCAGTACAGGAGAGACCATGAGGACCTCCGATTCACCTGTTTACCTTTATGACCTGGACAAGCAAAAATCCTTTGGTATCAGCCTAACTTCTAACATAAAAGGAAGGAAATCCAGAGCAAACGTGATAGTCCAGAAGGTTGGGCAGAGTGGGCATTTGCATGACAACTCACATGCCTCAAAATCTAAAGAATGAAATTGGATAGAAAGATTTTGCAGCCTGAACCCTGTCTCTACATACTCACACCTGCTTCGGAAATTTTGGTGCCTGGGTCCTACCACAGAACAGCCAAGTCTCCTATTGCAGGGAACCCAGGCCAGGGACAACGGCCTTAGTATTACCATTAACGCTGAGAATGATCCTTTCCGCTATTTCTTCAATTGCTATTTTTACTGAGTACACAAATGATTTTATCAGAATTCTGTATCTAATAAGACATTTGAATGCCTAAAACAGAAAAGAAACATTTGACTATGTTGATCAAATGATAAGTGCCTGAATATCATAGTCCTTTTAACCAACTTTTTAATTGGCTTTTTTTCAAAAGCAAGGATGGTGCTAAGGAAAAACACTGAAGCACATATAACCACATAAAACCACGAACAAACAAAATTTGTATCGTTAATCACTCCAAAGCACTATTCTCCTCCACCTCCAGATCAAAATTCTACTCCATGGAAAGAACAGAGTAGCATGATATCAAGGAGCACTAATGTCATTTGAAAATCAAGTTATAATCAAATAACCATTACTCAGTAAAATGGACTTCATAGTAATCATTTCTTTCTATAACTGAGCAGTCCAATAAATGTTACTTCTCTTAATCAGTTCTGATTGGTATTTGCTATATGAGACACAGACAAATCTTTGACCAATCTTTAATTAGTATCACTGATGAAATATTTATTCTTTTAATTTGAATTTAGAAACCCAATAAAGCCATGTTTGCATCTTTTATCAACTTAAATATTATCCTCCTTTATTACTTTTGTCATGACTGCAGACTCTGAAAATGTTCTCCTGAAACAATGCATATTTCATATATGCATAGTTGCCCTGGTCTCATTGCTTTTAGGGCAAATATTTAATATAGGCATTCAGGTTATAAATTCATTTCAGTCCTCTTTCTGCGGGGATCATGGAGTAGATTTCCTCTAAGTGTCAAGAGAAAAAAGGAAGATATTTTTAGACATCCTAAGACCTTCTTAGGGAATCACAGATTCACCAAATCATAACCTAATCCTCCCTGGAGCTCCCGGTATCCAATTCACAGAAACGATGGGGCTGGACGTTACTGGGCCCTTGTGCATGGAATGTGTGGGATATTCTAGTGCCCAGACACTGAACTCAGAAGCCAGTGTTCTATTTTTGGCTCTACAACTGATGAGCTGCCACCTTTAGCTTAACTCATCTCCCCAACCAGAGGCACACTTGTATAGTTCCCAAGCCTGTACTGACTGGAGCTCATTTAAAATAGGCAGAAATCACCAAGCATATTATTAAAATCTAATGAAGCAATCAGATTGCAACTTATTATAAACATGGCAATATCTGTTTTTTGTTTTGGTTTGGTTTTTGGTTGCCTTTATTTTTTAAGAGAGAGAGTGTGGGGGTGGGGGAGTGGGGGAGAGGGAGAGGGAGAGGGAGAGAGACAACCTTAAGCAGGCTCTACTCCCAGCATGGAGCCCCATGCAGAGCTCAATCTCACAACCCTAAGATCATGACCTGAGCCGAAATCAAGAGTCAGATGCTTAACTGACTGAGCCACCCAGGTGCCCCTGTTTTATGAAAAAAATGCAAACAAAGTGGTTTCCCTAACTATTTTAATCAGATTCAATAAGGTGGAATACTCTGGGATACACTAATTAATCATAGTTAAAAAACACTTTAGAAATAACAAGTCTACTTCTTCTTAAAATAATCTTAAAATTTATTAAAAATAACCACAAAAAAGACAGGAGACATAGATATAAAAATAGCATTATTGTTCACACATTAGGTAACCATATATATGTTGTATATGCTGGCATTTCTTGTCAAAATCTTCATTAGTTGTTAATTCTGTCAAACAAAATCTTGGCCTATAATTCTATCTGGTGGTGGCTGTCAGCTTGTATTTTGCATGTTTCAGTATTATTTAAAAGTACTTTTCCATATTTAATATGTGATGGCTTACTGTACCTTTCCACTGGCATTTATCACCTCTCAAGAGTGATCAGTCTCCAAGAAAGTGAAGTTGATTGTCACAGAAGAGCCTAGCCCTCATTTATTTCCCTATCCAATATTTGGTATGGAGCAGTGTGTACAAGAGCAGGTGGGCCTTCGATTTAGAGGTCACACATTTGACAATAGAAATTTAAGTTATTAAAATAGACTTGAAATCTTTAAAAACATAAAGTGCCCTTAGAGTAAAGTCTAGATAACTGTACAAAATTCAGTGTGTATATTTTCTTTGGCTCCAAGTTCCAAAATGATCCTAAAGATGCTGCCATTTCCCAAACCAGAAGTCCTATTGTCGGCAGGATTTAACATTGAGTTTAGAAAAATATAGACTTTCAATAACCCCATCAACCAACTTTATCCTTGCCTAATTTCCCCATCTCTGTAATAGGTTATGTCAACATAGCTTACAGGGCTCAGAGTCATCCAAAGAATATCTAATGTTTTTTTCCCATTTGACATAGCTTCAGTGTGATCATTTAATTTTAAAAAATTAATATTTTTCTTCTTTTGAATCATTTAACCAATGATTTGGACAGGCTCTGATAGTGGATTTTGGAGGGGGAGGCATGCTTCAGTGGAGAAAAAACATATGTGCCTAAAGCACTGAATGATTTTGCAGTCTGTGATCCCCCAGGCCCCCAGACCAGCTTTGCTGCCTCCTAGCTATGTGACTTTGGGCAGGATACCCAAACACTCTCTAAGCCCCAGCCTCTTTAGCTGTAAGGATATAAGGATAGTAGGTGCTACTGAAAATTATATGTATGTGTAGATATTTGATATATACATTTGTTGGCAATATTGAGCACTTAGTATATGCAAAGAAATGTCTTAAGTGCTTTACATGTATTAATTCATTTATTATTTATATAATCTATGAGGGAAAAAAAGCAAAAGAAACAGAAGCACATAGTGGCTAAGTAACTGCCCAAGTTGACACAACCAAAAATGGCAAGCCTGGGATCTAGCTATCTTACTGCCCCTGAGAGGTATAACTAAGATTATAAAAAGCATCTAAGGACAGAATTTGGCATACAGTAGCTACTCAATATAAATGGTAGGTTCTTCTCTCTCTTTATCCCTCTCTATTTTTTTTGTTTCCTTTTCATATGTATTAATAGCCAGAATTTCTTAGTGCAGCCTAGAGGACTACTTCATTTGGCATAACAGATCCTAGCATTGAGTCATTAGATACAAAATCTTATAAAAGAGTATGTAAAAATTAAGTCTAGTAACAAATATAACACACACACACACACTCATACATGCACGATCACATAAAACATACACATTTCAAGTGAGCCTCCAAAGAATGTTCCTGGCATATCCACTGCCAATGAGTTTATCATCAATATTGATGGAACATGGACTCAGGTCACAAACACTATGCTGGGTTTAGGGGCAGGAGGAGAGAAGGTCAGACAAGAATGAAACTTATTGTCTGCCCTCAAGGACCCAGAATCCACTGGGAGACTCTTTAATAACTCACTGTGATATATTCTGTGCTATGCTAGAGGCATGTAAAAAATCCTATGGGAATGTGGAGCAAAAAATAATTAATTCTGCCTGAGGATTCCAGAAGTCTTCACAAACCAGAAGTGATTTCTTCTAGATGTGTTGAACTTCTCCAGGCAAACATGAGGGTAAGAAGGGCATTCCAGGTTGAGAGACTGAACAAGCAGAGATAGGTAGGAATGAAAACACACTACATGCAGGCCAGCATGAGAAAAGCAAGGTGGCTAAAATATATGGTACCTGAAGAAGGCTAGGGGGATAAATTAGGTTCTCATTGTGAATAGCAGCCTCTCTGATGGCTAGGAAGTTTGGAATTCATCCTATGCAGTGCAAAAGATGATGGGCACAGATGGCTCTGAAGACATACAGACCAATGGAGATTATTTCAGTCGTGCAGATGATAAAAGAAAGTGACCTGTACTAAAGTGGTGGCAGAGGGGATGCATAGACAAAGATCAAAGGATCCTCTGTAAGTGGAATCCACTAGGCTTAGTAACTGAAGAGATGTAGGAGGTTAGGAAAAGGATGACTCCCAGCATGTGTCTAATGATAGTAGTTTATATACTTGATACTCTTAAGATTTACTCTTGCTCAAAAAGAAAGAAACAAAGGAAGAAGGAAGGAAGGAAGAGGAAAGGAAGGAAGAGGGAGGGAAGGAGGGTGAGAAGGAGGGAGGGAGGGAAGGAAGGAAGGAAGGAGGGAAGAAAGGAAGGAAGGAAAGAATGAATGAATGAACGAATGAACTTGCCTTGGAGGAAAAGGCAGGAAAAGGATTGTTTTAATTCTCAGGTGTCAAACAACTGAGGTAGAAACATAGGATCTTGGGTTACAGTGGAGCTTGCTAGGGGCCCTTCATCACTTCCCAAAATATAGATATAACGTACCACACTTGACACTTCCTTTCTCCACTCCTCTTTCTTCTACCTACCCCCTCTCCTTTCCCCTTTCCCTCCCCTCTTGGTGGTCTGTCCTAGGTCCAAACACACAAGTGGAGCTTAGCCCTCCCAGGCAGGAAGAATCTACACCATCTGCACTCCCATTCCACTCACACAGACACACCCCTATTTCTACTCCTCAGAATCCCATTACGAAAATTCAGGTTTTTTCCAAAACTGCTTTGTGGGACTTGTTTAACCTAAAAGCTCAGCGATGTTTACTTCTGCACCTCTAGCACTGCAGTGGGATAACTTAATACATGGAAGTGGCAGAGACGCCTTTATGTTTCCTATGCAAATACTGCTTAGAAAAGCCATTAGTGGAAATTATGGAAGGTGAACACCAATGAAATACATGGCCCAGAATAAGCAGGATGACTCAACGGGTCTTTGGGGGCCTTCTCCTCTGCTGACAATTTTATTAGAACATTACCAGTGAAGAAATTTTTAGCTTTTTGAATTGAACTATAAATTGTTTCTGCTTTCCATGGTATCCTGAAGGAATTTCAGGGGGAATTTTTCTTCGGTTTATGGAGCAATTCCCTGTGGACTGGGGGAAGTCTTTTGGAAATTTCGAGGTTCCTCGTGGGGATTTTTCCTGAAATGGATTCTTCTTTAGAAATATTTTGGTTATTAAATATATATGTTGGAAATTTTTTGTGTAACAATTTATAGCATACCCTCAAGTTTCTGTTTACAGTGTTCATAAAACAAAACAAAACAAAACAAAACAAAACAAAAAACTAGCATGCTTGTAACATCTAATAATGGTGGAAGTGTTTCTACCAATTGTTATGAAACCCGGTACCATGGCTTTAACCTCTGTACCGAGAAGTCATTCTTGTAAAAACTACAAAACATGGAATGTGTTTTTGACAATTATTCTTTCCCAATTTATTTTTGGCAGAAGTGCTATAAAGTGTCTCTTTTTTATTTATAAAAACATATTATTTGTGATTCTGAGAAACAGACTAAGAAAGATGTGGAAAGCACCTTATAATGTTTGTCTATGAGACCACTTAAATGCTCATAACTACTCTGATGTACCGCTTATTGTGTTCAATCATCATGTCATTTATTGTATTTAAAAGTGTGTGCCTCTGCACACATCCCACTTTCAACAAAACCGTCTTTTACTGTGCCCGGCCTCCTCAGCAAACTCCAGGTCCCATTAATAATGCTCGCCATTCACAGGAGATAACAGAAAAACTCTTTTTACCACCTCCTCTGTTGTTTCTCCTGCAGCCAAAATTCGAACAGTAACAACAACAACAACAGAATGTATTTAAAAGATGAGTGGGTATGAATAGGGAACTGTTTCTCCTCTGCTGAGAACAGGATCTTATGATGCTTGTAAGGTTTTATTTCATGGTTAACCTTTTAACGCAAATAGGTTTCCTTCACTATTCTCCCTGCTTTGTCCTACGTTTCCTGAGGGTCTTTTCTGGGTTTGCAACTCCTGTAAAGTCAAACATCACTCTTGGGGTCTCCATAGGGGCCACATTGTCCAGGCTGGACTAAATTTAAAGTCCCTTCCCCCTGACTCTACACCCTGCTTTACAAAAACACACCATTTGCAGATCAAAGAGAGACGATTTATGCTTTCATCCAGCTGACGGACGATTAAATTAAAACAGATCAGCAGTGCGGTGCCTGGGCAGGTGGCTTCCAACACCACTGTCGGCCTCAGAGCGATTAAATTGTGGCGGAGATGGAGGGCCTTCCGCTCCCATTCCCGCACTTACAGATCAAACGGTGACAAATGAGATGTTACTGCTCTTGTAAAGCAAGGCTACAATCTGTCAAAATCCAACATAATTTGTGACCCTCTGTGACATCCTCTTTCTCTCTTTTTTTTTTTTTGACATTTGAATACAGTGATTGTACTAGAGTCAAGCCCATTTAAGTGAATATACTCAATTCTATCTAAAGGAATACAGCCTGTTAGCTCCAACATGGGAGCTGAATATATATCTGGTGAGTACTCCAGCGACCCTTTGTGTTAAGTGCATACCATTAACAATGAATTCTGATTTTTTCCAAGTTATATAATTTGATATCTTGACAGCCCAGACACTTAAAGCACTACTATTTGTTTTAAATGGCTTTATTTTATTGTTTAAATGTCAGTATCAAAATAAAGTAATGCATACAGCCATGTCAGTTCTAGTGCAGGGGAAGTGTTCCCGTTGAGGAGAGTCTTGAAAGAGTTTGTTCTAAAAATGGACTCAAAAGTCAATTGCAATGTCTCTTGGCTGAATCCTTAAATGACTCATGAAACATATTTATACTGCATTTTCTGTTTAGCTGGTGCATTTAATAAGGCACTGAAGCAGAAACAGCAAAAAGAAGCATAGCATCTTAACTTACTGAAGTTGACATCGTTGCCAGGTCAAAAAAAAAAAAAAAAAAAAAAACCGACTATGGGAAATAATTAAGGAATGCTTGATAGGAAACCATAGCCCAGATACATGAACAGACCTCTCAGTGGGCTTTAATTGTATAATCTGCTGGATTATTATATGTGGCTTGGCATTAAAGGAAGAAAAAAGAAGATTCAAGAGACTGAGCATAGTTTGTCATATTTTTACCTACTAGAATGGCAGGGAGAATTGATTCTCTCCTGCCTTCACTCCATTCAGACCTGTTTGGGGTTTACGAGCCTGTCACATTTCAGAGCAGGCATTGACTTTCTACTTCAAAGTGGCTAAAAATCTTTCCCAAAAGATTTTTGTTGACCACAAACCTTTAGGCAGGGTAACGCTAACCTTCAGGGAAATCACTCTGAAATAACTGTTTACAAAGAACAAAAGTATACCTAGACTCTTTGAGCACTTTTTTTTAGGGTTATTCTTTAAGGTTCTTGGACATAAAATGTTTTTCTACTCATTCTGTGACCTACCTAAGTCAGTGTGCTCAAGGAATTCTGCCCCTCCTGGTTTATTTCCTTAACTCTGGGGTTGTTTGCCCACATTTTAAAGTAACTGTCCCACTTGATGTATGATCCCTGTTAATGACTTTGCTTCGGAAACCCAGCTGGCTACAAAGCAGACCTCAGTTTACGGCATTTCAGAGTAATTAGCTGGGACAGAAGAGTTGCCTCCATTTTGGGTACATTGCACTGTGATATACTAATCTAGCCTTATTATGATGGACCTTTATATCCCCTCCAAGCTTTCATGCCTGCCATCATCCTATTATAGGGAGAGTGTGTTGCACAAGACCCGCAGACCTTGCCTCTTAAAGGCAGGGTGTCCACCATAGTCTGAACATATCATAGGAGTTGTGCATTTGCTTTCCATAGCCAAGAAAAGGCTTCTTTTCACCAGAAGAGGGATCCAGGTCTATGGCCACAGTTCCATTTTGTCAGAAGTTGCCAACAAGGATGCTGTATGTAGTGGATGATCCCAGAAGAAGGTCTACTGGGTTTTGGCTTCTCTACTATGTGCCTATAGGTATCTGAAATGTAGCTGCCCCAGAGCTACCCTCCCCTGCAGACTGGATGGGAGTGGCCTCTGCTGTCACTAAAAGCCTGTGGGGAGGTTGGAAGTAAATGAAAAGTGTGTACTTTGCTCTGAACCAGCTGGGGAATGGGCACAGAACACAGATAAGGCAGGTTTGGTAATGCTCTCTTCACAATAATCCCTCCCGAGTCAAAAAGTGCCGCGTGAAAAAAAAAAAAAATTCAGAAAGGTTCATTTTTTTCCCTCTTCATTTCATCTTGCTATTTCTCCACCTTGTTTGTTAACACGAATATGATAGAATCCTTTGTTGATCTGTACCTACTGTGAGGACAAACAACAGTTAAGGGGCTTGCCTTTGTTAACAGGGCACATCTACTTTGGGGGAGTTCAGCCTGGCTCCTGTTTCAGTAAAGGCCTTTCCTGATTTTATAGTCTGCCACAAAACACAGGGCTGATCTCTTTCCCTCACTTTGCTCTCTCTTCTCTACCTTTCCTGCTTTTGATGTAGATTCTCTGTTAGACACATGGGATACAGGGCAGGTTTTTGCCTTTGCCTATAAGCACAAGGGAAGGAAGGAGTAAGGTGGCAGAAATATTATTAACTTTAAAATCTTCCCTCTACCTCCAAGATGAGAATAAATGTCCCCCAAAGATTCCCCGAGATATGCACAGACAGCTTCTTCCCCCATAGGAATCTCCTGTCACCTCAGGTTTTTTTTCTTCTTTTAATGGAATATAAGACTCTCAATGTATGAGAGATCTTTTCAAATAAAACCACTGTTCTGCATCTGTCAAATGACATTTTCATAATATAAAACTCATCCAATCTGTTCCTTTTCAACATTTTCAGTGTTTGTTATCTGATGTCAATTATCTCTTAACTTCCTTACTTCTAACAATTTCCCAGAGTTTCATTAGATGAGCCAGCTAAAACTCACATATTCCCATTTAACTTTTCAAGCAACAGAACAGAAGTGCATATAAGTGGCTGATGTTAACCAAACCAAAGGCCACTTGAGAATGCCACTAAAAGAATAGTGGCTGAAGGTTATAAATAGGTGACACTATTTATAAAGCATCAACAAAATGTTTCATGATGTGTAACATAAAGCCCAGGCAGTCATATTGTTAAAAGCCTGTTCCTGTGCCTAATGTCTACATAAATAGCAGCATGAACACAGTATCATGAGCTGCTTTGTTTGGCATCAAGCTAATCACAGGCACAGGAGATGAAACCTTTCCTACTAATGGCAGGTCTCCCTTAAAAAAAAGAAAAAAAGTTTGGGGGTGGGGGGAATTAAGGTGTGAGGAAGCACAGTAACACACAGCAGAGTTCCAAAGAATCCAAATTATTTAAACATTCAGCAATGATCATATATTGTGGTCCTTAAGTCCAACAATAGCATTTTGATAACAGGAATGCTAAACTCCTGGCCTTAACCTCACCCAGCACTTGTTGCTACTGAAAGATTAATGTTATCTCTCTATTTAAGTAACCCACATATATGTCCAAAATTAGACTGTAAAGCAAAAGCCTTCTTGGCTAGAATAAAATGGTTTTTAACATCAATTTATAAATACTCTGAAAATGCAAGTCACTTTCTCCGAGCTGAATGACTAATGCATTACAAGACTTTGTGATACCCAAACCATTGAATGTCAGAAAGATTTAAGTTCAAATCAACATGCATTTATTCTATGATATAGTAATATGGAAAGCTGATGGCATGAATATTTTACGGTAATGTTTCAATATTAAAATCCCCACATTGAGATTCCGGAGTAACATACAAATTATATTTAACCATCAAAAAATTCATTGAAGTACTTATTAGAGTATCAGTAATAATAGTCATTAAAATTTTATGATCACTTAAAAGACACTAAATAAAGACAGTTTAGTAAATGCCCTATTTAGATATTTTAACAAGACTTACATAGTAATATCAAAATCACATTGAATTTGAGAGTAAAATTAAACTTGACCTCAAAGGAACAGATACATTATGGATCCACCCTGATAAATTTGCTTGTTTTCACAATAGTGGGGTGAGTTGCACTGATTCATTTGCTTTGCCTTCTTGGACCAGCTGTAATATTATACAAGCTATGACCAAGGGTCAGAGGTTCAATCTATGGATTAAGAACTGAATTAACTAAACAGGCTGTATAGGAATTGGGTCTGCAACTTTAACCTCATTTAGTACCATGTCCTATTTTGCTCAGCTAAATGCTTATGGATATACACCACATAATTTTACGTATGTATAAATAAGCAACGTGTATAGGACTATTCCCACCTATGTATATCCATACACTTACATATGTGGCTTACTTTCATTCAAAATATTTTAGAATATTTATGAAAGCTCTAGTCCTTAAGCATTTTGCTGTATAGAATATATAGTTGATTTTTCACAGCCTTTTCGAAGGCTGAAGAAAATCATTTTCAAAACTGTGACCCTTACAATTTGTATACAGATACAGTGTAGAACATAAAATGGTGGGATTTGTTTTCTTCACCTTATATATTTAAGGTTAAGAGTGATCACTGTAAATTCAATGAACTTGAGTAAACTGTAGGCCACTAGAAATTCTCAAAGGGTGATATATGTAGGTACTCAGGGAAGATCAGTGGCCTGGGGTCAACAACCAAGCCTTCTGAAAACAGCCATGCCATTGACATGGGTCACTTTGGTTTCCTTGGAATGAGTGATTTACTGGCAAACCCGTCCACTGGAACCCTAGGGTCTGTCAGAATTTGAGGTTCATGGATGACAAACTCATTTGGCAAGGCATGCACTACCACAAAACCCAATGAGGAACAAACAAGCCATACCACATATGAGTCCTTAGCTATTTTGCTTGTTACTATTTACCAATTCAGGCATTTACACTCTGGAACATTATCTAACACTATGAAATCAAAGAAGTGAAAGACTTCCTAATGTCGTACAGTCCTGGATGTGTGTGTATATGTATATACATGCTCGTGTGTATGAGAGAGAGAATTACAAACTCCAGAAATTCCTGCGATCAGAAGTGTATAGAAAAAATAAATACAAAATGTTGAATGATGTTTTCAGAAGTACTACCTAAATAAAGAAAAGATACCATCAGAAATATTTGGGCCTTAAAAAAATGTATTTAGGCCTATCTTCATTCTATGGTGGGATACAGATTCAGCAAAAGGCTCGTGATCATTTTTCCTGCTTCCCTTCTTCAAAAAAAGAAAAATTAAGGTCTCTCACTTACATTGGACGCCAAATAAGGAAGACAGAGCAACAATTTATATGGTAGCAATAGTGAGCTTTACAGGTAGGATATTAACTTTTTTCTGGAAAACAGTGGCTAACACTCAGCTAGAAGCTCTACTATATTTTGAAATATATGCAATGGCAGTGGGAGACCAAAAAAATCCACAAACAGTAATTTACAATGTATTATGGGCCCTTCTTCCTGAAATATGTTTAGTTTCCCAATCATATTTTTTGAGGTTCATCTCAACATCTGATTACATTTCTCATTATACAGAGTGGTTTGTTTAGTTGAAAAGTGGATACCAGGAAACTGACTTGCTAGTTCAATAATCCACAGAGTATACCCAATACATGTAGCTGCCAGACAGTCCGACTGAACTAGAAATACCTAGTCAGCAAAATACTTAAAAATGTTTTTAGACTGAAATGTTCATTCAGTGTGACTTTCCAAAAAGCCTGCATCTACAACAATGACTCAAGAAGATCCAACACACACAACTTCTCCACCTCATTGCCCTTCCCAATGTTTCAAAAATTAATGAACAATCCCTTTTGATAGCAAAAAGCTCTCAACACGTAGAGAACTAAATTTTTATATAATTTAGGAGTCCTCCACTCTATAATAGTGGATAGTATCATGACATTTTTAAAAGCCCGGGTTCATAAGTCAATTTCTGGGTGGGACTCTCAGCTCTGTAACTTATCAACTATGTGATTCTGAACCAGTTATGCAATACCTTTGTTCTCTGATTTTCTAATCGGCAAAATGGGTTAAAAAGAGCACCTAACCCACAATGTGGTTTTGAGGATAAAATAATACATGTAAAGCTTGTAAAGCTTGCACTGTAAACTATCATTATTATCTAATATATGTTGATCAGTCCATCACAGAACCAATTTGCTAGTTTAAAAGCTATGCTGCCCCCAGAGAATCCTATTTACCAATTCAGGCTGTTATTCACTCATTCATTTAATGTTCATGTTCTCCAGAAGAGTTTGGGGAAGGACACACCACTAAAGGAATGGCAAACCAATAAAAAGAATTAATAAGGCCTAATCTTGACAATAAGCATGCATTTTAGTGGGCTGGAGTAATTATCTGAATTATATAAGCCAATCTTCTCTTCACTAATTCTAATTCATTCATATTACACTGTGAGCACAAAATGAATAAGGAGTTTAGTCACTTATATGTAACCCAGGAAAATGTTTAAGACATATTTTATTTGACCTCAAGAAAAACAAACATATAAATATTTACAACAATGTACATTTCCTATCAGATGGTAAACCCCCTTCATCCATGGCCCTTTGATCTGTGTTTATAGTTATCATTTGGAGCATCTATCTACTTAAATATTCTCCATTTTGAGAAAATAGTTCAAGGCAGAGAAGTACTGTGAATGATGTAGAAAAGGGGATTGATCTCTACACATGTTTGGTTCACCAATCTGAAATCTGCTATCCCTTGAGATAATATCAATATCGACATCAAGTTTGGACACCAGACGTCAACATGCAGGGTGTTTTCCAATGAAGACTCCCATCCCATTTTGCTTTTACATCAGCCAATGAATATGGATAAGACCCTGAAAGCAGCCCTTGATATGTATCCACAGCACAAATTTAATGTAAGTGGCATATAAGTGATATTTATGTATAAAATTTTGCTTACTTATTCTAGGCTAAAGCACTCAAAGCACTAACCTTGACCTACCCTATCCAGATGGGCAAAAATCCAATTTATTATCCAATTTAAAGAATTTTCTTTTCTTTATGTTTTATTGGGAAATTATGCCTATCTCAGGGTACTCCTTAAAGAAACATCCTAGTGATATGTGCTTAAAAGACTTTTGACACAAAGATACAATATTGAGGGTCACACGTGGTCATTATTTTTGTCAATTCCACATATCCAGTCAAAAGATGGCTACCAGTTGTTGCAACCTTGTTGCAGATGAGGGAAAAGGAGGTGGAGAAAGTTCTCAGCCCCCATGTGCAGGATATGTGATGATAAAGCCACACCCCGTGGAAGAAAGGATTCTCTAGTTAACATCTGAAGTTCTCAACAATGCTGTCCTCACATTTGTCACCCAGAAGAAGCAGAATGTCCTGTAATTAAACAAGCCATCTGGGGGCAGGTCATCAACCACAGAAGACAAAATTCTACTCTCCCAAGTCATGTTGGGTTTGCTGTTCAGAACTACAGACTGATGGTATGCAGGGATTAATCTATGATAATAGATAGCTCCACTGATTTTTCTGATGAAATGATTATTGCTCCTTCTAATATTCCCAAATCCAGTTAGGCACTGGGTCAGGTAATTCTGCCTTTGAAATGTTTCTTGAGTCCATCTCTTTCTTTCAAGGAAAAAAAAAAAGAATATTGTTGAAATGATGGTATCTTCTTTTGTGTGGACCCTCATTGTTTGACACTTGAAATATCTGCAGTGTTGTGCCTCAAGAGACTCCACACCTGTCCCTTTCTCCATTCTTCCATCATGGATACATGTGCACCTAAGACTTCCCTTAAGGCACAAAAGCTTTGACTGAATGTCTACTTAACTGGATGCTACAGGATATAGGGCACATATTTGGTCTGGAATTCAAGTGATCCCCTCCACGCATCTGGGACTTATCTACTTCTACATCCTTATCTCCAAACTACCTTTTAAGAACAGGGAACCGAAACTTAACTCTAGCCAGAATGATACTTACAATAGCCTGAAAACACCACTTAAGTTACACCTGTGGTTTAAGTTCTACCTGCATGATTTTGCTGACCACAATTACCCCTGTGAGGAAAGTACCTCCTCTTGGACTTCTGCTGTTGTAAAAACTAACATGCATTTAAGAACAGTAGTAAGTCCACTTCTAAAGGACTTCTTAAAACACTCTGGTCATTTTTAATCAGCTCGGAAAGTGAATTCTGATACCTAGTATCTGCCATATATGCATGGGACCTCTTCTGTGCTCTCGTAAATTGTTAGTTTTCTTTTAGGTGTTCTTTGATCTTTCTCGACTAGAGCATCAGCCCTTTAGAAGCACAGACTCTACACTTGAAATTCCCTGTACATATTAGAGTGACCAGCACATAATGGAAAATTTGTTCACTATGATATTAAGAGCAATGTGTGTTTCTCCCTTTTATTAAATAGCTCCAATGGGAAACAAAGAAAAAATATATATATTATATAATATATATGTACATATGATTATATATTTTTTCCTCACAAGGTAGTACACATAATTATTTCATTAGTAGGCCATGCTTTTTATCAATGTTTTGCTTTTTTTTTTTTTTTAAGATTATTTATTTGACAGAGAGAGACACAGCTAGAGAGAGGGAACACAAGTAGGGGAAGTGGGGGACGGAGAAGCAGGCTTCCCCCTGAGCAGGAAGCCCGATGCAGGGCTCGATCCCAGGACCCTGGGACCATGACCTGAGCTGAAGGCAGGCGCTTAACGACTGAGCCACCCAGGCGCCCCAATGTTTTGCTTCTTATAAGCCCAATTTATAAGGTCAGGATTTTCCTGAAGAACAAATTAAGATGCATACAAATTGCTCTGGTTACAGGTTTCTTTTTTCAAAATACTCTCCATTGATTTGAACCTTTTGAAGTTCCAAAATAAATAAATTGCTAGTGTATTTGAAAGAAATTTCCATATTTCTAGATGAGATTGGCACTTTTTAAAGAAACGGAAATAAAGCAGGGAGATTACAGTCACGTGAACTAATCTAAATGCTTCCTACAGAAGATACCATCATTTCAACAATATTCTTTTTTTTTTCCATAGGAGTTCAAAATATTTACCTCTAGAATCATAGTTCAATGCAACTTATGACTAAAGTTGGCAGAAATCAAAATCATTAAACTACCTTTTAAGAACAGGGAACAGGAAACATCTTGTTTGCAGCATTATGGAGAGTAGCATTACCCACACAGGTGATATCATTATATCTAGCTAAACTTCTGCATCCTACAAATGGTATAACCACATGTGCAGAAAATCCTGATATAAACAATTCCCTGCCCCTGCTCTCCAGGCAGGAAAAGTGCCAGTGACAAAGCTCTGTTATTGCATCACTAAGGCAACTGAAGAGTTACTTTACTCATTTTTGAGGGTACAGGGAAAGAAGAAAGACCTCTTAAAACTAACCAGACGCTTACAAATACTGACAAAGATAACTAGACTATGCAGCACTGAATATTTCCTCACGTCACGTTAAACTAATGACCTTTCTAGGGCACATTAACCTCCCAATGATGTTGAAGTCAGTAGTCACTAAGCACAAGAAATATACTGAGGATTTGCTGGTATCATATATGGGCTGGACTGGGCATAAATAACTTATTTGTGCATGTGTATAGCAAAATGCACAGAAACACAAACAAATATATAACAAGGCAGGTTTACATAGAGAGTAAATATTTATTGTGCTCAAGGGTGTATATCCATGTGGCGCCAATGCTGCTGTTCTAGTAGGATCGTCATTCAGAACTCAAACTCTACCGGTCATCTGTTCATACTCTCAGACCAGTATTATTTGGAAAAGATCTGACACACTCTCCACAACCCAAAACTATGCTAGGTCAGTATCATTTCCTCTAAGACCTAGAAAAAAGCCCAGAGAGGCACAAAAAACCCATGAGTAACCACCAAATGCTCATCTTGCTGTCTTTCTTCCATAAATCATAGGCACCTGGGTGTTGAACCCTAAAAATCTGAAGAGGAATAAATTCCTAGAACCATGAACAGAAACTTGCTTTTGCTCATTTCCAGCAATACTATGAGTTTCTGTTACTATGTTCACTTATCACTTGAAAGATGAAAAGCATTCAGATACTTAACAGTGTCTAATAATAGGAGACAGTTTAGAACAGAAATAATTCCAGACCTCTAAGAAACCTGTCAAAATTTCCCAGAGGTAAGAAAAAATGACCTACAGTAGACTGTGGCCATGACCCTGGGGTCCAAGTGCTAACTCTAAAAAAGTGCCAGGAGATATTTGATGACAGGTGATCAAGACATCATTTTTGCACCCTATCTGGAACAGATTATATACCCTGAAATGAATATTCAGCATACCCGCCTTCAATGCTGCATGGAAATCCACACAGAGACACAAGAAAAAAATTAAATTCTTTTTCAGTTTAGGCTATTCTTGAATTGATACATGACCCAATTCTCCTCTCTGTGCCATTGCTCTCAAATTAGTATCTCCCACCCTGAAATGCTTACCCAGATTCCAGTCTCATAGTTTTAATTGCTGTGAGCCATTTTTATTTAGAAACCCCATTATTGCCTAAAACCCAGTGCCCCTGAACTAAATAAACTTGTGCTGAGTTCATGGTCACTCCTTAACAGAGGGCTGGGCTCATAGGACAGAGGGAGCACTCAACAAATATGGGTTCAGTGAATTGTTTCTTCATACCAGTTTCTACTCTCACCTCCCCAATTCTGTTTCTGGCCACTGGTTTCCTACTTTGCTTTTTGAAATATTGAGTCTTATTCAGTTGTTCGCTTCCCCACCCCCTACCCCAGCTGAGGGTACCTCATTCAAATACTCATCAAATCATTCAACTCCTGAGGCGCCTGGGTGGCTCAGTCAGTTGAGCCTCTGACTTTGGCTCAGGTCATGATCTTGGGGTCCTGGGATTGAGCCCCTTGTCAGGCTCCATGCTCTGCAGGGAGTCTGCTTGTCTGTCTCTCTCTGCCCCTCCCCCTGCTTGTGTGTTCACGCTCTCTCTCTCTCAAATACGTATTTGAGAGAGAGAGAGAGAGACAGCGAGAGGCAACATAAGCAGGGGGAGTGGGAGAGGGAGAAGCAGGCTTCCCGCTGAGCAGGGAGCCTGATGCGGGGCTCGATCCCAGGACCCTGGGATCATGACCTGAGCGGAAAGCAGATGCTTAACGACTGTGCCACCCAGGCACCCCAAATAAATAAAACCTTAAAAAAAAAAAAACCTCTCACCACTTTTCACAAACTCTGTCAGAATGACCTCTTTGAACACTGCACACCTCAATCAGATGCTGATCACGTTATACTTGGGCCAATGACACGGTCTCCCAGCTCAGCACTATTACCAGCCATCTCACTCCGCTTTCATCTAATCTGACTACTTCTACAGGATTAGGATTCGTAAGAATAACAGCTTCGTTCCTTTCTTCCCTTCGGAACCCACACTGGCTCCCAACTGTTTGTTACGTTAAGTCTAAACTACCACAGCTGTCTTTAGATGTCTCTCTAAGCAGAGTCAAGCCCGCCTACCAATCTTTTATCACAGAGGGAATGTCTTTACAGCTTCCTTGATTGCTTTTGTCCCGACTACACTTAGGTAAACTCTTTACTGTTCTTCCATTGGGAAAAAAAAAAAAAAAATCTATATTAACATTTGTTCTCTGTATGAAGTTGATCTTTATACTGTCGTGCTTCTGATTTTCTTCACCTGATCTCTAAACAAAGACTAAATTCCAGGTTGCTAGACCTGGTAATGTAAGAGGCAATATACACAGTGATTAAGACCCAAACCGGAGTAGACTGCTCAGGTTCAATTCCCAGCTGCAGCTTTTAAAAGTTCTGTGGACTCCGGCAACCCTTTTAATTTCTGTATCTCAGTATTCTCAAGTGTGGAATGAAAATAATAATATCTACTTCATATGGTTGTTGTAAGAATCAAATGGGCATATATACACATATGCATAGAGGTAGATACATATACATATAAAGTACTTAAAAGAGTACATGCATGGTTAGTAACTCAATTACTTTTAGTTATTATATTTCCTCTAGCTACTATTCTCCTTCATTCTCTCTCTCTCTCTCTCTCTCTCTCCTCTTCCCCGCCAAGACTGTGGAAACATTTGTCCATGTTCATTGCTTCTACTTCATCCAGCCTATGCAATCCCCAAAGTGCCACTACCTGACTTCTGCCCCCAACCAAGCTAATGAAACTGTTGCTGCCAAAGTCAGATTTGAGTTATTTGTTGCCAAGCCTAAAGGTACTTTTTAGTTCTTTTATTTGACCATTCTATGGCTTTTTTGAAACCCCGCCCTCCTTAAATCTCCATTTCCTTGGCTGCTGTGACACCACATTGTCTTGGATTTTCCTCCCACCTCTCCAATCTTCTTAATCTCCTATAGATTCCTCTTCCGCTACCCTTGACTTAACATCTGCAATCCCAGGATTCTGTCCTGAAGGCACCCTTCTTCTTATGTATTAAACAACCTCAAATCCCACCTCAAATCAGCATGTCAAAAGCTATTCGCATCTGTTCTCCTGCTTTTTTACCCCCAATCCTGCTCCTCATCTTGGATTCCCTAGAGCAGTGGGATGCAGCATGACTGACCCCGTGGCCTACGTCAGAGATGACTCTGTATGTCCCTGTCCCCCATTCCACTAACTTTACTACCTCCTGACTGCTCACTTCTCTCAGTACGGAGCTGATATCCGACTTCAGTCTCTCGTTGTTTCTTCCCTGGATTTCTGCAGCAGGATACGAACTGGCATTATTGCAACTACCCTTACAGGCTGCCTTGTGCTTGGGCCACATTACAGCCTAGCTTTCTAAACATGGGGATCTAATCATATCAGCCCCCAGGTTGAACCTTTCACTGTGTCATCCACAGTTGTCTGGATAAAATGCAAACTCTTGTGGAACAGTCTTCAGCAGGACCCTGAAGCTCATCTTGCCAGCCTCATCTCTCATCATTCACCTTCTCAGACTCTAAACTGAACCCCCTGCTGTTCTGGAAAAGTGTCATTCTCCTTCATCGATTCTGCTTGAGATTCTTTCATATCACCCACCCTTCTCTGCTTCTCTAACTCCTACTTGTCCTTTAGGGTTAAATGTGGTTGTCACCTCTGCAATAAGCCTTCCCTGGCTTCCCCAGATTGAATCAGGCAATCTTTCTTTGTGTTTCATTTGCATCTTCTGCATACCTATAACACCGCAGTTCTGGTAATCTTGTCATTCCTTTCTATCCCTCGGACTGAACTCTTTAGGGACAGGAGGTGTGTCTTATTCATCTTATCCTCAGAATACAATAGAGTCACTGCTACTTAGTAGCTGATCAATATGCATTGAATGAATGGATGAACGAACCTTGGTGTGGTTCCCATTGCATAATATGCAACCTCATCATATTTTTGGTCAAAAATGTTTAAAGTCATGACTAGCTTTCTTGATAATGTAATGCCCCAGGAGAAAGATACAGTATCAAGCGAATTAATCATGCCATTCTCCACAATAAGGAAGCACCGTTGCTAAAAAGATTGGTGAGTATGAAAGTAAAAAAATCTCAAGAGTAAGTGACCGCATCATCTTGTAGATTATAATTGTGAAAGAGGTCATGGTGGCAATATGCAACCAAATACTGACTCTAAGATGTATGTACAGATATAGCTGTAAAAAACCTCCAGCAATGTTTATGTTATATCAAGAACTACAGAACTGTCCATACAACTTGACCCATTTTTCCCTCCCTTATAAAGTTACCCTAAAGAAATTATTCAAAAACTAAAAAAATGCTAAAAGATATGTAGGTTGATCTTGTTTATAATGGAAGCAACAAATAATCCCCAGGAAGCAAATAGTTAGGAAAATTATGACATTAATTTTTAATGAAATAGCATTTAAGAAAAATACAAAAGTATATGTAAGAAACAATGTATACACCCTGATTGCAACCGTGAAATCATGTGGGAATCAAGGGGTCATAGAAAAATAAAAATAAAAATTGTATTTGCTGTAAATTGCTTTCAAAGTGGAAAAATGGAAAGATCAGAAACAGTATGACTCCAAGGGAAGTCAGTTTTTAGATATCTAATTAGTTTTTTTAAATCTAATTATTAAATTGCTAACAATTTAGGGGCACCTGGGTGGCTCATTCAGTTAAGTGTGTGACTCTTTTTTTTTTTTTTTTAAGATTTTATTTATTTATTTGACAGAGAGAGACACAGCGAGAGAGGGAACACAAGCAGGGGAAGTGGGAGAGGGAGAAGCAGGCTTCCCGCGGAGCAGGGAGCCCGATGTGGGGCTCGATCCCAGGACCCTGGCATCATGACCTGAGCCGAAGGAAGACGCTTAACGACTGAGCCATCCAGGTGCCCCAAGTGTCTGACTCTTGATTTCAGCTCAGGTCATGATCTCAGGATTGTGAGTTTGAGCACCCCCTATGGATCTGCGCTCAGCGGGGAATATGCTTCTCTCCCTCTCCCTCTGCCCCTTCCCCCATGTGCAAGCATGCTCTCTCTCTAAAATAAATAAATAAATCTTTAAAAAAAATTTGCTAACAGATTCAAAGGGAAATGAATGCAGTATCTTCAGAACCTAAAGTGACTATTTACTGAACATCTATTATAGACGGTCCTCTGAAACATGTTCTTAGTTCATAAAATTATATTACAAAGTAGGTACTCTTATTTCCATTTTATAGATGAAGGATTTGAGTTGCAGAGAGGCTAACTGGTTTATTCAAGTATCAAAGCTATTAATGGGACAGCCAGAAGTCCAATCCATGTACACCTTGGTTCTGACCCAGAACCTTTCTAATACAACATCTCACTGAAGGCCATTGTTTCACAAATTTGAATTTTAACAAACAAAAGAAAATGAAAAGAAAAGAGAGGGGTGCCTGGGTGGCTCAGTCATTTAAGCATCTGCCTTCGGCTCAGGTCAAGATCTCAGGGTCCTGGGACTGAGCCCCCCTTAGGGCTCCCAGCTCAGTGGGAAGAGTTGGCTTCTCCTTCTGCCCCTCCCCCCTCACTTGTGCACGTGCACGAGCCCTCGCAAGCTCGCTCTCTCAAATAAATAAAATCTTTTTAAAAAAAATAAAAATAAAGAAAAGAAGAGAAAAATGAAAATAATTCAGAAGGAAGGAAAAATTGTAAATAAGAAATACATATTCCCTAATGAGCCAAGGCTTATAAAAGATGTCAAAACAAGTATCTTTTAGTCCATTTTAATTGTTTTGCTTTTCATTTGCTTAGGAAAGATGGTTATAGTAAGTATGTACTTATGTATTAATGGCTGGCACTGGCCTCCTACATTCTGGGCATCCACCAGGTGTGAATCCGGGGTAAGAGGACAGTCCCACCTCCCCCCAAAATGACAACTAAAATTTAAGACACTTGCTAACCTGAGCCCCAGCAGCAGAGTGGGTACCTACTCAGCAATCAGAAACCCCTGCCTGATCTACCAAAAGGGAATAAGACTCAAAGGAGTAGTGTTGACAACTGACCCCAGCGCACCTTCCAGGGTGTGCTGACCACATCAGGGTGCTTTAGAGGATGTTCCTGGGCATGAACTAAGGGGTGAGCTAGACATTCAGCTTCTGGCAGCCTTGCCCATTTCCTGAGCCTGTTTCTCAGGTAGTCCCATTGAGTTACCAATTTTCCTGCCCATTTATGTTGAAGTTAACTGAAGGTGGTTTCTGTTGATTGCAATCAAGAGCCCTAGTCAATAAAATAATGCAATAGGAACCACTGACCAAGTGATGCTAAACTATTTTGCTGCTGTTTCCCCAGGCCTCCCTCCCCATTTCCCTCTCCAAACAAAAGGTTCCTCTGATTAGAGCAGGATAGATACCATAAAATAAAATAAGAGAGCAGCTACACACTTTAATAAAAGGCAAATTTCTAGGCCCAAGGAGGCCACATCCAGACTCCTAGGATAATGTACCTATAAAACTAGAGATGCACTTTCTTTAATCTTTGAGAGAACATGGGAATGGAAGAATCCCATCTATAGATGTGAACATGCCTAGCCTCACCAGAAAAAGAGAAATAGAGGATTTTAAAAACTACAGATCCTGAGGTGTATCCCCTACTAAATTTTGCAGTAAATTAGGCTCAGTGCCCCATGAGCAAGCATGTGTTCACTAAAGCACACAATATAAACAGTAGTTGCCTTTGATAGTGAAGTTTCCTTCTTCCTCATATTCTGTATTTTCCACATTCATTTTCTATCATGAATAGTTTATCCTTTTAGAATGGAGGAAAACAAATTTAAAGGTCAAATCATATCATATCATGAAAATCCTCATATCCCTTTTTGATTGGGTTATTCTCCTAGTAGATGAGTGGAATACCACAGACATCCTGATAGTGCTTTCAACAGGTACTGAGCAAAATCTCCATGAAAATCCTGTAGATAAGACAAAAAACGTGCAGAGTGGATAATAGTAAATTTAGAAGAATTCAAGGCTGAATGACATTAGAGTTGAGTAAACTCACAGCTGGATTTACTATCATACTCAAATTATATGTATTAATGAGCTGGTGTCAATTTGCAGAGGAAAAGAACTCCAAACATGAATTAGGAATTGTTATGGTATGTCCTGCTCAACATTAATTACAATGACTTGAATGTGTGATGGGTATTAGGGAGGGCACTTGTTGTGATGAGCCCTGGGTGATATATGCAAATGATGAATCACTAAATTCTACTCCTGAAACAAAGACAAAAAATTACAATGACTTGAAGACAAAGACTGTACATGTATTATAATATTTACAGTTGAGCCAAAGAAACATTTTGCTTATATAGGATGACAAAGTGACTCTGCAGGACCCAATTCAAGAAGATTAAAAACAAAACAAAACAAAAACCTAATATGGCTAAATTTAAAATTCAAGATTACACTGAAAAATCAATAAGGTAAGTAAAAACTACAGGAGTCAAAACCAGATAATGATCCATGAAAAAAAAAAAAATACCAGAGAATTGGAGCTGATGAGAAATAGCACTGACAGTGTGGAAAGAACTCCTACAATATCAAAGGGAACCAACAGATCTGGAAGGCAATATTTAGTCATAAAACATCAGTCCTATTTTGTGCAGGTCTGGGAATCATATTTTCAAGAAGGACATATGAAGTAAAAAATAATGCAAGTAAGACAACCAGAATGATAAGGGGCCTTAAAGTAATTTTAGGGAAGAATTAGAGACACTCAGCCTGGAAAAGTGTGAAGGAGGGAAAAGCAAGCAGTTTCTGATTTTTAAAACACTTTGATATGCACAGAAATATAAACCGCTGTGTAGCTCCAAAGGCAAAAGTAGGGATAATCATCTGTGGCAGTGAAAGGCAGTGAAAAAGTTATTTATATTGAGATAGGGCAAAGACAGACAAATAGGTTGGAGTTAAAAGTAGCAATGCTATACCGTAAGTTTATTCCACTGAACCAAGACATCTTTTGCTCTTTGTGCTCCATGGCTCTGCCAGAGCTTAAAAGACTTAAAGCACAAGAAAAACAGTAGCTCTGGGGTTTGTGGCCACTAATATCTATGAAGGGCAAGGAAAGCCTCAAGAGTAGGTTTTCTGACCCATTTTCAAGGCACTGGTTCCCAGATATTTCATATGATTATGATGGTACGATTTGATACAGAAAGTCTTGCTCCTTGTGAATGCAAATAATAACTAAAATGTCTCTAACCCACACAAAAATAACTAGTTTGTGGCTATGAATTTTTAAATGTCATCTGTAAACTTGGAAATCCCTCCATTCCCAGGTGCCATTCTTTTCTATTTGCAAATTTCCTGATCATAATCCTTCCCCTCTACCATTTCCCTCCACCTCTAGCTTCTTACTCATCCCACTTTTGAATTCTCTTCCTCTTCTTTTTGGTCACACTGTGTCTGGTTCTTACTTTCTCAGATGCCATCTCAGCTTGTCAACACATCCCACTCCTGCTTTGTTCTATTTCCACTCTGCTCCATCTAGTGGAATGCATTTTTTTACAGCATGGTGCCAGCTTAAGAAAACATAATACTCTTTGCAGTGACGGGCTAAGAAATAAATGTAGGAAACAGTATCTATATAAAGGTATCAAAACTTCTACTCTGGTGAGATAACTTAGGTGCCATTTCCCAAATACCAGACAGAAACCTAAAATTCTGATAGCATACTTATTTGAAGAAAGTGGAAACATGTTCAGTCCAATAACAGCATATAGTCTATAAGGGCTATAAGAAATAAAAGACAGGTAAATGATTATTTTCTCTCCTCCTATGGAAGCTTTGTTAGCGTGGTACTGTTAGATATAAAGTATTTGATAATTGTGAAATATGCCTTAGAGATCATTAAGAAGTTTATGCTGGGTGATAAAGTTTACAATATTAGAAAAGTGAAAATACTCCTATGCTTTGTTTCTTTATATTTATACAAGGTGTGCCTGGAATTGTGAAAATTAATTTCATCACAAAGGCATGGGTATAGTTCCCTAGAAAACATTACATATTCCTCTATGAGGGTATTTTACAATGTTCATGGAAAATGAACTGTACAATTTACCTAGAGCCTGATGGTGTACTTTCTTTAGGTATACTCTGATTAATCTGCTCATGATATCCTCATAAGAATAATGGGTTTTTACAGTTGGAAAGGATCTTAGAGTGTAGAGTCACAAATTCTAATTTTGTGCCCTTCCTGCATTCATAGTGAACACTGTATTTGTGAATACAAGTAACTCTGTTGATCCTGACTGGACCAAACCTTAAAGACTCAAGCTAAGTCCAATCTGGAGTAGTTTCTCCTATAGCCTCACTTCTGGAGTTGAGCAACACATGAATAAACATGGGCCTGATTATTACCACCACAGAAATAAAAACTGTTATTTTTGAATTTGACTAGGAAGAGAAAAATCAGAAATAAACTGGAAAGAAAATGAGTAAAACTCTTTCTGAAAATGACAGCAGGTCTAGGCATACCCCACTCTCATGCCAACACCACCAGTTCATTCATTGAGTCATTTGCTCCCCAAACCTGTAGCTAGGGTGTTCTTTTTATTTTTTTAAGGTTTTATTTATTTATGAGTGAGAGAGAGAAATAGCACAAGCAGGGAGAGGGGCAAAGGGAGAAGCAGACTCCCCACTGAGCAGGGATCAAAACAATCAAAACAATGCAGGGCGATCCCAGGACCCTGGGATCATGATCCAAGCCGAAGGCAGCCACTTAACCGACTGAGCCACCCAGGTGTCCCTAGGGTTTTCTTCTTAAAACATAAATCTAGTCTTATCCAAAACAAGAAAGAACAAAACCTTTAAAACTCCTCATTAATTCACTAGGTGTTCATTCTTCTGGTATCACTTCATATATCACTTTCTTCAAAAACCCAACCCTGGGGCAGATGTCCTCCCTATGTGCATGGTACCTTATGGTCATCACCACCCCCCACCCACCACCAACTGAACAGTAAACTACTCAAACTCCTATTCACTGTTCATCCTCATCACCAAGAACAGTGCTTAGAACAAAGGATGTAGATAACACACTCTTTTTGAGTGAGTCAAGGAGTAAATGAAGGGATGAAACTAAGATGCCAGGGGAGCATTGGCACATAAGCCAATGAGCTGACACTGGACGTTTCAGAGCTCAGTGTTATTCAACATAAATATAGAAAGATATTTTTTCCCAAACATAACGTCTGGATGCCAAATAATTTTGCCCATTGGGTGTATATGGATATGAGACAGCACTGTGAGAAGCCAATCTAGGACATAGTTAGTGAGTTAAGTCAGAATGGAAGTAAAATCTCCCTATTGGACTTATTAGCTCCAATATCTAAGTCACTCCTTGGGGAGAATTTGGCTCTTATATAAGAATGCTAACTTTTTTTTCACCAGAACGGAGTCTAATCAAGTGTGTAAATGCTGCAATACACCAAATTGGCAGAGGAGAATTAATGTTCCTCTTGTGGGCTCCTGAACTGTCTGTCTCACCACCGGGAAGTAACTTAGGCACTGAAAAGAAGAGAGATCATTAGAAACAGTTATGCAAAACTTATGAAGAGAAATACCCTTGCTTTACGTGAAGGTTAGAATTTCATGATCTCTCTTTAGGTGCCCTTGGAGTAGAGACTTAGGTAAAATACCAAATCTTACCCACGCATGTTCACAGGGCTCAAAGTAAGGAAAGATAAGAAAAAAAGCCAGCTTACAATCCCTGTGGTGGTCTATTGTTGGCTTCAAACACTACCTGAACAATGCTATCTTAGATGGTCTAGTGAGTTAATTCCTTTGTCATATGAAAAAAAAAATTTTTTTAAAGGCCACACATACCCACAAAGATGAAAACTTTGACATCACCATCACAAGCAGAATCCCGGGGAGGGGCTGAAGTCACCAGAGACCTGGGGGAAGTAACTTGACTTTTAAGCACATATTGCTTCTCATCACAAAGTCAGAATCAGATGACAAACAGGTAAGAGGAATGTTATGGCAAACTATTTGCTAAATGACAGCCACACTGGTGAATTTTGGTTTGTACATCATCAGGTTCCTTCATCCTCTGTGACTAGAGTGCCTTTGACACCCTAAGTCACAATCACAGATGATCGGCTTGAATTATTTCTCCCTTCTGACACAGTAAGATCACTGAATTATAGTAAGACTTTGGAAGTCCTGTCTACCTGCTCATCAAACTTCATTTTGGCAATTTTTTTCTAACTGTTAGTAAAACTAACACACACACACACACACACACACACAATTAAATCTTATAGGAAAAGGCTTCTACCTCTGCCAAATTTCAGCTGGGAACAAATTTTTATGGCCAGCTAATAAACCTGCTGAAAATAGGGATTTGATAATGGAAACCCTTCGGAGCCCTTAACTACAGTGTGCACGGCTATAATAAAAAGAATTAATGCAGTCAATTTGTACTACTGTTCTTGGAACAAAAAACCCTATTTCAACCACAGTCTTTTCAACAGCTGATTGGCAGCCCTGTCCATTTCCCCTCTGCAGTGTTGTCAGGAGTCTTCAACATGATAATGAGCCTGTCACCATATTCAAATAGCCCTGTGACAGCAAGTTTTGTGAGTGTGACGTCCACTGCAAAGGGTCTGTCAAAAAGCACCTTTCAGAAAATGAAAAGAGAATGCTTTCCTGATGATAAACCTAATTTCTCCATAGATAAAAGAGTGAGATTTTTCATCAGATTTTGTCAGTGTTGTGTTACATTTATCTCTTCAAATGTTCCTGCTTTCTTTTTAAAAAATATACATAAATTTAGATTTGTCAGTGACGGGGGAGAAAAATGATGATGAAACACATTTTTTGTTCTAGGAAACTGAGTCCATCATGTTACTGCAGAGAGGAAAGGGGAAAAGGGAGAGAAAACCCTGATGCTTTTTCTATCACATTAAACACTGGCAACAGGAGTGGAAGGCTAACTTGTTACTGGCCGTCTTGTAAACTTCCAAGTGTGGGACTCCAATACTGTATGCTGCATTCTCTGAGGCCAACTGCCTCCCCCAAATACCCACAGGAAGTTGCTGTGTTGGAACTGTGTCTCCATACGGGCACCTCCTCAGTGACCTAGAGAATCCGTGACTATTCACAGCAGAGAGGCTGCTCCTGCTTCAGGATTTGAGGGTTATGTTACTTCGGTAAATTGTATTGGTTGGCAGAATACCGGGAAAAGTGTGTTTTCACATTTCAGCACGTTAAAGTATTTTGTGTGTAACTAAGATGTTAAAAATTCCTGTTGTTGAGGGGAAAAATTAGGTTTTCGTCAGTTATAAAGAGTTATTTTATCAAAAGCCCACACTCTCTTGAGCATTGTTTAAATTTCAGCTCCCCACTCCTCACCAATGTAGATAAAAGCTCAGTGTGTTCAGCATAAATACGAAAACCTAATTTAGGTATTTTCTCAGAAGCGATGTGTGTATATGTATATATATGTGTATATAAAATATAGATACTGTACATACATGTTATCAACCCACATAAATGCATGTACTGTACATGTGTATTTTGTGTATATAACACACATGCAATATACCTATGTACATGCATAAGACATATACACATACACGCACAGCAGGAAGAATGTCAGTGTTACACTTTGGGGGTGTTAGCATCTCAGATTTTAATAAAATTCACACACACCGGACCCACAGAAAACTGGGAAACTCCATGGCATTGTAGTGGAGCTGTGGAAAGAGGGTTGGGATGAAGAAGCAGGGGGACAGGAAGCCAGCAGAGAACTGTCATTCTCTCACTCCTGAGCTGCCCTGAATACCACCTTCAGCAAATCAACACATGCAGGAGGTCCCAGAGGCTTCTAAGAAAGAAACCTATGTAGAAATGTAAATCCCATGCCTACTTTACCTCAGGCTCTGTGACAATAAAAAAAACCTTGTATGTTAGAAAGCACACATATTCTGTCCAGTGTACGACCATATGGCTTAATTCATTACTATTTCTATATTAAACTATATCCAAGAGAGATCTCTCTCTCTTTAAAAGGTATTACAAAACATACACATAACTTGTGTCTCAGTAGCCTGGTTTTGGCTGATGGCTCATATCGAAGTCCCGTTTTTAAAACAGTATTTTCTTTAATCCTCTGATTGTAGGACAACTTCTGTCTCTCTATGAGGGGAACAGCATTTGAGAAATCCTCTCACTATTCAAAAGCAGGGGACTCGCAGGAATTCTCATTCTACCGGTTTCAAAAAACACACCTCCTTTTGGTTGAGGTTCAAATATTCCAAAAGGGTCTGTTGATTAAATAAAATGATAATTTCATGTTTTTGTATGTACCACATATATAAAGCTGACATGAATACAGAGTTTTCTTCATGAAAAATTAATACATTTTGGTGGTGGGGGAGGGAAACCTCAATCTTTGCAACAGAGATTATCCTAAATAGACCAAGGAGGATTAAAGTTAAAAACACACACGAGGCTTCTTTAAAAGTATGATTCCCCCTTACTAGTCAATAACTAGTGAGGCTGAAATTATTGAAGAGTTTCTAATTTTTTAATTCCAGAGAAAGAAAAGGAAGCAAAGGGGTAAAGCAGGGTGGGGTGTGGAGGAGAGTAGGGCCTCCCCAATATGTGTAAATGTAACCCCTGAAAGAAGATAAAAGTAACCAATTAAGGATCAGCAATAAATTTGACTGATTTTAAGTTCGTCAGCTGGAGGGAACTATTATAAAGCCAATAAATAGAGCTGTAGACAGCTGGCTTTGTGCAGTACCCTGCTCCTTTGCCTAAACGTTTAAACCATTGATTTATTTGGGATTAAAAAAATGAAATCTCAAACTAAGCTATTCCCAACATACAAAGCAAATTCCAGAATCTTGAAGACTTTCATTGTCTCTGAAAGTCATTGTCACCACCCTAATCCCCTCATTAAAGCTAAAGAAATGCTGGGATGGCATTAAAATGAATGCAAACCATTTGCAGCAATCTCCTGCTCACACCACCTCCAAATGAAGGCAGGCACATTGCATAATCCAGGCAGCACGAGCTCCTGACAGGTGGATGATTTATGCTCATAGTCAGAAGAATCGGAGGGCCTGCAGAGGAGACAGCATGAGCAAGGCGGTGGCGAGACAGATGCTCTCAGTGGGCTTGCAGGGGCTGGCAGGCTCCAGCTAGTTCAGGTGCAACCTGGACACTTTAAGTGCTGAACTCCTATTGCCTGGATTCCAACACTCCGATGTGCCATTTGCAATACTGTATGCAATGTACACAGTGAATAAACTGTCAACTCCAGGCAAGCACTCTCTACATGGTGCATATACCCCCTTTACGCCTAGACGCTCCCCAGCAACGGAAGCAAAAGGAAACCTATTTTTGTCAAATGAGTTTTATAACACAGATGTAAATATCATGTAGTTCAAATATCTGCAGTCTTGAAAATATGTAGTCCAGGTATGGTAAGTGGAGAGTGACAAGATCTCCAAACAACCGGATCGATACTAAAGATTGCACAGTGGGATTAGGAGAAACACACCTCAGCAGAAAACCGACATTCCTGTCAATTATATTAATTATTTTTCAGATACATGACATGCTTTCATGACATTTTATTCTGAAAAGGCGTTTGAATATTTGAGAGGAAAATGAATAAGGGATGGATAAAAGAAAGGATCCCTAAAGGGCTGAACAGCTTTGAAATCAATCTTTAAAATAGTTTTTCAGAATTTCTCTCAATAGCCCCACACAATAACAATCTGGTAAAGATTATGGTATTGGTTAAAAGGGTAGATAAACCTAATTACAGCTATTGACGACAAATTACTGCTACTCCGATCTCTAGCACAAGGTATTAGCCAGCATTTAACTGGTCAGCAGTAAACCACCAATGGACAGAGAAATTCACTCCATGGATCCACACAGAACTGTACAGATAGATCACCATGTCCCTGCTCAGCCCAGTATCTCTGAGGCACAGAGCTTCTGGCATCAGGAAAGGGATAAGCATCCAAATGTACAAGCTTCAGGTTATCTTGGATGAATGTGACTTTACTTTCAACTCCTAGATACTGCAGGGTCAAAGGTAGAGCTGCCAATGAGAATTAAAGACACAGGCATCCCTTTAATTAGATAACAGTATTCAAAGACGTGTAAATTCCCAAGAAGCCACTCTGCAAAGTCTGAGTTACAGTGTTTTCTGGGGTGGGGGGGAGAGAGTGGGGGTGGAAGGTGGGCAGTGGGCTTTTTTCAGCTATGCACCACTAGAAGAGAAATTTTTTAAAGAAGAAAATGGAATACATTGTAAGTAATTCAAAATGCCTCCAGACTTTACAGTTCTCCCTAGAGAAAAAACTCAAACAATTTCAAGTCTTCACAAACTGCATCCAAATCCTTTTTCTAACTTCATTAAGCTCCAGTGCTTAAAAATCGTTCATAGCAAGTACTTTAATTAGAGACGAGCCATTGCAGGGAGAGCTCGACAGGAGGTGCGTCCACCCAGTAACCAGACTGGCCGGGGGGCGAGTCTCTTACTCAACGGGGTGATGCAGCGAAAGGGCAAACTGGGGGGCTGACACATTCCCTCCTTCCCCAAAAGGAAACTGGGGGCCTGGCGGGGGGGGCACTACAGAGAGATTGAAACATCATTCTGGCCTCACCAGTACTCTGCCAGTTTACCATTATATATACAGAGAAAATCTGTTAAAGAAAGCACATTCGGAGAGCAGCAGAGAATGAAGTCAGCTGTGCAATGTACCCTGAATTTTCCTTGTTTGTTTCACCTACTTCCTCTATCCTCCCTCCGTTTTCCTCTTTGCCTTCTCTGTCTCTCTGGGCAAAACCTTCCAACCCCCATACTTGGGGACTGAAACCACCGCCCAGAGTCCCACAGCATAAGCACAACACCAACATAAGCGCACACAGGTGCCACACGGAACTCCGAGATGCTGCATTTATTTCATGTCCGAAAGTCAATCCAAGGCTGGAAAGGGGGTGGCAGAAAGGGGAAGGAGGGGAGAACCGGAGGAGAATAATTCCCATGCAGGAGTAATGTATGCTCCCTCCTTCCCCGTCTGGAATAATGACTTTGAGGCAGAACTTGAGAAGCCAAGTGAAGAACTCGCAGGTTCCAAGTGGCTTGCCATTTTAAACTCAAAGTTGTTTAGAGATCTAAACACACAGAAACAAAAAACCTAAAACAGAACAGTTTTTGTTAGAAGTTCTAGGTGGAGATAGAAACCCTTTCTTCCCCAGTGACTCATACACTCTTTATCCTGAAAAGCCAGAACTGAATGAACACATGAACATGTACAAAAGTAACCAGAGAGACCGTAAATTCGACTTTGGAAAAAGTTAGCAATGATCTGGATGAGAAGTGATTCCATGAATTCAAGGTCATTTGTTTCTGGTCCGTGACAGACTTTCCTGCTGTCCCCCCCCCCCCAATCCACAGAGGGGTCTCTATAATTCTGGCAGGTTCTGCTGACCCTGCCTGTCACCTTCAGATCTCCTGCACACACGCAAGGGTCTGGGGCTGGAGTCACACAGAGCATTATTGGGGACCTCTGACCCCGGGAGCCATGAAGAGCAGCAGTGGAAAGACAACTCAGGCCTGCTGTGAACATAGCACTTGGTCATTTTGGAGGGGAAAAAAATCCCAAGAAGATGACATTTGAGAACAAGCACAGCCGATCCATTTTTGGCTTATCTAGGCAGTGTCCTACCTAAACACTTGGACAACAAAATAATAGGGATGCTCATGCTAATAATGAGAATAATAATAAAAATAATAGCTAATATTCACCAAAGACTTACTTTTTTTTAAGATTTTATTTATTTATTTGACAGAGAGAGACACAGCGAGAGAGGGAACACAAGCAGGGGGAGTGGGAGAGGGAGAAGCAGGCTTCCGCGGAGCAGGGAGCCCGATGCGGGGCTCGATCCCAAACCCCGGGATCATGACCTGGGCCGAAGGCAGATGCTTAAGGACTGAGCCACCAGGTGCCCCACCAAGGACTTATATTTGTCAGGCATTGTGCTAAGTATTTTAAATACAGTATCTTATTTAATCCTCACAGCAAACTCTGCAGGATAGTCATCACGATTACCATCACTATTTTACAGATGGAGAAACTGAGGCCAGAGGCATTAAGAAACATGAGTAATTGACAACTGAACAGCCACTCCGGGTTGTCTATTAGCAAATCCCATACCTCAATAATGCGCGGTGTGGAATGACGGATTAATAACACAATTCTAAATGCACTAGCTTCATTTTGCAAGTATCTTACACCTGTGCTTTGTAAGACACCCCACGACTTAGTGGAATTTGGCCATGTGAAAAGAAACTAACAATTCCTGATTCTTCCCTCCACTCCCCTGAGCTCTCTGATTTTTAAAAAAATCCAACCATGAAGAAAAATGAAAGTAAAAATTAAAAAGAAAAATGACTAAGATATAGGTGCCTTAGCACTTCACGCTGGGAGACTTTTTATCAGTGATCTCTCTCACTCTGATGGGAAGGAGACAGTAGGAATGGCCTCACTCCTAACCCCTGCTTCCCCGGCCCATTAGCTGTTTTCCAATGTGCAAATGACTCTGGTCTCCCAGGACTGTTTAAGGGTTCAGCTGACTACAGCACTGTCTCCTTCTGGGTTTCCAGTTAAAATCAATGCATTAACGGAGGGTGCTAGTTAGATTCTGTAACTGCAAGTTAAGAAAGGTGAGGAAGAAAAGAACTGCTAGCTTTATAAGCTTGAGAACTTTCAAAGAGGCCAGTTCCCGAGTGGCATTAAAATAGAAGTATAATTACTTGTAAAAGCTGGGGGATTTTGTTCTTTTCTACCTTTACAAAACTTCTGATAGATTTTCCTTGCTGCGGCCCGTAACCAAACAGCTAAAAATGTGTGAGATAACCAGGAGATGCCCTAACATTTCTTAGGCGCACAGCATTTGAATTGAATTTCTGTTCCTTCTCTTTTGTCACCATTAGCGAAGCTTTACTTTTCCACACTATCCTCTCCAGATCCTAATTAATGACTTCTGGGGAGACCTACAGACATATACGGAATTGTTGACAAATACATTTCTTCACAGACCACAAATTTGGACCTGTTGACTGCAGAGCATGAAATTTTCTGCTACAAACTGAAAATGAAATCATCAGACAATGTCCGCGACTGCCTCTTGGGGACAGATGCTAGGTACTGGCAATCTCTTCCTCTAAACAATAGCCTATGATAGTCTACGTGGAACGGGTGCTGGTCAGAAATAGGAGTAGCTCTAACATTATTCAAACCATTGCTAAGAAAAAGTATAAAATATTCTACATAGGAACTTCAAGAAATAATATTGCGTTATAGTACAGAACAATATTTGCAGGAATCAGAAAAAGGTTCCCGTTATCACCCAGACTCCTTGTTTTAGAGTATCTACAGTAAGGGATGATTCTGGAATTTTAGCAGCTCTGGAACCAAAACCATTCTCTGAAATAAAGGTCTCCTTGCTCACAAAAGGAAGTAATAATGGAGACCCAGAGGCTTCCCTGTGAGGGAAATAATATTTCACCTCTTGACACTTGTAAGATTAATTAAGGGGAGAACCAAAGGACTTCATTAGGAATATCAGTACAGCATATGGGCTTCAGAGTCTGAAAAATCCAGATTGAATCCTGGCTGTACCATTTACTACTTGTCTGATTTTATGCAAGTTATTTACACAAGTTATTTCAAATAGATCTTAGTTTTCTCATTTATATTCACCAATTTATCAAGTATCTATGGGAAAGATAAATGAAAAATGTTTTTCTTTCTTTCTTTCTTCCTTTTTTTCTTTCTACTCAAAATATACCAATTGCTATACTGTCAGGGTATTCAATATAAATTCAATGCAACATGACTTCTGAAATACAATACTGTCATAGTCACGTACATATAAAGGAAAATGTAAAAGTAATTTATATATGATGATAGCCCACAAATTGTTCCTAAAAACATTACTTGTGACAAAATTGTTTCTGCACTCAAGTTTTAATAATGTAACTGAAAGCTTAGTAAAGTAGGCTTAAAAAAAGAAAAAAATATGCAGCTATATTTTACTGAGCACCTACTATGTGACCATCATTATGCTAGGTGTTATGGAGGACTAAAATATAAATAATACAGTCCCCGTTTTCAAGTTGTTTATGCTTCTCTATGAGACATACTAAGTGATTACAGAATACTAAAAATAAATACTAATGATACTTTTGGAGTGTTTGTTGCTTGCACCATGACAAGAATATTACATCTATTACCTCATTTAAACCGCAAAATAACTCTCTGATGCAGTTATAATTACAACCCCCATTTTACAGATAAGGTTTAAAAAGGGTAAAGTAACTAACTTACTTGAGATATCACTGCTAGTAAGTAGTAAAGTTTGAACTGAACCCAAATTCTATTTCTCTGCACTGTCCAATATGGTAGTCATCAGCCATGTGGGGCTACTTAATTTAAGTAAAATTTAACTAAAGTAAAAAATTCAGTTCTCTCATTGCTTTAGACCCATTTCAAGGGCTCAGTTAACACCCACAGACTCCATTTTATCTGAGAGACCAAGCTTCTTATCTTTACACTCTACTTCCCTCTGTGGAAAACATGATGTTAAAAATGCTAAGTTGTATGAAACAGAATATAAAAGGTGGTGAAATTCAGAAAGGGGAGAAACCTATATGACTGTACATAATCAGGCCCATGATGGATTATAAACCCCATGAGGGCAGAAACATGTCTGTCATGTTCACTTTTAATCCTTGGCCCTTAATAAAGAGAGTTGTATGGAGCTGTGTCTCAAAACACCTTTATTGAATGGATGGATAAAAGATGGATGAATAAACATTTGGAGATGGGCTAGACAACTGTCTCATTTGGATCCATAAGTAACTAAAAAGCAGCTCCTGGAGAAATAACCTGACCCCAACTCTAGGTGTTACAAAGAACAGGGTGTATTTCTTTTTCTTTTTTTTTTTTTTTTTTTTAAGATTTTTATTTATTTGACAGAGAGAGATACAGCGAGAGAGGGAACACAAGCAGCGGGAGTGGGAGAGGGAGAAGCAGGCTTCCCGCGGAGCAGGGAGCCCGATGTGGGACTCGATCCCTGGACCCTGGGACCATGACCTGAGCCGAAGGCAGACGCTTAACGACTGAGCCACCCAGGCGCCCCAGGAACAGGGTGTATTTCTTACATGGCAGATAGAAATATTTACACAGATTAGACCATAAAACAAGAATCCACTTTCCTTCCAAATATTTCCAAATTATGCATGAATTGATAATAACCTAAGACTGGCTAAGGTCAGAGTAACTGCCATTTAATTGGTTTCAAATATACTAATGATTATGATAATGGTGATACTAAAGAAACTTAATAGGCCTGGAGATAAATGTCCAGGAGAGCAGAGAGGTAAATCCATGGGAGGAGGGGGTCAGGAGGGCATAATTATACAGGTCATCAGCTTGGGAATCACCAAATAGCAACTCACTACAACTGTGAAGAAACTCTGCTTTCAGAGGAAATTTTGACATTTAAAAAAAAAAAAAAATTAAGGGTATGGGGAGGAGGGGAAGTTGTGTGGCCCAAAAAGTTACACGTAAGGGAGAAATTTAGTTGGGGGAAATTAAATGGACAGGTTAGGGAGAAGCCACTGAGTAGTGGCTCAGGTGGCCTCAAAAGAAACCCTTAAATAGCTAAGAAATAAGAGGCAGACCAGCAAAATGGACTTATATTCCTATGGGGGTAACATGCTGGCTGGAGCTCCGAGACAGAACCAGAAATCAGCACAGCTCTAAGTTGAAATACATGCTAAGTTAAACTAGGTAATGTAAACCATCTCATTCTTTTTTTTTTTTTTTTAAGATTTTATTTATTTATTTCAGAGAGACAGAGAGAGGAAACCAGAGACAGAGAGAGAGAGCAGGGGGAGAGGGTTAGGGAGATGGAGAAGCAGACCCCCCACTGAGCAGGAAGCCTGATTGGGGCTTGATCCCAGGACCCTGGGATCATGACCTGAGCCAAAGGCAGATGCTTAACTGACTGAGCCACCCAGGCACCCCTAAGTGATCTCATTTTTATATGTTATACTCCTTAAATTCTCCACCTCCCCAATGTACCTAAAAACTCTAGGAAAATAGTCCAGGCATCTTAAAATTATGATTATGCAGCCTATGGGGCGCCTGGGTGGCTCAGTTGGTTAAGCGTCAGCTCTTGATTTCAGCTCAGGTCATGATCTCAGGGTCATGAGACTGAGCCCCACATCGGGCTCTGTGCTGAGAATAGGATCTGCTTCAGAGTTTCTCTCTCTCCCTCTCCCCCTCCCCATCTCGCACGCGTGCATATGCTCTTTCTCTCTCTAAAAAAAAAGAAAAGAAAATTATGATTATGCAGCCGATGTAGCAAAGACTTGATAGCTAAACATGTAATCACTGAGAAAAGTAGGGAAGCAATTATGATCATAGATACACATAATCCTGGGAGAAACAGGTTAACCGAAGGGCAACTACTAGAAACCCTTCCTCTGGGTTTTGCCATAGGTCCATCTTATCACCACAGTCAGCTATAAAGGGAGCAGCTGTTACCATTGGGATTTTAAAATAGTAGAAATCCTGGGGCACCTGGGTGTCTCAGTCGTTGGGCGTCTGCCTTCAGCTCAAGGTCATGATCCCAGGGGCCAGGGATTGAGTCCCCACATCGGGCTCCCTGCTCAGCGGGAAGCCTGCTTCTCCCTCTCCCACTCCCCCTGCTGTGTTCCCTCTCTCACTGTGTTTCTCTCTGTCAAATAAATAAATAAAATCTTTAAAAAACATAAAAAATAAATAAAATAAAATAGTAGAAATGCTAATACTCCTGTCAAAGGTCTCCATAACGCTTCCTCCCTCCCAAACCAGCTCCATGTTAATCTCCTTTAATGGCAGGAGTCCCATTCACGTCAACTTCAAAAAGCCGAAGTCAGGTAAAAATAAAATCAGCTGCAACCCATCGCACCTGAGGATCAGTTATTGTGCCTGGGCTGTCCAATCTACTTGGTGAGACTGAGAAGGAGTGGCGGGTCCCTGCTGTTTGTTCTAGTAGCCATAAAGCCACACTGGCTCTCGAATGGCACAATCTGCCATTCACTTCAGTCTGGTTTGCCAGGAAGCCCAAGGATGGACTCCCCACCAGTACCATCAGGCTCAGGGAATTTGGCTAGCACCAGGCACCTCAGACTTCTGCCAGCTAATTGGCTTTGGGGAAGCCACTGACCTACTCTCCACTGAGTGGCTTTTGTGAACCTGGAACCCAGCCTGCCTCTCATCATTGATCAACCTTAGCCAAGCCAGCTGGCTTCTTCCTTTGCAGACAGCTTGCCTTAGGGCAGCTGGTTGGGGGCTCTACAACCCACTAAGGGAGAGAGAGGCAAAACTATAGAACAATCTCTCAAGAAATGACCGGCACTGACTTTCATTTGAGGGAGACTTAGGAATGAACAAAATCATGTAGGATACCCAATATACTACAGATGGAGTTGCGCTCTGCACAGCCTTAATGAGAAAGGTATCTAAACTAACCAGTTGGCAGTGGCACCAGACTGAAATGGGCCTTATTCAAATGTATGCCAGATGCCTTTACATTAAATCCAAGCACAATGTCGTGAACATCCGTGCCACGTTGAGAGATGTGTGCGCTGGTGGAAAGAAACAGAAATCTGTTGTCCAGAGGCCGGTGGGAGGAAATTCCACATCAGAGTCCCGTCTGGCTGGGCCCCCCTCCCCCGCCCCTCCCCACACACGGTGCTGCCACTGTATTTTCAGGGTATGAGCAAATGTGGAAACAGGTCTGCCCCGCTCCGCCGCGGGGTGAAATCCACTGGGAACTTTTTATAATCCAAAAAGAATAAAAAAAAAATTGGTAGCATATTAGATAAATGCTGGCTTCCTATTTCAAGTTCACAAATGGAAATGACAAATGGGGACAATCAAATAAATGATTAACTTTTAATAGTATTCCAATTAAAGCAGGAGGAAGGGAGTTAAAAAGAGCCTTTTCTTACCATTTCAATCTTTCTGTCCTCTCTAACCCAAATGCAGCAAGGATAGATTTACTCTGTTCAAATGATTCTTGGTGCTGTGTCTGGTAAGTCCACAAGAGAGAGTCTACTTCATTTCTAATGTAATTGTTATATTTCAAAAATAAATAAATATAAAATTGTTCCCGAGTACCGACGTGCACAGGGAGTATGTGACAGCCTAAGATCCACATAGATTATATACAGAATCATGGATAAATCTTTAAAACTTTGGTACTCCTATTTTCCCCGTGAATAAGAGATAAGATCGTAATACTCCAGTGGTCCACTGTGGCCATATCCTCCAAACAACTGAGGCAGACTGTACTCAAAGTCAGTAAATCAAATTCACTCCTTTCTAGAAAGGCAAAACTTACAAAGAATTTGGTTCTAAAGTTCTAAAAATTGGAGCCAGAAAGTAAGCCGATGCCAAAATGTTCCTCTATGCTCCAACCTGGATTTATAGAAGATGTCATACACTCTGACAAAAACACAGACCCCTGAAATAGGGTTCCCAGGAACTGAACAGCTTGAGTGTTGCTGATGTTTATTCACACAGTTTATAATGGGCAAGTTATTCCAAAGTTTATGTTGGATCTCAAGAATCTCAGAATGGGAAGTGACCATAAAAGATACTCTAGTCTAAACCCCACATGGTACTTGAACTTGTTCTCTACATCTCCTGCAATGAGGGGAAACTTACTGCCTTCCAACACAGTTCATTCTATTTCTGGACATTCAGTGAAGAACTCAAAGCAATGAAATGAGTCCTGATTTTTTTTTAAATGGTTGACTTAAATAATTTTTTAAGAGTTTGGTATTTCCTGAATACCCATAGCCTCTGAAGAATCCCAAGCTAAATATACACTTTTTTTTTTTAAGATTTTTTATTTATTTGACACAAAGAGAGAGGGGGAGAGAGGGAGAGAGCAAGCACAAGCAGGGGGAGGGGCAGAGGGAGAAGCAGGCTCCCCGCTGAGCAGGGAGCCTGACGCGGGGCTTGATCCCAGGACCCTGGGATCATGACCTGAGCCGAAGGCAGCCTAGCTTAACCAACTGAGCCACCCAGGCGCCCCCTAAATATACACTTGAATAATCCTATGGTTCACAAAGACAACTATATTAAACAAATATAGAGCACAGGCAAAACAGCCAGAATGCCTGTCATAAAATCTAGTCTCTTATTGTGCATTGTGAGAACTCTGGCAAGTAACATTATCTCTTCAAGCTTTCATGCCTCTGAGAAATGGGGAAATACCCACCTCTGGGGGTCACTGTAAGGAATAGCAAAAAGAAAAAAAAAAACTAACTAAAGCACATAGCACATAGCCTAATGCATATTAAGCTCCCAAGAATTATGTTATTACCCCTTACCTGCAAAACCTCCGCTATTCATTTTGAGACAGACGGTTCAAGTCTCCTATCAACAAAGCATGACCAAAAAAATCACCATCTGGTAATGCAGTATCTGTACATGAAATAACTTTTTGTGGCACTTAAATATATTCCCAAACGGCTTCATGTCAGGACAAAGCTCACAAAGAAGGTGCTCTTTGCTATTGCTTATATTATAACTTGGGAGTTTTGTTCAATACTCTGCATTAATGAGGGAGCTTCTTAGGATAATATTACAACAGAGAGTGCAAGAAATACCAGTGAGGTCAATGCAGTTCTATTAACTGTCATCTAACACAGAAATATTTTCCTTGAATACCATTAAAGCTTTCTCCTTTTCTTTGTTCTGCTTTTTGAAGGCAGTAGGAACCCAAATTTCCCTACCAATAATTTCTGTTTTCGACTTGGCAGCATAATGATATTAGACTTGAGGAAAAAAAAATCACCTTGGCAATGTCTTCTTCAGAGGGTTTTTACAAAAGATATTTTGTTAGGATAAATTGCACTAAGCAGGTTCTTTAAGTAAGCAAAAACAAATCAGCTTATTACCAAATGACCTGAGTAGCTTTCTATTTTTTAAAGAGAACTTACCTGGAAAATGCTACACCCTTTGAATGAACATTTTGTTAAAATGGAAGCTATGAAACAGAAGGGTAATTAGACAAGTAAGTTGCTCTTTGCCCTCCTGCTGATAGGGTAAACCCAGAAGACTCTCAGAGTTCCCACTTCCATATATAAATCAAGACACAAGCTGTGGTTGCAGGAAAACAGTTCTGGGATAATTTTTCTTTAGATCCTGGGGGCTCAAGATAACTGACTGAAGAGATGTAGTGGCAGCTAAATGAATAAATGTATAGTTTGTGTTCTGTCTCCTAAACATGCATTTATGTGCATGTACGCACACACACACGCACACAAACACATACACCGTCTCTTACTAAAAAGCAGAAACGGGAAGTATACCCCATGGATTGTGATGAGATCCCTCAGAAGAAACAGGGCCTCTGGACAAAGAATCTTCTAATGAAGAAGAGAAGCCACTATCATCTCTCTACTGCTACCATTTCTTCCACCCAAAGATTTCCTAAACATTAGGTCAGCCCTGTTAATTCATGAGTCAGAGCAAAAGATGAGGGTCTTCCATTCTAGAGTTACTGGCAATGATTTGTCAAGCCCAGATTTAAGCAGGGCAGAGATGAGAGGACCTTCTTAAGATACTGGAGATCCACTCACCCAGGAATGAAAATAAAAGAGAATCCTAGGGACGCCTGGGTGGCTCAGTGGGTTAAGCGTCTGCCTTTGGCTCAGGTCATGATCTCAGGGTCCTGGGATAGGGTCCCACATCCAGAGCAGGGACCCTGCTTCTCCCTCTGCCTGCCGCTCCCTCTGCTTGTGCGCTCCCGCGCTCACTCGCTCTCTCTCTCTCTGGCAAATAAATATTAAAAAAAAAAAAGATAATTCTAGGTCCTCAGACTTTTTGAGGTTAACTTCTCTCCCTGGGGACCTGGTATCCAGAGACAGACACTAACTCAGCCTGACCAAAACAAATGGACCTAAATGTATTGTTCCATGCTGGGTCTTACACTGTGACATTCAGACCTCCAAAACTTCTGGTACATAATGCCTCCTCACAGTCAGCCCAATACTCTAGCTGCTCAGTTATTCTCTAATGACCTTTTCTGGACCGATCCCCACCACCACCTGTATCTTCAGTGGCCTCATTGAACCCCAAATGAGAAAAACTTGGTTTCCTGAGATCAGAATCCTAAGGAAAAGTCCCCTCTTTATGAATGTGACTTATAACTTAGGCACAACCCCCTTTTTAAACCCACAAGCTCTGCTGCTTCTTGGGAGCACCAGGACTCTTTTCCATTTCTTCTACCCCCAAATGAATATCTCAGGCCACTATCAGCCTGCTGTGCTGAGACTGTGGGCAATCTACATGAAGCTGGAGCAGGAAAAAACCCTTGTTTGGCCAAGACTGCAACAAAGCTTGATAGAGACACAGAGCCTGAAAGGTGACGTACCTGACTTCTAATCCCATTCCCACTCTATCTGTAATGGGTCACTGAGTAAGTCACTGAAACTCTCTGAGCCTTGGATTCCTCATCTGATTAATGAGAATCTCACACCCAGGGTCCCGCTTTTATCTACTGAGTGAGGCTTTCAAGGTGATAATGGAACCTTAATATCCTGTGCCCTTTCCACACTGAATGGTGACTTATTCCAAATGCTGATTCCCATCCTCGGCTTTGACTTTATCCTAAAGAGGAAGACTCACAATTCTAACACATCATTTAAACTGCCCAACTGGAATCTTCATGCTAGTAGTTTTGGGACTTTAAAAAGCAGGGGGAAATATTGAGCACCTCCCTAACAGAAACTTACTTTAAAAATGTCAAATCAAATATGAAAAGCAAATGTGCTTATCAATAAAACATATAACTATGTTACTGGTTTCGTTAGTTTTAATGATTCATTTCCCCCACCAGAGGAAATATTTAGAAGGCCTCGAAAATTATATAATCTTGCTCTTCTCCTCTCCAACTTATGTCAATATTTTTATTTTAAAAATGTAACAACAAAACTTCAAATAAATCTGACTAGTAGCAATCTCATCTGCGATGAGATTTCAGATGCTCACAGAAATAAAACTCTACCGACTGCACTTCAATATATTGACAAGAGTTGGTAGGGACTATAAGGGAATACAGAGGAAAAGTTTTTCAAACACAGGCAAAAATGCAAGACCCCATTTCCTAAGTATTTAAATATCTATTGATGACTCCACTGTTCCTTCAACTCTCACTTCTATTAACTGTGGCAAAAATAACATACTTCCTGCTTTTCCAGAAAGATGAAAAGCTTCCAAAGAATTATCCGGTTAAGACAAAATTGACAAAAGAGCACAACTCACTAGACAAGTCTACAAATCATGGTTCCTAGGGTTTGACCAGCCTCACAGATATTGTCAACATCATGTCACAATTACAAGTATCTTCATGTCTATATTGGTGTAATGTTTCTATAGACCTTATATCATTTTCTAAATAAAACTTCTTTTAGAATAGAAGGGATGAGAAAGAATGTAGTCTAACTGCTCCCCTGCACATGTGGAAATGAAGAGAGAGCTCGATGGACTTCCCCAAAATCACAATGCTAGGTAGAGGAAAAATCAGAATTAAAAGCTAAAGTGTGGTATTTTGCCAGACACATGGGAGAAGCTCAGTTAATATTTATGGAGGTGTACTAAAACTTATGTCCATCCTCTGATTTTTTTTTTCCATGATGCTCTGCTATCAAAATTTCCTTAGTAAAATTTAATGTATCTATGAGATTAGTAGAGTTCTTACATTTCTTTGTGTGCATTTTAAAATGTGTATGATTTGTCCTTTTTCTCTGATAGACAAAGGAACAAGGCCTCCTTTCTACAGCTCAGCCAGTAATCAAAGGCTTTCTTCACCTGCATTGTTGTTGGTAAAAACTTCTGCTTAAAATCCCTTTTTCCCTTTTTATACTGTTGTCCTTCTTTGTTTGGCCTAAGGGTAGATATTAAAAACTCAGTGGGTTAAGCCTCTGACTCTGCATCTCAGCTCAGGTCTGGATCTGACGGTCATGAGTTCAAGCCCCACGTAGGGCTCCATGCTGGGCATGGGGCCTACTTACAAACAAACAAACAAAACCCAAAAAACTAAATTCCCTTATGAAATTTTGGAACAAGTCTTCACCTATTGATGTGTTTCTATAAAAAGTTTGGAAAGGACCCCTAAGGTCATTGATATTGCCAAAAAATAACAAAATGTATATGAATTTGTATTAGTCCAGCAGGTGAATGTCGTATATCCAAATTCTAGCTCAGAGTGTCACCCACTAACCATGTGCCAGACCCCGTGTCTCTATTGGCTCTCTCGTTTTTCAAAAACCTCACAAGGTACGTTCTATCTTCAGTCCCATGTTCACAAATAAATAGGCTGACGGTCTTAGAGGTTATGTAAATTGCCCAGGTCCAGGAGGTGGTAGAGCCAGGAGCTGGTAGAGCTGGAATCTAGGTCCACCTGACCCCACAGCTTGACTCTTACTGTCTCTAGCAACAATGGGTAATGATGATTTGGTCCTCATTCTATACCACATGGCATGCTGAACACTTAAAATGCAGTTTCTTACTGGATATTCACAACATTTCATTTGCAAATACTACTGTTGCTACCATCATTTTACAGATGATGAAAGGAAAGATCAGAAAGGTTTAAATAACCTTAAAAAAAAAAAAATAGGCAAAGTGGGATGCCTGGTGGCTCAGTCAGTTAAGCGTCTGCCTTCAGCTCAGGTCATGATCCCAGGGTCCTGGGATAGAGCCCCATGTTGGGCTCTCTGCTCAGCGGGTAGCCTGCTTCTCCCTCTTCTTCTGCCTGCCTCTCCCCCTGCTTGTACTCTCTCTGTGTCAAATAAATAAATAAAATCTTTAAAAAAAGAGGCAAAGTGAAAAGCATTGTTTTTGGCATGAAATAGCTACACTAGCCCTCCATGCTTCCTTGATTCATCTATATTTTGGCTGGGGAATATAATGCTGTGTATATATAAATGTGGGTACCTTGCTCTCATCTACAAGAGTCAAAGAAAAATACTTGAGTTGTCAAGGTGAAACCCATCATACCAATAAACAGCAGAAAGCCCTTCAATCCTTCGATCAGTGAATTCTATACCTAAATAAAATAATTACTGCTTTCATAAAATGTCTCTGTTTGCCACTGACAGAGAGTAAACCGAATCAGTATGTCCTGCAATAGCCTTTAAGTAACCAAGGAGAGAGATCAAAATAAAAATAAATCTTGACCAGATTTATAGGTGCACGTTGATTAGTTCTTGTTTTTTCCTTCAAATAAGCAATACCTGAAAAAAATGAAAAGGGAATGTTGAGACCAGATATCTTGTAATAGATGGGTTTTTGCTGACATGCAGTATGGCATAATGCTGAAAAACTAATGCTGGCCCATCATTCCTGAGGCTTACCAGCAAAGTAGAGCCCAGAAAAAGAAAAGGGAATTTTTTTCAGGATGTGGAATGGTGCAACCCCTTGGATTTGAACAAACTATCATTTTTTTTTTTAACTGTACTTCTTGAAGTTTTATTATGTTGTGGGATTCTGTCATTTTCTCCATATAAACAACTGTTCATTTCAAACAGTAACAGTTTTTTGACTCAAAAATTCTAGGGATGCCTGGGTGGCTCACTAAGTTAAGCGCCTGCCTTCGGCTCAGGTCATGATCCCGGGGTCCTGAGATCGAGTCCCACATTGGGCTCCAGGAGCCTGCTTCTCCCTCAGCCTGCAGCTCTCCCCGCTTGTGCTCTCTCTCTCTCTGACAAATAAATAAATAAAATCTTTAAAAAAAATTATAATGTTATAATCAAATGTAGTTCATTCAGACATAATTCTGGTACTGGCTAACGAGAAGGCATAGGTTGTAAGAATTTAATTATGCACAATGTGATGCAACTGGGATCGTTTGCCCACTAAGCCACCACTTCCCTTTGGCACCCTACATCATTAGTAGAAACACCAGTCAATAAAACTAGGGATTATTGTTTTTAAAAGAGTAAAGTCTCATTTTTCTATAAACCACCCTTTTCATGAAACTTCTTTATTTCCCTCAGGCAGCACTTTACCTAAGATGTATTTGGCTAGTTAAATAAAAATACCTGTTAAAGGAAAGAAGGTTCCCATCAAAGCTGTTGAAATCTGATTTCATTTCACATTCTATAACTAATGTTGTTTTTTGTTTAAATAGATTTTGTCTGTCAATTTCCAGGCCTGCTGTGCCATCAGGCTGTATGGACTGCTGTGGTCAACACGGGGGTTGTAGCAGCAAATTTTATTATGGACTGGTAATTGAATTGAACAGGTTTACATTTGAACAGATTTACTACATCATGATCTCTGACATACTGCATGGGACCGAAATCCCTCTCCATCCATAAAGATACATTTAAGACAGTATCATTCTCTCCAGGCTGAGGAGGCAAGTCTTGAGCCAAGGAGATGGCCAAACATAATTGTGTATTTATATGCAGGGTGTAATGCAATATCTCACTGCATTTTTAAGTATGAAAGAAAAGGATATTCCGTATTTACTCATAGCCATCCTTTTGGGGGGAGGGGCTTAGAGAACTGGCATTTTTCCATCAAAGTGGGCATAAGGAAGTAAAGGAAAATAAATTATTATTTGAGTATTCCAGTATTATTATTTGAGTATTTCAGCAAGTACAGCAGCAAGTCCCTTGAAAACAGACCCTATAAAGGCTTGATAACAGCAACTGAGGAGGTGTGAATTACAGATAAGCACCAGCCCATTTCTTTCACCAACAATGTTTAATTAAACACAGTTCACACCTCCTCAGGCACTCTAACCATCCTTCAGGATCGCTCCTGCTTAAAAACCACAATGGGGAAATTATTTAGGGGAAAATTTATTTTTTGTTTTCACTTCGTCCATAAACCTGGAAGTGCAAAGAGTTGAATAAATCGTAGTAGTAAAATTAAACTAGTCAAAAAATTCTATCAACCTGTAAATGGAGACATAGCTCCATGTACTTTAGTTTTTGAAAATAAAATCCACATCTAGGACACATCTATTTCAAGTGCTAATTGATATATTCATTTTATAACCCACTTTAAAAAAATAGATTTGCTCTTTGAAAATTATTCCTCAACTCCCAACTTTTAATTAACGCTTTTTGAATGAGCTTAAGTTCAGTGTGAGTCTCTACAGCTCAACTCAGTGGCAATATAATGACCAAAAATGGACCATCAGTTACTTATCATGTTATTGTGAACTAGGTTTTTGTTTGTTACTCTGCTATAGGATTTAAGGCAATTACGAAGATAAAGTTTCAACCTCAAAAGGAGTAAGCTCAAAGGAAAATTCCTTGTCCTGTGGGTTGGGACATTATGGTTGGGTTTTTATATGTATTTTTTCCTTTGTCAAAACTCTCCCACTGGCATTTCCATGTCAGTTTCCTCTAGCAAGAACAACCACATCCAACTTCCTCACTGCGGCACTGCTGAAGCCTAGAATGGTACCTGGCACATGGGAGAAACTTAATAAATACTTAGCAAGTGCATTCTAAATGTAAGATATATCAACTATGAAAAATCCTAATGGTGCCAAAGGCTATACAGCAAAAAGGGCAAGTACCCCCCTCCTCATTGTATTCATAGTGTCACACTGTCCCCCATCTTTATTTATCCCTCCTTCCACTTCTCCATGTATATCCCATCACGATGCACATCTCCCTTCTACCATTCTTCCTCTTTCTTCTCTCTACAGATATTTTAATATGAATTATTAAAATATAAATTTTTATAAATTTTTAAATTTAATATAAATAGATATTCTTATATAAAAATAAACTCATATATACATTGAATCATACTACTAGGGAACTTGTACTTTATTTTTTTTTTTACTTGACAATACATCTTGCGTCATGTTTTCATAAGGCTTTAATCATAAAGTTATACACTCTTTGTTTATAGCTTCCTCCCCCCACCCCACCTCCCCACTCCCGCCCCAGAGGAAGAGGAGAGTGAAAGATGAGGAGAATTTGAGAGTCTTCTTTGTTCCTAGTCAAATGAGGGGTTAGTTCTTAGTGATCTAGTAAAGGGCGGAGAAATATGGCATGAATTCCACATACCCAAATATAACTGATCCACTCCTCTTCCTATGACATTGTTCACAGTAAAAATCTTGCATTAAGAACAAACCAGGAAAAATTATGAGATCTAGGAATGCCATACCTAATTGAAGCTCTGGTTTGTTCTCAGGGAATAAACACTTAGATCTATTTGGATTTAGAAGTTAAAAAGTCAGGGATCTCCAGTAACAGCAAATACATAAACTAATAGGGCCAACCCCGAGAACAAAGTAACAGAAGCAATACATTTAAATGTAATTTACCTAATTTCTTTCAAACTTTGATTACCACATTTTCATTTTGTTACTTTATAAAATTATCATATTTATTTTAAACCCTGGCAAGTTTTCTGAAGAGACAAAGATGGTAAAATCTAAAACTGTAAAAAAAAAAAACAACACACATTTACAAAAACACACACATAGAGATGCATTTAAAAACAAAAACAAAAACAGATCTAGGCTTTCCAAAGAAAAGAATAATTTCTCTCTAGCCACAAGCTAAAATGTTAGTTTCATTGGACATGCTGACATATACAAATATTTCAGGACCTTGGATATGGGTGGAAGAAGTCAATGAATTCTAGAATCTGACTCTGTGTTCAGTTCTGGGCTCTACCACTTGTGAGCTGTGTGAGCTCAGGGCGTAACTGAATCCATGGTCACTGTTATTATTTTGTGTTTGTTGGCGTTATCCCTAAGTGAAAGCAACAATTTCAGTATCATTATTAAAAGTTCTTTATAATAGAACATAAGTCCAAAAGGTAAGATTGGAAAAAAATACAGCCTAATACTAATTTTTTTAAAAAAGTGGTAACAATATGAAATGATGGGTGTGTTAATTAGCTTGACTGTGGCAATTATCTTACAATACATATGTATATCAAAACATCAAGTCATACACCTTAAATATTCACAATTTTTATTTGTCAATTACATCTCAGTAACAATGGAGGGGAAGATCTCCCTGCAAACTTAGAAATAAGAAACACAAAAAGACAAGGACCAGCCTCTTGGTGTCCTTTGTCCTCTTCCTTCTGCAACTCGTAAAGAGGAAAAGAATCAGAACGACCAAGCATACCTGGTGGGTTTAGCTGCACATCAGATGTTTCCTACCTTGTCCCTTCCTGTTGATATCAAGCAGTTAGCCAGGACATATCAGAAAACTCAGGCGTAAAGATGTATTCTGCCATCAGATTCAGAGTGCTTACTGTGACCCCATCTTTTCCCAGTTTCTCTAGCCCTTCCCCCATTCCCAACCTAAAACACAGAGTCCCCAGCAACATGCCTTACCTTCTTTCAGCATGCCCACTTTTAAACACTTCATGAAGCGGCAAGCCTGGCAGGATTTACGTCTGCGCTTTGTGATTTCACATTCATTTGTGGCAGGGCAGCTATATTCTATATTACCTAAAACACAGAGTTCAAAGAAAAACAGTTAGATTTGCAAGACCCAGGAAGTGTGAGCATCCCAAAGGCAATGCCCACTCTGTTACTTCTGCCTCCCCTCTCAGAAAAAATGTCACATAAGATTCATTAGGATGTCACAAATGTCATGAAGCTGGATGCTCTGTGGCAACCACTTAAGATGCACTGAATAGGGGCGCCTGGGTGGCTCAATCAGTGAAGAGCCCGACTCTTGATTTTGGTTCAAATCATGATCTCCAAATCTTGAGATGGAGCCCCATGCTTAAGATTCTCTCTCCCTCTGCCCCTCCCCCTGCCACTTTCTCTCTCTTAAAAAAAAAAAAAATGCACTGAATAATTGGAAGATACATGGTAAAGTATCTCAAAAGATTAAGTTTAAAGTTAGTCTTTAAGACATTATGCTTAGTCTACCCATGCACAATAACAATCTTCCAGAATTTGAGAACCCAAAAGAAATTTCAAAGCAAATTATTTCCATAAAAGCATGAACATCAAAATCATATTTTTGTATCATCAATCCTGGATTTCTTTTGGTTACTAATGTTCCAGTATATCAGGCTTATTGTCTTTCTGACACTAAACAGCATAAACCCCACTGTGAAAAATGATCAGCAGGCGCATCTGGGGCCTTACAGTAAGCTCCTAGATGGCAGGGACCGAAATGACATGGCTCTCGTGTCCACGTTTACCCGGGCCTTACAACACAGTTCTCTGCTTAGTAAATGCTTATTGAGGAGGAGGAGGAGGATGACGATGATGACGGTCATCATCATGGTTGTTACATTATTTGCATAATGAATTCCAAACACTCAAGCTCCATGCACGTGTTATAAATAAAAATAAACTGCTACGAAACTATATGTTTAATGTCAGAGTTGACATTACTTATGGTCCTACTTACACATTTGAAGCAATAAATATGTAGCCAGAAGAAGATCCGAACTTTAACTCAAAATTTTTTTTCAATTAATGCCAATGATAGTGTGTGGGATGTGCTCTGGAGCTGCCTACAGCTTTGTAAAGAAGCTGCCTTTAAAATAAAGCCTCTCTCCCCTATCAGCTCTGTCACATAGTGCTTGAAGGTCTTTCCTTACTTCCTAACCCTTTCCCCTTGTGATTAAGTGCATTAGTATCTTAATGAAAATGCATTCTCTTTATTGCCCTCTTGGGAAGGGGGAGGTCATCACACCAAATGCATAAATTGTCATCAGAGACGGTCCGAGCATAATTGCAATTTTGCTGCTCTGTGTTCGCAATACTCAGGGTCCATCCAAGTCCCCTGAAACATGCGCAGAGTCTAGTAATTAGCATAGAGTCTGCCTGGGACCACAGCATTGATGAAATATTTCAGAGTTAATCACACTTTGTAAACACTGATTTATATTGACTACCTTTCTCCAGACTGATGTCTCCTCATTAAATATCACATTAGTGGATTGCTGGATTGTACAAAGACTCAACTACTCAGCAACTGCTAATTCAACAGGAAGTAATACCTAACCACTTATAACTACTGAAAACTGGTTAAGTACGCATGACTAAAATATACATATAAAAAAAAACTGTGTATTATAACTTGAGATAAGCCTATCAAAATTATTTGGCTCAATTAGCATTCTAACTCAGGGCATTTATAATAATAAAAGCAACTACTTTTTAATGTAAGAGGTTAAAAAATAAGAGTAATATTAACTACATCAACAGAGGCACACACCATCACCTTCTTCAGAGATATTACTAACACCCAGAAAATCAAGGATAAGTCAAAGGAACCAGCCTGGCTGGATCATGGCTGAGAATAAAAGGATTTAGATTCTGAACTTTAGATGAACCATTTTTCACTGCTGAGTTTCTTTAACCATCACTGAAAATGTATTTTGCATCCAGGGAGTATTGCTAGTAACTTCCTAGAGGTTAATTAGTATTCTAATACCAGAACCTTCCACTCTACTTACCTCTTCCTATACTTACTTAAAAAGAAATTCAGTCTTTGCTTTCTTAGAAAGAGATGAACAATAACTAATTAGGAAAAAAAAAATGGTTTCCAAACAGCATTTCTTGCCCCTTTTTGCCAGAAAAGTCAGTATGAAGTCCTCACTTTGCTTACTTTCCAGTACTAAAGCATGACCCACATTTTAACCCAATGCTAGAAACTTCTACCAGGGTGACCCACCATCTCCCTCCCACCCCCACAAAAACAATCATCTTTCATTTCAAACTGGATCCTCTTCCTCCAAAAATTCTATCCTCATCTTCCACGAGAACACACTTCTGACAGGAACCTCAATCAGGCATGTGTGAGCTCACACCTGGACTATGGCAGTTCTCCCCTACCTGGGCATTGTGCCTCCATTCTGTCCCCCTGAATCCATGCTGCCTACCTCTTCCTAAGACTGCTTAATTTAAAAATAAAATACCTTAATTGAAAAAAAAAATCACTACACTTCTATGGCCTCTTGAATTAAATACAGAATATTAGATTAGCAAACAAAATCGCCATTCCAATATGACTCCCATCTACTTATCCAGCAATATTACAATTATTACCTTATATGAACTTTCTGATGCAGCCAAGTCAATTTATTCATTTTTTGCTGTGTCCTTCAGACTTCCCTCTGAGAATGATCCATCTTTGCCCCTCTTTTCTTCTTAAAATTACTTCTAAGGCTCACTGTTCAACTCAAATTCCATTCAAATCTTTCATGAAAACCTCTCAGACCATCATAGCAGAAAATGACTTCTTGGTTCTCATATCTTTTCATGTACTCTCATCACATACAGACATGCTGAATTTTTTCATACCTTTTTTGCATGCATATTACCCATTAGATGGTAAGATCCTGGAGGCAAGGACCATTTCTTATGCAGTAGAAAAATCTTCTTCCAAAAGTAGTAAATAAGTAAAATAGTATGCTTCATAAAAACTTGTATTTTCTTGATACCTCAATGTCATTGTTATGAACACCAACTATGGTGCTGTAACGTAGTAATGTCCACAAGGTCAAGTGAGCTAGATGTCCCATCAGGAAGCAATATTAAGACCACTAGGAAAACCATTTCACAAATTAAAAAAAAAAGTATTAGGAAACCTAATTAATTTTTCAAAACCTTAAAAAGTAGCTTTGACAAAAATGGAAATGAATGGTAAAACAGAAAGAGATCATTGAGGGGAAAACCAAAAAAAAAAAAAATACTAAGGCTTCTGGGGAGCACAATGTGAAAAGAAAAAAAATGAATGTGAGAGACTTTAAAGGAAATAAAGTGCATCTTGATATGAACAGGATAAGAATAAAAGGAAAATAAAACATGAAAATGTTTTAAAACATGAACAGACAGATGGCACTAAAAGGGTTAAATTTTATCTTGTTATAGTACTTAGTATTACTTAGAAAGTAGATGCTCTCAGAACTGGAGCCACACTGGAGAAAATATTTAGGAGCGATTCAATGATAATAGCTAAATCTATGAATGACTCGTCTAAGAATGACTGTGTAAGGATTTTTAAATTTCTTCAAAAAACAGAAGGAAAATTGTACAATTACCACATGAGAGCTTCAGATCACATATAAAGAAGTACTCTAGTTCCCTTTCTAACCATTACATTCTGAATTCTTCAATGACAAAGGGAAACATAAAGGCAGAGAAATTTTTAATAGTGCCTCAGAATGAACTCTTGAGGGAGAGGCTCTGTCTTATTCATTGCTAGATTCTTGGTGCTGATCCATGAACCTGCAATTTTGGATCATGGGCTGGGTTGGGATAGAAAGAGGTAGTTCCTGCTCTTGAGAAGTCCACAGGTCTTACAGAGGAGATAAGACATGTAAGCGAATAACAATACAATTTAGTGTGGGGGGGGCAGTGGTTCTGGAATCATGACTAGCATGCACGCACACACATATGCATTCCCACAAATGCAGAGATTATGCCTGAGAAAGTCAATGAATTCTCAATCTAGAAGTGAATGACTGAACTATGCTGTGAAAAATGGATAAATAACTATATTGGGGTAGAGGAATCTTCCCAAAGCTATTGGCAACAAAACATGTTTTGTAAAAATTTCACTGTGAATGGATGGAAATTATAGCAGTCCTGAATGTTTTCACAATTGATATATTTTCAGCTTAAGTGTATAGAAATTGTTTACGATGAATCAGGAATCCTTCAGCCAAATTTCCATAAATTAGTCTTGACATACATGAGTGATAACCTCTATTTCACTAAGTAATACTGGTTTATATCTTGAAAAACAAATCAACATTATTGTAAAGAACTTATTTGCTGGAGGAAAACCTCTAATTTCAAAGCCCTCCCATTGAGTTACTTGGTTCATGGTTGTTGGCTATGATCGCCCACCCAACAAAGCCTTTGATCTGTGTTAGAGTCTACACAGATTCTGCCCTTGAAATACCTTCCCTGGTGCTTTTTTTATGAAACAACAACAACAACAACAAACCATTTTATCCTAAAAATGTGCTGCCCCAAGCACCTGGATAATAATGTTCCATCTATTTTGGTAATGGCTCAAAGACCAGTAGACCACATGATCTCTATGGGGCACTTGTTTTCCTTCAATTCATGGAAAGTGGAAACTCAACAAAAATATTTCCAATAGCAACTATGGGCACCTGAAATATGAACACTGGACAGTCAATCAGGAGGATGCAGAAGTTATTGTTCACAAGCAAGGATTCTCATTTCAGACACAGAGTTTTCTTGGCTTACAGCTTGCTATTTCCTGGGACACATTTGTTAGAGGGCACCAGGGACTGAATTGGGCGGCTACTGAGGACACAGCTGGAATTTTCCCAGTTTTGTCAAGAGCTGGGGAAGTGAGCTCTGTTGCAGAGGGAACCAAATCAACATGGAAGCTCTGGGTTTTTAAACCAGGCTGACAAGAATGATAGAGCAATTTATAATATCTCCTGGCAGCTTTCAGAAAGTCCTGGGCTCTGATTACTTATTTCAGAGTCTTTTGTACAATTAGTTTGTAGGCAATATAATTTTCTCACTTACCGCTTAATAGAATCTTGCAGCTAGCTGGCGGATAGAATAACAGGGTGTATGTAAAACTCCAGCCTGGAGTGCCAGTGGATAATTTGTATATTCCTTTCAGTCACTTAATGGACTTTTACAGTTTGGCAGTGAAAGGGCTGAATGATGTAAATTAGCATGGCATCTCAAAATAAAAATATATGTCAAATCCTTACTCCCAACTCACGTCACTCATACACAGTAATGGTGCATTTGGCTTTACGTAGTTCCTAAGAGTTGTCCTCTTTTTCACACATACAGACATCCTAATTGTAAAACCCATTTGAAACCATTTGTATATTTCCCCCAGTTGTTTTAATTTTATTAACAGAACCAAAAGGCTTGAGATGACCCACAGGGCACTCCAAGCGCGGTTTATCCAATTGTTCTCCAATATTAAGTGATTTTAAAATAATGGGATTTGCCTCGGTACACAATTACAGAGCATTAAAAACATGCAGCCAATAATCCACAGTATTTTTGTTTTACATGATCAAAAATATAAAAAAAAGACTGTTTTTTTAATACCGTTTCATAGTAAAGGTTTTTCCATACAGCAATACAACTTCCCTTTTTCTCCTTTTTTTTTCTTTCTTGTTTTTAATGCTACTTTTTTCCTCACTGCTTTCTGCCCATTCCACCTGAAATTGAAATGGTCTCTATAACTGGGATTATATAATATGGAACAATAATTGATTACATATCTCTAGCAAGAAAGTCATAGTTCTATCAGTGCACATACTTTTTAAGTTTTTTCAAAGAATCCCAAGTTAGACTTCAAAATAAGTTACCTAGGGACACTATACCTGTTCCCAAGGGATTGTTCTGACACTTTCGGAAGCTCCCTTTAGAACTGCCACTGGAGTCAATTTATAAGCTATGGGGGGGGGGGGGGGGCAGTCAAAATACATTTCATTCATATTCACCCAAAACATCTGACTGCCTTCTTTATCACAAGACATGAGGCCAAATGATGTCTGTCCACCATTAAATTTCAAATTTACCTTCAAATTTCAAAGATCTCCAGATCACTGATGACAGTCTGTGAGAATCTGCCTCAAGCTCTGAAAGACGATGCCCAAAAGTATTATAAGGAATGGCGGTGTCAGACTCCCAAAGGGGCAGCAAGGCACCTGTGACATGGAGACTGTGGCATACTGACAGGAGGAAAGGAGCGTCACATCCAGTTAATTGTCATACCCAGCTCTTGGCAAAGCAATTTCATGTACAAGATTATGCCAAAGTCGCACGTTCTTTGCCTTTTTGCTGCCCTTCTACCCTCTAAAAAATGAGCTGGAAGATAGGGTATAGAAAGTCTTTTTGGTATTTGGTTCTTTCAGGTTCTATAGGATTAAATTCTGATAATCACAAACATAGTATATAAGAGCCATAACAGTATTTTGGCACAGACTGTTGCATTTTCACACTGAAGCTCAGGCTTGGCTCCCACATGCGAATAAATGATGGCTTGTCTTAAAGGATGAGAAGATCAGAAAGAAGCCTACAAGCAGGCAGGCTCATAGACTCTGAGTAGTATCTACTGACTGCAGACCAAGACCATACACTCTGGTTTCATCTTCCAGTGAACCGTATTGGGTGGGCCACTGAGCTTATAATGGGTACCAACCATCTCCCTCTATGATACATCTAACTACAAGATTGTATCAACCTGCTGAATTAAATCAAAAATAGATTAGCAGCGGGGCACTTAGGTAGCTCAGTCCATTAAGAATCTGACTCTTGATTTCAGCTCAGGTCATGATCTCAGGGTCATGAGATCAAGCCCCACACTGGGCTCCACACTGACCATGGAACCTGCTTAAGATTCTCTCTCTCCCTCCCCCATCAACTCATATGCTCTCTCTCTAAAAAAAAATTAATTAATTAAAAAATAAAAAATAGACTAGAAGGAAAACAGTGTTGTAAAATGAGGGGGGGGTTATTTAGCCTTGATACTTTTTTCCAGTTTAAACAAAACATATCCTACCTTAGTTTCCCCCAAGTTTGTAAACATGGACATTCCTTTATTGCCTTATTCCACAACTATTGACTCAACACTAGGCACTGTGCATATTCATCTCAAATAAAAGGTGGAAAAAATTATTGTATGCCCATTGCATGTCCTTCCTTAACATACTACCTTGTATAGGGTTTAGAAAGACACCTGGAAATGAACGAGTGAAGGCAGAGGAGGAGAGGAGAAGGAGAAGAGAAATGGTAGATGAAGGTCCAAATTATAGCTCTGCCATTCATTAGCCATGTGAACTTGAACTAGTTACTTTACCTTTACTACTCTCGGATTACTAAAATATAAAAAAGGAACAATCATATGAACTTTATAGCACTGTAACAATTATATGAACTATAAGTATTAAAATCATAGATCATGTTCACCCTTCTGAGAACAAAAGGGAGAGACACTGTAAGATTTCATCAATTACTAAATACCTTCACTCTAAGACCTAAATCTGGAGTTTGGGAATATTACAAAATAAGTGTGAAAATGAATATGCCATTCACCCAGAGAAACTGAAGGACAATTTTGCCTTGCCAACAACTCCAGCGTGCATGGCTATATTTTACACATACTAGGAGGAGAGGAAGAAAGATAACTCAAGTCATTTTTTTAAAGCACCAAATTGTCTAAGAAGTGAATTTCTGAGGGGCGCCTGGGTGGCTCAGTTGGTTAAGCGACTGCCTTTGGCTCAGGTCATGATCCTGGAGTCCCGGGATCAAGTCCCGCATCGGGCTCCCTGCTCAGCGGGGAGTCTGCTTCTCCCTCTGACCCTCCCCCATCTCATGCTCTCTCTCTCTCTCTCTCATTCTCTCTCTCAAATAAATAAATAAAATCTTTAAAAAAAAAAAAGAAGTGAATTTCTGAGACATCAACCAGCAACATCTCCTTGTGAGCATTTCCTGTCACTACACTGGAGCTTATAAACTGCGTATCATTGGGTGTAACCTGATTATAATGGAAGGTAAAGGATTTGCAAAGATCTTCAAAATCCCACCTCAGTCTTATCCTTCCCACAGTCTCAGGTCAATTTCTAACCCTATCCAAAGCCCACTCCCACCTTGTCTGACATGTACCCTGAATTACTACAAATTCCTAGAAAGCAGCATTCTTTCCTGCTGGTCCTCTTCATGTGCCTCCTTTATCGTGTCTTCAACGAAGCTTTCCAAGAGCCCACAAGACCGTGTCCTTATGGGTGTAACTAACTCATCTCACACTCGTCTTCAGGTGGGTCCTTCTCTTAGAACTCAACATACTTTGTGTCTACTGAATCAACCTCCTCCTGTTCCAACTGTATATTCCTTGCAGATAGGGACTTACACCCCTCAGAATCCCTTGTGTCCAAAAGAATGTGTGGTCAAGTCAATGGCCCACAAGAAGCCACTCATTACCTGTCGATTTGATTTTTAGTGATCCTATTTCTCGTTGCCTCATTTTAATATTTAGCCCCAAATTATTCATCAAAAAAAGCTAAGTATAGTCAATGAGACAGAATAAAACTGATAGGAATCTACCAACAACATATCATTGGGTATTAAGCAACACAAATTTAAAGGATATTAGACTTTGAGGAAAACCTCATTTCTAATTGGTTCAGCCTCCTCAAGATCATAGACAAGTAAATATGTACTGATTAACCTATGATCACTGGATCTTCCTTACAAAAATATGGACTAGTTTATTGGACAAAAAAAAAAAGACTAAAACTCAAATATCGGGGCACCTTGGTGGCTCAGTTGGTTAAGCGTCTGCCTTCAACTCAGTTTGTGATCTCAGGGTCCTGGGATTGAGCCCTGCATCTGGGCTCCCTTCTTCAGTGGGGAGTCTGCTTCTCCCTCTCCCTCTGCCTCTCCCCCTGCTCTTGCGCTCTCTCTCTCTCTCTCAGATAAAAAAAATAGTCTTAAAAAAAAAAAAATAAAAAAGAATAAAACTCAAATATCCTGACATCCAGTCCAACAGTCCCTAAATGTACCCATTAAAATTTGCATATGAATACCTATAGTAAACACTAAGTGTGAGGCACTACTTTATGTGTTTTACAGATATGAACCTCATTTGGCAGATGAGAGAATTAAAGCGCTGAGACAAGAGGTTACATACCCAAAATCATGTAACTAACAAGTGCCTGAGCCAGAATGCGAACCCAGGCACTCTGGTTCCAAAATCCATGCTCTTAACTATGATGCAATGCTGCTGGACTCCAATCTTTTAAAAGTAATTAACTAAGTGTTGTTTGGAATAGAAATAAAAAAATGAAATTCCTATCTTCTGAGAGTGTGCTTTGTGTAGCTGTCGTTGTTGCTATTGTTGCTGGTTGGAAAGAAAATCTTGATGCCTTGGAGCAGTAAGGTAAGGGTGGATCTTGGCATTGTCTTTTGCTGTTCTCAGACTTACGGTACAAGGGCAGCTGCGGGACAGGATAGGGTTGCTTTTGGGGAATGGAATCTCTCAACACCTCAAAAAGAAATCCCTCAACTTGTCTCTGTACCACTATGGTTTGGGGCCAGTTTAATTCCACAGAAACCAAACAGACCATGTCACCAAAGCAACAGGCATCAGGTTGTAAACAATGCATTTTAAAGATCCCAAAATAATGCTATTGTTCATGATGGGAGAAAAAAGTAATCCATACTCAGCCGGGTGTGTTCTGAAATGCACTTAAGAAGGGAATAAGTGTCTAATAAAAACACACTCACTGATGAAGATGATGGAGAATACAAATATCTCTCCATCCAGGGTAACCAGAAATTCAATGTTTTTTAGCTTTGATGTGATGACATCTTCTTGGAAAAGGCAACTAGGCCTTTTGCAGACCCTACGTGATGTGTGCAGCCACTGCATCTCAGTTTTTAAGCTTCGATGGAGTAGGGATGGTATCACAGGAGTATTTATAAAAAAGCTCAAAGAACACCACCACCACAAGAAAGATGTTACATCTGAGCTAACCATTGCCCCCAAATGTGCTGTGCTCAGTATTCAACATCAACATTCACATGTTTTTTCTCTACCTACATATTCTGAACAACTTTGATGAGTTTGCTTATCTCTTTTTTAACACATATGACTAAAAAACAGTTGGTGAACAAAATACTTTAGGTGAAAGAAAGAAATGCTAACAAAAATCTAATGCAGCCACTATTTTTTAATAGAAATGTACATTTTGCAGTGGCAGTTATCAAATAGTACAAGCAGTCCATATGGCAAGTACAGCGGCATTAGGATCATATCCTACATGACAAAGCACCTGCTGCCTCTTTCTTAATTTTTTTAAAAATTTTTAACTAATCTCTACACCCAATGTGGGGCTCAAACTCACAAGATCAAGAGTCACATGCTCTTCCAACTGAGCCACCCTGGCACTCCAAAAGCAACTGACTCTTAAATACGAATTTGATTTCAGAGCTTTCCTTGCACCTTCAACAAGTAAAAGCAAGCACATCTTTTCCTGATATTGTCCTTAAATGCTTCTGTTCTTGAATGCCATCAATGTGCCAAGAACTTTGTCAGAAATGAGATATTGGTATTGGAGACTTCCTTCGCTCAAGATCGAGTTGATGTATTCACAGTATGTGTCTGCATTCTCCAAAGTTGATACAGAGTTGGGGGAAATCCTGCAGGACACAATGATGGTAACTGCTCTGTACTTAAACTGCAGGAGGCAGTATAACAATGATTATAAGATAGGAGTCAACTTGGATTCAAGTGCTGGTTCCACCATTTTCTGCAGGAGTCAGGGCAAGCGTTTCCTTCTTCAGGAATGAAATGGTAATGGGTCACACCAATGGATACTTTTATGGCATTGCTGTGAAAATCAAATGAGATCATGTATTCAAGGTGCTGAGCAGAGTGCCTGACACAGAAGGTGCATTGATTCTCAACAAGAATTACAACATTATAATTATACTAGGGAAGGGATTCAGGAAGCAGAAGAGCTAAAGGGGCTCTATAAGTGGCCAGGAGCTAGTGCTCAGTGCAGAAATAAGGAAATGCGAGGCAGAGAATCTCTTCCCGCCTGGTGCAAGGAAGCCAAAAGGCATAGACCTGATTGATGTCCACATCACAGGCACATTATAAGAAGTACAAGCAAACAAATATTCAAAAGACCATAACCACTAATTACCCCAAGGGTCAGGGAGCTCAGACGGGACTGCTAACTGGATGCAGAGTAAAACAAGGAACACCAGGTGAGAACCACGAAAGTTCCCAACTTGCTGTTTTGGTGCCTAAAGATTTTCCTCTCTGAAACAAAACCCCCGCACTTGACTGCCCGCTATGATAGGGACTGCAGAGAAGTGCCTGGCATTTCCTCTGGGAGGAAGAGCATAGAAGGAAACCTAGTGGGGGGTGGGGGGTGTCTTCCTGTGTGCTGATGGTCCAGGAGAGGTAGGGCAGGGGATGCCTCCTCCAAGGGAATACTTGCTTAGCTCTCACTCCTTCACGGAACAGCAGGGGCGGACAAGTTTTTTCCTTAAAGGCCCAGATAGTTAAATATTTCAGCTTCAAAGGCCATTCAGTCTCTACTGTGACTCCCCAGCAATCTGGTAGAAGCATAAAAGCAACCACTGACAACACAAGAAAGGGCATGACTGGGTTCCAAACTTTCTTTAGCAAAATGATTCTGGCCCTGGGCCTTGGTTTAGGGATCTCTGGTCTAAAAACATATGGACAAAAGGCTGCAATGATACAAAATACTTTACAGTCTACCCATTATTTCCTTTCTTACTTACAATCCTGTAAAGTAGCTTCCTACAAGTTAGTTACAAACATTACAAAAGAAATCTTAGTAAATTGGTAATATTCCAGAAGAACAAATGGAGGGCTTTCGCTTTAAATATCTATAAAATTTGAAATTGTTCTCCATATAAAATATGATCTGAAGACTCTGGGGGACAGTGAGGGCGTTCCAGAAGCAAGGAGGTACCTTGGGAGTAGTGAAGATGCTTTAGAGGCAAAAGGAAAAGGAAAGGTGCAATCAAGGACAAAATCTTGGGCTAGATTCATTCCTTTGAAGATTCCTGTACTTGTCTCTGATCTTCTTCAAATGAAAACTATGTTAATAGTTTGCACTGAAAAATGAATATCAGAAAGTAGACTTGGCTCTGCTTTCAGATTCACTGTAAAGGTACATTCAGATTTCAAGCTCTAAATTCTAAATTAATCAAAAATTCCTGTGTACTAAATCCTCCTCTTTCCTT